>NC_030821.1:58222209-58847209 GCF_001704415.2 Capra hircus
CCAACAAAACCTTACTAAGAAGCATGAAAGAAAAAATTTGAATGAATGAAAAATCGACATTACTTTCCTGAGTGTGAAAAAAATTAGTTCTGTAAAAATGTTACTCTGAATCTACTTTTAGTCAATATATTTGATACAAATTATAGGAAGTTCTAAAATTTTGGTTGAAATATAAAAATGATTATAAGGTGAGTCTGGAAAAAAAAAAGACCACACGATTTTTTTAAAAAGAAGGAAATAGATCATTTTACTCTCATTCATATAAAAACATATTATAAAATATAAAATAATAATGCAGTAGGACAGATATATGAATTTAAAGAGCTACAGAGTCAAACATAAATAGAATTTAGGAAATAATAAACCAACTTTTCAAATTAATGGAGTAAAGATTTAATAATTGATGTTGGAACACTGGGAAGTTGTTGGAAATTCATAGTTTCCAATATAAACTAAATTTTAAAAGTCTATATATATGAAGTGCTTAAAAAATAAATACATAATACTAGAGATTATGTAAACATGTAAAAATAAACAAATACAAAGATATAAATTTTAAAATTCTTCTTTTGCATGAAAAATACCATAAACAAAATAGTGACAAATTAGAAGAAATTATTTGTAACATACAGGACAAAGAAAATATCACAAATAACCTGGAAGAACTTCTATTATCAAGGAAAAGAGAGATAAATAATGCTATTTTGAATGATTGATAGATATAGCTACAGATAAAACAAAGACGGTGTTATAGGTCCATTTTTGTCAAATCTTCAAAGAACAGGTAGTCTATTTTTTAACCAAAATATTTTCTAGAGAAAAGTGGGGGAACCACAGCCAAGTTAATAATGAGATTAATACAAATTTGGTACCGAGACCAATAAATGAAGCCTAAGAAAAGATTTGTATAAACCAATTGTAAAAGACTCTGATGCTGGAAAAGATTGAAGGCAGGAGGAAGGGATGACCAAGGACAAGATGTTTGTATGGCATCACTGACTCAATGGACATGAGTTTGAGCAAACTCCCAGCGATGGTGAAGGGCACGGAAGTGCTGCAGTCCATGGGGTCACAAAGGATCCAACACAACTGAGCAACTGAACAGCAAATTTCATTACAAATATAGATGCAAGATCTTAAATGGACACTAATGACTCAGTTCTATTAATGATTATATATTTATATGCTATCAGTCTAAACCTTATATTTTATAAGTATAAAAATACCTACAAGTATAGTATTAGTATCAAGAGCACTTGGGTTCAAGACCATAGTATGATACTTCCAGGTTGGAAGATCAGAGGGAAACAAGGGCTTGACTTTATAGGTAACGTATTATAGCTCGAAAACCAGAAAGAATGGAGGAGAGATTTAATAGAACTAGATAGTAGAGTTAAATGTGTTTTATATTAGTCTTTATATTTTATTTGGAGTATTTCTTATTTCTTCATAAGAAGAATATGAAAAACTCTTTACAATCAAAGAGGAAAAGAAAAATATCCCTAGTTGAAACATGTTCAAATGATATGCAAACAAGTTCATAAAAGAAAAAAGCAAATGATGAATAAGCATATTAAATAACTCAGTCTTACTTGTAAAATATGTTATCATTGATTATTCATGAGATTGTGAGAATGTAGATCTACCCACGGAATGTCAGCTTCAATGTAGTTTTATTTTAAAAAATCCTTTAAGGAGTTTAACCATTTTTATTAAAATCTTCATATATTTCATGTCTCTGGTCTTGCAATTTCACATGGAGGCAGGTACATTAAGGAAATAAAAAACAACAGAATCCATATGAAATGAAGTATAAAGCTCCTTTCAAAGCTTTATTTATAATAGTGAAAGACTGAAAACTTTCTGAGTATAGCACCATAATGAAATGAATAACTCAGCTACTAAACATAATGTAACAAAAGAACATCTAATGACATGGGAAGATCTGTTTGGCATATTTTCAAACATAAAGTTAAAATATTTTGTCCACTGTGATCGAAATTTAATTATACACACAGAAAAATATATGACCTTACACACACACACACACACACACACACACAAAGGGCAAAGAAAAACCATGACTGAAAATGTCCATAACAAAATGTAAACAGTGATTTTCTTTGGGATGTGTCATTATTGTTGGTTTCATTTTCATAGTTTAATTTGCTTGAGCTATATAGAATTTCTACTGAAAAAGCTGGTTGCCATGCCCTCCTGCAGGGGATCTTTCTGACCCAGGAATCAAGCTCACGTCTCTTATGTCTCCTACACTGGCAAGCAGGTTCTTTACCACTAGCCCCACCTGGGAAACCCCACACTAGTTCCTTATTAGTTATCTATTTTATATATAATAGTGTATATATGTCTATCTTAATCTTCCAATTTATCCCTCTCTCTATCTTTCCCTCTTGATAACTAAAAGCGCTTTTCTTTTCTTTTCTTTTTATAAAATCAGAAAAACTCAAGTTTAAAAAAAGAGGAACACCTTTTATTATAAAGGTCATCTCTGAATCCTTAGAAGGTTGAATGATCATTGCCCATTATCTGTGTTTTCTTATGGGAATGCACATCATTCCTCCTCTACCCTAACCTTTTCGTTGTCTTATATTAGAGGGATAATATAATTAGTTGCTTGTCTCATTAAAGCTTGGTTTAGTGATCAAGGCATTTCTGGAGACAAGGCAGACATTCCTGACTAATTTACTCTGTTCAATTAGATTAAAACTCTGAAATGGAAATATTCATCCAGGTTGAAATTAGCTTTCCCTGAGTTTGTTGTGCTCTATGGTTGTAAAGCTTAGAATTATTCTGACCTAAGGAAATTTATCTAAATTGACTACTGCTGTTTAGTTAATGCCTTTACTCTTCTGAAGTTAAAATTGTCATCTTTTGACATAAGATATGGTACCATAGTAAGAGTGAATGTCCTTTATGTTCACTTTCCCTTTGCTCGTTTTAAGTTCAACTGAATAAACATCTGCTGATGTCTTCCTTCACACACAGCCCTGTGAGTACCAGAGGCAGGCCAGGAGTCAAGATCAAATTGCTACCTGCCAGTGCTCCGTGCTCCAGCAGCGCATTCAGATGCACATATAATAGGGGAGAAGGGTGGCAGAAAGGGTAGTTTGAAAAAAGATGTAGTTACGAAATGGAATATTTCCTGCCATATCAGTAGACAAAGGATGTCACAGTCATCAGCCATTGCAGCCACATTCATTAGAGAACTGGTGAGCCCAAAGGGAGCTCCGGGAGGGAACTCCAGAAGGAAGCAAAGAATGCCTGCCATCTAGCAGCCATCAGACTACAGCCACTCCCCACAGTGAGCCCTGGGGAAACTCAGGTAGAGAAAGCACAGTTAAGGTGCATATCAAAGGAATGATTTCAGTGAGTCCAGACTCTTAAATCTTCCCATACAAAGAAAGGTGCTAAATTCCTTAACTTGAGATATCTAGTTTTCTTTTATTAACAATAATCTTTTGTTCCTAATACCTGTCCTTTATTGGAGAACTCTTATATATCTTAGCTCCCCCCTTGCCTCCTCAGAGCAGTTTTCTCAGGGTTACTTTAAATGCTGCCTCCTGGGCTAAAAACATAACTCTTAACTTTTAGGTTATGCATGGTTTTCAGTCAACACAGAAAACTAGAGTATTATTTTCAGGAACTATTAAATAGAGAGGTATGGTCGGACCTCAGGTTCTGTGTGAGTGATGGACAGAAAGCTAGACATTTAAGTTGGAGTCAAGACACCAAATATCAAAGGAAAGAATTTGGAATTTACTTTGTCACCAGTGGGCATCAATTACATACTTTAGCCAAAGGGATGTTTTAGGAAGAAATGTGATGACTGGAATGGGGAAAGGATAGAGAAGAGATGCAGAAACTGGTAGGGAGGGTAATATGTTTATACCAGCAAGAATTAATGAAGGTCTAGGCTAGCGTAGTGCCAACTGAAGGTGAAACAAATATGCCTGGAGGGGCAAGGGTGGGATCAACCAAATTTGGGCACAAATTGCATCTGCCTAAAGCCGAAAGGGAATCTAAAAATGATGTCTGTAGACTAAAAAGAAAGTATATTCATAACCTAAAAATTGAAAGTTATGTCTTATTCTCTGGGTATTGGGAAAGACCCTGATGTTGGGAAAGATTGAAGGCAGAAGGAGAAGAGGGTGGCAGAGGATGAGATGGTTGAATGACATCACTGATGAAATAGACAGGAACTTGAGCAAACTCCGGGAGATGGTGGGGGACAAGGAGGCCTGGCCTGCTACAGTCCACAGGGTTGCGAAGAGTTGGACATGGCTTGGCAACTGAACAACATGCTGAGAACTTAGAGCCCAAGAGACAACATCTCAAGTAGCCCTGAGAGAACTACTCAAGGAGGTGAGGATGGGAGCCAGATTATATGGAAATTTTGCAACAAAGGGCAAGCAGTCGGAACTACCTGCAACAAAAAGCAGGTAGTTTAAAGAAAACCAGATATCCCAAGTTAAGGAATTTAGTGCTTTTCTGTGTATGGGAGGACGCAAGAGTTGGGCTCACTAAAATTATTCCTTTGATATGCACCTCAGTTATCTGTGGCCAGTATCCTCTGTTTTCATATCCTGAGTTTCCTCAGGACTCACCATGGGGAATGGCTGAAGTCTGATGGCTGCAAGAGAAGGTATTCATTCTTTCCTTCCCAACTTCCTTCAGGGCTCACCAACTCACCATCGGTGGTGGCTGCAATCGCTGATGGTTGTGACATCCTTGGTTACTGATATGGCAGGAAATATCCATTTATTATGTGTGTCTACCATGCATGAGAAACTCAAAAGATGATAATGACATTACCATTATGGAGATGCTAATCCTGGTAATAATGAAAATGATGATGATAATATTGATAATAGTATTAAGGAGAATGAGATAAGCTGGTGAGTTTTGTTTTGTATACATTGAGAGGAGGATACAGTGGAGAGAACCATGTAACTGCAATGTTAGACTGGAACTCTGGAAAGAAATCCAGGATATATTTAAAGGGAAGATAGAAGAAGGGGAGCAAAAAGGAGGAAAAAAAGGCTGAAAAAGAGTAGTCACAGAAGTCCTAAGAAAGGAACTCAGAAAAGTCATTCATTCACTGATTCCTCCAATAAATGTTAATTAGACTTTATAATATACCAAGCATTCTTCCTCATGCTGGGAGCAGAGCAGTGAGTAAGTTTCCCTGATGTCATGGGCCTGCCCATCTAGTGCTTTAATTCATTTTCAAATCAGAAGAAAGGCATAAACTTTTAGGTCAAAGACAATGATTAATATATGTTTCTCTTTAATAAAATTTTTAAGTATACTTTTATGTGGGAGAACGATCACAAAGGCAGAGTGCTTAAGGACCATGATACAGACAGGGACTAGAGCTTGATGGCTGTTTAGGGTGAAAGTCAGGGACCAACTCTTAGGAGATGCCTTGAATTTGAAGAAACAGAAAGCTGGAGAACAGAAGCAGAGACTAGAAGAAGTCTAAAATAAAGATAGAAGTAGAAGTCAAGTCCAATGAGCCTTGTCTGAGAGTGGTTCTCCCATCGGCGGTTAGAAGGTTCCTGATACCTTTCAATTATGACAATAGTGGAGTATTAAGAACTAAACAATAATGATTTTGAAAGAATAGAAAGAAAGACTAGGTGGCTTCCTTAAAACTACAATATTAGGAAGAGATTGATGGGATAGTCAATGGAAGAGGAAACGGTGTTGAATATCTTCAGTGTTCATATTCTTTCAAATTATCTTTTGTTCACTGTGATTTCCACATCACTAGATTCCATTAACACTGTCAGGGAGAAATTTGTGAAACTTAACAAACAATTGAATCCTGTCCAAATTGTACTTTGGTATTCATTGGTCTCTATAGATTGAAGCTCATGGCTGCTATGTTTCAAGAGAAGCATAGTAAACTAATAGACAGTCTAATAAAATGAATGCGCAAGCTGTTATCTCCTCTTTTGGACTTTTCCAGTCCTTGTTGTTGTTGTTATTTAGTCAGTGATTGGTGTCTGACTCCTTGCGACCCCGTGGACTCTAGCCTGCCAGGGACCTCTGTCCATGGAATTTTCCAGACAAGAATACTGGAGTGAGTTGCCATTTCTTTCTCCAGGGCATCTTCCTGATCCAGGAATCAAACCTGTGTCTTCTTAGAATGAGCTAAGGCGATAGTCTCTATCTCATGTCACATTTGCCTAAATTACCTCCCTCTTCTCATCTTTCCCCGATATTAAACTCTGCTGAAGGATATGATTAGACGTCTAGCTCCTGATTCAACGTGACTGGAGTCAGCCTCATTAATCTTCGAGAAGGCTTTCATTTACCAAAGACTCTGTGACTCATGCAGACACACAGTGCAATCAGAGGTAGATTGAATTGGGACCTGTCTCATACCACTTGGCCTTTCACTCATCCCAGTTGTTCTGCTCAAAAACGTTGCTTAGACCAATAGTTCTGAGAAATAAAACAGTGATTTTTTTTTAGCTCATGTGCCCTGGTGCTGGCCCATGGAATACTCATTTTCTCATTTTGTCTTATGAGAGTGGACTTTGCATCTTTTCCTCTGAAGGATTTTCTCGCTGTCCCTCAGCCTCTTGCTGAGGAATTGTTGGAATTAATTCTTTCCTGTTTTTTACCACTTCAATCTCAACATGCATCATAACGATGAAAGAGTCTGAAATCACAAGTGAGATCTGTCTGGATTACTTCACTTCCTTATGACTCAGTTTCCTTGTTTATGAAATGAGTACCATGGCTTTTCCTAGCATGGTCTTTCTAGGATCATTTTGAGAATCAAATGAGTTTACACATCCAAAGTTCTTAGAACTTAAGTGCCAACGTGAAAGAGAAAGTGAAAGTTGCTCAGTCGTGTCTGACTCTTTGCAACCCCATGGGCTATGCAGTCCATGGAATTCTCCAGGCCAGAATATTGGAGTGGGTAGCCTTCCCCTTCTCCAGGGAACCTTCCCAACCCAGGGATCGAACCCAGGTCTCCCACATTGCACCACGATTCTTTACCAGCTGAGCCACGAGTGTCAATACATGTTAGTAAACTACTAGCTCCCTGTGCTTGTTTGTTTGGTTATACACAGCCCTGGGCATGACTTGCAGAAAAGAAAAGAACACAATAAAGGAATGATTCACAAAGGGTCTCCTCCTCCTTCACCAGCCTCCTCCACATCCCTCAATACCCATCCTGCATATTTCATCCCCTAAATATCTTTACCATTTCTCTGCTCTTTAAAAGATCCTCACTCCTGCTTGGATGATTATAGCGACCTCCTGACTGGTCTTATCTTCCTCTGAACACTTGCTGTGCTCCAGACCATTTTCTGCAGGCAGCCAGAGGGAGGTTTTAGAAATCTGCAACAGAACAGATGAGTCTAGGCTAAAAGCCATTAAGTGGTTTTCATTATCCTTGGACCATAAACCTCCTCGTGGTCTACCTGCTCTGTCTCTACACACATCAGATTCACCTGGGCCCCCTCTCCTCCTTGCTCTCTGCATTCACAGAGCAGGTCTGACCTCCACCCCTGTTTCCCCTCCCCACTGTGAGCCTGGTCTGCAGTGTGCAGAAGGTAAACTTCCTCTGTCGTCCCCAACACCCATTGTGGACAGAGGACTTACTGTGCTTTGCACACAATAGACAACGATTGAAAAGGTGCATTTGGCATTTTAAATCGTTAGTTTTCAAAAACTATGAACTTCCAGTTTATCCATTTATTTACTTAGCCACACCACTGCGATACGTGGGATCTTCCCCAACGGGGATTGAACTCGTTTCCCTTGCACTGGAAGCACAGAGTCTTAACCATTTACTGGACTGCCAGGGAAGTCCCAAGCATTTTAAAAAATTAATTTGTATTGGAGTATATTTTATTTACAATGTTGTGTCAGTTTCTGCCATACAGCAAAGTGAATCAGTTATACATATGCATATTCTTTTTCATATTCTTTCCCCATATAGGTTATTGCACAGTATTGAGAAGAGTTCCCTGTGCTATACAGTATGTTCTCATTAGTTACCTATTTTATATATGCTGTGCTGTGTTTAATTGTTCAGTCGTATCTGACTCTTTGCAACTCTAAGGACTATAGCCCACCAGGCTCCTCTGTCCATGGCATTCTCCAGGCAAGAATATTGGAGTGGGTTGCCATGCCATCCTCCAGTCGATCTTCCCAACCCAGACATCAAACCCAGGTCTCCCACATGGCAGGTGGATTCTTTACCTTCTGAGCCACCAGGGAAGCCCAAGAATACTGGAGGGGGTAGCCTATCTCTTCTCCAGGAGAACTTCCCCACCCAGGAATCAAACCGAGTTCTCTTGCTTTGCAGGTGGATTCTTTACCAGCTAAGCCACCAGGGAAGCCCATTTTATATACATTAGTGCAGATACAATATATACACAGAAGCAAAGAGAAGCAAGAAGATGTGAAACAGAATGCAGCTTTTCTAGTAGCAGCACTGTAAGCAAATAACCCAAAAGAGGGCTTCCCAGGTGGCTCAGTGGTAAAGAATCCTCCTGCCAAGGATCCCTGGGTTGGGATCAATGGGTTTGATCCCTGGGTTGGGAAAGTCCCCTGGAGAAGGAAATGGCAGTCCACTCCAGTATTCTTGCCTGGAAAATCCCATGGACAGAGGAGCCTAGTGGGCTATAGTCCATGGGGTCGCAAAGAGTGGGACACAACTGAGAACCAAGCACGCACTCAGTGTGTATACTTGATACAGGAAAGGAGGTGTGGTCTACCTACCCCATGACGATCAGAGACAATAAAACACTGCAGCGGCCAGCCCCAAGCCTGATGCAAGATAGGCGTGGAGTGAATTTTCCCTCCTCCAGGCCCCTTCCATCTTGTTGCCCAGTTTGCCAGAACTGGAGCAAACACTTCTCTCCTCACTCTTCTTATTGAGGATATCCAGGGCTAGTTAATAAAGTTCTACCCTCAGCTCTGCAGCCTCAGAGCAGATGGAGGAAGGGCAACACAGTGGATCATTCTGAAAACATTCATCTATCTCTTCCTCACCCCCACGGTCTTTTCATTTTCCACTTAGCCTCGTCTCCCAGCCATGCGGCCAGGCCATCCATTCTGGATTTATTACCTTTGGAGATAAATGGGAAGGCAAAGAGCAGAGGAAAAAAGCAATATTTGTCTTGAATTGTGAGTTTCAAAAACCTGAGCACTTAGGATAATGGAGAAGATAAAGATTTGGGAAAGAAGACTATATCTGCCTTAAAACCAAAGGGGGAAAAAGAGTATTTCTTGGGCTGGTGGGAGAAGCTGGAATGGACTAGAAAGATGCAGGCACTGGTGGGTTCCTCAGGGAACTCTTCTTCCAGGCTGACCTCTCTGAAAACACTCAGTCTAATAAAATTTTTGTTTAAAAGCAGAGAGGTTTTGCGCCTATTTCCCAGATATGGCCTGGGGGAAATAACAAGCTCCCAGAGGAGAAATAGTTGCATGATATATCAAGACTTGTGAAGTTTCCTGAAGCATGGTATGTGAGCAGCAGAATAGATCACAAATGCTCAAGAGCAGCAGAAGTTATCCTAGGACTTTCCTGGTGGTTCAGTAGTCAAGAATCCACCTGTCAGTGCAGGGTACATGGGTTCAATCACTGGTCCAGGAATCTCTCACATGCCGTGGAGCAACTAAGTCAGTGCAGCACAACTACTGAGCCCGAACTCTAGAGGCCATGTGTCCAGAGCACGTGCTTCACTAAAGAAGCCACCAGAATGAGAAGGCTATGCACTGCAACTAGAGAGTAGCCACCACTCACCCTAACTAGAGAAAGCCCGTGCATAGCAATGAAGACCCAGTACAGCAAAAACAAATTGATTAAAACAAACAAAAAAAAAAGACCTTGATTCCTGAAGGAATTCGTGGGACTTTCTGTGTTGTCACTGCTGACAGAGGACAAGACGGGAGATGGACATGTCACCATGGGCTGATGTGGTCATAAAGTAAGGAGGAAGAGATATTCCCTGGTGGCTCAGATGGTGAAAAATCTGCTTGCAATGCAGGAGACCTGAGTTTGATCCCTGGGTTGGGAAGATCCCCTGGAGAAGGAAATGGCAACCCACTCTAGTATTCTTGCTTGGAGAATGCCATGGACAGGGGAGCCTGGTAGGATACAGCCCATGGGATTGCAAGAGTTGGACATGACTGAAAAGACTGACACACACACAGGGATAAACCACAAAGCTGCCCAATCCCAATGTCAGTACAGCTTATGTCCCAGAAACTGAGACACAGGCCCAGGAGAAGGGTGGATGTGAGATCAGAATTCTTAAAATATCTACCATCCAGTTTCCATGACTCCCGCTGATTAGGAGGAGGTCAAAAAAATACATAGGTTGAATTATATAAAAATAACAAAAATATCCTTTTTGCACACTTGAGTAGTAGCCTGAGACTATTCCTGGAGTCGACAATCCTGCAACTATAGTCCAGGCAAGGTCAAAGTGGTCGAGAGAGAAATGAATTATTCTCTCCTACCCTCTTTCCAGGACTGGGGAGAGGATTGGGGGAGCTGCCTTCTGACTTTTTATCTCGTCCTTCTGTCTTTCGTTGCAAAGATCAAGTGTGTAGTTAGGCATGGTGTTCTTAAAGCCCCTGTGCTCCTCCTACTGGCAGCCACGGCTTTCCCAAAATAATATTTCAAGAGTCACCATGCTTTTTGTCACTATGAGAATATCCCCCTGCAGTACCGAGAGCAGACATTCGTGCTGGTTTCGTTTATCTGTGTAGCCAATTTGAGAAGGTCATGGCACCTCAGTGTGTCCAGAAATAATGCCAAGTATCTGTTTGACCAACCAGCCAGGTGGAGTGGACAATTCTAGAAGAAGAAATACACAAGCTTTTGAAACAATCAGACCTAATTCTCATCATTCTTTTACTGAATAGCTATGTTGGCTGCAACATATCATTTAACCTGAGCTCCATTATTCTCATATATGAAAGTGAAAGTCACTAGTTGTGTCCAGCTCTTCACGACCCCATGGGCCATACAGTCCATGGAATTCTCCAGACAAGAGTACTAGATTGGGTAGCCTTTCTGTTCTCCAGAGGATGTTCCCAACCCAGGGATTGAATCCAGGTCTCCTGCAATGCAGGTGGATACTTTACCAGTAATTGACTAATATCTCGTTGGTAAAGCTGTTATAAAAATGTAAAATAATATATGTAAATTACTTAATGTAAAACAAGCTCATTGATGCTTCTCAATAATAACCTATCCATGGCTGATCAAAAGCTCTTCAAATCAGAAGCTAGAGAGAAAAATGCCAACAAAATTCTAACATCATGCACCACGAAAACAACACATAGGGAGAACTTGTGAAAGAAATGTTAGGTCCTTTTCAGGAAAAATCAGGAGATGTGGAATTAACTTAAGGCTTCAGATGCTTATATATCTATGCACAGCGTCTGGGGGAAAGACAACTAAACTTGTAACTTTAAAATAAGCATCAGTTCAGGTTAATGAATTCATGTTGGGCATGCTTCAGGACTGTTCCAGCCTCTCTGTTTTATAAAGATGAATCTCACATGGCTTCTGACCTCAAGGAGTTTACAACCCAGAAATTACATATTTCCAGCTATTGGTAGTGTGAAATTCATTATTGAAATAAGGCAACTAAAAGATCAATTTCCCTCAAAAGAAACAAGGCTCATAGAATGGACTGATTATGTTTTTCAGAAAATACATATAACAGTATAAAATGTCATAAACGTAAGGAATGGTAGAAAACAGTCAGATGTGGACAAAAGGGAGAGAAATAAGTGATACAATTTGATGGGGCACAGCAATCTTCCTGGCTGGGTAGAAGGTAGCAAGAGTGGATCTTATTGGAGAATGTAAACTGGCTCAGAAAAGTACAGAAGCCTTTTAATTCTCAAAGCGTTCTGCAGAAAGTACAACATCTGAGTTACAATTCCATCTGGTAGTGGGGAGAGGAAGTAGCAAGGAAAATTACTATTCTGTATTTCATTGGAACCAACAAGAAAGAGCTCACTGTTGGAGTAAAAGTTATGTGAACCTTGGGAGAAATCAAGTTATCCTGGAATTCGTAACAGCGAAGAAAGGAAGTTGTGGGCTTCATCAGACATGCACTCTAGACTTTAGGAAAACAGATTTTTCAGAAGTTCGTAAAAAGGCTGGCATGGTTCCATGGCTAGAGAGGAATACAAGGGAGTCTGGGAGGAAATACAAGAGTAGAGACAGTCCGGAAAAATGTTATTTAAAGGCACATAGAAATAAAAGTAGATATTAAACAGTCAAGAGAGAAAGGGACAGAAATAGGGATAGAGGTGGAGAGAGAAGCGAGTGGACAGAGGAGACTGACAAGGAGAGTGATGCAGAAAGACAGTTGGGGATGGAGAACAATGCACTGGGGGAGTGGACAGCAGGCTTACATCTATTACAAGTTCTGGGAGGGTGGGTCCAGTTTGTGGAGTCCCCTCTTAGGCAGAAAGAAGGTCAGGGGAGCCTAGAGCAAGTGACACACAAAATCACACAAGACCCTCGCTTCTCAGCCTCTCTGGCCCATATTCAACCCAGTGGCTGGGACTTCCCCGGTGGTCCAGTGGTTAAGACTCTGTGATTCCATGGCAGGAGACTCAGGTTCAATCCCTGGTCAGGGATCTAAGATCCCACATGCTGTGTGGCTCAGCCAAAAAATAAATAAAGCCCAGAGGCTGTTTCCCCCAGAAGACTTCTCTGACCACAGTGGGTATAATGTAATGCTGTGACCCCCTAATTTGTGCTTCCCAAAGACCACAAACCATGGCTCCTTTCAGATGCTCCCCAGGTACAGACTCAATGGAAAATAGCATCTACAGGGAATGTAAAGTGTTAGTCACTTAGTAGTGTCTGACTCTTTAAAACCCCATAAACTGTAGCCTGCCAGGTTCCTCTGTCCATAGGATTCTCCAGGCAAGAATACTGGAGCAGGTTGCATTTCCTTCAACCAGGGGATCTTCCCAACCCAGGGATCAAACCCGAGTCTCCCACATTGCAGGCAGATTCTTTACCACCCGAGCCACCAGGGAAGCCCAATATGAAGAATGTAAAGTTCCATCTAAAAATGAAACTTTACAATCACAAATGTTCCCAATCAGGGAAAAGAAGTACAGGCAGCCAAAGAAATTCACATTTAGCTGCACAGGAAGCTCTCAGATGATCTTAGATTTAAAATACATATACAAAAGTAGGAGGCAACATTACATAACCAAAAACGAAGAAAAAAATGAAATACTAAATGTGGCAGAAATATTCTTTAAAAAATAGACTCAAGTAGGCAATCCAGAATGAGTTGAAAATTCTGGGGAAATGCTGAGAAGGACAAGAAATCAAAAAGGAAGGAGGTGGGAGGGAGGTTTAAGAGGGAGGAGACATATGTATGCCTATGGCCGATTCATGTTGATATATGGCAGAAACCATCACAATATTTTAAATGTTTATCCTCCAATTAAAAATAAAATAAATTTTAAATATGAAATTATTATAGAATAAAAAATTTGATCAATAAATCAAACATTCCAAATAAGTTCTTTTACTTTAGATAACCCCAAAAAATTCTAGAACAGGCATTAGTTCACTTCTTCAGGTGTTCTGTAAATTTATTCCAGACCCTATGATAAGCAGAGCAACATCGAGGTATTATAATGAGTGACACTGTGTTTATTCCCATGAACCTCATTATTGAGTCTCTAAGTCACGTTGGTCTCTTTGCAACCCCATGCACTGCAGTACACCAGGCTTTCCTATCCTTCACTATCTCCCAGACTTTGCTCAGATTCATTTCCACTGAATTGGTGATGCTCTCTAACCACCTCCTTCCAAGAGCTGCTAGTCCATACTAATAAAACCCACCAGACCATAATGTATCCATTTTCAGTGAGAATTGTCATTATCAAGGCAAGTGAATGGGAACTTTCCTGGTGGTCCTGCAGTTTAAGACGCTGGGTTTCTACTGTAGGGGGTGGGGATTCAACCTCTGGACAGGGAACTAAGATCCCACATCTTGAGTGATGAGGCAAAAAAAGAAAGAAAACAAAGAAGCCATTAAAAAGAGAGAGAGAGGGAGGTGGATGGTTGCCCTGACCTGCTTAGCACTGGAGAAAGCATCCTTGAGTCCTCTGCTTGGTGCTAGCCTGGCTCAAAGGTGGACTGTGTCCTGTATGGAAGTCTGTTGAGCCGTTGGGAGAGGGTCAATTTAGGATTCCTGTGTAGGCCATGGAGGTCGTCTTCTCCCCCGTCCTGGGCCTGATTGAAATCTTCGGGCTACTGTTTCTATCCAGCTAATTTATTTCCATGGATACACTCTTGCTCCAAAAAGGGTGGGATATGATGAATTAAATTCTTTGTTAATAATCACATCAGTTCTGTCTCCCAGAAGTTAAATCCAGGATACACTGAGGTTTGAGATATTCCTACCTTTGTTGGAGATGCAGTTATGACCACAAATCATTAATGACTTCTGTTTTATGTGGAGATTTAAAGTTCAAAGTAAAAGTGAAGTCGCTCAGCCGTTTCTGACCCTTTGTGACCGTGGATTCTAGCCCACCAAGCTCCTCGGTCCATGGGATTCTCCAGGCAAGAATACTGGAGTGGGTTGCCATTTCCTTCTCCAAGGATAGATAGAAGCCCCGCCCAAAAGAAGAGTATCATTAACAAAAACACGAATGGGCTCATTCATCCAATCAACAGGCTGGAAAGAAGGTGGATTAGGCAAACAGGCCCATTGAACCTTTTCTGCGCTGGAGGGCCTCAGGTGACAAGCCAACACAGCAAGCATAGCCACAAACATTACCAGAGGAGTGGCCTCATGTCTCCCCATTTCTATTAATTCTTCAGCCTGCTGAGTGAGATGTGTCAGCTGGCCCCAAGTTGGCACAGTGCTGGAGGTAGTTGCTTGAGTATGACGACTGCGACGAGGTGGAGCAGAATATGGTCAGACTCGATCAGCATGTCTCTCCTGAAGCGCCAGGTGCCTGAAGCGATGTACCAGCGGAGAAGCCTCAGGTGAAGGGTCACTCGCCCTTTGGCTTCTCCTTGGTTCCCTCAGGTCCGGACTCGACAAGCTTCTGATCTCCCCATCTTTTCCTCAGTCCCCAGGAAATCCAGGACCCCAGAGATCTCAGTGACCTCAGGGGTCTTTGTGATCCTGGAGGTCTCTTGGAACTGGACCTGTCGAATCAGTCTGTCAGGAATCCAAACAGGAGAAGTGGACTCTCTTCAGTGTCCCTGTTCGGGCGCCACTTGCTGGAGTCCAGCTCCAGCAGCCGGGGATTCAACCTGAAAAGATGGACGGTGTCGGCGATGATGTAGCTTCCGACTTGTAGTACGGAGCTACATCCTGGACAAGATGTAGCCTCTGACTCATAGTACGGGACTACATCCGGCGGGCAATGATGTAGCCTCTGACGGTTTTCAGGGCTTCTTGAAAATTTCATGGATGAAGGAGCCTGGTAGGCTACAGTCAGTGGGATCGCAAAGAGTCGGACACGACTGAGCAACTTCACTGTGTTCAACTTCACTGTGTTTAAGGACACCAAGAGGAAAACTATTCAGGAGCCCTCTAGCTGCTATTGAGTACACCAAAGCCTTTGACTGTGTAGATCACAACAAACTGTAGAAAATTCTTCAAGAAATGAGAATACCAGGTCATCTTACCTGCCTCCTAAGAAATCTGTGAATAGGTCAAGAAGTAACAGTTAGAACCTGACATGGAAAACAGACTGATTTCAAATTGGGAAAGGAATACATCAAGGCTGTATATTGTCACCTTGTTTATTTAACTTATATGCAGAGTACATCATGAGAAATGCCAGGCTGGATGGAGCACAAGCTGGAATCAAGGTTGCTGGGAGAAATATCAATAACCTCAGATACACAGATGACACCACCCTTATGGCAGAAAGTGAAGAGAAACTAAAGAACTACTTGATGAAAGTGAAAGAGGAGAGTGAACGAGCTGGCTTAAAACTCAACATTCAAAAAACTAAGATCATGGCATCTAGTTCAATCCCTTCATGGCAAATAGATGAGGAATCAATGGAAACAGTGACAGACTTTATTGCTACAGGTGGAGACTGCAGTGACAAAATTAAAAGACACTTGCTCCTTGGAGGAAAAGCTATGACCAACCTAGGCAGCATGTTAAAAAGCAGAGACTTTACTTTGCCAACAAAGGTCCATCTAGTCAAGGCTATGTTTTTTCCAATAGTCATGTGTGGATGTGAGAGTTGGACCATAAAGAAAGCTGAGCACCAAAGAATTGATGCTTTTGAGCTGTGGTGTTGGAGAAGACTCTTGAGAGTCCCTTGGACTGCAAGGAGATCAAACCTTGCAGTCCAAGGTTTGATCAGTAAAGGAAATCAGTCCTGAATATTCACTGGAAGGACTGACGCTGAAGCTAAAACTCCAATACTTTCGCCACCTGATGCAAAGAACTGACTCATTAGAAAAGACCCTGATGCTGGGAAAGATTGAAGGCAGGAGGAGAAGGGGACAACAGAGGGTGAGATGGTTGGATGGCATCACTAACTTGATGGACATGAGTTTGAGCAGGCTCCAGGAGTTGGTGATGGGCAGGAAAGCCTGATGTGGTACAGTTCATGGGGTCGCCAAGAGTTGGACATGACTGAGTGACTAAACAGAACTGAACTGAGCTGGACTGCTAATATCCCCTTTTTTTCCATTGAATTTTTTGTTACCTTTCTGTTAATGATGCATTTATCTGTCAATTACTTGTTACCAGGAAAGGTGACACACATTTGACCCAGGAACACACTGGGAGACTTCCCTGTGGGCATCCTCTGAGGTTGCAACATAGACACTGTACGTATGTCCCTTGTTTCAATGAAGCATCTGATGTGTACTTTTTGTTTTTAATTTTTTAGGCCATGCTGTGTGGCATGAGGGATCTTTGTTACCCAATCAGGGATCAAACCTGTGTCTCCTGCATTGAGACAATGGGTTCTAACCACTGGACCACCAGAGAAGTACACGTCAGGGATTAACAAAAGTTGGTATTGGTATTAAAAACAAAGCTGTCTGACTGCATTTATAACTCTTTGTTTTGTCTTATGGGAATTTAACCATGCCGCACTTCAGCCTTGCAACTGTATATTTATCTTTTCAAATTATCTTTTCTATATACTGTTGTGATTGAATCATGACTATTCCATTAAGTCACCAAAATTCAAATAGAAAAATCTATCAACATAGCTGTCAGCTGTGGTTTTATTCCATGGAAGGCTAAAAGCCATCCTATTTAATAATTTTAATTCATTTCTGTGCAAAGATCCATTTGTGATAGTTTCCTTTTAAATTTTAAGATATTGAATATTCTTCTTCTGACTGATGCTATTATCTGCTGTCACGTAGATGGCGTAGCCTAGGAAACATGAAGCCAGCCCCAACCATATCATGTCTGTGCTTTCTTCTTGTTCTGTCTCTGACTTATTTTATGAAAACTGGTAAGTCACTTAGCACTTTCTGCCTACGCATCTGAAAAATAAGTTGAATCTCTATTGTCAACAAACAGTGCATGCTCTTTATCTGCTGTGCATCAGTTCTGTCACTGAGGAGGCTCCGAGATGCTCTTGCTCAGTGGAGAAAGCAATCATCAAAAGACAGAATGACTCAGTGGTCGATGATGTACTTCATGTCAATACATTTTCTGTACATTGTGTCTTTAGCACGATATAAATGCAAATGGCTTTTTAAATGCTGTTAAAAATGAAGATCAACTTTATTGTTTATTTCATTGGTTTTCAGACAGGTTTTGGGGAAGCCTGTTACATGAGTCCAGCTTTACATTCATCCCTAGAGTCAGCCTGTGCTGATGCTCTGAGTCTGTTGGGTTCCCAGAGAGTGAAAGCAGGCACCTCCAGCTCCACCTTGCTCACTTTTGCATCCTTGAAAATCCCTCTCCTCCACATCCCCACCATCACTCACTCCTATTTCCCACATCCACAGCATCAAGGTTTTTGTCTGAAAATGATTGAAAATTATTCTCTCTCTGCATGTCTTTATTCCCCTGACCCACCTACCCTGCCCTGTTTTTCTTTACTTGCCGGGAGTCTAGATGAAGAGCATAAAATTGACTTTGGAATGTCAAGTCATCATTGGTGATGATAAATGTATGCAGAAGAAATTACCAGGAGGAAAAAGAGCTTTTATTGACTAAACAAAAGCTGGAGAGAGCTGATTAAATAACTGGTTCACAATGTCCTTTCTCATTTAGCTGGAAGTTGAACTGATGTAGATTTTTTTCTTGGCACATAATAACAGTAATTTGGAGGATGAAATGGGGTGAGGGAATCATTTTCAAAATGTATTTATTAAATAAAGTAGGGAAAAGTGTTGTCCCTTCTTT
This sequence comes from Capra hircus, assembly GCF_001704415.2. Classification (NCBI taxonomy): domain Eukaryota; kingdom Metazoa; phylum Chordata; class Mammalia; order Artiodactyla; family Bovidae; genus Capra; species Capra hircus. The sequence continues at coordinate 58,240,614 of NC_030821.1, forward strand.
ATCTCTGTAGTGTCTCTTCATCATGACCTAAGTTTAGGTGAGGATTCAAGGAATAGGTGAGGATGCTTGAAACTGAATACAGAGATGTTAAATGGGGATTCGTATTAAAGCAGAGAACATCAGACTTAATGTCCTTTCCAGAAAAAAACCCTCATGTACACCTCAATGTTAACTAGAAAATTAATTTTTTCCTCTGCTTTGTTCCCCCCATGCAGAAAAAAAAAACAAGCCTATATTTCTCTCATGGAAATATCAGCACTTTATGCCACTGAACTTCTGCCTGTGGAAAGAAAGACCATGCAACCAAGAATAAGCAAAACCTGTTAATTCAGATTGGCCCTCCCAAGGGAGTCAATCACCATCTCTCTTGCTTCACAGAGATGCAAAGGCAGGCAGAGGAGAGGTAAGCTTTATAGTGGGATGGAGCTTCAGGTCTTCCCTAGTTGGAAGTTGTAGGGAGTTGATCAGAAGTGGGGCATCCTGTATAATTAGTTTGGAATACATATTTGCCTTCTTCCAATTGGTCCCAGGGCTTCCCAGGTGGCTCTAGTATTAAAGAACATACCTGCCAATGCTGGAATCATAAGAGATATGGGTTCAATCCTTGGACTGGGAAGATCCCCTGGAGGAGGAAATGGCAACCCACTCTAGTATTCTTAACCTGGAGAATCCTCATGGACAGAGGAGCCTGGCAGGCTACAGTCCATAGGATTGTGAAGACTTGGATATTACTGAACTGACTTAGCATGCAATTGGTCCCAAGTTGGAAGTGCAAATAGTAATTATGGAAGGTATCAATGACTAATCAGGTCTTGACCATTCGGGGCCAATTATTACAGGGGTAATTGTTTGGCTTCCTGGATTGTTACTAGAGATAGTGGTCTGTCTTCCTACAAGTCTGATTTGCAGACAGCAGGCTGACTCCTTGGCCAGCTTATTATAGTTATTGGATTGATTTCCTAAAGTGGCTGCTGAAGATTTGATGCCAGTGTTGTGTGTGTGTGTGTGTGTGTGTGTGTGTGTGTGTGTGTGTTTGTATGTATATGTATATATATATATCCTGGCCATTGCTCATTTGTACATTCATTGTTTCATAGGATGATGCCCTGTCTTTGGGGAACCATCTAGAGACCATGGGCCTGGATTATCTGTATTCTGAAAACATTTTAAGTTCCCTGGATGACAGATGTACACAAGACATCCTTTCAACACATGACATGAGGAGGCAGAACATGAAGTTTAGGCCAAAGTCCAGGGCCCAGAAAGACCACCCTATTTATTCATGCAGGCTGTACTCATGGGTCAAAATGATAAATAAAACAGTTGAGAATGTGTTGCTACAGAAGAAGGAGAGTTAAGGACATAAAACTGGTATTTTCGAATATTTAGCAAGTGATCGTTAGGGAGAAACCAAAACCAACTGAGACCAGTCAGAAGAAATAACAGGGAGGTGAATTTTGTGCAAATAGAAGGAAGATCTTTCCAGATATTAGAGTTCTCTGACAATGCCAAGAAGAGCATCCTGAAGAAAAAGTTTCTCCCCATTGGCAAGCTCTAGCAGAGATGACCATCTACAAAGGCTGTGGTGTAGGAGGTCACACAGAGGACAAAGGGTAGCCACTGGCTCTGTGATTACAGTAATTTGAACATTAAGGCAAGTCTCACAATTTCCAGTAAGTAATGAATGGGATGTTGAGGGACTAGTGGCAGTTGGGGGATGATGTAGAGTGAGTGACTGATCCATTACCAAATGAGAGATGGCAAGAGAGAAAACTGGGGAAATACATCTACCAAGAGATGACCTAAAGGGAGGAGGTAATCAGGAGAGAGAGTTAAAGGGGGACAGAGGGACTTCCCTGGTGGTCCAGTGGCCGAGACCCCATGGTCCCAATGCAGGGGGCCCAGGTTCAATCCTGGTCAGGGAACTAGATCCCATATGCAGCAACTAAGGAAACCGCATGCCACAACTAAGACCTGGTGCAGCCAAATACATGAATATATTTTTTAAAGGGAGACAGAGATAGAAAAAATAGAGGAAATAGAAAGAGGAAAAGGGAGTGAATATGAGCAAATTGTATGAAAAAGAGAAAAAACACAACTGGAATGAGGCATTGGAAAAGTTGGTGGCTACATGGAGCGGAGGACAGAGGAGCCTAGCATCCTATATTCCCTGGGGTCACAGAGTTGGACACAACTTCGTCTAAACAACAACGACACAGGGAACTGAACACCAGCTGCTTCTCCTTGTGAGTTCTGGGTGCTTGGTCACCTCTCACATGTAAAGGACAGTGGGAACCAGAAAAGGTGATGCACAACCCTGACTCGTAACCTGGCCCTTTCTGCAGGTTTCCCTTTAGGTGGATTTCTGGGGAGCTACAGTTAAAGAATTCTAGAGACGATCATCTTTGAGAATTTACAAGAATTAATTTCTGGATTGAATTACTGCCATGTGCAAACCAACTGCCTTCAGGAATTTTATTTATTCTGCTCTTACATTCCCTAATTACTCATTATTCTCCATGATGAGTTGAAAGAGGAAATGCACATTTTAGCTCTCCTATTTCAGGGTAAAATCTGAACAGGGCAGTACAGGCTGACTTAAGCAAAATGGAAGGTCAGAAAGGAAGTCCTGATGTTTTCTGAGTCTTGAGCCAGGCACTATGCCAGACATTTTACTTACAAACATCGCTCCACTTAATCCTCTCAGACCCCCTAGGAGAGTATTATTATTCCATAATAACAGTTAAGTGGAGAAAGTGAGGGTCAGTGTGGCCTGATAACTTACAAAGGTAACTTTGTTTTAAATAAACAGAACCAGGATTTAAAAGCATACTTATATGACTCTAAATTCATAGCACAGACTATCTCTGCTGCTGCTGCTACTAAGTCACTTCAGTCGTGTCCAACTCTGTGTGACCCCATAGACAGCAGGCCACCAGGCTCCCCCGTCCCCGGGATTCTCCAGGCAAGAACACTGGAGTGGGTTGCCATTTCTTTCTCCAATGCATGAAAGTGAAAAGTGAAAGTGAAGTCTCTCAGTTGTGTCTGACTCTTAGCGACCCCATGGACTGCAGCCTATCAGGCTCCTCCGTCCATGGGATTTTCCAGGCAAGAGTACTGGAGTGGGGTGCCATTGCCTTATCCGAGACTATCTCTAACAAACCACAAACAAATAAATGATAATATTTATACATGCTGATGGTGAAGAATCTGCCTGCAATGCAGGAAACCCAGGTTCCATCTCTCGGCTGGGAAGATCCCCTGGAGAAAGGAATGGCTACCCGCTTTATTATTCTTGCCTGGAGAATTCCATGGACAGTGGAGCCTTGTGGGCTACTATCCATGGGGTTGCAAGAGTTGTACGCAACTGAGTGGCTTTCACTTTCAACTCATACTTAGAAATAAAGCATGTTGAGTTAATGAAATATAAAATATAAATTTCATTTTGTATTTCACTGATAAGATGAAAAATATTTTAAACTAAAACTTGGCAAAATGATCTAACGTGGATAACTAGTGACCTTCATATGGCATTTTATAGATTTTCACAGCAATGTCTAAATTGTTATTGAGAATCTAATATGGCAGAATATTCCATTGACATTATTTGCATTTGCTTTCTAATTTACAGATTAATCATGAAAAAATGAAAAGGATCTTTCTCTCTGGCTGTGCATCTGATTCCTGGTAGAGATGGTCTGTTTCTTCATTTCCAAAGGGAGTTGACGATTTTTGTATTGTTTTAGGATGGGAAAAAAAAAGGTTTCTAGTCAGAGTGGACTATCTGGAAAGCGAAAAATAAGAACCTTTGTTGTAGAAAACATAAGTCCAAGAGAAACTTAAGTGTGACTGACCCTGAAAATGCTTCAAAATTCAATGAGAGAAACAACCTCACCACTATGAAATAGTTATTAGCTTTCACCAAATATTTTTGATTCCCTTTGGAGGCTTATGGAAAGGTTTCCTTCCTGCCCTGTGGAGTCAGGTGTGGTCATGTGACTTGTCTGACCAATGATGGGTGAGTGAATGTGGTCTCTGCATTACTCACTTCCTCCCCCTACTCTGACCAATACCTTCCTAGATGGTGGCTGCGGAAGACACTTAGGTCTTACAGGGAGGACTCTGCAGGGACAAGTGAGAAATAAATATTGTTAGTTTTAGGCTGATGAAATTGGGTTGCTATTGCAGCATAACTTAACAAATCGTGATTGATAGATTCTAGAAAATCTGATGCCCCAGCCAAGGAGATGGACAGCCACACCTGTCACTGTGTGTGTGTCCATGGTTGTGAGTGTATACAAATATCTCTGTCACTACCATCAAGCCACAGTCGAATGAAAGCTTGCTAGACTAGCCTTGGGGAATAAGAAGAATCTTATGCAGTAGGAGAAAAAGATATGAAATCTAAGTAGCAACACTAATTGAAAAAAAATCAATAACAGAAAACTGTCTGCAACTGTTTGTCAAATAAGTTGTAGTGTTACTAGCAAATCCTGCCATTTTATAGATGAAAGAACTAAGGTTCAGAGATGCAGCCAACCTCCTGATTCTGAATCTGGCCTCTCTTTGCTCTCTTCTTTCTTTTCAGATTTTTAAAAGATGTACATGCTGTTTACTGGCTCTTCTTCCTTTCTATATTGCCTTTCTAGTTTATTCCTTCTTCTTACAGAGATACAACTATTAGCAGTTTTCTCAGTAAATAGTGGTAGGCAGTAAACTTTTAACATCTTTTCATTTATTTTTCAGTTGGTGAAATATGTGCTTGTGCCCAGTTGCTCAGTTGTGTACAACTCTTTGTGACCCCATGGACTGTAGCTTATCAGATTCCTCTGTCCATGGGATTCTCCAGGCAAGAACACTGGAGTGGGTTGCCATTTCCTCTGCCAGGGGACCTTCCTGACCCCGGGGATTGAACCCGTGTCTCTTAGGTTTCTTCCATTGCAGGTGGATTCTTTACTGCTGAGCCACCAGGGAAGACCTTATGCAGTAGGACCTTGTTGTTAGTAGGTGATTCTTGAGAGCTGCCACCCGCAAAATTTCCTGCTATTGGTGCCACACAAGGTTTTGATGTAATATTTATTTATTTTGACTTTGCTGGGTCTTAGTTGTGGCCTGGGGGCATTTTTGATCTTCATTGTGACTTGCAGGGTCTTTTAGTTGCAGCAGGACATGAACAGTTAGTTGTGGCATGTGGGACCTTGTTCCCTGATCAGGAATTGAACCCAGGTCCCCTGCATTGGGAGCAGAGATTCTTAGCCACTGGACCTCCAGGGAAGTCCCAAGTTTTTGATCTCCTCGAGCCCACACTTACCTACATCACACTTGATCATACAGAATCATTTGGGTACCAAATGTCCTGGGACTGTTTCCTTTCCTGATCTGTCCCAGGGACTTGAGCTAAAACAGGGCTTGTCATCTTCCACCCTGGATGGAACAGCCTGGCTGGCAGTCCACGTCAAGTTGCTGCAGTATGTACACTTGTGTTATGTACAGGCTTTATTTGTTTTAGAAACCACTTTGACAAAAGATTTTCCCATGGTAGTATTTAAAACCACAGGAATTTGACCCTATGCCAAAAATATTAAACATAATTAGAGTAGCTCTTACATGTTTAGTATTGGGCCAAGAACATTTTTTCCCCAAGGGCATTTTGACTGGAATACCCTTCTGCACAAAAGTCATTGACACTAACATTTTATCTGATGTACTCAAAATCATTTCAATTATTAATTCCTTATTAAGACTTCCTTTTAGGGTGGGCTTTACATAAATTATCCTACATGTAACTTATGAATAATTCATAGATAAATTAAGGAAGTTTTCAACGAGTGAAAAAATGAGATTGAATGGTGTTTTAGAAAGGATGATTTTTTACATTAGAGTTTATAAATTTGAAGTGTGTTACGTGGCATTAATTTTATCTATATATGCTGTGTACAGTTGGCTTCAGTCATGAATATCCAAAGTCATTTAAGTTTAGTTTTGAAGGCTTGATAAAATCGTCACAGATTAGTTTTATATTTTTATGTACTTATGTGACCTGAATTCCAATTTATTTACATGCTACTTTTATTGTTATTCCATTTTATATTTATTTTACTAGGTTTCTCCTCCTTGGCTTCCCATGTGGTGCAGGTGGTAAAATTTCTGCCTGCCAATGCAGGAGACACAAGAGACAAGGTTAGATCCCTGGGATGGGAAGATCCCCTGGAAGAGGAAATGGCAACCCACTCCAATATTCTTGTGGACAGAGGAGCCTGGTGAGCTTCAGTCCATGGGGTTGCAAAGAGTCTGACCCAACTGAGCACACACACACATTCCCCAAATGCTTGTCAATAGGCATCATGAAGTTGGAAAATTCTGATTAGATTCTTCAAAGAAGCTCCTAACTTTAGTCCTTTACCCTAAATCTCGAAGAGCTGCTGAGCAGTTGCTAAGGGAACTCCTGTATCAGGAGCATCCATTGATCAACAGCTTACCTGCTGGATCAGAAGATTCTGGGCAGAGACACATACAATGGCTTTTTTCACTTGATTTCCTAATCCTAATGGAGATGATGCTACAAGAAACTCACATTAAAGGGCCCTCTCACTGTTTAGTCTCTAAGTCATGTCCCACTGTTTTGCGAGTAGACTGTAGCCCACCAGGCTTCTCTGTCCATGGTATTTTCTGTGCAGGAATACTGGAGTGGGTTGCCATTTCCTTCTCCAGGGGATCTTCCCAACCAATGGATCTCCTGCATTGGCAGGCAGATTGTTTATTACTGAGCCACCAGGGAAGCCCATTAAATGGCACATCTGAGGTTTATTTAAGATTTTGAAGAATTTGATTTCTTCCCCTATCTGAAAAGAAGATGCAAGGTTTTCTCGCTTATGAAGATTGGTCCAGCCAGTGGGCACTTAGGTGGGCTAACTGCATTACAGACCTTCTGGTAGCCTGTGGGCAGCAAAGCAAACATAACGATTTTCCATCACAGAAGGCAGTGGTTGCGCCTCAGGGGAAAAGGCAGATCAGAAGATCAACTCCTCACAGCTCTCTACTTTTTAAATCATTGCCCAATTCCAAGGCAGCCCAGAAACAGAAATGATGAGCATGGAAGCTCTCTGACGTATGTCCTAGTCCCCAGATAATAGCTGTTATCTGTTTTGCAGGAAATCAAAGTCGCCCTTTAATTTCCCCTCTGGATAATACACTGATATATTTTTATCCTATAACTTATCAGAGAATATTAATCAATTGCTGACATATATGATGACTTCAGAAGCACAAAACTCAATATATATGTAAAAGAAGGTACCAGGATTTCCCTGGTGGCCCAGTGGCCAAGACTCCAAGCTGTCAATGCAGGTGACCTGGGTTTGATCTGTATTTTTGCCTGGAGAATTCCATGGACAGAGGAGCCTGGCAGACTACAGTTCATGGGTTCACAAAGAGTCAGGCAAAACCGAGTGACTAACACTTTTACTCTCAGTTTTTTTCCCACTTTTCAGAAAACTAGGTCCCACATGCCACAGCTAAGACCTGCTGCTGCTGCTGCTAGGTTGCTTCAGTCGTGTCCGACTCTGTGCAGCCCCACAGATAGCAGCCCACTAGGCTCCTCTGTCCCTGGGATTCTCTAGGCAAGAACACTGGAGTGGGTTGCCATTTCCTTCTCCAGTGCATGAAAGTGAAAAGTGAAAGGAAGTCGCTCAGTCATGCCTGACTCTTAGCAACCCCATGGACTGCAGCCTACCAGGTCCCTCCATCCATGGGATTTTCCAGGCAAGAGTACTGGAGAGGGTTGGTAGCTGCTGCTGCTGCTGCTAAGTTGCTTCAGTCGTGTCCGACTCTGTGTGACCCCATAGACTGCAGCCCATCAGGCTCCCCAGTCCCTGGGATTCTCCAGGCAAGAACACTGGAGTGGGTTGCCATTTCCTTCTCCAATGCATGAAAGTGAAAAGTGAAAGTCAAGTCGCTCAGTTGTATCCGACTCTTTGCAACCCCGTGGACTGCAGCCTACCAGGCTCCACAGCCAACTAAATAAAAAATAAAATAAAAAGAATTACCTGGTGGATAAAGAAACTTTCCTAAGTTGTGAGTTGCTTTTTCAAGGCAAAGTGAAATAAAGATAAAAAAATAAAGACTCCCCAATGCATATGAATACTATCAGGTTGAGAATGTGACTCTTTATTTTAAAGTAGTTTCCTACAGAGAAAACTCATCATGTAATTCAAATTCTTCCACTTTCACCCTAGGAAAATATTTATTTTATACCCACCCAATTTTCATGAAAAATGTATAACTCATTGTTGCAAAGTATGAGAGAAAATGAAGACAGACACTTCGATTTTGAAAGAGGGCACCAAGACAGGCAAGTGCCAAATTACTTCACATCTTATTTCACAAGAAGTCCTGTCTTCAGACTTCTTGAAGTACCAGTGTGTTTATGAAAGATACACTCTCTGCAGAATGAATGGTGTCCTTACCTTGAAATATCATGAAACTCAACCTTTACCTGGCATTGCTAAAGAATTTACCATCAGAAAGAGAGAATCTCACAAGTATCACCCAATTTTGATTCCATTTTCCTTTCTCTTTTCATCTTAATTCCTTCCTCTATAAAACTGAGTTGACTTTTCATTTTCCTGCCAAGGCCTATATCTTTCAACTTCCAATGTCTCGGACCCATAATTCCATTTGATCAAGTGATTCCCAGCTTCTAAATGTTTTGAATCACCTGTTATAAATTGACAGTTCAGAATTTGAGATGGATTTGCAGAGAGAAATAGTGCAATCAAGTGGTGCTCATTTTTCTCAACCTACATTGATGACTCTTAATGTGTGAGAGTGTACAGTACTATTTAAGGTACCCAAGAAGCTAAGTTGACAGCTGTTCTTGGAGTTTCTCCAGTTTTAGTTGAAGAATGACACCCTGTCTAGTAGCCTCCGTGACAGCAGAAGCTGGACCCTTGGATCCTTCCACCTCTAGGACATTGATTATGGCTCTCAAGGAAGAAGTTGGGCTATCTGGCAGGTGCACACAGACCTCCAGGGAATCCCACTGGTGAAGGTGAGCTGGGAGGAGTATCAGGACAGGACTGGGATCCTGGCTGGAGCACCCCAGTTTGCCATCCCCCTTTCCTGCCATCCCAGCTTGCTTTTGTCCTGCGAGAGTCTCTGGAAGGACAGGGTGAGTCCTCTGGCCAGAACAGGTTCTGCTCTTGCCTTCTGACCATGAACCTTCATCAGTAATGGGCTTCTCCAGGGGCTCAGCCAGAAATAATCTGCCTGCATTGCTGGAGACAGGGGTTCGATCCCTGGGTCAGGAAGATCCCCTGGAGAAGGAAATGGCAACCCACTCCAGTATTCTTGCCTGGGAAATCCCATGGATGGAGGAGCCTGGTGGGTTTTAGTCCAGGGGGTCACAAAGACTTGAACATGACTGAGCGACTAACACACACTTTCACGCAGGCAGAGAGCTATTCATAAGTAGAATACATTTGAATGCTTTAAAATTAAAAGTGCCATCAGCCTTTTAGGCTTGCCCTCCAGTCTCATGCCTGAGCATATCTGAGCTGCTTGGAAATTATCAACAACTACCTTTCAGAACAAGCGTTTTGACTTCAAGAGGCAAGCAAAGAACAAAGAACTTGACATCAAAATGCCACATTGCAAAACGAAGTCAAGTGTGGGGAAGAGGAATCTAATTTTGATTTAGATTATTGAAAATACATAAAACTACAGCCCTAATTATCTACTCTTCATTTTTGGGGGGATGGTTTAAAAATATGAAACATTTCATGAATTTGGGAGTCATACTGCTGCAAAGGCCATGCTAATCTCTGTATCATTCCAATTTTAGTATATATATGTTGTCATTTTTATTTCTTTTTATTTCTTTCTTTTTTTTTTTTTTTTTGGCAACATCCTGCAGCATACAGGATCTTAGTTCCCTGACCACAGATCAAACCAGCAACTCCTGCGTTGGAAATTTGGAAATCTTCCCTTCTCCAGGGGATCTTCCCAACTCAGGGATCGAACCAAGGTCTCCTGCACTGCAGGTGGATTCTTTACTGTCTGATCACCAAATGAGGCAGCTCTCTCCTCTCTCCCATGTATTTGTTTATTTTACCATTTCTCTCTCTCTCTCTTTTTTTTTTTTAATAGGCGCACATGGTGCCCTTGGGTTCCAGGCCTCGGCACTGCGCGCGCCTTTTGAACCCATGCGCCGCTTCCTCTTTTTTTTTTTTTTTAAATGTATTTATTTACTGTTTGGCGGTGAAGGGGCTTATTCACGGTTTGAGGGATCTCCATCATGACATGTAGACTCTAAATTGAGGCATGCATGTGGGATTTAGTTCCCTGACCAGGGATCAAACCTGGGCCCTCTTTAATTGGGAGCATGGAGTCTTACTGACCGGAACACCAGAGAAATCCCTTCAGTTTGGATCATGTATATTTGTTTCAGATGTTGGGCCCTATGTGAACTTAGTTTAAGGGGCCTAAGATTCAACCCCAAGCTCTGAAAGGAGCACAGAGCACCCTGAAGTGTGTGGGGGAGCCCCAGGGGGCCTGATGATGCCCCAGGGAGAGGGGGCTTAGTCACAGCCTCTCCCCAACCTCGTGCCACCAGCCCAGAGCCAGTGTGTTTGTTACATGTGGGGCTGCCAGGGCTCTATGGCTCAGGGGATGCTCCCTGCTCTTACTTCTGTTTCCTAAGCACTCCTTTCCTGCCATGTGTCTGAAGTCACTTTAGTTGTGTGCAACTGTTTGACTCCACAAACTGTAGCCCCCCCAGGCTCTTCTGTCCATGGGATTCTCCAAACAAGAATACTGGAGTGGGTTACCATGCCCTCCTCCAGAGGATCTTTGAGACCCAGGGATCAAACTTGTGTCTTTTATGTTTCCTGCATTGTCATGCAGGTTCTTTACCACTGAGCCACCTGGGAAGCCTTCCTTTCCTGAACATATACGTAATAAAGCACCAACTCCTTGTTGTCCTTTTTATTGAGAAATGAAGCACTATATCCTTAGGTTTTATTCCAGACATAACAGGGAATATGACAAACACAATCCCTCAAGTCCAGAAGTATATTTGTTTTCAAAAACAACAACAACAGCAACACTAGTTTTTCTAAATAATGGCTGATGGGTTCAATTACATATTGGAAAAAGTTCAAATGAGTTTTTTTAATAATTGAAAAGACATAGACTTGTTTGTTCTTCAAGCCTTTTGTTTTTTCATCTAAGAGGTTTTCATTTTATAACTTGAACTTTAGAAATGTAGAATGTTGCCACATTCTGGAAGATTATATTTAGTGCTAACCATAAGAGGCATTCATTAGGCCCTCAAACTTGCTCTATAAATGTCTATTATGTGAGTCAGAACACACTGTTTCATGGGCAGAAAGAGTAAGATTACCTGGGGAATGACTGTGTTTAGGAAATGGAATTAGACTGAGCAAAAGACCTTTCATTTTCCTATGGAAGTTTCTGCTAAGAATCTCCAAGGACCTTACACATCTGAGCAGCTGCAATGAAGAAATGGATTAAAGTGCAGGTTCCCTGTGCCTCCCTCTGCAGTAGGGTAGGGGGGACCCTATAGAAACCGGGCTCCCTGTCTTCTTCTTTATCTACTCTCTCATCTCCAAACCCACAAACTCTTGCAGAACAGAGATGATAGTTAAGACTACCTTGTAGTGGGAGGGCTTTGGTCTGAATTCTACCCACACTGTACGATAGTAGAGCTTGGGGAGACACTTAAACATTCGAAAGCCTCAGTCACTGTCTGTACCAGGGGGATAACAGCACTCCTCTGATAGGAGCTTCTGTGAAGATGAAATGATATACAGTGCTTTGCAGGGGTCTTAGGGCATATTAATACTATAGGGTAAACAAATGGCAGCTCAGATGAGTTTGGAAGAAACTCCAGGCTTCAGGCTGTCCCTGGATGTCCATAAAGAAGTATCTTGGAGGAAGCCCCTAGCAGTCCAGTGGTGAGGACTCTGCAGTCTCACTGCTGTGGCCAGGGTTCAATCCCTGGTCAGGGAACAAAGATCCTGCATGCCACTCAGAGCAGCCAAAATATAAATATATAAAATGAAAAGAGTATGGTCTCTAGATAAAAAAAAGAAGAAAAATATTCTTGAGCATCTGTGTACACTGCAAATAAAGAATGCTCATAGGGTCAGGTCAGTCAACAAGCTCACTGCTCATTAGCACTGTTTACAGATTCACAGTCTCCACTCAAGAATTTTGTGCATCAAAGTGGAGTCTTTTCTGCTATGTGAAAGCTTATTTCCTCTTGTGAAATCTTCCATGTTGATGCAAATGAACTTTATAGAAGAGGACTATAAAGCTAAGAGCAGTGGGGCTGTCAGTGGGAATGAACCATACCCACTAGAGAGCTTGTCACCTCAACTTCAGTATTAGGTGAATAATTCGAAGTTTTGCAAAGTTATTTCTGGTGATGAGTTAAATTTTGCCTCCCAGAAATCGGCAAAGACCTTCTTAGGAGCAAATCAGAAGAAATCTCCTTGCTCTGTTATGTTGTTGTTGTTTAATCGTTAAGTCACGTCCAACTCTTTTGTGACCCCCATGGACTGTAGCGGGCCAGGCTCCTCTGCCCGTGGGATTCTCCAGGCAAGAATACTGCAGCGGGTTGTCATGTCCTCCAGGGGATCTTTCCGGCTGAGAGATCAAACCTTCATCCCTTACATTGGCTGGTGGATCCTTTATCACTAAGCCACCAGGAAAGCCCCTGCTCCATTGTGTAACTGACTTCAAAATATTTACAGGTCACTTTCATATATATTATAATAATCTGCCCACTCCCTATGACTTCAGGCCTTCATTTCCTGAAGTTTGTTCCATTTTCCTTTCCATAAGCTTTATCTGACATTCTAAGACGCACAGAGAGAAGAAATTTCAGTGGTCCTAGCCCAGGAAACTACCACCTCAGCCGTAAGGGTGTAATAAGAGTTCTCAAGTAATCACCAACACAGGCCCTGGGAACATGCTAGACCTTCCAGAAAATACTCTCAGGTCCGTAACTCCATGATCTGTAAATAAACCTGATCATCAAGGCTTCTTTTGTGTAATTATATGGATCCGTATTATGCCTATGGCCGTCTACCTACACTGTTGCCAGGAAAAGCCAATTCTGGCTTCATGTTGGAACTGTTTCTTTGACTTGCTTTCCATTGCTTTTGTTATTATAATCATACAGAATGGGCTGCCTCAGAGAATCCTGCCCCTCTGACAGATTATTGAACTAAGTTAGTGTCTTCATTCTGAACTCTGTCTGCCTGTGGACACAGGAAAGAGGAAATTGATACGTCCCCTTCCTGATGTGTCTACAAATATTGGATATATTTGGAAGATTAATGGCCTTTTTACTTTGTTTCTTAGGTCTTCCTTGGTAGCTCAGATGGTAAAGAATTCACCTGCAATGCAGAGAACCCAGGCTTGATCTGAGTCAGGAAGATCCCCTGGAGAAGTGGATGGCTACCTGTTCTGGTATTCTCGACTGGAGAATTCCATGGACAGAGGAGCTTGGTGGGCTACAGTGCATAGGGTCCCAAAGAATTGGGCATGACTTAGCGACCAACCACAAGCACGTAAAATCTAGTGTACATCTCACTCTATCTTTTACTTTGTTTCCTCACCTTCTGCATCTCTGATCTATAAAAGAACTTGGCATCCAGACCCCAGAAGATGGTTATTCTGAGACACTAGTATGCCATCTCCTCGGTCAGCCTGCTCTCCGAATAAAGTCGTATTCCTTGCCTTATCACCATTTTAACAGCATTTAACAATCCCTGGAAAATGTCATAAATAAAAAGCTCACTAACAGTATCACTGTTTCTCTACATTCACTACTTCTCACATGATATGCAAGGATTTTTCACACCCATCAATCCTCTAATTCTCTATGAACACTAACTGGGTGACCTACAGTTTGATTATGATGCCTCTGGCTACCCTATGCCACAGGGTAAGGGCTCAGTCCTGTTAGGTAGTTAGAATAGGAAAAAGGAGTCCAGAATGGCAGTGGCTAAAAGACAAGGAGTCTTTTCGGATTGGAGGGGGCAGGAGGAGAAGGGGACGACAGAGAATGAGATGGCTGGATGGCATCACTGACTCGATGGACGTGAGTCTGAGTGAACTCCGGGAGTTGGTGATGGATAGGGAGGCCTGGCGTGCTGAGATTCATGGCGTCGCAAAGAGTCGGACACGACTGAGCGACTGAACTGAACTGAACTGAAAAGACAAGGAGGGGAAAAGCCCACGGAAATAGAACAAAGGAAAGTCCGAGGACTGGAGTGTGGACCTCGGGTAGAACAAACAGCACTCCTGGCTGCCCTAATTTACATAGGACAGGCCCGGGGGGGTTGGGGGAGGGAGAGAAAAAAACAAGAAAAAAGAGGAGCCAAAGGGCCAGGGGTCTCTCGCACTCTCTTCTCTTCGTATCTTTTGGGTCGCGTGCCCTCATGCCTTGAGGATGTGTTTTCCTTTATTTTGTAAATAAAACTGGGCTGTAACACAAGAGCTGTAACACTGATCTGTCCAAGAGCTGGGACATGGTCTGTCCGAGGGTCCATTGCTTCAAATTGTTGTTGTGACAAGACAGAACTGAGGAAATTACACACTCCCAGGACAAAGAGGTCTTTTTTTTTTTTTTTTTTTTTGCAGGTTCCATTATGATAACATGATTGATTGATTAAATCATTAGCCAATGGGAATTGAACGCAACCTCAGCTCCTCTCCCCTTCTCAGATGCTGGAAGGGGAAAGGGATTAGGGTTCAAAACTCTAACCCTTTAGAGGGGAACCCAATCCATACACTAAGGGGCTTTGGGAAGTTTATTAACAACGCACACAACTGTGATTGAAGGGGCTTGCCATGGGTAACAAAAGACGCTTTGTCACATTTCTTGCCCCATTCCAGAGCTACTTCAAAATCCAGGGATGAAAACCAAACATCAACACAAAAGATGCCCCTGTCTCTGTCACCCTCATGAAATTACAATGGTCTTTAGGATCTCTGGCCAGGAGGTGAGAGTGAAGACTGAGAAATGAAATATTTCCTGCCACATCAGTAAACAAAGGATGTCACAGTCATCAGCAATTGCAGCCACCATGGAAGGTGAGCTGGTAAGCCCTGAGGGGACTCAGGAAGGAAGGAATACCTGTAATCTGGCAGCCATCAGACTGCAGCCACTCCCCCCCCACCCCGGGGAAGCTCAGGATGTGAAAACACATCTCATTCCAGATAGCTGAGACGCATACCAAAGGAATGATTTCAGTATGCCCAGACTCTTGTATCTTCCCATACACAGAAAAGCCCTAAACTCCTTAACTCGAGACACCTGATTTTCTTTAATTAACAATAATCTTTTGATGTTCAGACTACATGCTCTTTGTAAAAAAACTTCTATATAACCTGGCTCCTCCCCTCACCTCTTCAGAGCAGTTCTCTCAGGGTCATTTGAGATGCTGCCTTCTGGGCTTGAAGTTCTAAAAATTCCTGCTAACTAAAATGTAATTCTCAACTTTCAGGTTGTGAATAATTTTTTAAGTGGACAAGATTGAAGTACATATTTCTCATTATTTCATATCACATGCATCTAATGTATAGGTACTGTTTGAAAGATAGTAATAAAGGACACATAAATCTACCCAAAATTTAATCAATAGAACAGTGCCAGTACTTTGACTTTTTTCAGTATTGCTTCATAATTTATTTCCCAATTTTTCTCAAAGGTAATTGCTATCCTAAATTTTATCATCAACTTTCCTTTCTTTACATTTTTACCACATATGTATATGTATATATGCATCACAGACAATAGATATGAATTTTTCAAAATTCATATAAATGGGTTCTTAACACCCTGTCTGTTTCTATTTGAGTTACTCTTTTCTCCTCAACATAATATTTTTAGATGCATCACATGGATGTTCAGGGCTACATAGGATTCATTATCATATTCAATTTTTTATATTAATTTAACTTTTTCCTTGCATCCAGTTTTTTGCTATGATACATCATGCTAGAACCATTTTTCCATATGTGCTCTATGATTTTTCCAGTGGTCATGTACGGATGTGAGAGTTGGACTGTGAAGAAAGCTGAGTGCTGAAGAATTGATGCTTTTGAACTGTGGTGTTGGAGAAGACTCTTGAGAGTCCCTTGGACTGTGCAAAGAGTTGACTCATTGGAAAAGACTCTGATACTGGGAGGGATTGGGGGCAGGAGGAGAAGGGGACGACAGAGGATGAGATGGCTGGATGGCATCACTGACTTGATGGACGTGAGTCTAAGTGAACTCCAGGAGTTGGTGATAGACAGGGAGGCCTGGTGTGGTGTGATTCATGGGGTCACAAAGAGTCAGACACGACTGAGTGACTAAACTGAACTGAACTGAGACAAGTGCAAGAGTTTCTCTAAGGAATGTGAGCTAGGGGTGGAGTGGCTGGTTATTTTATGTTTTCATGTTCACATTTATTAAGTCATTTCGCAAGGCTTTCCAAAATGATTGCATCAATTTACACTTTGAGAGCAGAGCTTAAAAGTTTCTATTCCCCTAAAATCTCGCCAGACTTTCATGCTTTAAATTCATTCCATGTGGCTGATGTGAAATGGTATTTCAGGGTGGTTTTAATTTGGTTACTAATGAGACTGAGCCTTTGTTGATGGGTCTTTTGTGTTTCCTCTTCTGGGAAATGCCCATTAATGTGCTTTTCTAAGTTTTCAGTTGGATTGTTTATTGTTTTCCTATTAATTTTTGGAGTTCATGCATTCTGGATATTGATCTTCTGACAATTTTAAGTCTTAAAATTACCCTTTTATCCACTTTGCAGATTCTTGTAGTGTGACATTCTCATTACAGTATAGTTTTTAATAAACAGATATTAATTAGCAGATACTCGAGTTTACAAATATATTCCTTGTGATGTACATTGCCCTCATTAAAAGAAAAACTCTAAGATCTGGGTTGTAAAGTTCAGTTCAGTCACAGTCGTGTCCAACTATGTATGACCCCATGGACTTCAGCATGCCAAGCTTCCCTGTCTATCACCAACTCCTGGAATTTACTCAAACTCATGTCCATTGAGTCAGTAATGCCATCCAACAATCTCATCCTCTGTTGACCCCTTCTCCTCTGGGTTTCAATATTTCCCAGCATTGGGGTCTTTCCAAATGAGTCAGTTCTTCACATCAAGTGGCCAAAGTATTGGAGTTTCAGCTTCAGCATCAGTCCTTCCAATGAATATTCAGGACTGATCTCCTTTAGGATGGACTGATTTGATCTTGCAGTCCAAGGGACTCTCAAGAGTCTTCTCCAACACCACAGTTCAAAAGCATCAATTCTTCGGTGCTCAGCTTTCTTTATGGTCCAACTCTCACATCCATACATGACTACTGGAAAAACCATAGCTTTGACTAGACAGACATCTGTTGGCAAAGTAACGTCTCTGCTTTTTAATATGCTGTCTAGGTTGGTCATAACTTTCCTTCCAAGGAGCAAGCGTCTTTTAATTTTATGGCTACAGTCACCATCTGCAGTGATTTTGGAGCCCAAAAAGGTAAAGTCTGTCATTGTTTCCACTGTTTCCCCATCTATTTGCCATGAAGTGATGGGACCAGATGCCATGATCTTCGTTTTCTGAATGTTGAGCTTTAAGCCAACTTTTTCACTCTCCTCTTTCACTTTCATCAAGAGGTTCTTTAGTTCTTCTTCACTTTTTGCTGTAAGGGTGGTGTCATCTGCATATCTGAGGTTATTGATATTTCTCCCACAAATCTTGATTCCAGTTTGTGCTTCATCCAGTCCAGCATTTCACATAATGTACTCTGCATATAATTTAAATAAGCAGGGTGACAATATACAGCCTTGACATACTCCTTTCCCAATTTGAAAACTGTCTGTTTTTCCATGTCCAGTTCTAACTGTTGCTTCCTGACCTGCATACAGATTTCTCAGGAGGAAGGTCAAGTGGTCTGGTATTCTCAACTCTTTCAGAATTTTCCACAGTTTGTTGTGATCCACATAGTCAAAGGCTTTGGTATAATCAATAAAGCAGACATAAATGTTTTTCTGGAACTCTCTTTCTTTTTTGATGATCCAACGGATGTTGGCAATTCGATCTCTGGTTCCTCTGTCTTTTCTAAAACCAGCTTGAACATCTGGAAGTTCACAGTTCATGTACTGTTGAAGCCTGTCTTGGAGATTTTTGAGCATTGCTTTGTTAGCATGTGCAATTGTGGGGTAGTTTGAACATTCTTTGACATTGCCTTTCTTTGGGATTGGAATGAAAACTGACATTTTCCAGTCCTTTGGCCACTGCTGAGCTTTCAAAATTTGACAGCATATTGAGTGCAGCATTTTCACAGCATCATCTGTAGGGTTTGAAATAACTCAACTGGAATTCCATCACCTTCACTAGCTTTGTTCATAGTGATGCTTCCTAAGGCCCACTTGACTTCACATTCCAGGATGTCTGGCTCTAGGTAAGTGATCACATAATCGTGATTATCTGGGTTGTGAAGATCTTTGCTTTGTATAGTTCTTCTGTGTATTCTTGCCACCTCTTCTTAATATCTTCTGCTTCTGTTAGATCCATACCATTTTTGCCCTTTATTGTGCCCATCTTTGCATGAAATTTTCCCTTGGGATCTCCGATTTTCTTGAAGAGATCTCTAGTCTTTCCCATTCTGTTGTTTTCCTCTATTTCTTTGCATTGATCACTGAGGAAGGCTTTCTTATGTCTCCTTGCTATTCTTTGGAACCCTGCATTCAAATGGGTATAGCTTTCATTTTCTCCTTTGCCTTTCACTTCTCTTCTTTTCACAGTTATTTGTGAGGTCTCCTCAGATAACCATTTTGCTTCTTTGTATTTCTCTTTCCTGGGGATGGTCTTGATCCCTGCCTCCTGTATAATATCATGAATGTTTGTCCATAGTTTTTCAGTCACTCTCTCCATCAGATCTAATTCCTTAAATCTATTTGTCACTTCCACTGTATAGTCATAAGGGATTTGATTTAGGTCATACCTGAATGGTCTAGTGGTTTTCCCTACTTTCTTCAATTAAAGTCTGAATTTGGTATTAAGGAGTTCATGATCTGAGCCACAGTCAGCTCCTGGTCTTGTTTTTGCTGACTGTAGAGAGCATCTCCATCTTTGGCTCCAAAGACTATAATCAATCTGATTTCAGTATTGACCATCTGGTGATGTCCACATGTAGCATCTTCTCTTGTGTTGTTGGAAGAGGGTGTTTGCTATGACCAGTGTGTTCTCTAGGCAAAACTCTATTAGTGTTTGCCCTGCTTCATTCTGTACTCCAAGGCCAAATTTGCCTGTTACTCCACGTATCTCTTGACTTCTTACTTTTACATTCCAGTCCCCTATAATGAAAAGGATATCTTTTGGGGGTATTAATTCTAGAAGGTCTTGTAAGTCTTCATAGAACTGTTCAACTTCAGCTTCTTCAGCATTACTGGTCCGGACATAGACTTGGGTTACTGTGATATTGAATGGTTTGCACTGGAAAGAAACAGATCATTCTGTCATTTTTGAGATTGCATCCAAGTACTGCATTTCAGATTCTTTTGTTGACTATGATGGCTACTCCATTTCTTTGAAAGGATTCTTGCCCACAGCAGTAAATATAATGGTCATCTGAGTTAAATTCACCCATTCCAGTCCATTTTAGTTCACTGATTTCTAAAATGTCAATGTTCACTATTGCCATCTCCTGTTCGACCACTTCCAATCCGCCTTGATTCTTGGACCTAACATTTCAGGTTCCAATGAAGTATTGCTCTTTGCAGCATCGGACTTCACTTCCATCATCAGTCACATCCGCTACTTGGTTTTATTTTTGCTTTGGCTCCATCTCTTCATTCTTTCTGGAGTTATTTCTCCACTGATCTCCAGTAGCATATTGGGTTATAAAGAGATTCTCTTCAGTTTTCTTTCACTAAATAACTCTGCCTCAGTACTACTTAATGAACATTTTTCCTTTCTTAACTGAATTGTAACACCAGCTCTGTAGATATCAAAGTTCAATACATGTGCACATCTGTTTCTGGATTTTCTATTCTGTTCTGTTGACTTTATATGTCAATGCACCAACATCACACTGACTCGATTACCAGTGATTGATTTCTAGAAAGCCAGATTTCTTTCTACCCCAGCTACCATCTTCTAATTCCCATTAAGGATTATGTTGACTCTTTGGAGTCCTTGCTTTTTCATATAAACAGAATCAACTTATCATGTTCCATGAAAAATCCTACTGGAATTATGCTTGGAAATTTCATTGATTCAGTTTATCAGTTTGGGGAGAAGTAACATCTTTCATTATTGAGTTTTCCCATCAATGACAAGGAAATGTCCTCAAACATAAATGCCAAGTGCTTCAGTGGTTAAGAACCTGCCTGCCAATGCAGGAGATGCAGGAGATATGATTTGATCCCTGGTCAGGAAGATTCCCTGGAGGAGGAAATAGCAACCTGCTCCAGTATTCTTGCTTGGAGAAGTCCATAGACAGAGGAGCCTGATGGGCTATGGTCCATGGGATTGCAAAGAATCAAACACAACTG
The DNA here is from genome assembly GCF_001704415.2 of Capra hircus. Classification (NCBI taxonomy): domain Eukaryota; kingdom Metazoa; phylum Chordata; class Mammalia; order Artiodactyla; family Bovidae; genus Capra; species Capra hircus. Next base: position 58,261,204 of record NC_030821.1, read on the forward strand.
AAGTGACTTAGCATGCACCACAATCTTTTTAATTGCTCACAAACCTTTTTGTTTAATTATTTTAAAAGTTGTATGTTAAAGTCAAAGCTATGTTTTTTTCCAGTAGTCATGTAGGGACATGAGAGTTGGACCATAAAGAAGGCCAAGTGACAAAGAATTAATGCTTTTGAATTGTGGCGCTGGAGACTTAGACTTAAAAAAAATTTATTTACTTGACTGCACAAGATTTTAGTTGTAGTACATAGGCTCTTTAGTTGTAGCATTCAGGATCTAGTTCCCTGATCGGGGATTGAACCCAGGCGCCTTGCACTAGGAGCTTGGAGTCTTAGCCATTGGACCACAAGGGAAGTCTCTTAACTTTTTATTTTGTATTGGAGGCTAGCTGATTAACAATGTTGTGATAGTTTCTGGTTACTGTGCTTGATTTTATGAAATAAGTTAGGATACGCTTTGGACATTATCCTGGGAAAAGTGAAATCCAAGCAGGCTTCTAAGCAAGAGAAGGTGAGGAGGAAGAGGAATGTCAGGCTTTCAACTTGGCGATTTGAGGGCCCAGGGGAGGTCCCCTGGGAAGGCTGGCGCTACTGCAGCAGCTCAGGGTGCAGTTCTGGACTTGAATCTGAGTGCATGGATTCAGAACTGGAAGGGAAGATGGATCATTGCAAGTGTTTGTACTCTTAGTGTCAAGTCTAAGAAGTGGGGAGGAAAATGATTTTGCTTTCTTCACCTGATTCTTCTCCTTTGACAGCTTGGACACACAATCTTGATCCCCTTTGTAAGAGTAACAACTGACACTTGTACAGTGTTTACTTATTTTGATATACTTTCAAAAACATTTTGAGGAAACTCAACAATGGTTAGTTCCCTCAATTTTTCATGATAATAAAATGAGATTCACATAAATTTAGGAATTCACCCCAAGAATAGCTGGATTCACCCCAGTCAGTAGCTAAGTTGGGACAAGACACAGGTCTTATTCTCCATGCTCCATAGAGCATTCCATGATGAGTTAGGACAAAAGTCTAAGCATGATTTGACCAGATGTTGGCAAAGTCACAGGATGATTTATAGCAGAGCTCTGTGTGGCAAGCACAGCAGGACAGGATCAAAGGGGTGACATAGGACAATGTATACGGACAGAATATGACGAATGGATAAGCCTCAACTTTTGTGTTTCCAGGAAGAGGCCAACTTTCCCCTCAAAATTAATTTCCACACTCAAGCCATGGCAAAGTGGCCCTGGAACCTTCAAAACTAACAATGTCAAAACTCCAGAGGAAGTTTTCTGTTTTAAATAGATGTGCTTTATTATTTTAGACAGTCCCATAGAAGGACCTCTTGGTATGAATCAGGATTTTTTTTTTTTTTTTTTTTTTTTGGCCAAGGGGCAGCCTACAGGATCTTAGTTCCCTGACCAGGGATGGAAACCATGCTCCCTGCAATGGAAGCTCAGAATCCTAACCACTGCACCACAGGGATGTCCCTCCAAAGGAAATTTTAAATCCTATGTTCTCAAAGAATCTACCTATCTTCTTACTTAGATTGTACTGACAGAGCTCTCCTTTAATCAGTCACTTTTTGTGCTACTCTGTGCATGTTGATCACCAGCCTTCGCCAGTGGTAGCAATCATAGATGCAATCTGTGCCCAAGTGGAAAATTGTAGCCCTTGAGGTTATCATATCATTGTCCCTGTCTGAAGGCAGGCTTGCCAGAGGGCCAGGCCAGGCACACTCAGAGGCCAGACATTTACACCTCATTATCTTGAGCAGCAGGAATTCTAAATTCTCTCTTAAAAAATAGGTCAATGTTGGGGGCATAGGAGGGCAGTAAAGCTGAAACCATCTGGCTGGTGATAAGGAAAAATAGCTGTGTTATCAGTGAAGGCGCGGCACCAAACGTGGGTAATTAATAATTTTAACACATTGGCATTTACACATAGTGAAATATCTAGCTGTGATGAGTTTTGAAATTTTACTTTATAATTTACATACAGGGAAATTTGCCTTGTTGGGGTAGGAATCTGTGAGATTTGACTCCAACTATAACCAAGACAGAAAAGTTCTCTCACCTTCAAACATCCCCATGTACTTCTCATTTGTAGGTAAACATCCCCCAACCCCTCACCCAGCAGCGACCTCCTCGTGTTTCTACTTTTCCCAGGATGGCATATAAATGCGATAATGCAGTATGTAGCTTTTCAGCCTGGTTGCTTTCTTTTAGTAAAGTTAGCGGCCATTAAAAAACTCTCAAGCAATGAAACAATTCCTAGGCTTTGAGAATAAAGTGTTACCCTGCTTCACACCTTATGCAGGAGTAAGCTGAGCTGCAAAAGTGGTGGTAAGAATGGGTGTCATCTGGTCCCTTGGCCCACACTGTCCGCTCCCAGGGCTGGAGGCAGCTCACGGCCATCTGCTTTCATCCTTCATCCTAGAGTTGAGGGAATGGTGGTCCTGGGAAAGGCAGGGATGCAGAACTCTCCTGGCAAAATTGGGGTGAAAATTCTTGTACCCAAATTCCACATGATCCTCTTTCAACTCTACTTCTAGGTACACACAGTACAAAGCTTCTCTTAAAATAAAAATCAAATACAGGGTAAGCTGTATATAATGCATTTATCTTGTCTGCTTCCTCTTAAATTTCAACCTCAAATAAAAATAAATCATTAAAAAGAAAATCCAAATCCTGGTGTGATCAGCCTCTAACCTTATGGTACACTTCAGTTCAGTTCAGTTCGGTTGCTCAGTCATGTCTGACTCTTTGAGACCCCATGGACTGCAGCAGGCCACGCCTCCCTGTCCATCACCAACTCCCGGAGTTTACTCAAACTCATGTCTATTGAGTCGGTGATGCCATCCAAACACCTCATCCTCTGTCATTCCCTTCTCCTTCAATTTTTCCCAATGTCAGGGTCTTTTCCAATGAGTCAGTTCATTTTCCAATGAATCAGTTCATAGTATGCTTACTTAATGGTTTAGTCCATTCTGGCAGAAACCATAGATGAGGTGCCTGATAAACAGAAATTTACTTCTTACAGTTATGAAGGTTGGGAGGTCAAGGTCAAGATGCCTGCAGATTCAGAGTCTGGAAAGGGTGGGCTTCCTTGTTTGGAAGACCACTGTGTGCTCATATGGTAGAAGGGACCATGGAGCCCTCTGGGGGATCTTTTATAAGAATGGTAATCAGGGCCCTCATGACCTCATGGCCTTCCAACAGTTCCTTCCCCAGATACTATCACATTGGGAGTAAGGACTTCACATACGAATTTTAGGGGGACACAATTGAAAAAACTAAGATCATGGTATCCAGTCCCATCACTTCATGGCGAATGGGGGGGATAAAGTAGAAGCAGTGACATATTTTCTTTTCTTGGGCTTCAAAATCACTGTGGATGGTGATTGCAGCCATGAAATTAAAAGACACTTGCTCCTTGGAAGGAAAACTATGACAAACCTAGACAGCATATTAAAAAGCAGAGACATTTCTTTGTGGACAAAGGACCATATAGTCAAAGCTATGGTTTTTCCAGTAGTCATGAATAAATGTGAGAGTTGGACCATAAAGAAGACTGAGCACTGAAGAACTGCTTTTGAATTGTGGTACTGGAGAAGACTCTCAAGAGGCCTTGGACAGCAAGGAGGTCAAACCAGTTAATCTTAAAAGAAATCAACCCTGAATATTTATTGGAAAGACTGAAGCTGAAGTTCCAATATTTTGGCCACCTGATATGAACAGCTGACTCATTGGAAAAGACTCTGATGCTGGGAAAGATTGAGGGCAGGAGAAGAAAGGGTTGACGGAGAATGAGATAGTTGGATGGTATCCCTGATTTGATGGACATGAGTTTGAGCAAACTCCAGGAGATAGTGAAGGATAGGGAAGCCTGGTGTGTTGCAGCCCATGGGGTCACAAAGAGTTGGGTATAACTGAACAACATCAAAACATTTTGCTATAGCACTTCACATGATGCATCACACAAGGTAGGGAACTACCAGAGAATTTGAACAATCCTCCTTTAAAACTTTAAGAAAAACAAAGAAAATTGTGATGTAAATAAAGAGCAAAGATGCCCAACCTCTATCCCCTCGACTCCCTCTCTATCTCTGCCATGTAAGGACACAGAGAGAAGAGAGCCGTCTTACAAGCCAGGAAGAGTCTAATCAGAAAGCATATCAGCCAGTACCTTGGCCTTGGATTTCCCAGAGTCCAGAACAGTGAGAAATAAATGTCTGTTGTCTAAGACCCAGCCTGTGGTATTTGTAACAGCAGCTGAGCTAATACAAAGCCTCATCCTGATGACCTCATTTAGCCTGAATTACCTCTTTCCAGGCCCCACTTCAAATGCAGTCACATTAGGGGTTAGGACTTTTAACATGTTAATCTGGGGGGTGTACATTCAGTCCTAACCATAACAGTTTCCACACAGTGCCTGCACTCGAGCTCTGTTAGGAAGGAGGTTCTCAGCTGCCTGGAGGGGATGTGCAGCCTCCTCAGACCTGCACCTGCCCTGACTGCCCACCTCTGCCCACACACCTGGCACAGCCCATCCTGGACCACTCTATGTGGGGAGTGCCAGCTTCAACGGCAAATGACACAAATAAACTTCCTTCCCATAGAGGGAGGCCCTCTGGACTCCCCAAGCAAGAGGTGGTTATCTTATAAAGAGAAGCTCTCTCCCCTATTCTTATGTTATTTAATGGCAACAAATTGGGCTTCCCAGGTGGCCCTCTGGTAAAGAATCCACCTGCCAAAGTAGGAGATGCCAAAAACTTGGGTTCAACCCCTGGATGGGGAAGATCCCCTGGAGAAGGAAATGGCAACCCACTCCAGTACTCTTACCTGGCAAATCCTGTGGATGGAGGATCCTGGCAGGCTACAGTCCATGCAGTCACATAGAGTCAGACATGACTGAGCATGCAGGCATAAGCTGTTACGTCTTTGTGTGTGTGTGCATGCTTAGTCGTGTCTGACTCTTTGCAACCCCATGAACTGTCATCCACCAGGCCCTTCTGTCCATGGGGATTCTCCAGGCAAGAATACTGCATTGCCATGCTCTCCACCAGGGGGATCTTCCCAACCCAGGCATTGAACCCAGGTCTTCCGCACTGCAGGAGGATTCTTTACCATCTGAGTCACCACGGAAGTCTGTCATTGAAAAAGAGATTAAACACACCCTCTGACTGTTCATTTTATGTTCCTTATGTAATCATTCTGGAAAGGTCTGTGGAGTAGTATTGCCTAGATTCCATTTTAACATCATCTCGTTATTTAAATCCACAAAAGAGGATTCAAATTAATGAGATTAACTTTCTCCTAAAAATCTCAGGAAAAAGGTGGGTGGAAAATGAGTTCTTCAGAACCACACTGCCAGTCAAAGAACACAACTTGATTACTTCAGTGCAATTCTTTGACTTATTACTTTAAACCAATGCTTAATTACCAGTAGTGATGAGGTTACTAATGAGGCATAAGTAAGTGGAACTACAGATTCTTCCAAACATTGATTTAGCAATAGGTTTAATGTGAAGTCAAGTGGGCCTTAGAAGACATCACTACGAACAAAGCTAGTGGAGGTGATGGAATTCCATTTGAGCCAATTCAAATCCTGAAAGATGATGCTGTGAAAGTGCTGCACTCAATATGCCAGCAAATTTGGAAAACTCAGCAGTGGCCACAGGACTGGAAAAGTTCTGTTTTCATTCCAATCCCAAAGAAAGGCAATGCCAAAGAATGCTCAAACTACCGCACAATGGCACTCATCTCACACGCTAGTATAGTAATGCTCAAAATTCTCCAAGCCAGGCTTCAGCAATATGTGAACTGTGAACTTCCAGATGTTTAAGCTGGTTTTAGAAAAGGCAGAGGAACCAGAGATCAAATTGCCAACATCATCTGGATCATCAAAAAAGCAAGAGAGTTCCAGAAAAACATCTATTTCTGCTTTATTGACTATGCCGAAGTCTTTGACTGTGTGGATCACAATAAACTGTGGAAAATTATGAAAGAGATGGGAATACCAAGCCACCTGACCTGCCTCTTGAGAAACCTATATGCAGGTCAGGAAGCAACGGTTAGAACTGGACATGGAGCAACAGACTGGTTCCAAATAGGAAAAAGGAGTACATCAAGGCTGTATATTGTCACCCTGCTTATTTAACTTCTATGCAGAGTACATGATGAGAAACACTGAGCTGGAAGAAGCACAAGCTGGAATCAAGATTCCTGGGAGAAATATCAATAACCTCAGATATGCAGATAACACCACCCTTATGGCAGAAAGTGAAGAGGAACTCAAAAGCCTCTTGATGAAAGTGAAAGAGGAGAGTGAAAAAGTTGGCTTAAAGCTCAACATTCAGAAAACGAAGATCGTGGCATCTGGTCCCATCACTTCATGGGAAATAGATGGGGAAACAGTGGAAACGGTGGCAGATTTTTTTTGGGGGGGTGCTCCAAAATCACTGCAGAAGGTGATTGCAGCCATGAAATTAAAAAATGCTTACTCCTTGGAAGAAAAGTTATGACCAACCTAGATAGCATATTTAAAAGCAGAGACATTACTTTGCCAACAAAGGTCCGTCTAGTCAAGGCTATGGTTTTTCCAGTGGTCACGTATGGATGTGAGAGTTGGAGTGTGAAGATAGCTGAGCAGCAAAGAATTGATGCTTTTGAACTGTGGTGTTGGAGAAGACTCTTGAGGGTCCCTTGGACTGCAAGGAGATCCAACCAGTCCATTCTGAAGGAGATCAGCCCTGGGATTTCTTTAGAAGGAATGATGCTGAAGCTGAAACTCCAGTACTTTGGCCACCTCATGCAAAGAGTTGATCATTGGAAAAGACTTTGATGCTGGGAGGGATTGGGGGCAGGAGGAGAAGGGGACGACAGAGGATGAGATGGCTGGATGGCATCACTGACTCAATGGACGTGAGTCTGAGTGATCTCTGGGAGTTGGTGATGGACAGGAAGGCCTGGCGTGCTGCAATTCACGGGGTCACAAAGAGTCAGACACAACTGATTGACTGAACAGATTGAACTGAACTTCTATATCTGTCCCCATGAAAACTTTCAGGGTTTTACATCCATTTCCCAACCTTATCTCTTTTTGTGAAATGTGCCCCAATAGTGATATGGACAAAATCAAGTTGAAAAATTGGCCTAAAAAAATCTATAAAGATCATACTCAACTAAAGACCATACTCAACCCCTTGACATATGATAATTAGTTATGGGCACATTCCTCTCTAACCTTGGTAGCAGTATATATTGCAAAAATGTAGCAGGAATATTAATGAGAACACTGAGTTTGGATCGACCTGAATTAGGATGAAGGATGTTGCATTGCTCTCCCCTAGAGTCTACAGAGTTCTCTCAGTCTTTCGTTTTATTGTCCCTAGAGACAGCACCGTTTGACAGGATCGTTTTGTGGTTCAGACTTAAGTGTCTTAGGTTTTACTGGAACTTTTTGTCCTAAGGGGGAGGATGACACTAACAACTAGAAAGGAACACCAACGGGCAATTCATCAGTAATATTACAATTACTTAGTAATAAACGAACAGACCGTTTATCATTTCATTTGGATTTAAAGACCTGACACTAATTTCTCAACTTTCTGTCTAAGGAAGGGCCCTCTCTGCTGCTTCCTCCCTGTCCCTCCCATTGTGCTCGATGCCATGGAGAGGAGAGACAGACTGGAGGCCTGGTGAGGGGCTTAGAGCCAACATGCAAACCAAGGAGAGAGTGGTAAGTGAGTGAGAGGGCGGGAGGGGTGCTGAGAGCAGAGGAAAAAAGCTGAGAAAATCTCTGGATAAAGTAAGACACAGTGACTGAATGAATAGCAACAGAGGGGAAGAATCAGAAACAGTTCCAATATTTCCATCTGGAAGATGGGAATTCTGTTCTTATTTTTGGAAAAGAATGTCTGAAAAATGTTCAGAAAATATTTTCTATTTGCCAAGTACACTGGTACCAAAGGGTGGATTTGAGCAGAAAATGGTATTGATGTCAGTTACAAGGCTGGTAAAATGCTATGGGTGTTTGTGTCTGTGTGTGTGTGCTCAGTTGCATCTGACTCTTTGGGACCCTTTGGACTGTAGCCCTTCAGGCTCCTCTGTCCATGGGATTTCCCAGGCAAGAATACTGGAGTGGGTTCCCACTTCCTACTCCAGGGGATTTTCCCGACCTAGGGATGGAACTCATGTCCTTTGTGTCTCATGCATGGGCAGGCAGATTCTTTATCACTGTGACACTGGGAAGATAAACATAAATCAGAAGCTGGGAGGGCCACCTCTTTTTTCACTCTTCTATAATCCACTCCAGTATTCTTGCCTAGAGAATCCCATGAACAGAGAAGCCTGGCAGGCTATAGTCCATGGGGTTGCAAAGAGTCAGACAGGACTGAGTGACTAAGCACAGCACATTGCAAAGATTACCAAGGGCAAGTTTATTGGCATAAAGTGAAGCTTATATTGCTATATGACAGGGGGAAAGTGACAAAAGTGACCCCTTCTATTTCTTACTCTTTAAAAAAATACTTATTTATTTGACTCTTCTGGGTCTTAGTTTCGGCATGTGGGATCTATTTCCCTGACCAGGGACTGAACCTGAGCCCCCTACATTGGTAGCATGGAGTCTTAGCCACTGAACCAGCAGGGAAGTCCCCTATTTCTTACTCTTACTCCGATGATATAGTAAGGAAAATAAAATCAGAATTTCAAATCTGGGACACCATTTTTGAAACAATTCTATAATAAAGAAAAAACTAAATTCAGTTCAGTTCAGTCACTCAGTCGTGTCTGACTCTTTGTAGCCTCATGGACCTCAGCACGCCAGGCCTCCCTGTCCATCACCAACTCCCAGAGTTCACTCAAACTCATGTCCATTGAGTCGGCAATGCCATCCAACCATCTCATCCTCCGTTGTCCACTTCTCCTCCTGCCCTCAATCCTTCCCAGCATCAGGTCTTTTCAAATGAGTCAGCTGTTCGCATCAGGTAGCCAAAGTATTGGGGTTTCAGCTCCAACATCAGTCCTTCCAACGAGCACCCAGAACTGATCTCCTTTAGGATGGACTGGTTGGATCTCCTTGCAGTCCAAGGGACTCTCAAGAGTCTTCTCCAGCACCACAGTTCAAAAGCATCAATTCTTTGGTGCTCAGCTTTCTTTATAATTTTCTTTATAATATAAATTAGGTAGTCTATTCCTATTCTTCCAAGGAGTAAGCATCTTTTAATTTCATGGCTGCAGTCACCACCTGCAGTGATTTTGGAGCCCCCAAAAATAAAGTCTGACATTGTTTCCACTCTTTCCCCATCTATATCCCATGAAGTGATGGGACCAGATGCCATGATCTTCATTTTCTGAATGTCGAGCTTTAAGTCAACTTTTTCACTCTCTACTTTCACTTTCATCAAGAGGCTCTTTAGTTCCTCTTCACTTTCTGCCATAAGGGTGGTGTCATCTGCATATCTGAGGTTATTGATATTTCTCCCAGGAATCTTGATTCCAGCTTGTGCTTCTTCCAGTCCAGCGTTTCTCAGCACGGTGACAATATACAGCCTTGATGTACTCCTTTTCCTATTTGGAACCAGTCTGTTGTTCCATATCCAGTTCTAACTGTTGCTTCCTGACCTGCATATAGGTTTCTCAAGAGGCAGGTCAGGTGGCCTGGTATTCCTATCTCTTGAAGAATTTTCCACAGTTTATTGTGATTCACACAGTCAAAGGCTTTGGCATAGTCAATAAAGCAGAAATAGATGTTTTTCTGGAACTCTCTTGCTTTTTTGATGATCCAGATGATGTTGGCAATTTGATCTCTGGTTCCTCTGCCTTTTCTAAAACCAGCTTGAACATCTGGAAGTTCACAGTTCACATATTGCTAAAGCCTGGCTTGGAGAATTTTGAGCATTACTATACTAGCGTGTGAGATGAGTGCAACTGTGCAGTAGTTTGAGCATTCTTTGGCATCACCTTTCTTTGGGATTGGAATGAAAACTGACCTTTTCCAGTCCTGTGGCCACTGCTGAGTTTTCCAAATTTGCTGGCATATTGAGTGCAGCACTTCCACAGCATCAACTTTCAGGATTTGAAATAGCTCAACTGGAATTCCATCACCTCCACTAGCTTTGTTCATAGTGATGCTTTCTAAGGCCCACTTGACTTCACATTTCAGGATGGCTCTCGATTAGTGATCACACCATTGTGATTAGCTGGGTCGTGAAGATCTTTTTTGTACAGTTCTTCTGTGTATTCTTTCCACCTCTTCTTAATATCTTCTGCTTCTGTTACATCCATACCATTTCTGTCCTTTATCAAGCCCATTTTTGCATGAAATATTCCCTTGGTATCTCTAATTTTCTTGAAGAGAACTCTAGTCCTTCCCATTCTGTTGTTTTCCTCTGTTTCTTTGTATTGATTGCTGAGGAAGGCTTTCTTATCTCTTCTTGGTATTCTTTGGAATTCTGCATTCAGATGTTTATATCTTTCCTTTTTTCCTTGGCTTTTCACTTCTCTTCTTTCCACAGCTATTTGTAAGGCCTCCCCAGACAGCCATTTTGCTTTTTTGCATTTCTTTTCCACGGGGATGGTCTTGATCCCTGTCTCTTGTACAATGTCACAAACCTCCGTCCATAGTTCATCAGGCACTCTGTCTATCAGATTTAGTCCCTTAAGCAGAGACATTACTTTGCCAACAAAGGTCCGTCTAGTCAGGGCTATGGTTTTTCCAGTGGTCATGTATAGATGTGAAAGTGGGACTGTGAAGAAAGCTGAGCACCAAAGAATTGATGCTTTTGAACTGTGGTGTTGGAGAAGACTCTTGAGAGTCGCTTGGACTGCAAGGAGATCCAACCAGTCCATCCTGAAGGAGACCAGCCCTGGAATTTCTTAGGAGGGAATGATGCTGAAGCTGAAACTCCAGTACTTTGGCCACCTCATGCAAAGAGTTGACTCATTGGAGAAGACTCTGATGCTGGGAGGGATTGGGGGCAAGAGGAGAAGGGGACGACAGAGGATGAGATGGCTGGATGGCATCACTGACTCGATGGACATGAGTCTGAGTGAACTCCGGGAGTTGGTGATGGACAGGGAGGCCTGGTGTGCTGCAATTCGTGGGGTCGCAAACAGTTGGACACGACTGAGCGACCAAACTGAACTGAACTGAATCCTATTCTTATGAACATTTCATTTCAGAGAAAATAAGGCATTGTATAATCTACTTATTGACATGTTGACTGTGTAAATTAGTACAAGCTAAAATTTTGAGATTATGTAAGAGAACATTCTACATAATTATAACTGACTGTATCCATTATTGAGGAAAGATTATGTCAATACATTTAATGAAATAATAACTCCATAAGCTTCCAAAATGATACTCAGGGTTTCTCAGACACAAATCATTAAGTGTGGCAAAAGAAGGCATTATTTGGCAAGAGTTTTAGAGTAGAAAATCAAACTTAATTATATTAGATGGTAAATTGCTACTGAGTTACTGGCCATTCTCCCTGAAGCCTGGCAACATGACTCCGCACTCTGATCCCTCACCATCAATTAATAGTTAAGCAACTGCTTAAGATGAACAATCACAGCATGAGTTAACTTGATTCTGCCTGTGGTTGAAGCATAATTTGCCATTCTCCATTACTGTAAAAGCCATAAAACCACATTAGAAAGATCCTATTAAGAATGGACACAGCAACACTAGGGTGGACTGTGGCTGTAATTCTTGACACATAGGACAGAGTTGTTTTGCCAACTGTGATTTTAAAAGTCATAATGTTTTTATGTCACACTATTTCATTTCCTCTACAAATTCATCCTTCTTATGTTTCTGCTCCTGTCTTTTCTACTAGAGAATGAGCCTCACCACATTCAGGAAGTATCTGTCTGTGTGTGTGTGTGTGTTTTATTATTATTTATTTGGCTGTGCTGGGTCATAGTTGTGGCCTTCAGGGGCTTCTCTCTAGTTATAGTGTGTGGGCTTGTCTTGTTTTGCAAAGCACAGGCTCTAGGCCATGGAGACTTCAGTAGCTGTGGCACGTGGGTTCAGCTGTTGGAGCTCCTGGGCTGTAGAGCAGAGGCTCAGTAGTTGCGGTACACAGGCTTAGTTGCTCCATGGCTTGTGAGATCTTAGCTCCCCAATCAGGGATCAAGCCTGCATCCCGTGCATTGGAAGATGGATTCTTAACCATTGGACCACCAGGGAAGTCCTGTATCCATCTTGTTTTTATTGCTATATTCCCAGTATCCAGAGCATCACCTGGTTGTAACTAGGACCTAATAAATGTTGTCCACTGAAATAAATGAAGCTGTGAAGGGGAACTCAAATGATCTAGCAGGAGTATAAACAGAATTACAGGTAAAAGGTTTATAATGAAACACTTACATCATCTAGTCAGTCCACTCCTCTGAGTGAAGAGCTAGAAGCCCAGGTTTTGAATTTCTGTGTGACTGAAAGTCTGACTTATCCGGCAGAAGTAAGTGAGGCCCTGACATCAATGCACTGCTCCTGCATTGCTTAGTATCCTGCCCTCAGTACCACACTACACTCATATCTGTGAGTAAAGTACTTATATTTTTGTGATAAATTTCAAGATGGATGTAGCTGATTGCCATTCCACTGCAGTCATCAGGGGCCTATTAAAGAACCCCAGATACTTAATGAACTTGAACCTACTGAAAACCAACTCCCTCTTTTTCAGTGTTAGACCTTTCATTCTCTAATATGACTTTTTCACACTTTTCAAATGTTATTAGCTATACTTCACAAAGTTGAAAATCCCCAATGTTGGGTTTACCTAGTGTTGTCAGCTAAAATATTTCATGTCCACAGTATGAGCCATGTGGAGTCAGATTCCACCTCACTTTTTTTCTGAACAAAATTTTACACTTTCGGATTGACCTTTAAAAAAAAATTCCCTCTACACCAAAATGCACAGATGTAAGAAATTCACTGCAGATGTGAATCAATCTTGAGATTTTTATCTGTAGCAAAAAAGACATTGCAAGGGTTTCACCCAGGATGGCCCTGGAGGGCAGGCATTACTCAATAATTTGTTCCACAACTATTTCCTTAGTACCTAATGTGACTTAAAGGTGCAGGGCTAACAACCTGGACACAAGCTTTTTCAGTCTTCCTGTCAAGAGGAGAGGGAGGGACTTCCCTGGTGGTCCAGTGGCTAAGACTCTGTGCTCCCAATGCAAGGGGGCTGGCATTTGATCCCTGGTCAGGGAGCTAAGATTCCACATGCCGAAACTAAGAGCCCACGTGCTGCAATGAAGATGAACAATCCTGAGTGCTGCGACTAAGACCCGGTGTAATTACATACATAAAATAAATAGCTTAAGAAGAGAGGGATCTTTTGATAAGCCAGTTCAGTGATCTGCAAGCAATGTTAAAGAAGGGGAAATAGGAGGTGAGATAGTTCTGTGAAGCAGGGGAGCTGAAGGCCTTCCTCAGGAAAAGAGCCACGCTGAACAAGTCAGGCAGGGTAAGGGCAGGCAGGAAGAAAAGGGTTCTTAATGATCCTCCCATTTCCTTCAGTATCTGAATCTGGCTCTGAATGCTGCTGCTAAGTTGCTTCAGTCGTGTCCGACTCTGTGCGACCCCATAGACGTCAGCCCACCAGGCTCCCCCGTCCCTGGGATTCTCCAGGCAAGAATGCTGGAGTGGGTTGCCATTTCCTTCTCCAATGCATGAAAGTGAAAAGTGAAAGTGAATCACTCAGTCTTGTCCGACTCTTAGCGACCCCATGGACTGCAGCCTACCAGGCTCCTCCGTCCCTGGGATTTTCCAGGCAAGAGTACGGGAGTGGGGTGCCATTGCCTTCTCAGCTGGCTCTGAATACTCCTGCAAACTTGGAGGAAGAAATTTGATGGTCACAGCTGGGGTCAGACGTCCACCCTTAGTCCAGTCAGCGTCCAGTCCAGAGCAGCAGGGCCGCACCATGGACATAGGCTTCACGGGGCCTGCGGCAGATAGAGACACATCCTCCCAGGAGGGAGCTGGATGAGGAAGCAGGGCCTCTCTGGCACAGGAAACCCTGTCCTCTTGTATGAAATGTCAAAGACACTCCTGCCAGAGCTCCTGGGGATGTTAACTGCCAGAGTGGGTCAGAGGGCCCAGAAGCACTCCTGGGTTTGACTGTTGACGAGCAGCAGCCACAGGGCTTGACACACAGTTGTATTCTGACTAAAACGGATTCCAGGCGAAGAATACAAAACAGCACCATCAAAGGGAGACATACCTGCGAGGAGTCAGGGGAGACCAGGTACAGCTTCTTCCCCCAGTGGAGTCACAGAGGCCATGTCCACATGCGTTTCAATCAGAAATACAGCGACAGCTTGTGTGAAATGCTCCCAACCAGGGAAGCTCATCATAGAGTCAGGCTCAGGGTTTCTACTCGGGGCTGGTCTCATGGGTCCCCCCTGTCTAGAATACACCCAAACCTGGACTCCCAGAAGGAAAGCGAGTGTTGAACACAAACCACATTGTTTGTGTAAACAGTTCAGTGGTTCTTACTGAGCCCCTCCTACTGCCATTGAGGGAACGATGGCAATGTTCCTGATAACCAAGCCCACTGGCACGAGGCAAAGGCCAGCTTTGCCAGCCCATCTTCAAAGGACAGAAGCCACTCTCTGGTGGCTCAGAGGGTAGAGAATCTATCTGCAATGTGGGAGATGAGAGTTCAATCCCTGGGTTGGGGAGATCCCCTGGAGAAGAGAATGGCAATCTGTACTCCAGTATTCTTGCCTGGAGTATTCCACGAACAAAGGAGCTTGGTGGGCTATAGTCCATGGAGTCACAAAGAGTCGGACATGACTGAGCGACTGACACTTTCAAAGGGTGGGGGCAGGCAGGCTATATTAACCCTTCCTTACACACACATACGCACACACACACACACACACACAGTCTAAGGAAATGCCCTCATTCTGTCCACAAGAGGAAAGCAATCACAATTGTGTCCATACTCTTGGACGCTGGTTCCATTTAAGTGATGTTTGTGATGAATGGTGCATTTGCTGAGTACTTGCAGTTGGTTCTGCAGCTTAAGCTTGATTCATTTTCCTTGAATATCAAAGGTCTTGTTTAACATAAACCTCCCCCATACATCTGGGGCTTCCCACATGGCTCAGTGGTAAAGCACTCTCCTGCCAATGCAGGAGATGCAGGTTCAATCCTTGGGTCGGGAAGATTCCCTGGAGTAGAAAATGGCAATCCCCTCCAGTATTCTCACCTGGAGAATCCCACGGACACATGAGCCAGGCAGACTACAGCCCATGGGGTCCCAAAGAATCAGACAAAACTGAGCACATATCGAGACACAAACTCTTTAGAGCTACCATTTGCCCAGGTGGCTGTATATCTGCCTGCTTCTCTAACACTTCCAATTTTTTCTGCTATACCTGCCTATTGAGAATGACTATATTTTATCATTTACAAGGATAACTGGTCCTTCATATCAGCTTAAAGTTTAGACAGCAGGAATGTTTGTTGGCTTGAGGAGTGATTGTACAAGATGTTGTGTGTGTCCTTCTGGGTGGTGTCTGTAGTGTCTGGAGGGCCCCACAGACCAGGTCTATGCCCAAGAAAAGATGAGCTGACCTTGAGCACCCTAAGTCCAGAGGATGGAGTGGAGACCCTGCTCTCCATCCCAGGATGCATCTCAAAACTCCAGTGGTCCTTTGTCTCTCCGCCTTCCTCCTCTTGCCCTCACCTTCACTGGCATCCCTCTCTTCATTGCTCAGCCCTCTTCTCCAGAGTCTCAGCTCCAGTTTGACAGGGCTCCAGAGAGACCTCAAGTCACATTGACCGTGGAGTTGGATACACATAGAAAGTCAGTGGTAGTTCTCAGCACATCCTTGACATCTGCAGCGTGGTAGATCTAAGATACGGACAAGCCTGTCATCTACTGAGGTGGTTGGCCTCTTATAGCGTAACTCCAGCACTTTATCTGCCAACAAAATCACTGTTTCTGCATTCTGTACCCCCAAAGACTTCCTTTGCTCTTGAAAAGGGAAAGGAAAAGAGGTGAGAGGGGCAGAGAATTCCTTCCTACCTCCTCTACGTCATCCCGCTTCTCATGCACCCACCATGCTCACTCCACCCTTTGCCCCAGAAGTAGCCCCTTCCGATGCAGTGAGGTCTGTCCTCTTGGCACTGTGTAGAGGACCAGCTTGATTTCTGCACAAGAAGGCAGGGCTCCAGCCTTGATTACCCCAATTTCATCTTGATGTCTTCTTCTAATGTTAGAGACATGACCTCACTTGAGGAACTTGGGAAGGGACTTCATTTGAAACAAGACTGATTAAATTTGAATTTCACTGAGGCCTTCCTAAATGCTTGTGGAATTACTTTCAATAGGAAACTCGAATGTGAGCTTTTTTGTACATCCTTCAGAAAAACGAAATCTCTTAACTGCCTCTGCCTTTCCTTTAACTCTCTAGGAGGCTGAATGTCACCATGTCTAGAAAAATTAGCTAGTGACACTTGAGTAATCATTTCTCAAGTTATCTGGCAAAATTCTTTCAACTGTAGAGAATAGTGTTCTATTTTCCCCAAATTATACTTAATCATACATTTTTGAACAGTGCTTATCTCTAGGGAAAGGATGGGCAAGAAGAAAGCTGAGGAGACTGCCATTTTTTACTCCATGTGTTTCTAGATTGTTTGACTAGTTTATGAGCATATGTATATATATTGTGTATTACTTATGTACAGTAATATAAAATATCTTAAAAATCACTGCTGCCTGCCCAAAATCAGGATGACTGCTGCCTGAATAGCATCAGGACCACTGCTGCCTCACCAGCACCTAGTGATACTCCTTTGATGATCCTTTGATCTTATACCAGAAGGCAATAACAACTGTACATTTGTTCTGAAAGTTAAACTATCAAACATATGTAAACATCATTTTTTTTTAATTGAAGAGCCTTACAGGGAATATACGATATTGCTATTGCTATTAAGATTCATGAGCATGTTCTTTAGGTGTTGTTATGACTATTCCCAGAGCCTGAGCTAGTCTGCAGGGCCACAAGATGGAACCTAGACTTCAGCTCCTTGCACCCTCGCAGTTACCCGGGATCCTATGTGCAAGCCTTGTGTTAGATGCTCTAGATGTGTCCTTCCTGTTCTTTAGTAAAATCCTTTGTTCCATATGGTATTTCCTTCAATAGGATGGTTACACATTTTAAAGATTTTATTACTTTATTTGGAAATTAAGGCAAATTTTACCCAAAACACCCCCTCACAAAACCATTTTGAACAAAGCAAACCATTTAGTTTTCATGTAGAAGAATAGGAGAAGAAAAAACCAAAGAGTTATCAGGACCTAGATGGGTCTTTTTATTCTTTGCAATTCGAAAAGTGGGCAAGAAACCATGTAGTGCTGGGAAAACAGGTTCATTTTCGCACAGGAGCCAGGTGGAAGAAGGAGAGATTCATTTTCTCAGAAGCCAGGAAATTGTCTGGGGCGGGGGCTCAGAGGAAGCCAGCAGACACCAGGGTGCCCACGGCACATCTGACACCACGAAGGAAAACAAGGATGCGCCGATAATGTCGGGAAGGCATAAGCAATATGAAAGCACATGATGAATAATTGCCATAATCCAGTTTTCCCAGGTCTCCTCTCCCTCTCTCTCTCTCTCTCTCTCTTCTTTTAAATGTGCATTGTCTACCGCTAACAAAGTATATTTTTAAGTTTCTTTTTTTTTTAACACTTCAACTTTAACATATCTTTGGGTTTGTAAAAAACCAGAACATCCAAAGAATGAGACTATAAAGCTGCTCAAGTTATTTTCTTTAACAATTTTTAAAAAATCTTAAATATAAAGAACCTACCCTGATCATGTCAGTGATGTGTTCTGTCTGAGGTTTCCCTCATTTGCAAATAAAACTGCATTTTGTTCTATCTTTTAAGTTTCATGTTTCCTCTCCTCCCCACCCCCAAAAAGTTGCTTAGATCTGCAGCTTCTATTATGTGTTGGATAAATATCAGAAAAATCCATCTACAATCTTTGTTTCATCATTAAAATCCTTATCTGTCTCCATCTTCTTTTCTTTTGATATAAAATTGTGGTTCAGATTATGATCTTATTGGCAAGGTATATATAGTGGGAAATATATTGAAAAGGGGAAAACATAAAGTAGTTAAATATGCCTGCACTGACGTGAGGTTTTTTTCTCTTAGTTGAGAAATTGAGCAGTTGTGCCTCACACAAAGATAATGCAATTTATCCGTGTTGTGTGACTTGCTGTTTTGCGTGTTTTAGTAATAGTTTTTTATTAATAATTGTTAATAATAAATGGAAATGGGTATGGGCTCCTGGGCTTCATGGTTTGGGCATTGATTGACTTTCTTGGCATCGTCCTGTGTTGCTTACCCACCAATTATGAGAAAACTCAAAAGGTCCAGTAGGTTCTAAAGGAGTCGTGGGAAGTAAACTAGATATAGAGTTTTAATAATGTAATATAAGATGGATAGATAATGAACTTGATTTATCTGGTTAATTATCTGGAAGATAATTAACTTAATTTTATAAAGACATAGTCTCAAGATGTTATAATATCAAGATGAGTGATGAATAGTAGAGATTTGTAAATAAAAAGCAAAGAAATGCAACTTATCTTAATTTTCCTCAGCATTTGGAGTCTTTCCAAAATAGTACACACAAACATATTTTCCACAATGTAAAAAGGAACTTGAAAGTCTGAAGAACATCTTTGTAAAAAATAGCAAAATTTGGAAAGGATGGGCCAAATAAACTAGGAAAATGTGGTAAACAAATGAGAAGTTCCATCACCTCGGAGAACTGGTGTGTGCCTGTGTGTGTGTGTGTGTGTGTGTGTGTGTGTGTGTTAGTCTGGCACTAATTCAAATATTTGAGGTAGTTTCTCTTCTACCTCTTGGCTATATACCATCACTGGCCTTGAGACCCATCCTGCTCTGTGTCAGGGGGAATTTTAAAAACCTTGAACTTGCTAAATTCTAATTTTAGTAAGTGGGCTCCTATCTTTTTCTCAGGGTTTTGTTTATACACTCAAATGGCAGCTTTTATGCCTATAAACTCAGATAATACAATATGTTGCTGTTGTTCAGTTCAGTCTCTAAGTCATATCCGTCTCTTTGCACCTCCATGGACTGCAACATGAGAGGCTTCTCTGTCCTTCATTATCTCCCCGAGTTTGCTCAAACTCCTGTCCATTGTTTTGGTGATGCCATTCAACCATCTCATCCTCTGCCATCTTCTTCTCCTCCTGCCCTCAATCATTCCCAGCATCAGTGCCTTTTCCAATGAGCAAGCTCTTTGCATCAAGTGGCCAAAGTATTGGAGCTTCAGCTTCAGCATCAGTTCTTCCAATGAATATTCAGGGTTGATTTCCTTTAGGATTGACTGGTTGTCCAAGGGATCTCAAAAGTCTTCTCTAACAACACAAATATGATATACACAATGTATAACAACTCATATGATAGTATGAATCAATATGTTACATGATATGCAAGCTAAAACTAAACATACACAGTTCTTGCTCAGATTATGATGAAGTAACCTGAATTAAATAGATTCCTGCCACAGAAATAGACTGGCCCTAATAAACCTGATGGCTCAGTGGACAAAGAACCCACTTGCCAATGCAGGAGACATGGATTCCATCCCTGGGTTGGGAAGATCCCCTGGAGAAGGAAATGGCAACCCACTCCAGTATTCTTGCCTAGGAAGACAAGAAGCCTGGTGGGCTATAGTCCATGGGGTCACAAAGACTCAGACACAACTGAGTGACTGAACTGAACACACACTGAGCACAATAAACCCCAAACTTGTAGAATGCTTGTTCTTTACCTACCTTCCAGAGAAAAAGTTAAACATTTTAGAAGACCCCCAAATACATTTCAGAACATTTACAAAATTTAATATGTAATATCTAGCCTCCAATCAAAAATTACAAAGCACACTACCAACCAGGAGAGAAGAACCAAACACCAACAATATTTCCCCAGCTTAGGACTTTTAGTAAGCCTGCCTGGGAGGGATGCACCTGGGCTGATGCTTCAGAGAAGACTGAAAAATGGGGAGACAGGCAGGGATCTAGGGACCAGCACATACAAAGTCTGAAGAGCACAGAATGACACGGCATGCGCAGGGAACCCTCATCAGTTCCAAGAGTGTCACCAGTGGGCAAAACAGGTGAGCAAATCAGAAGGCGGCCAGGATGGGACAGGTTCTGGGCCCCTGAAGTGTGTACTCTTGCTAGAAGTCCAGGCTCTCAAGCTGTTTTAACCCATTTATCTTCAATGAAATCCTTGATGCACATCACAAAACAGATGAAGAGGACTTTTCACGTTAAAGGAAGAAATGTTTCATGAAAGCTGAGGCATCAGCAGTCCCCAGGAGCTACCCCCAGACTCCAATTCTTTCCCATTTTGAGAGGTTCCTCCATAGAATCCAGTAAGTTTCAAACAGCTTGAGGAGTGACTCTGTGAATGACGCATACATCAAAGAGACTTAGTAGATGAATGACATCAGCCACATTTCTGCTTTGGACAATAAACCTGGGAACAGAGTGGAGATGAATATGAGATGATCATAATGGCAAAAGGGAAGACAGACGTGTAGGGGATTATTACAACTGTTCAGGTGAAACACTATGGCCGTGGTGGGAGAGATGGAGCAGAGGTGGGGTTAGAGAAACACTTTTAGATGGTAAATTGGGGCAACCCAGAGATGGATTGGATGTGGAGTGACAGACAGTATCATATTTTTTTTTTTTTTAAGAAAAGTCTCTCTAAAATGAATGACTTAGGACACGGGCTAAGGACCTGGCTGGAGGACGGGATGCTCTAAAGAGGGAGACTGAGTAACACATCCTGCATTTGGAAATGATTTTGGAGGACTGGATGGCAGGGGTGTATGCATGTGGGGAGTGGGGGTAGGTAGGGAGTGAAATGAGAGGAAGGAGAGATTGTTTGGGCTGGCATTCAGGACCCAAGCTGATGTAACCAGACACATTAAGAAGAAATTGTTCAAAAATAAATTTAAAAAGAAAGAAAAAGAAAACACCCCCCCCACACACACACACAAAACACAAATAAACAAATAAAACATGTAAAAAGAAGAAGAAACTGTTCACTGGAAACAACCCAAAGCGTTTGGAGATGATAATAATTCACAAAAAAATATGTAATTAAGAACAACCATGTCTCAGCTAAAATAAATAAGCTTTTGTAAAGGTTATTAAATGGCTCAGGATCCAAGGCTTTCCAGACAATGGTTTATCAACTGCAGAAATAAATCATTTCACAAGCAAATAATCACCTTAATTTTCAAGGAAGACAAGATACAACAGTATCTCCAGGAAGATGTAGTGTTTGCACTTACATTTAGTACTCTGTGTTACAATAGGCCAAGAAAATGGAAATGGTCCAACAGAATTTTCATTAGGTACATTTCCACTACTTTGGCTGAGCTGAAAAATTTCCTTTTAATTATGGAAGAAATGGGGTGGAGAGTGTTCATCAGACTATACACATTATCCATGAAAGTTATTTTGATTTCAGCAAACATTTCAGATAGTATTCTTTTTGTTGTGGGGAGATTTGTCTGTCTGCAAGGATCGAGCCCTCTAGTCTTGTAGGAACATTGTGGAAATATTTAAAGTGAGAATTTGTCACGTAGAATTGTGGTCTATCATGCTCAGTCACTCAGTTGTGTCTCACTCTTTGTGATTCCATGCCTGACAGGCTCCTCTCTCCATGGGATTCTCCAGGCAAAAATACTGGAGTGAGTTGCCATTTCCTTCTCCAGGGTATCTTCCTGACCCAGGGATTGAACCTGTGTCTCCTGCGTTGGCAGGCAGATTCTCTACCTCTGAGCCACCTGGGAAGCCCCCACTTAGAATTTCACTCCATCTTTAAAACTCTTAAACCCAATAATGAGCATCACAACAAACGTATCTTTGGCTCCTACAAAACAGATCACAGTTAATGTTTAGTGGACCAACTAGTTTGTTGGGTCCTTCACTTCTAATTTTGCTTCTCCTCTTGAGACCAGGAGGTTATGTTGGATGATCCATGTGGTGAAGTGAGGAGGGTTAGGGCTCCAGCCTAGGTTTCTCCCTTGTAACTGGGCAGAGATCACCAGGGCAGAGGGTTGGTGTGAAGAGCAGATGTGAAAATATGGCCAGGCGTTCCCACTGGGCCTGGCCCAGAGTGAGTGTTCAGGGTTTATCTCTCCTTCTCCCTTTACCTTAGAATGGGTCTCAATGCTATAACTGGTTCTAAGCAAAACTGTGAAAGAGGAGAGGTTAGTATCTTTCTGAGCATCTTTCTCTCCTTTGATGCTCCCATTTTTCCTGGGGCTCGGAGACAATGGTACCATCACTATTGGATGACTTTACAGTTTACTGAGCTTAACATAAGCAGTGCATTCCACACAGACATATCTCCTACATGTGTCCAACTCTTTGTGACCCCATGAACTGCAGCCCACCAGGCTCCTCTGTCCATGGGAATTCTCCAGTCAAGAATACTGGAGTGGGTTGCCATGCCCTCCCCCAGAGCATCTTTCCAACCCAGGGATCGAACCAGTATCTCCTATGTCTCCTACACTGCAGGCGGATTCTTTACCCACTGAGCCACCTGGGAAGCCTGGATGACCTCTAGAGCTGACAAAGATAAACGCGAGTTTGGCTAAGGCTGCTGTAACAGACACCACAAATTGATGGCTTAAGCGAAAGAAATTGATTATCCCACTGTTCTGGAGGCTGGAAATCTGTGATAACACAACAGGCAGGACTGTGTTCCCTTCAAAGGCACTAAGAAGGCTCTCTTCCAGCTCTTTCTCCTTCTGATGGTTCCCTGGCTTGTGGAAGCATAACTGCTGTCTTCACATGGCTTCTCCGTGTGTGTGTGTGTATGTCTGTATCCAGATTTCCTTTTTATAATGACATAGTCATATTGGAGAAGGGCCCATCCAATGACCTCATCTTAACTTGCAGGGAAAGACTGAAGGCAAAAAGAGAAGGGGCAGCAGAGGATGAGATGGTTAGATAACATCACTGACTTTCTATGGACATGAATTTGAGCAAAATCTGGGAGATGGTGAAGGACAGGGAAGCTGGCTTGCTGCAGTCTGTGAGGTTGTAAGGAGTCAGACATGGAGACTGAACAGCCACAATGACTACTGACATTCTATTCCAAAATAAGCTCACATTCTGAGGTCATGATAGTTAGCACTTCAATATACTGCCTTTGGTTGGGGGGACAGGGTGGTTGGGTTACAAACTCAGCCTATAACAAAAAGGACATAGACTCTCCCCCAGAGCCTCCATAGAGAAACACAGCCCTGCTGACCCACCCCTTGATTTCAGCCCAGTGAGCCTCAGTGTGGACTTCTGACCTGCAGTACCATAGGATAATAAGTGTGAGTTGTTTTAAGACATTTAGTGTGTACTAACTTGATTTTGGCCATAATGAAAAAACTAATATATCTTCTAAAAACAATTTTCAAAAAAAAAAACAACCAAAAACCCAGAATGCTAAATGATGAGATAATGATAACAACCCCTCTTCCCTCCCACAAAAATCTCAGAAATATCTACAAAGGATGAGCTACCACCATTAACCACTCACGATGTCCCAGGGGGCACCCCTCGCTTGTCCATGCTTCAAAAGGGGAATTACTCAGCAAACAGAAGTCAGCGCTTTCTTCTTTTCTGGACGTAACCACTTATCAGGGATACGGGCTGTGGGCAAGCTGATGCTACGCAGGCTTCCTCCTCTTCCACGATGTTATCACATTAACTTCCTCTGCTCCAGCAGAGCCGGCCACCCGGCGTTAAGCTAATGGAAAATGTGTGTGAAATGAAATTAGCAACTGACCTTATCCATGTCGTCTTGAAACCAATTTTTAAAAGCAAGAACAAAACAGCAACAAAAGAGGACCAAAAAAAAAAAAAAAAAAGTCTAAGTACATTTCAAAGTTTGTTCAAACAATAAACTCAGAATATAGGAAACCGACCAGGTGGGCATTTTTCCATTCCAGAAATGTGAGATGCTTTCAGAGGCTTGGGGACTAGAGCTCTTGACTCCAGAACTCCTCCAAGCTTGAGACACACTGTCTCAGCTAACACAGAGGACAGGAGTGAGAATTATGTAAGGAAAACCATTCCTCACACAATTAGGAGCAGCCTTTGGGCAAAGAGTTATTCGATATTATTTTTTTAAGGAAATGTTTTGTGACAGTTTCTCCCAGTGACTGAGAGTCCGGGGCTTTGCCAAGAATGGCAGCAGTGTCCAGTGCAGGAGTGGGCGGGAGTGTGGCAACACGCTGATACTCACCCATGGTTCACAGGTCTTGTGCTGGGTGCTACACAGACCTCAAGGAGAAGCAAGGTCCATCCCCACTCTCAGGAACTCCAGGCTAGTTACAGACTCAATCCTAATTCTTAAGAGGATGCATAAGGGGAATTCATGGTGGGACCACCTATGCTGGGCTCGGGATGGAAGACTTAGAGGAAGGATGCCCAGCTAGTCCTGAAATCCCGTAAGAACAGAATGCAGAGAAGGGGAGGCTGGGGAGGCTGCCATGCCAAGGGCAGCAGTGGGCAAAGACCCCTAGGAGTGAGACCAGACAGGCTGGGAGCCTGCAAGAGGCCTGGGGGCGTGAAGGCTGGAAGCTCTTGCCAAGGCCGATTCATTGAGGACTTTACTTTCTGACTTTTCCTGTGGTCAGGGGAAGCTAGATTCTCCATCATATGTAAAATAGATAGCCAATGAGAATTTGCTGTATGACTCAGGGAATTCCAACTGGGGCTCTGTAACAACCTGGAGGGTTGGGTTGGGAGGTAGGAGAGAGATTAAAAATGGAGGCGACATACCTATGGCTGATTCATGTTGATGTTTGGCAGAAACCAACACAATATTATAAAACAATTATCCTTCAATTAAAAATAAATAATTTTTTTAAAAAGAAAAAGATAAACTATATGTGGAATCATAGAGCATTTGCCTTCGCGACTTGCACCCAAAAATGAGATCAGGAAGCCAGTGATTAGAGACAATCGAAGTAGATATCCCGAGAAAGCCAGCACCCAGAGAGGTTGAATGACCCTGGGTCACACAGGGAAGTGGTGGCAATGCATAGCTTGTTTATAAGGCTTTTTTTTCCTATTGTGTATTTATATTATATATTATATTTATATTAAAATTTTCCCAGAAGCAGTCAATTTATGAACAAAATGAGTAATTAGTAATACCATCTGCAGTGTAATTTCTGGATGAACATGAAATGAATCAGACTTGAAAGAGGACATTTACAGAAGCAGTTAAAGGGAAAAGCCTCATTGTCGGTGAGACCCAGCAGGACAGCTGGGCTCTCATACGTCTTCCCAGCCATCCTGTCCTGTAAAGCGGCTCGTCTTTGCATCTGGGTTGGTTGAGACACAGCACATTTCACATCCATGTGCCTGACACCAGTGAACACCAATCACTTATCAATAATAGTGCCATTGGCAATGACAGTGTAGAATACAGTAAGTCCCTTTCATACAAGGGCTTCCCAGGTGTCCCGTGTGGTAAAGAATCCACCTGCCAGTGCAGGAGACAGAAGAGATGTTGGTTTGATCCCTGGGTCAGGAAGATCCCCTGGAGGAGGGCATGGCAACCCACTCCAATTTTCTTGCCCGGAGAATTTCATAGACAGAGGAACCTGCTGGGCTACATTCCACAGAGTCACAAAGAGTTGGACATGACTGAAGAAACTTAGCATGCATGACTACACACAAGCCTTCAAGTTGTGAACTTTCAAAGATGCCAATGTGCGTTTGCATGTCCATCATGTAAGTTAATTCTTTGTGTCTGGTGTGCATTGCCACTTACATGCATCCACTACAAGTGGTTGTGCTCTTGTGTACTTTACTGTACAGCACTGTGTAGAGTACAGTAGTGCAGTGTCTTTATTCCAAATTCAAGATGTCCAGAAGCAAGCATGAAAGCACCGATGGTGTAGCTGGTATCATTCTAATTTTCAAAGTGGTGGTGGTTTAGTCGCTCAGTCGGGTTGGACTCTTGTGACCCCATGGACTGTATCCTGTCAGGTTCCTCTGTCCATGGGATTCTCCAGGCAAGAATACTGGCGTGGGTTGCCACTCAGTATTGCCAGTTCAGTTCAGTGGCTCAGTTGTGTCTGACTCTTTGCTCCCCCATGGACTGTGACACACCAGGCCTCTCTGTCCATCACCAACTCCCGGAGTTTACTCAAACTCATGTCCATTGAGTCGGTGATGCCATCCAACCATCTCATCCTCTGTCGTCCCCTTCTTCTCCCACCTTCAATCTTTCCCAGCATCAGGGTCTTTTCAAATGAGTCAGCTCTTCACATCAGGCGGCCAAAGTATTGGAGTTTCAGCTTCAACATCAGTCCTTCCAGTGAACACTCAGGACTGATCTCCTTTATGATGGACTGGTTGGATCTCCTTGCAGTCCAAGAGTCTTTTCCAACACCACATTTGCCATGGGTTACCATTACTGTACTGTAAAATTAGAAATATTTCCTTTATTTTTTGTTTGTTTTGTATGCATTATTTGTGTGAAAAGTATTATAAATCTATTAGAGTACAGTACTAAATAGCTGATTGTGTGAGTATCTAGGTGAACTTTGTTGGACTTAGGAACAAATTGGACTTACAAAGGTGCTCTTGGAGTGGAACTTGTTTGTATCATAGTGGACTGACTGTACTACTGTACTAAAAGGAGTGAGAGTTCACAGATGTGTCCTTGGAGATGGAGACTCAGGATTTACAGCCCTCATATGAGGGCTTACGCAGCCAGCCTCTCTGTGCCTTACAGACTAGGAGAGTTGTTCTGAGCGCATTGGGAATGTCAGGACAGGCTCTTTGCAAACTTGTTTCTCAAAGAGCCTTGCACAGGGCAGGGAAGGGACTTGCTGTTACTGTAGAAGACAGGACAAACAGATGAGGACTGTCTACTGGTGGAAACAATGGCTCTCCTTTATTATCTTTCTTTCATTTATGTGTTTATATATAAACAACCGAGTACAGTCTTACTTTCTCTAGCAGGTCAGTTTCCCTGACAGTGTGTCCCTGTGACTCTTGGTTCCAGCCCTGAGAGTAACTCACGTGCTCGGCCTTTGCTCAAGTCCTGAATGTGGAGAAATACTTGATTTCATAGCAAGGCTCAGCCACAGGGAAGAAAAGCCTGGTCTTTCTCTTTTTTTCCTTCTTAATATATATATTACTGAAGTATAGTTGACTTAGATTGTTTCAGGTGCACAGCAAGGTGAATCACTTATACATACATACATATATTATTTTTTGAAATTATTTCCCATTATAGGTTATTACAAGATACTGACTGTAGTTTCCTGTGCTATCCAGTAAACATCTGTGGCTTGTTGCGTATCTATTTTTAAATTAGAAATCTAAGTTAAACAAGTAAGCTTGGCCTTTTTCTATGCAGTTTAACTTGGGGCTTTTGCAAAGACATGAAGAAACCTTTAATACTGTTTTGATTAAGTTGAAAAATGGCATGAAACTATGTTTCAATTGTTAAGAGACTGATAGCAATGAAGTAGGAGTGAAAAATAAATACATGAGTTTTTATGAGAAACTGAGGAAAAAAAAGAACTTTGCAGATATGATTAAGTTAAAGATCTTGAGACAGAGAAATTATTCTGGATTATCCATGTGGCCTAAATGGGAGACATCTGTGTAAGAGGGAGGCCAAGAAAAAGTGACACAGACAAGAGGAAAAAGAGTAAGGTTGTCTGTTTTCACTGCTCTTATTCAAAATAATACTGGAAATCCTAGTGACTATAGTAAGGCAAGAAAAAAATCCTACAAATTGGAATGGAAAAAATAAAATATCTCTATTTACCATCTGCATGATTATCTATATAGAAAATTTCAAGGAAGCTACATTTTTAAAAAACACTTTCAGAAATGATAAATGAGTTTAACAAGCTTTCAGGATGTGAGATCAACACACAAAAGTCAATTGCATTTCTACATACTACAGTGAATGTGCGGAAATCAAATCAAAAGGTGATACCATTTACAATTACACCAAAGAAAATGAAATATACTCAGTTGCAAATCTGATAAAATGTGTATAAGATGCATGTCCTCTATCACAAAAACCACAAAACTGATGAAAGAAATCAAAGAAGATCTAAAGAAATGAAGAGACACACCATATTCATGAATAAGAAGGGTCAACATAGTAAAGATGTAAACTCTCCTCAAACTCATCTATAGGTTTAGTATCACTCTTTTCAAAAATCCAGCAAGAATTGTTTATAACCATAAACAAATTTAACCTAAAATGCATATGAAAGGCACAGATCTTAGAATAAGTAAAGCAGTCTTGAAAAAGATGAGTGAAGTTGGGGGACCTGGTAAAAGTTCTAATATATAGCTACAGCAATTAAGACAATGTAGGTGGAGGGAAAGACACATAGATCAATGAAACAAAATTAACAAGAAATAGTACATAATCAGCATATGTATTTGCAGTTTGGATCTAGCAATCTCAGTTCTTTAAGATTATCAAATCCTTTTCTGTTTCTGCTGATTCTCACTCATAGAATTTCCTCTTCTGCCTTATTTTATTTGAAATATAATTTACAGAAACAATTTGAGGTTTAAAGTGATAATATTTTTTCTCCAAAGATTTGAATTAGCTTTCTTTGCCTGCAGATTGGGTCCACTATAAACCACGGTGAAGGCTTGAAAATGATAGATTTGACCTTGACTGTAATTCCTGTGGTCTGCTGCACTTCTGGCTCCTTAATCCTGGAGAATCCTGGAGAATAGAGGACCTTCTATTGCTGTAAAGACAGTCTCCTCTTGCCCTGTCCACTTTGTTTCCTGTCCTACTCTACCATCAGTTCAGTTCAATGCAGTTGCTCAGTGGTGTCCCATTCATTGTGACCCCATGGACTGCAGCACACCAGGCCTCTTTGTCCATCACCAACTACTGGAGTTTACTCAAACTCATCCCCATTGAGTCGGTGATGCTATCAAACCATCTCATCCTCTGTCCCCTTCTCCTCCTGCCCTCAGTCTTTCCTAGTATCAGGGTCTTTTCAAATGAGTCAGCTCTTTGCATCAGATGGCCAAAGTATTGGAGTTTCAGCTTCAACATCAGTCCTTCCAATGAATATTCAGGTCTGATCTCCTTTAGGATGGACAGGTTGGATCTCCTTGCAGTCCAAGGGACTCTCAAGAGTCTTCTCCAACACCGTAGTTCAAAAGCATCAATTCTTCAGCACTCATCTTTCTATATAGTCCAACTCTCATATCCATACATGACTTCTGGAAAAACCATAGCCTTGACTAGATGGACATTTGTTGGCAAAGTAATGTCTCTGCTTTTCAATATGCTGTCTAGGTTGGTCATAATTTTTCTTCCAAGGAGGAAGCGTCTTTTAATTTCATGGCTGCAATCACCATCTGCAGTGATTTGGGAGCCCCCCAAAATAAAGTCTGACACTGTTTCCACTGTTTCCCCATCTATTTCCCATGAAGTGATGGGACCAGATGCTATGATCTTCGTTTTCTGACTGTTGAGCTTTAAGCCAACTTTTCACTCTCCTCTTTCACTTTCATCAAGAGGTTCTTTAGTTCTTCTTCACTTTCTGCCATAAGGGTGGTGTCATCTGCATATCTGATGTTATTGATATTTCTCCCACCAATCTTGATTCCAGCTTGTGCTTCTTAAAGCCCAGCGTTTCTCATGATGTACTCTGCATAGAAGTTAAACAAGCACAGTGATAATATACAGCCTTGATGTACTCCTTTTCCTATTTGAAACCAGTCTGTTGTTCCATGTCCAGTTCTAACTGTTGCTTCCTGACCCACATATAGGTTTCTCAAGAGGCAGGTCATGAGGTCTGGTATTCCAATCTCTAAGAATTTTCCACAGTTTATTGTGATCCACACAGTCAAAGGCTTTGGCATAGTCAATAAAGCAGAAATGGATGTTTTTCTGGAACTCTCTTGCTTTTTTGATGATCCAGGGGATGTTGGCAATTTGATCTGGTTCCCCTACCTTTTCCAAAACCAGCTTGAACATCTGGAAGTTCACAGTTCACGTATTGTTGATGCCTGGCTTGGAGAATTTTGAGCATTACTTTACTAGAGTGTGCAATGAGTGCAATTGTTTGGTAGTCTGAACATTCTTTGGAATTGCCTTTCTTAGGGACTGGAATGAAAACTGACCTTTTCCTGTCCTGTGGCCACTGCTGAGTCTTCCAAATTTGCTGGCATATTAAGTGCAGCACTTTCACAGCATCATCTTTTAGGATTTGAACTAGCTAAACTGGAATTCCATCACCTCCACTAGCTTTGTTCGTAGTGATGCTTTCTAAGGCCCACTTGACTTCACATTCCAGGATGTCTGGCTCTAGGTGAGTGATCACACCATTGTGATTATCTGGGTCATGAAGATCTTTTTTTGTACAGTTCTTACTCTACCATAGGTTGTTAAATGTTCTGCTAATCCTTTGTGCTGTGTGTGTGCTTTGTCACTCAGTCATGTCCAACTCTCTATGACCCTATGGACTATAGCTTGCCAGGCTCCTCTGTCCATGGACTTCTCCAGACAAGAATACTGGAGTGGGTTTCTACGCCTTCCTCCAGGGGATCAACCCAACTCAGGGATAAAACCCAGGTCTCCCATATTGCAGGCAGATTCTTTACCATCTGAGCCATCAGGGAAGTCCAAGAATACTGGAGTGGGTAGCCTATCCCTTCTACAGCAGATCTTCCCAATCCAGGTTCTTTACAGTCTGAGCTACCAGGGAAGCCCATAGGCTGTTAAATGTTTACTAATCCCTACCCCCATTTGAAATGCCCTCAGAGCTAAAGCCTTTGTGTACCTTCAGTTCTCTACATTCTGTTTTATTCCACTCTCTTCTTTCCTCTCACTTTTTAAATTCCTTCTTTTATCAAATATTCACTGTTTCCATGAAAATCTTTAAATAGATATTTTATTCTTATTTTTCAATTTGTTTTACAGGATGGGATTGATCTGCATTGTCTATTATCCTATTATCTAATGAGAATAGAAAGTTACAGATCTATTTTTTTAATTAAAAAGTAATGAATACTTTTATGAAAACTCAGAATGTTTTGAAGTTATCATTTTTAATCTGGTCAACAACATGAGTGACTAAGCTAATTAGTTTACTTTCTGCAAACATCCATAAACATTATAAATTTAAGTCTAATTGAAAATTATGCAGACTATTTCCATGTGCCCAAAGAGAACACATTGCTCATTACAACTTTAAATTACACCAATGATATGTGAGGGAAACTTACTAATTTTTGAAAATAGGTTAGCAAATTAAAAAGAATTGAGTCAAAGTTACTATAACTGAAAGGATATTTTGAAGTTATTTTGATAATTTAAAATTTACTGGTCATGTCATTTAGCACACTTATGAATACTGATGACATAAACACTGAGGGATAGTGTTAAATTCACTTAAAGAGGGTTATGAGGAGGAAGCATCTCATTTGTTTCCAGCTTCTTGGCTTTCTAGTTAGTAAAAATAAGCTATAACAGCTTAATATTCTTCCTAGAGAACTTTTCATGTCCAACTTCAGTGGTTTCCAAGCTCCTGAGTTTCTAACTCTCCTGGTAATCATCATATCTCATCTGCTGGATGCTACAAGTAGAATCAAAGTTTTTCAGTTTTGTAGATGACCTAAGGTAGATGCCTGGGTCATATTTATCAAGTGGCCTGTTAAAGGAGATCCAACCAGTCCATTCTAAAGGAGATCAGTCCTGGGTATTCTTTGGAAGGAATGATGCTAAAGCTGAAACTCCAGTACTTCGGCCACCTTATGCAAAGAGTTGATCATTGGAAAAGATTCTCATGCTGGGAGGGATTGGGGGCAGGAGGAGAAGGGGACAACAGAGGATGAGATGGCTGGATGGCATCACTGACTTGATGGACGTGAGTTTGAGTGAACTCTGGGAGTTGGTGATGGACAGGGAGGCCTGGCGTGCTGCAATTTACGGGGTCACAAAGAGTTGGACACGACTGAGTGACTGAATTGAACTGAAGGAATCACAAGCTGGAATCAAGATTGCCAGAAGAAATACAAACAACTTCAGATATGCAGATGATACTACTTTAATGGCAGAAAGAGAAGAGAAAATAAAGAGCCACTCCATGAAAGTGAGAGAGCCAAAAAGCTGGCTTAAAACTCAACATTTTAAAAAGTTAGGATCATGGCATCCGGTCTCATCACTTCATGGCAAATAGATGCGGAAAAAGTGGAAACAGTGACAGACTATTTTCTTGGGCTCTGAAATCACTGTGACAGTCACTGCAGCCATGAAATTAAAACACACTTGCTCCTTGGAAGAAAAGCTATGATAAACCTAGACAGCATACTAAAAAGCAGCGACATCACTTTGCTGACAAAGATCTGTATAGTCAAAGCTATGGTGTTTCCAGTAGTCAGGTACCCATGTGAGAATTGGACCATAAAGAAGGCTGAGTGCTGAACGTCTGATGGCTTTTGAACTGTGGAGTTGGAGAGGACTCTTGGGAATCCTTTGGGCAGCAAGGAGATCAAGCTAATCAATCTTAAAGGAAATCAACCCTGAATATTCATTGGAAGGACTGATGCTGAAGCTGAAGTTTCAATACTTTGGCCACAGAGCTGACTCACTGAAAAAAACCCTGATGCTGGAAAAGATTGAAGGCAAAAGAATAAAGGGGCAGAAGTGGAGGAGATGGTTAAATAGCAACACTCACTCAATAAACATGAATCCGAGCAAACTCTGGGAGATAGCGAAGGATAGAGGAGCCTGGCATTCTGCAGTCCATGGCGTCACAGAGTCAGACATGAGTTAGGGACTGAACAACAACAGCAAAGGTCTAAGACTATGTCTCCAGGGCTTGAGCTGCTTACCTCTCAACAGCCAAAGGAGTCCTTTCTATGCTTGGTAGATGAGCCAAATTCCATAATTTGGGGAACAATCACAAAAGAGTGAAATATACTGTATTTAGAGTTTACAAAATGCTTTCATACACATTATACTACTTGATTGCTACAACAGTTGGATGCCTTAAGTTCAAAAAAGAAAGCAACACTAGCCTTATTCAAGATAGCTTGGTGTCTCTGCCCAGTCTTCCTTACTGTTACTACTCATTCTACCAACTGTGTGGTGGAATTGCAATGGTGATTCAAGCAAAAGCCACGAATTCCTTTAGAGATTCTCTGAGAGAGAGAACCGCTTTCTAAAGGGATTCATGGCTTTTGCTTGAATGTATATACATTTATATATGTATGTGTGTGTGTGTGTGTGTGTGTGTGTGTGTGTGTGTGTGCTTCCCTGGTGGCTCAGATGGTAATGAATCTGCCTGGAATGCAGGAGACCCAGGTTTGGTCCCTGGGTTGGGTCCCTGAGTCAGGAAGATTACCTGGAGAAGAGCATGGCAACCCACGCCATTATTCTTGCCTGGAGAATCCCATGGACAGAGAAGCCTGGTGGGCTACAGTCCATGGGGTCACAAAGAGTAGGACATGACTGAATGACTAAGCACTCCACTCCACTCATATATATATATCATATCTATCTCTCTAATCTCATAATTTTCTCTAAGATCTTTCCCCCATGGGTAATATATTTCTCTTTCATTTTCCTTACATTTGTTTAGTTTTTCCGACTCATATTTCTCCATTAATTCCTTCTATTCCCTTCCACTCAGTGCCTTTCTTATTTGAAATTTTACATAACCAGGTCATAGTTAGCATTTGAGAAAACTGACTATTGAGAGTCAAAATAAAGTGAAGCTGACATTTAACTCTAAAGGAAGAAATACTCTGGTAGCATAGATTTTAAGATTTAAAACAGATAATTCCGAACTCTATCTCTTTTGGGAGAATTTTTATTTACAGAAAATGCTAAACAACATAGATAACGTATTTTGAAAACAGCAGGTCTGCCCACAGAATTTTTAAGATAAACAAGTGATTTTTTTTCTTCCCAAGCAATATCCAGACCAGAGCCTCATATGAGAGCACCAAACAGTTGCAGTCTTTATCGTCACTTAATAAAGGCAGAATTGCTTTCCATGACAGATATCCACCCTCAGCTTTACTCTTAGATAAGAAAGGTCAGGTTGAAATTAAATATACATTTTGTGGTTTAAATAAGGTAAATAATGAAATTTCCTTAAGATGGTGCCTGATAAGGAAATCAGCTTGTTATTTCATTCAGAAGTACAAATAGGCTGCAGTTTCCAGAAGGCAGGAAGTATTTTTCAGTTGCTCAGTTTCTCAGTCGTGTCCGACTCTTTGCAACCCCATGACTGCAGCATGCCAGGCTTCCCTGTCCTTCACTATCTCCCAGAGTTGCTCAAACACGTCCATTGAGTCAGTGACGCCACCCAAGCATCTCATTCTTTGTCACCCCCTTCTCCTCTTGCCTTCAATCTTTCCCAGCATCAGGGTTTTTTCCAATTCAAAGGCAAGAAATATAGAACAGCATGAATAGGAGATTTATAGGAAGTGGCACCAGCTTGAGAAAGCTTGACTCTTCCCGTCCCAAGACAAAGGGCTGAGGGATGGGAAGAGGAAATTTGGCAGGTTTATAGTCAGTGAATTACATTTATAATCTTTTGAGAATATTTTAAGATGGCAACTTCTGTCCACTGAATTGTGTAAATGACTTGGATGTCTTACTTTGAGAGATCAGTAGAGGGTGAAATAAGGAAAAGTAACTCTTCTCCTAAACAGACTCCAGATAGCCACAAAACATGTGTTAATTCAGCCAATCTGATGAATAGTGCGTTGGCTGTGGACTGCCATGAAGATGGTCTAATTCTATATACCATTCTCAACATGCATTCTGCTTCTCAGAATCTTTTCTTCTGCACCAAGAGCTTTAACATCTCTTCTGCATAGTCTCTCTATCTCTAAATGACTAAATGTGATACCTCTGCTTGAATCATAAACAGCAGGTAATGGTGATGAGGTGGGGGCAGAACCTTCCCGTCTTATGAGGATATCTCATTGTCTTTTATTTCTTTTGCCTGACCCTGAGTCACAGAGTGGTGATGAAACATCAGAGTTGGATGAATCCTTAATAACCATCCAGTACAGCTTTTCCCAATGCATGAAAATGTACTGCTATTTTAAACTTACTAGAATTCCATAGTGAAAAACATAATTCCCTTTGCAATTCTCTTAACCTTCCTCATAAGATAAGAGAAAAATTTTACTTGTACTAGCCTGTCCTTCACATCACTCCCCCAATTTGTAATTTCTCCGTTTCATAAAGAGAAATCAGGTTTTCTGCTCAGAGCTTTTGTCAGACAAGAGATACTAACTCTAGTGACTCTTTGAAAATATTTATTTTTCAGTTGCCATCTGTTTATAAGATATTATACTGGTTACACATTTCTAAAGCCATTAAAATTGTATTAAAAGTATACTAAAGCAGAGTGGACCAATACAAAGAAAGTTTTTCAGTAAACAATACTATAGGTGAAATGTAACTCTGGCAAAAACCATGAAGATAGTGGGGACTCAAGACATTAGGAGTTTGGGAAACATTCCACTAGCACCTCCCTCTTTTCAGACAGATGAGAGAATTAAGAAAAAGGTAACTTTAGTGACGGGCCCAGGTTTACCAGGAAGTCGATGCCAGACTCAGAGGGAGAACCCATGTCTATTTTCTCCCCACCTGGTGCATGTTCTGAAAATCACATGCCTTTCCACTGATGCAGGAGACCAAGCTGAGTTAGTTTCTCCCATAGGAGAGGAAAATTTATTGAAATCATAGCCCACATCTTCACTGTTACATGAAACATGAATTTCAGGGTTTAAGAGAAGGTTTTTATAAAAATGTTGAGTCATGAAGGGTCTAATGTCATTTTCAAGATAAATAAAAGTAAAATACAAAATCTCATGTTTGGGAATTTAGCCAAGTGCCACTTGCAGAGGCTGTTTGTCTAATTTGAAACAGTTCGTGTCTATACTGACAAGAGAGGATCACTTATGTGTGCCCTGTAGTTGGTACAGAAGTACTCAGTTACAGGGACTGGTAGTCCAGTGGCTAAAATTCTGCACGCCCAAGGCAGGAGGCCCAGGTACCATCCCTGGTCAGGGAACTAGAGTCCACATGCTAAAACAACAACAACAACAAATTCCCACATGCCACAACATAGATCAAAGGTCCTGCCACAACTAAGACCTAGCACAGCTAAATATATATTAAAAAAAAAAAAGTACTCAGTTACTCTGGGTGTGTGTGTGTGTGTGTGTGTGTGTGTGTGTGTGTGTGTGTGCGCGCGCGCATGTGCGTGTGTATCTGGTCCTGAAGACATTTTCGTCTTGCCTCTGTATGTGTATGTCTTCCTAAGGGTGTCTGAGCCCATTCGATAATATCAATATGTTTTGATATCAACAAAAGATTTTGAAGATAAATTTTATTGTATGTCTATTTTTATCTTAGGAGGCGAAAATCTCAAATTTACTTATTTGTTTTTAATTGAAATATAGTTGATTTACAATGTCATGTTAGTTTCTGGGGTACAGCAAAATGATTCAGTTATATTAATATATATATATATATATATACCTTCTTTTCACATTTTTTTCTATTATGATTTATCACAAGATATTGAATATAATTCCCTGTGGTATACAATAGGACCCTATTGTTTATCTTCTATGTATAACAGTTTTCATCTGCTAAACTCAGACTTTCAATTCATCTCTTCTCCACATCTCCTCCCCCTTAGCAAACACAAGTCTGTTCTCTATGTCTGTGAGTCTGTTTCTGTTTGCATATAAGTTCATTTGTGTCATTGTGTTCATTTCAGACTCCATATATAAGTGATATCATACAATATTTGCCTTTCTCTTTCTAACTTACTTTTCTTACTATGATAATCTCTAGGTCCATTCAAGTAGTTGCAGATGGCATAAAATGCCAAATTTATTTATCCTAAACTGTAAAGGTGGAGAAGAAAATGGCAACCTACTCCAGTATTCTTACTTGGAAAATCCCTTGGACAGAAAAACCTGGCAGGGATACAGTCCATGGGGATGCAAAAGGATCAGACACGATTTAGTGACTGACAAACTAAATGTCATTTATTCTCAAATCCGCTGTGAATTAAAATCACCTAGGAACTTGTATCTATGAAATATTTTTTATTATAGTAAAATAAACACAATATAGAATTTACCATTTTAACAATTCTTAAGAATATAGTTTCGTAGAATTAAGTACATTCACATTATCATGCTACCATCACAACTGAAAAAACTTCAGAACTTTTTCGTCTTCCCAAGCTGAAACTCTATGCACATTAAACTACTTACCCTTGAGTCCTTTTTTCTCCCAGCCTCTGGCAACTACTGTTCTATTTTTTGTCTCTATGAATCTGACCACTCTATGTACCTCATCTGAGTGGAATCATATAGCATCTGCTCTTTGGTGACTGGCTTTTTTCACTTCAGCATTATATCTTCAAGGTTCATCTATGCTGTATCACACGTCAAAGTTTCATTTCTTTTTAAGCCTGAATGATATTCTGTTGTATGTATTTACCATATTTTGTTTATCCATTCATCCATCGATAGATAATTGGTTGTTTTCACTTTTTCGGCTATTGTGAGTAATGCTGCTTTTCTAACATTAAATTATCCTTCCACTTCTAGAATGAACTATATGATTTATATCACAAGCAGGGAGAGACTGGGACAGCAGGGAGAGATTCCTGACAGTCCCTTGGTCAGCAGGGAGATCAAACCAGTCAATTATAAAGGAAATCAACCCTGAATATTCATTGGAAAGATTGATGCTGAGGCTCCAATATTTTGGCCACCTGGTGCGAAGAGCCAACTCACTGGAAAAGATTGGAGATGAGGGTGACAGGATGAAATGGTTGGATGACATCACCGACTCAATGGAAATGAGTTTGAGCAAACTCCGGGAGATAGTATAGGACAGGGAAGCCTGGCATGTTACAGTTCATGGAATCACAAAGAGTCAGACATGACTGAGTGACTGAACAAAAACAAGGAGAGTCGAACAAACAAGAAGAAAAATGATTGACAGATCTTCACCTCTTTGAGATTTATTCTTAGTCCAGGCCTTTCTGTCTAGCACTGGTGAATACAGAGGTAATGCATGGTCAGCAGAGCACAAGATCTTCTGGCAGGTTGGCACATGAATGTGTGTGTCTTCCTGTTCAAAGACTCTGCTTTATTGCAAACCTAAAAGTTTTATCCTTGTCTTTCCCCATCTCAGCATGCACATGGAAAATAAAATTCTTGATTGCTACCAAGACTTGGAAAAGAAAGAAAGTGAAAGTGTTAGGGGAAGCACACTGGTTGAAACCGCCCACCCTGGCCAGGCACCATAGTAACCATTTGCATGAGTTGTTTTATGACAGGAGATCCTGATAAGGAATACAAAACTAATAAGCCACTACCAACCAGAAGAGTTTGGGAAAGGTCGAAAGGAGACACCATGTGTCCGTCCACTTCCCAGAATCCCTTTTGCTAGCATCCATCTTGGCTGAGCGATGCGTGTGCCACCAGGAAAGACTCTGAATTAGAGTGATTGGCCAAAGACCACCCAGAAACTAATCCCATCACCATAAAACCTGAGACTGCGAGGCACGTGGCAGAGCTGTTCTCCTGGGTTCCCTAACCCTACTGCTCTCCACCTGCGTGCCCTTTCCCCAAAAAATCTCTTGCTTTGTCAGCACATGTGTCTCCTCGGACAATTCATTTCCAAGTGTTAGACAAGAGCCCAGTTTCAGGCCCTGGAAGGGGTCCCACTTCCTGCAACAAAAGCGTTAGTTGCTCAGTTGTGTCCGACTCTCTGCTACCCCATGGACTGTAGCCCACCAGGCTCCTCTGTCCATGGAATTTTCCAGGCAAGACTACTGGAGTGAGTTGCCATTTCCTCCTGCAGGGGATCGTCTTGACCCAGGGATCAAACCCATGTCTCCTGCATTTCAGGTAGAGTCTTTACCATCTAAGCCACCAGGGAAAACTTGGAAACAGAATTGCAAATGTCAATAGTTTCTCCTGGCAAATTGGTTTTGCCAACTTCTAAAATGCAGTCAACTTAAATAAGTTGAAAAATTAATTTATTCTTTCCCAAAACTAGAAAGCTGGAACTGCACAATTTGTAAAAAAGACACAAAAGTCCTTTATGTTTTTATGAAAGAAGAAAGTATACTCATAAGCTTGCATTTAGTTACTTTAAAAATATCTGGGTGCTTAGCATGTTTCAGGAATTTTATCAGGCATCTGGCATATTCACCATGACACTTCCTAATGAGAGTTAATAAAGCAGGATAAATGAGTACCGATACTCTGTGTGAAGTCATTAACTTTGCTGACAGTGAATGCAATTCTGAAACTAGAAAACAAAGCGATGCCTTTCACTTTCATTTATATTCATGGAAGAACCAGTCTTTTTCAAATGACTATCACTTGAAATCACATAGAAAACAAAGGCAAGAATACCCAGAAGCATATTCAAATGATACAGTGATTTTGCAATTTCCATATGTTTGTACATAGGCATGAATATTTGTTAGTAATAGCTCCTGCGTCTGATTCAGAATTCCTGGGGTAGATTTTTAAAGTGCATTTTAATTAGTTTTCTTTTACTTTGCCCACACATCATATTCATCATTTATAATAAATTAGCTTTTATGGTTGTAAAATACTCTATTTTGTATAGTAATTTCCTCTGCATGCCTCTTATACACTCATATTTAGTAGTATTTATTTTAAATGACTCCAGGAAGCTAAAGTGCTTGAGAGTAAAATAATTATTTTGAAAATAAAGAACCAGGAAGTGTGATTTAAATTCATAAAATCCAATATTAATAAGCAATGCACGCAAGTAGTAAGAAAAATATTCAGTGCCCTTTTCAGCAAAGATGAATTTCACCCTTTAAAAATATTATTGTAAGAACACTGGGTTAGGAAATGCTTCCAGTGAAGCTTTAAAATGAAAAAGAATGCATCTAGGTTTTCACATGTCCTATTTGCATAAAGCATTTC
The DNA here is from genome assembly GCF_001704415.2 of Capra hircus. Classification (NCBI taxonomy): domain Eukaryota; kingdom Metazoa; phylum Chordata; class Mammalia; order Artiodactyla; family Bovidae; genus Capra; species Capra hircus. The sequence continues at coordinate 58,301,286 of NC_030821.1, forward strand.
TTCTGCTAACCTTGACTCACCAAAGCATGAATTCCTTCTAACATAGAAGATATTAGGTGGCCTCATCTTGTTCAATGTCGAAAGGCCAGATTTCTAGTTAATGTGAAAAACAGTAGGAGTAGAACAACAGAGCCATAAAACTGCTCTTGCAGCAAATGGGAGAGACTACATATGATCAGAGCAACTCAGACTGCCCCACATCTCTGGGGGCTGCATTACTTTGCTTGTTGCTGGAAGGATTTTAAGAGATTATTCACTGACATCTTGTTTTAACTATGACTCAGGCTTTCTCTTTTAATTTTTTTCCTACAAGATATCAGGATTCTGATTCTCTCTGAATTTATTATCCAGCTATGAGAGCCGATGGTTTTTCCAGTAGTCATGTATGGATGTGAGAGTTGGGATGAGCGCCGAAGAATTGATGCTTTTGAACTGCGGTGTTGGAGAAGACTTTTGAGAGCCCCTTGGACTGCAAGGAGGTCCAACCAGTCCATCCTGAGGGAAATCTGTCCTGAGTGTTCATTGGAAGGAATGATGTTGAAGCTGAAACGCCAATATTTTGGCCACCTAATGAGAAGGGCTGATTCATTTGAAAAGACCCTGATGCTGGGAAAGATTGAGGGTGAGAGGAGAAGGGGATGACAGAGGATGAGATGGTTGGATGGCATCACTGACTCAATGGACATGAGTTTGAGTGAATTCCGGGAGTTGGTGATGGACAGGGAGGCCGGGTGTGCTGAGGTTTATGGGGTCGCAAAGAGTCGGACATGACTGAGCGACTGAACTGACTGACTGATGAGAGTCTGGGGTAACGTGTGCAGTGTACTTCATTGCTCAATCGTGTCTGACTCTTTACAACCACATGTACTGTAGCCCACCAGGCTCCTCTGTCCATGGCATTCTCCAGGCAAGAGTATTGGAGTGGGTTGGCATGCCCTCCTCCAGGGTATCTTCTCAACCCAGGGATCAAACCCAGGTCTCCCACATCACAGGTGGATTCTTTACCATCTGAGCCACCAGGGAAGCCCAATGAATCCTAAGGTCTGAGAAAAGTAGCCTTATGTTTTCCTGGTACTCCATTCCTATGGAATCCTTCGTTTCTGAATAAGGCTTGACAAAGTGGGTGCTAGGATGCCCTTGATGGAATCTGTGATGATGGGTGCCTCCCGGGTGTCCCTTAGGGCCCAGAGAGTCCTACTGTGTCTCAAACTATGGTCATGGAAATGACTCTAAGAACTGTTTCCTAGTTTTCTTAAACAAAAGATAGTTTCACATTTTTCAGATTCAGCAGTGATTTTTTAAAAAGGCCTTATTGCCACAAATAGAAAGAAAAAAAAGCTACATCACCCCCCGAAGTTTCCTTATGCCTTTTATAATCCTACCCTATAATACCCTTTCTGCCTCTCCCAAGACACTCTGCTTTTTCCCCCCTTAGCATAATGGTTTTGAGACTCATTCATGTTGTTGCATCCATTAGTAGTTTATCACTTTGAATTACTAAATAATATTTCATTGTATTGATTTCTCCTACAAATGAAAAATTCTCCTATAAATGAAATATGTTTGCATTTCCCTTGGGTAAACACCTAGGAGTCAAATGCCTGGATCATACCATAGGTATATGATGGACTGCCGAACTGTTTTCCAAAATGCACGTCTTACATTCCCACCAGCATCCTATGAGAGTTCTTGTGCCTCGACAACCTCAACCGTAATTATTCATTTTAGTCATTCTAATCAAAGTGTGGTGTGTTTAATTGTGACTTTAATTTGCTTTTCCTTGATGACTAATACTGTTTAGCATCTTTTCAAGTTTTCATTTGCAGCCTTCTTTGTTGGATTATATCATCTCCATTAATGCATTTGTTCAAATATTTTGGCCCTTTTTTATTGGGCTGTTTGCTTTGAATTATGAAGTTTTAGAGTTCTTTATGTGCTGTACACAAACTTCTATCACATACATAACTTGCAAATGACGTCTCCCAGTCTGCGTCTGCTTTTCCATTATCTTAGCAGTATTTATTTTGAGGCATACAAGCTCTTAAATTTGATGATGTTCAGTTAATCAACTTACTCTTTCATGTTTCACACTTATAATATTATATCCATGAAATATTTTCTCAAAGTAACAAAAGATTTATTTTTATTTTGTTCTAGAATTTTATCGCTTTAGGTTTACACTTAGATTTATGGTCCATTTTTATAAATTTTTTAAGTGGTATGAGGTATGATTTCAAGTTTTTTCTTTTCTTCATGAAAATGTCTTTGTTAAAAACATTATCATTTCTTCACTCAATTGCATTGTCACTTTTGTCAAAAATCAGCCATCAACCTGTGTATAGATTTAGTTCTGGGCTCCCTATTTTATTCCACTGAGCTATCAAGCCATCGTCTACCTGAATGTTAGTACCCCATGGTCTTGATTACCATAGCTTATAGTATATCTTGAAAGTAGACAGTGTCAATCTTCCAAATTTGTTCTTTTTCAAAATTATTTTGTCTTAGGTCTTCTCATTTTCTTATCAATTTTAGATTCAGCTTATTTTCTACAAAACATTGGCTGTTATTTAACTGGGATTGAACTGAACCTCCAAATCAATTTAGGGAGTATTGACATCTTACAACTGCTGAGTCTTCAGGTACATGACCACAGTATGCATCGCCATTTATTTAGATTTTCTTTAGTTTCTCTCAGCAACATTTTGCATTTAAAAAGTACAGGTCTTGTCCATATTTTGTCAGATTTATCACTAAGCATTACATATTTCATGATATTGCAGTATTTTTTTTCAATGTCCAAATGGCCATTCTTAGTATAAAAATTGCAATTTACTATCCTTGTATCCTTCAACTTTACTAAACCTACTTATTAGTTCTAGAAGCTTCTTTGTAGATTCCATCATGTTTTCTACATACACAATCAATCTTCAAATAAAGATAATTTTACTTCTTCCTCTCTGATACGGATGCTCAATATAATACTGTCTTAAATATTCTTTCTGATTCCATTGTACCTCCTTTTCTGATTCATTAGTTACAAGGTCACATTGTTATCTTGGTGGTTGCATTTAGCATTTCTGTTACACAGCAAGGGTTGGCAGTACTTTTCTGAAAAGGCCCAAATAATAAATATTTTAGACTTGTGGGTTGCATATGGTCTTTGTTACATATTCAATTTTCTGTAATTAAAAAAAAAATGTAAAATCATTCCTAGCTTACACAGCATGCAAAAACAGGCTGTAAGCCAGGTTGATCTGTGAAATGTAGTTCACCAGCTGGTGGTACACATTTGATCGGTTTCCTTCAGGTAACAGTGTACCATTTCATTGTACAAGGTGCTTTTGAAAGTATACTTCCATTTCTTCCTTTCTGGCTTTTGTGCTATTGTAATCCTACATTTTACTGCCATGTGTATTATGAGCCCCACAATTCACGATTGCTTTTATTTAAATAATTATCTTTGAAATAGATTGAAAGTATAGGAAAACACGAACTTCCCTGGTGGCTCAGGGGTAAAGAACCTGCCTGCTGATACAGGAGATGCAGGTTCGATCTCTGAACTGGAAAGATCCCGTGGAGGAAGAAATAGTAACCCACTCCAGTATTCTTGCCTGGAAAATCCCATGGACAGAGGAGGCTGGCAGGCTACAGTCCATGGGGTTGCAAAGAGTCAGACAGGACTTAGCAACTAAAAACAAATAGGAGAAAACCTTTGATACTCAATGTAGTTGCCATTCCCTGTGCTGTTCATTCTTGTGTGAGCATCCAGATTGCTGTCTGGTATTACTAATATTTTCTTTCTACCTGAAAGATTTCTGTTAATATATTTTTAATTTATTTTTTATTGAAGGATAATTGCTTTACAGAATTTTGTTGTTTTCTGTCAAACCTCAACATGAATCAGCCATAGGTATACATATATCCCCTCCCTTTTGAACCTCCCTCCCGTCTCCCTCCCCATCCCACCCATCTAGGTTAATTCAGAGTTCTGTTTGAGTTTGCTGAGCCATATTGCAAATTCTTAATGGCTATCTATTTTACATATGGTAATGTAAGTTTCCATGTTACTCTTTCCATACATCTCACCCTCTCCTCCCCTCTCCATATGTCCATAAGTCTATTCTCTATGTCTGTTTCTCCATTGCTGCCTTGTAAATAAATTCTTCAGTACCATTTTTATAGATTCTATATATGCATGTTAGAATATTTATCTTTCCCTTTCCAATTCACTTTTCTCTGTATAATAGGTTCTAGGTTCATCCACCTCATCAGAACTAACTCAAATGTGTTCCCTTTTATGGCTGAGTAATATTCCTTTGTGTATATAAACCACAACTTCTTTATCCATTCATCGGTCAATGGACATCTAGGTTGCTTCCATGTTCTCAGTTCAGTTGCTCAGTCATGTCCGACTCTGTGACAAAACAACTGACAAAATAAACAACCCAATCATAAAGTGGGGGAAAGACCTAAACAGACACTTCTCCAAAGAAGACATACAGATGGCTAACAAACACATGAAAAGATGCTCAACAGCACTCATTATCAGAGAAATGCAAATCAAAACCACAATGAGATATCACCTCACACCGGTCAGAATGGCCAGCATCAAAAAGTCTATAAACAATAAATGCTGGAGAGGGTGTGGAGAAAAGAGAATGCTCTTGAACTGTTGGTGGGAATGTAAATTGATACAGCCACTATGGAAGACAATATGGAGATTCCTTTAAAAACTAGGAAGAAAATCACCATATGACCCAGCAATCCCACTCCTAGGCATATACCCTGAGGAAACCATGGTTGAAAAAGACACATGTATCCCATTGTTCATTGCAGCACTATGCATTCCATGTTCTAGCTATTGTAAATAGTGGTAGGCTACAGTCTATGGGGTCACAAAGAGTTAGACACGACCGAGTGACTTCACTTCTTCTTCTTGTCTGGTTTTGGTATCAGGGCGATGGTAGCCTTGTAAAATGAGTTTGAAACTGTTCCTTCCTCTGCAATTTTTTGAAAGAGTTTAGAAGGATAGGCATTAGCTCTTCTCTTAAATGTTTGACAGAATTCTCCTGTGAAGCCATCTGGTCCTAGGCTTTTGTTTTTTGGGAGACTTTTGATCACAGCTTCAATTTCAGTGCTTGTAATTGGGTTGTTCATTATTTCTATTTTTTCCTGGTTCAGTCTTGGAAGATTGAGCTTTTCTAAGAACCTGTCCATTTCTTCCAGGTTATCCATTTTATTGCTATATAGTTGTTCATAATAGTTTCTTCTAATCCTTTGTATTTCTGCATTGTCTGTTGTAACCTCTCCTTTTTCATTTCTAATTTTGTTGATCTGATTTTTCTGTTTTTTCTTGATGAGTCTGGCTAAAGGTTTGTCAATTTTGTTTATCTTCTCAAAGAACCAGCTTCTGGTTTTATTAATCTTTACTATTGTTTTTTTCATTTCTTTTTCATCTATTTCTGCTTGGATCTTTATGATTTCTTTCCTTCTACTAATTTTGGGGGGTTTTTTTGTTCTTCTTTTTCCAGTTGTTTTAGGTGTAAAGTTATGTTATCTATTCGATGTCTTTCTTGTTTCTTGAGGTAGGATTGTATTGCTATAAACTTCCCTCTTAGTACTGCTTTTGCTCCATCCCATAGGTTTTGGGTTGCTGTGTTTTCATTGTCATTTGTTTCTAGAAATTTTTTGATTTCCATTTTGATTTCTTCAGTAACCTATTGGTTATTTAGAACCAACTTTGTGTTGTTTAATTTCCATGTGCTTGTGTTTCTTACTGTTTTTATCTTGTAATTGATACACAGTCTCATAGTGTTGACTAGACAGACCTTAGTTGGCAAAGTAATGTCTCTGCTTTTGAATATGCTATTTAGGTTGATCATAACTTTTCTTCCAAGGAGTAAGCGTCTTTTAATTTCGTGGCTGCAGTCACCATCTGCAGTGATTCTGGAGCCCAAAAAATAAAGTCTGACACTGTTTCCACTGTTTTTCCATCTGTGAGTCTGGGTGAACTCCGGGAGATGGCGATGGACAGGGAGGCCTGGTGTGCTGCGATTCATGGGGTCGCAAAGAGTAGGACACGACTGAGCGACTGAACTGAACTGAACTGAACTCATAGTGTTGTGGTCAGAGAGGATGTTTGATATGATTGCAATTTTCTTAAATTTACTGAGGTTTGATTTGTGACCCAAGATGTGGTCTATCCTAGAGAATGTTCCATGTGCACTTGAGAAGAGGTGTATTCTTCTGCATTTGGATGTAATGTCCTGAAGATATCAATGAGATTCATCTCATCTAATGTGAGACTTGTAGTAAGGCTTGTGTTTCCTTATTAATTTTCTGTTTTGATGATCTGTCCATTGATGTGAGTGGGATGTTAAAATCTCCTACTATAATTGTGTTACTGTCAGTTTCTCCTTTTATGTCTTTTAGTGTCTGTCTTATGTATTGAGGTGCTCCTATGTTGGGTGCATAGATATTTACAACTGTTATGTCTTCCTCTTGGATAGATCCCTTGATCACTAAGTAGTGTCCTTCCTTATCTCTTGTTATCTTCTTTATTTTAAGGTCTGTTTTGTCTGATATGAGGATTGCTACTCCAGCTTTTTTTTTACTTCCCATTTCCATGGAATATATTTTTCCATCCTCTCATTTTCAGTCTATATGTGTCTGGAGGCCTGAAGTGGGTTTCTTGTAGACAGCATATATATGGGTCCTATTTTTGTATCCATTCAGTCTATGTCTTTTGGTTGGAGCATTTCATCCATTTACATTTAAAGTAATTATTGATATATATGCTCCTATTGCTATTTTCTTAATTGTTTGGGGTTGATTTTGTAGATCTTTTTTCTTCTCTTGTATTTCTTGACTATGTAAGTCCCTTTAACATTTGTTGTAAAGCTGGCTTGGTGGTGCTGAATTCTCTTAACTTTTGCTTGTCTGAAAAACTTTTTATTTCTCCATCAATTTTGAATGAGATCCTTGCCAGGTACAGTAATCCTGGTTGTAGATGTTTTCCTTTCAGTACTTTAAATATATCTTGCCATTCCCTTCTGACCTGCAGAGTTTCTGCTGAAAGATCTGCTGTTAAGTATATGGGGTTTCCCTTGTATGTTACTTGTTGCTTCTCCCTTGCTGCTTTTAATATTCTTTCTTTGTGTTTGGTCTTTGTTAGTTTGATTAGTATATGTCTACTTGGGTTTCTCCTGTATGGGAGGGACTCTTTGTGCCTCTTGGACTTGACTGACTTTCCTTTTCCTTGTTGCGGAAATTTTCAACTATAATCTCTTCAAAAATTTTCTCATAGCCTTTCTGTTTCTCTTCTCCTTCTGGGACCCCTATAATTTGAATGTTGATGCATTTGATATTGTCCGAGAGGTCTCTGAGACTATCCTCCATTCTTTTCATTCTTTTTATTTTATTCTGCTCTTCAGAAGTCATTTTCAATATTTTATCTTCCAGCTCACTGATTTGTTCTTCTGTTTCAGATATTCTGCTATTGATTCCTTCTAGCATATTTTTAATTTCAGTAATTGTGTTGTTTGTCACTGCATGTTTATTCTTTAATTTTTCTGGGTCTTTGTTAATTGATTCTTGCATCTTCTCCATTTTGATTTCAAGGTTTTTATCATCTTTGCTATTATTATTCTGAATTCTTTATCAGGTAGTTTGGCTATTTCCTCTTCATTTATTTGAACTTCTGTGTTTCTAGTTTGTTTCATTTGTGTATTATTTCTCTGCCATTTTGCTATTTTTTTTTAACTTATTGTGTTTGGGGTTTCCCTTTCCCAGGCTTCAAGGTTGAATTCTTTCTTCCTTTTGGTTTCTGCCTTCCTAAGGTTGGTCCAGCAGTTTGTGTAAGTTTCTTATAGGGTGAGATTTGTGCTGAGTTTTTGTTTGTTTGTTTGTTTTTCTTCTGATGAGCAAGGCTGAGTGAGGTGGTAACCCTGTATGCTAATGACTGAGTTTGTATTTTTGTTTTGTTTGTTATTTAGATTAGGCATCCTGCACAAGGTGCTATTGGTGGTTGGGTGATGCCAGATCTTGTATTACAGTGGTTTCCTTTGTGTGAGTTCTCACTGTTTGATACCTCCTAAGGTTAGTTCTCTGGTAGTCTAGGGTCTTGGAGTCAGTGCTCCCACTCCAAAGGCTCAGAGCTTGATTGCTAGTCAGGAATGAAGATTCCACAAGTGGTATTTTATGGCATTAAGTGAGATTAAAATAAATATCCAAAAAACTAGAAGCCAAAGATGAACTCCAGACAAATGGCAGTTACAAAATCAGGCAAATAATAATTAAAATAATGGAATATACACATTACATATACACCCATGAGCAAAGTCAAAACAGACCAACAAAAATAAAGTACAATAGATTGAACAGATGAACGAAGGAAATAAAAAATTGTATTTACCACCTAAGAACAAAACTAAGTAAAGCACAAACAGGAAAACAAAACTAAAGCAAGGTGCCAAGTGGGGAATAAAGCAATGGAAACAAAACTAACAAATATGTTGAGAGGAAAGGAAAGAAAGAATAGGTATGCAAAGTTAAACAGAGGTAGATGAATAAGATTTATATACATTAAAAATTAACTGCAAGGGGAAAAGAGCAGTAGGAAAGGAATAAATGTAGAAAAATATACTAGGTTTAAAAAAATTAAGTTAAAATTATAAAGAAGAGAAAAGGGAAAAAAATGGAAGAAGAAAGCAAAAAGAAAAAAAGGAAAACTCCACAGAACTGCAAAAGCCCAATGTAGATGCAGAGGTTTATAAGAAAAATAAAAAGTGTGGCTGAATATGCACATATATATATACACCCATAACCAAAATCAAAACAGTCCAACAAAAATACAGTACAATAGATTGACCTGGTGAACAAACAAAACCAAAAATTATATTTGCCAGAACAAAACTGACTAAAGCACAAACTGGAAACAAACTGAAGTAAGGTGCCAACTGGGTAATAAAGCAATGAAAACAAAACTAACAAATATATTGAGAGGAAAGGAAAGAAAGAATAGATATGCAAAGTTAAATACAGGTAGATGAAGAAGGTTTATATACACTGAAGATTAACTGCAAGGGGGGAAATACAGTAGGAAAAGCAAACAAAGGAATAAATGTAGAAAAAATATAATAGATTAAAAAAAATTAAAAGTTAAAATTATAAAAATGAGAAAAGGAATAAAAGAAGAAGAAGAAAGAGAAAAGGAGAAAAACAAAAACTCCTCAGAACTGCAAAGGCCCAATGTAGAGGCGGAGGTTTATAACAACAATAAAAAGTGTGACTGAACATATACATATACATATATACCCATAAGCAAAATCAAATCAATCCAACAAAAATAAAGTACAATAGATTGACCTGGCAAACAAAAAAAAAACAAAAAAAACAAAAATTATGTCTACGAGAATAAAACTAGCTAAAGCACAAAAACTGGAAAACAAAACTAATGCAAGGTGCCAATTGGAGAATAAAGCAATGAAAATAAAACTAACAAATATGTTGAGACTAAAGGAAAGAAAAGAATAGATAGCAAAGTTACACAGAGGTAGATAAAGAAGATTTATATACATTAAAGATTAACTGCAAGAAAAAAGAACAGTAGCAAAAGCAAAGGAAGGAATAAATGTAGAAAAGCTAATAATAGGTTTAAAAATTAAAATTAAAAAAAAGAGAGAGAGAAAATAAAAACAAGAACAACAAACTCCTCAGAACTGCAAAACCCCAACATAGAGGCAGAGGTTTATAACAACAAGAAAAAATGTGACTGAGAAAAAAACAGGAAAAAAAAAAAGCTCAAAAGCTTAATTAGATTTCATAGTGCCAATAAAATTGACAGCTACAACAAAGAGGGGGAAGGGGGGAGAAAAAGAAAAAAAATCCAAAGAATCTACAGAACAAGTCAAAACATAAGAATAATAAATGTTTTTCTTGAGTCACTGCTGTCAGAGTCCTTTCCCTTGCTGGGGAGCTACAGTCCACTTCACCTCCCTAGGAGGCCCTCCATCACTGTGCTGATCTCTGGACCTGCTGTGGGGGCAGCTCGGATTCTAATCTGGACCTACTCTGTGTTCTTGCCTCCAATGTCCACAGCTATCAGAACTAGCACATTTTCTTTTGTGGGAGCTCTCAATGACATTTTACATATTCCACACAGAGTCTGCCTTAGTTGATCATGTGGATTTAACCTGAAGCTTGTACAGCTGGTGGGAGGGTTTTGGGTCTTCTCCTTAATCACACTGTTCCTGGGTTTCAATTGTGGTTTTACTTCCACCTCTGCATGTGGCTCGTCGTCCACTGGGGTTTGCTCCTGAGGCTGCCCTGAACAACTTGGGTTTGCCCCTGTGAGGGCCAGGTGTGGAGGTGATGCAGCTTCTTGGGTCGCAGGGGTTCTGGCAGCACCAGGTACTCAGGGGAGTTGGCGGCTAGGGCAGCAGGAAATATAGTGCTCTAGAAGGATATGGCAACCAGTATTGGCCAATACGCTCCAGTATTCTTGCCTGGAGAACCCCCTCCCTGACAGAGTAGCAGTGACCTGGCAGGCCACAGTCTACAGGGTTGCATAGAGTCAGACACTACCGAAGTGACCCTGTGTGCATAGGCACAAGACTCTTTTTGCCTGTGGCAGCTCTGACCCAGTGAGCGCTGAGCATAAAGGTGATGCAACTGCTTGGCTTGTGGGGACCCTGGCTGCAACAAGTGTGCAGGGACACGGACTGCCTCTGCCCCAGGAGTTATGGCCCTATGGTCTTTTTATGAGCCTCTTGTAGCTGGTGATCAGAAGGCCTCTTTGGCTAGTCTTTCTCCGTAGGTCCCCCCATTCAGATACTTAGAGGACTTCCTTGCCTGGGGTCCTTCTCTGTTGTTCAGCGCATCAGGCACATAGAAGCCCCCGGCTGGGGTCCTACTCCATAGTTCAGTGTGTCAGGCATTTGATGGGCCAGACTCTCTATTGTTCAGCTGCCAATGCTGGCATGTGGAGGGGGAGAGGCTATGGTGATGGCTGCACCCCCTATCATGACTCAGCAGTATTGCCTTGCTTCTGTGGCTACCCAGCTTTCCTCCACAGGCATTTGCCACCACAATCTCCTCCCTCACACCCTCTTGATCTGTTTATCCACAGTCAACAGCAGCCCTCGCCCGGGGATTGCTCCACAATCCCTAAACTCCAGCTCCCAGCCACTGCGTCATCTGGGATATGTATGGCTGCTGCAAGGACTGGTTGATTCTTATTCCATTTAGACTGCCACAGATCAGCTATTTCCCTTTCAGCCTTAAATGTTTCCTCTGACTCAGACAATTGTCCCCAGTGTGGGGATCGGACCCCTGCTTCAGTTCCCCCACCCACCGAGGGCAGGTCCAGTCCTACTAACATTCCTATTTTCCCCGCTAGTTCCTTCCTCCTGCCGAGTTTTGCATGGGTCTGTATATTCTTTTCTGCTGGTCAGGTACTCCTTTCTGCTCTCAGCTGGTGTTCTGCATGCACTTCAGTGTCTGAAGGTGTATTCCTGATGTACCATGGAGAGAGATGTACTCCAGTCCACCTACTCCTCCACCATCTTGTTCCTCTTTTAATATCTTTTGTATTGCAGTTTGTATTATGTTGCTGGTGTTAAATTCTTTCTTGTATCACAATCATCCTGTTGATGATTTCTTTCGGTTTTTGTAGATCTGAAATGTCTCTATTTTGCCTTTTCTTTTTAAATATAATTCTGCCAAGTTCAGATTCTAGGTTGGCAGCTTTTAGTGTTTTCGTTTATGTTTTGTGGGCCCTTTACAGAATGCATATTCTGCTGCTGTTCTATAAATGTTCAGGTTCTGTTGTTGGAGGGTGTTGTTGAGTTCTGTCTCCCTGCTGCTTTTATGTCTGACTACTCCTTTTGTTGCTGAAAGAGGGGTGTTGGAGTTTCTGTAACTGTTTTCTTTTTCTTATTTCTCCTGTTGTTTTTTTTCAGCCTGCGCTTCACATATCTTGCAGCTCTGTTGTTGGAATGCACAGATCTGTGGGACTGCAAAGTCTCTGCGGTGGGTTGGCATTTTTATCGTTATATAATGTCCCCTCCGTCCCTGGCAGTTTTCTTGCTCTAATGTCTATAAATGGGATGTGATATTAATATAGCTCCTAGGATTTCTTTTTAAATTATTGCTTGCTTGATAAGCTTTTTTCCATCTTTTTACTTTCAGCCTAGAATTCTATTCGAAATGACTTTCTTGTAGACAGCGTTGAGTTGGGTCATGTTCTTTTTACCCACTTTGACAATATCTCTCTTTTAATTGGTCCATTTAGGCCGTTTTTTATTTCATGTAATTATTGAAATGTTAAGGGCTAAGTCTACCATTTTACTTTTTGCTTTCTGTTTCCTCTCTGTGTTTCTGCTTTCTCTGTTTTATTTCCATTTTTTTTCTTGAGTTGCATAAACAGTTTTTCTGCTTATGTATTCCATCTTATTTATAGTGCTTTTGAATATATCTCGTCCAAGAGATCTTTTGGCAGTTTCTCCAGGGCATCTTCCTGACCCAGGGATCTAACTAATGACTCCTGCATCTCCTGCATTGCAGGTGGAGTCTTTATCACTTCACTGCCTGGGAAACCCTTCCTTAGGTATACATGATAAATATTCATAACATCAAAACTTTTCGTTGTTGATATTTTACCCATTTGAATAAGGCATAGAAACCTTACCTTCATTTATGTCCCCTTCCCACTTATATTTCTTGTATATACATATATTGAGAGCTACATTAGTGTTACAATTTGGCTAAAACTGTCAAACACAATTAGAAAATTCAAAAGAACTCTATTTACTCTTATTTTTCTCTCTTTCCAGATTTTCATCCTTCTTGACTCAAAATTTCTTCTTTTATCATTTCATCTCTTTTTTTAGAGACATTCCTCAACCATTCTTTTAGTGTGAGAATACCAGCAATCACTTCCTCTGAAAATATCTTGAAAGTGGAAGTGTTAGTTGCTCAGTCCAGCCCAGCTCTTTGTGACCCACTGGACTGTAGCCTGCCAAGCTCCTCATTCCATGGAACTCTCCAGGCAAGAATACTGGAGCGGATTGCCATTTCCTTCTCCAGTGGATCTTCCCCACCCAGGGACTGAACCCAAGTCACAGGCAGACTCTTAACCATCTGAGCCATCAGGAACTTTCTATTTTTGATGACGGCAAATTATATTCTAGATCAGTTAATTACATCAGGGTCATATAGTCTATTAACTGTAAGATTTAACCCCTAAAGTCTCCAGAAACACAGTCTCAATACTTTCTGAGCAGGATTTTAGGCCTTTAGGGAAAAACAAAACAAAACATGAAATGAAGATTTGTCCATTCTCTCTGACCAGGAATTAGGATAAGAATTAGAAGAGGGGATAATAAACAAGGATAACAAATAGCTCTTAAAGAAAAAATCCTTGGAGTGGCATAGAGATGTATATCTGGAACTTAATCAACAATAAACTATTCTATTGAACAGGTTCAATCCCTGCTATAACCAAACCATTATTGTGGTTTAATTTATGGGTCCTGTTGCTGCTCCTAATGAAACTGTCTTAAAGTATACCCAAGTTATTTTGGGAGAATTATTTCACTAAAGATGCCTTCTTTTAAAGAAGAAAGTAAGTGGAAATCGTTGAAATAAATTTTCATTGAAATAAGATTTTAATTTGCTTCAACATTATAAGCAGACATTTTCCCCAACTGTGTTTATATAAAGTAGAATGATTTGACTTAAATCTATTATACTCACAAGGAGTCTCCAAGCCAATGATATGTAGGTAAATGGTTAGCCACTGACTCTTGGGATGGAGACTGATTTTTAGTTTTTACCTTTTGTGTGTGTGTGTGTGTGTGTGTAAATATTCCCACCATGGTCAATCTTCAAGCTACTGACCCAACACCAGTTGGTTCAAGAAATTCTTGAAAATTTAACAGTCAGCTCTCATAGAGCTATGAACCAGCCCCTTTCCTATCTATCCTAAAGGAAGGGAAAAGCTCCTCTGACTCAAGACACATTCTCTTTAAGAAAATTTCACTGGTCATTTTGCAGGCACCTGGACATAAACTAGTATAAGATGAGACTCATGTCCTACAAAGGCTTAAAATCTAACTGGGAAGCAAGACTGTCAATGTCTGATGCAGGATACAGCATGCTTGGAGCTGGTGCATGGGGATGACCCAGAGAGATGTTATGGGGAGGGAGGTGGGAGGGGGGTTCATGTTTGGGAATGCATGTAAGAATTAAAAAAAACAATATGTCCACAATTTTAAAAAAAAATACAAATCACATGAAGCAAACAATTTCCAAATTGCTTGTACTGGAAACAAAAGTTAAGAGATTCCAGCTAGATTCCACATAACCAACAATTTGTAAGTTAAAATGTGATTGCGTTCCCTAGACTTCTGGCATAATATCACCTTTGTTTGATTTTTAGAGTGTTGAACGTTTGGTCAAAAAAAAAAAAAATATTGAGAGAAGAGCCAGAATCAAAGACCCAGCACAGCAATAAATAAATACATACACAAATAAACATTTTTAAAAGGTCTAATTCCAATTAAAAAAATTGAAATGTGAGATTGAGAACATCGATGATCCTGTGTTCCTTGACTGGCCTGGCCTCAAGTTTAGGACAACACATACACATCTTTAGGGTCTCCTTTGCCATATTAATTAATCCACTAATTAATTTTTCTACTTTTATGTCACAAACATGTTTGTTGTTTTTCAACGTTCAGTCAGTAAGTTGTGTCTGACTCTGTGACCCAATGGACTGCACCCCACCAGGCTCCTGCACCCCACCAGTCCATGGGATTTCCCAGGCAAGAATACTGGAGTGGGTTGCCATTTCCTCCTTCAGGGGATCTTCCTGACTCAGGGGTAGAACTTAGTGGCTCAAAACAACAGGGATTTACTGTCTAACAGACCTTGAGGGCAGAAGCCTGAAACGTCTCACTGAGTTCAAGTTGAGGAGTCAGCAGGACTGCACTCCTTCTTAGAAGCTCTGGAGAGAAGCCCTTTCCTTGTCTTTTCCTTGCCTATTCTGTCTATCAAAAGTCCTTAACTTAGGGGAAGTCAAAGTGTAACTCTTTAAAAAATATATACTTTACTTATTTACTGGCTGTGTTGCAGCACTCAGGATCTTCAGTCTTTGTTGCAGCATGGGGGATCTTTAGTTGCGGCATTGTGGGGTCTAATTTCCTGACCCATGGATCAAAACTTGGACCCCCTGTATTGGGAGCTCCGAGTCTTAGCCACTGGACCACCAGGGAAGTCCCGGTAACTCCTTTTAAATACATATTGAGTTTTATGCTTCTCATAAACTCAATATTGCAGCACTGTTTATAACAGCCAGGACATGGAAGCAACCTAGATGTCCATCAGCAGATGAATGGATAAGAAAGCTGTGGTACATATACACAATGGAGTATTAATCAGCCATTAAAAAGGAATACATACATTTGAATCAGTTCTAATGAGGTGGATGAAACTGGAGCCTATTATACAGAGTGAAGTAAGCCAGAAAGAAAAACACCAATACAGTATACTAACAGATATATATGGAATTTAGAAAGATGGTAACGATAACCCTGTATGTGAGACAGCAAAAGAGACATAGATGTATAGAACAGTCTTTTGGACTCTGTGGGAGAGGGAGAGGGTGGGATGATTTGGGGGAGTGTCATGGAAACATGTATAATATTATATAAGAAACAAATCACCACTCCAGGCTCGATACAGGATGCTTGGGGCTGGTGCACTGGGATGACCCAGAGGGATGATACAGGGAGGGAAGTGGGAGGGGGTGTTCAGGATAGGGAACACGTGTACACCCGTGGTGGATTCATGTTGACGTATGGCAAAACCAATACAATATTGTAAAGTAATTAGCCTCCAATTTAAATAAATTTAAATTTTAAAAAATAAATAAATATCGAGTTTTATGCTTCTGAAGTCTTCTTATATGTCAGCAAAAGATTAATATCCTCTGATAAGCTATAGGGTAAAAAAATATGTATATTATCTGTAGGGGAAATTAAAGGGCAACTTTGATTTCTTGCAAAGATGATAACAGCTATTATCTTGGGACAAGAACATACATCAGAGAGCCTCCATACTCACATTTTGTAGCCACTGGACCATCAGGAATGTCCCAAAGTGTTACTTTTCTGAATCAGATACATAAACATCCTCCTCATCCCTAAGAGTTGGTGATCCCTTGAGATCCCCTCCACCCATCCACTCACCCATGAATGGTCTCAGCTGCTTTCTCTCTGTGAGCAGCTCCTAATTCTATGTAGACTTTTTCCCTATTGAACACAGCATCTCATAGATAATTACCCCACTCATATACCGTCTATATCATGAACACACTGACAGCATTTTCCTCCTAAGCCTGCTCCTTCCATGTTCTCTAGTTCAGTCATCACCACCTTTCCACGTGGTGCGATGGTAAAGAGTCCTCTTGCCAACTCAGGAGATGCAGGAGACATGGGTTTGATCTTTGGGTTGGGAAGATCCCCTGGAGGAGGAAATGGCTACTCTGTATTCTTGCCTGGAAATCCTATGGACAGAGGAGCCCGATGGGCTACAGTCCATGGGGCCACAAAGAGTCAGACATGACTGAGCAGGCATGAAAGCACCACCAGGCAAGTTGGGGGAGTTCAGGGGTGGGGATAGTCAGCCTCAGTTCCTCCTTTCTCATTGCCCATCCTAAATAAACCTCTAACCCAAACTCTTTTATCTCTACTACTTCTCAAATTAGCTGATTTTCTACAGCCTTCACAGTGCAATGTGTTAAGGGCAAGGTCAACCTCTTTGGCTTCCCTCCCAAGCATGGTGCAGCTTTATGCCCTGTGCCTTTGTTCGAGTAGCCTGTGGTATCAGAGTGCTTCTCCCACCTTGGCCTGACTGGCCCTGACTCATCCTCCAGACTGGGCTAGGTTTCTGCCTCAGAGCTCCCAAAATACTCCATGACTATGCCATTGCAAATATCTCCTTGTCCTATGGTGACTGCATTGATTACTCCCTCTTGCAAACCATGAGAAGTGCCTCAAAAAGAGGAACTGACTCAGTTATCACTTTTCCCCTTACTCCAGCACAAGATTAGGGTATAACAGACCCTCAACACACATCCATTCTAAAAATATTAAATAGATGAATAGCTGATGTCTGGGAGGCTTATAGAACTTAGAATTCTTTTGTATTTAGATGCTGCAAGTATTTAGTATTTCCAAACTCATAAAGCATTTGAACTCACTGGTAATAGTAGAGAACTTTAAAGTGCTAGTAATAATAAATGAAAGGTTAAAAAAAGGTTGAACACAAAAGAATTGATGCTTTCGAATTGTGATGCTGGAGAAGCCTCTTGGGATTCTCTTGGACTGCAAGATCAAGCCAATTGTAAGGAAGTCAGTCAATCTTAAAGGAAATCAACCCTGAATATTCACTGGAAGGACTGATGCAGAAGCTGAAGCTCCAAAACTTTGGCCACCTCCCCCCATCCCATTCCTAAAGGTCATCACAGAGCATTGTAGTTCTATCTTAAAATGTTATACACATGGACTATCATACGGTGCAAAAAAGCAAAATGGCTGTCTGGGAAAGCCTTACAAATAGCTGTGAAAAGAAGAGAAGTGAAAAGCCAAGGAGAAAAGGAAAGATATAAGCATCTGAATGCAGAGTTCCAAAGAATAGCAAGAAGAGATAAGAAAGCCTTCTTCAGTGATCCATGCAAAGAAATAGAGGAAAACAACAGAACAGGAAAGACTAGAGATCTCTTCAAGAAAATTAGAGATAACAAGAGAACATTTCATGCAAAGATGGGCTCGATAAAGGACAGAAATTGTATGGACCTAATAGAAGCAGAAGATATTAAGAAAAGATGGAAAGAATACACAGAAGAACTGTACAAAAAGGATCTTCACAAGCTGGATAATCACGATGGTGTGATCACTCATTTAGAGCCAGACATCTTGGAATGTGAAGTCAAGTGGGCCTTAGAAAGCATCACTACAAACAAAGCTAGTGGAGGTGATGGAATTCCAGTTGAGCTGTTTCAAATCCTGAAAGATGATGCTGTGAAAGTGCTGCACTCAATATGCCAGCAAATTTGGAAAACTGTGCAGTGGCCACAGGACTGGAAAAGGTCCGTCTTCATTCCAATCCCAAAGAAAGGCAATGCCAAAGAATGCTCAAACTACCACACAATTGCACTCATCTCACACGCTAGTAAAGTAATGCTCAAAATTCTCCAAGCCAAGCTTCAGCAATACGTGAACTGTGAACTTCCTGATATTCAAGCTGGTCTTAGAAAAGGCAGAGGAACCAGAGATCAAATTGCCAACATCCGCTGGATCATGGAAAAAGCAAGAGAGTTCCAGAAAAACATCTATTTCTGCTTTATTGACTATGCCAAAGCCTTTGACTGTGTGGATCACAATAAACTGTGGACAATTCTGAAAGAGATGGGAATACCAGACCAGCTAACCTGCCTCTTGAGAAATCTGTATGCAGGCCAGGAATGGAACAACAGAGTGGTTTCAAATATGAAAAGGAGTATGTGAAGGCTGTATATTGTCACCCTGCTTATTTAACTTCTATGCAGAGTACATCATGAGAAACGCTGGACTGGAAGAAACACAAGCTGGAATCAAGACTGCGAGGAGAAGTATCAATAACCTCAGATATGCAGATGACACCACCCTTATGGCAGAAAGTGAAGAGGAACTTAAGAGCCTCTTGAAGGAAGTGAAGAGGAGAGTGAAAAGTTGGCTTAAAGCTCAGCATTCAGAAAATGAAGATCATGGCATCCGGTCCCATCACTCCACGGGAAATAGATGGGGAAACAGTGGAAACTGTGTCAGACTTTATTTTTGGGGGCTCCAAAATCACTGCAGATGGTGATTGCAGCCATGAAATTAAAAGATGCTTACTCCTTGAAAGAAAAGTTATGAGAAACCTAGATAGCATATTGAAAAGCAGAGATATTACGTTGCCGACTAAGGTCTGTCTAGTCAAGGCTATGGTTTTTGCAGTGGTCATGTATGGATATGAGAGTTGGACTGTGAAGAAGGCTGAGCGCCAAAGAATTGATGCTTTTGAACTGTGGTGTTGGAGAAGACTCTTGAGAATCCCTTGGACTGCAAGGAGATCCAACCAGTCCATTCTGAAGGAAATCAGTCCTGGTTGTTCTTTGGAAGGAATAATGCTAAAGCTGAAACTCCAGTACTTTGGCCACCTCATGCAAAGAGTTGATCATCGGAAAAGACCCTGATGCTGGTAGGGATTGGGGGCAGGAGAAGAAGGGGACGACAGAGGATGAGATGGCTGCATGGCATCACTGACTCAATGAACGTGAGTCTGAGTGAACTCCGGGAGTTGGTGATGGACAGGGAGGCTTGGCGTGCTGCGATTCATGGGGTCGCAAAGAGTTGGACACGACTGAGCGACTAACTGAACTGACCACGTGGTGAGCAATTAGCTTTCCAATATCATTCATCAGACTCAGATTATTGTTAAATAGACAAAATAAGGTGTACTAGCTAAGCTAAGTGACACAACAGTTACTAAATAAATGCTCAAATAGATGACCAAATAAGTTATTTAAATATATAATTAATAATGTTTCTCAATGACATATCTTGTTCTTTAATATTTAGATAAAAGGCCAGATTACACTGAACATAAATCAAATTGCAAGTGTCTTTATGAGTTTGTTAACATTTTCTTAGAATGGCCAGATTTCTGCTGGAAAACAGTTGCTTGAGAAATAGTACTATTCTCAGATGAGGATTATGGCCATGACTCAGGATGCAGACTGTCCTGGGAAACAGCAAGAGTCAGCCTTTCATGCGAAGGTGCCAACTGAGAGAATTAGTAAGAACTTACTGTTAACCTGACATTGAACACGTGTGTAGTCACTGTTTCAACCAACTGGGGATTGACTAAGAAGCAGATGTGCTTTGAGTAGAGCTGAAAAATAGACTGCAATTTAAATTGCTCATTTTTATTTTATTTTCTCTGCTGTGTTGTGTTCAGTTCTCAAAGGCATATTTTATGAAGGTTATAGGCAAACAAAGATGTGCCCAAAGGCAGATGGCAGAAGCCTGAATCATGTCACAAAGAATGTGAGATCTCCCTGGGTTTGTCTAGCCTAAGGATGAGAAAAGAAGAGAAAACAAATCATCCATGTCCAAATATTTGAAGAATGTTTCATTCAGTTTTGAGTAACTCCAAGAAACAAATCAAGGTATAGGGAATGTGAGAAGTGTTAACAAATGTTGCCAGCAATTGAGCCATCCAAGGAAAATGGTAGTGAGTTTCCTGTCATTGAAAATGATGAAATTTTTGTCCTATTGCCAACTTTCAACAAATTACTTATTAATACCTAATCTGTAAAGTGAGGATCATGGCATTTATCCCTGCTCCAGTAGATCTTCCTGACCAGGAATCAAACCAGGGTCTCCTGCATTGCAGGCAGATTCTTTACCAGCTGAGCTACCAGGGAAGCCCCTATTTATTAATTCACACACAGTAATGATTGAATACTTCAGCCACCTGATGCGAAGAACTGACTCATTGGAAAAGACCCTGATGCTCGGAAATATTGAAGACAGGAGGAGAAGGGGACAACAGAGGATGAGATGGTTGGATGGCATCACCAACTCTATGGAAATGAGTTTGAGTAAGCTCTCGGAGTTGGTGATGGACAGGGAAGCCTGGTGTGCTGCAGTCCATGGGGTTACAAAGAGTTGGACACGACTGAGCGACTGAACTGAACTAATTGAATGATTGATTGGATAAAGTAAAAATTAGGGGAAGACACTGCATAAATTCAGGTGACATAACACTTTTCTCCACTCATTGTTTCGCTAAAATGTCCACACAGGTTAATCACCAATAGAACTTTGGCTCCTTATGATGTAACAACTATTTTGAAACACCACAAATAGCCAGTTAATAGGTATCAAATCATCCATCCAGCTCTCAAGGCCCTTGGCATGTCACTCTTTTCCCTTCTCCATGTCCTTGAGAACAAACACAGTAGGCTCAACGCCATGGTCAGTACAGGTTGTAACTGGTGTCTGGCTAGCTTCACAATGAACATTTTTTGAATAATCCTTTATATTTTTGAAATTAGAACATAAAGAGACTGCACTTGATAATCATAAAAACTCAATAGAGCCTGAAGTATTTGACTAAACAGTTGAGAGAAAAGTTAGTGATCACTTTCCTTTTGTAAACTTAGATATGTGCGATGGAATGAATCTGTAATCAGCCTGCTCAGCCTCTTTGTGGAAGTGAGTTTATCTAAGATGACACATCTAACTCGGATATCTTGTGTGATGGGTGATAACTGTCTTTATGTCCTTAATTTGGGGGCAATGAACATCAGATATGGAAGCAGAATCTTTAGATCTTGATACCTCAAAACAACGTTCTTTGTTTATGAATGTAACAAGGAGTTTTCCAATTTGGTAGACCTACAGGTGTCAAAAGTTGATATCAACATGGACTAGAGTGTGGTCTGGTCTGAGAGTCCATGAAAGCTGTTGTCCATTTGAAAACTTTGCAATCCTGCCCTCACTCAAGCCCCTCCTGAATCAGTACACAGTCTTGGACCTGCCTGCCTCCTTAGTCCTGCCCAAATCAGCTCCAGCCCTGGTGCATAAGTGACTATGTTACAACCACAAAAATATAACCATGTTATTTCTCAGCTTTAAACTAACATCTCACAGTGCTTTCTGGCTGAAGTCCTAATTTATTAGCACGGCATCAGCCCTTCATGTTTTAGTCCTTTCTTTGCCCTCCAATCTCACTTCTTACCACCCAACATGTCATATCTCCATATATCCAGCCCACCATGCACTAGACATGCTGATCTGCACCTATTGTTTCCTCTGCCTAAATCTCCACTCCCATCCTTTCTCTGCCTCAGCCAGACCAACTCCTAATCACTCTTCAGAGCATACTCTGCTATTCTCTTCCAGAAGACACCTTATTTGCTTTAAATCCTTAGTTGTGTAACTTTCCATGTGTCTGTACCCTTTAACTTTCCTCTTTCCAAAAAAGAGACCCTTAAAGATAAAACACACAAACCAAAAAACTTTACCCACTTACTATATAAAATTTAATGTGGTGTTGGAGAAGACTCTTGAGAGTCCTTTGGACTGCAAGGAGATCCAAACAGTCCATCCTAAAGGAGATCAGTCCTGGGTGTTCATTGGAAGGACTGATGCTGAAGCTAAAACTCCAATACTTTGGCCACCTCATGTGAAGAGTTGATCATTGGAAAAGACCCTGATGCTGGAGAGGGGTTGAGGGCAGGAGGAGAAGGGGATGACGGAGGATGAGATGGCTGGATGGCCTCACCGACTCAACGGACATGAGTTTGGGTATACTCCGGGAGTTGGTGATGGACAGGGAGGACTGGCATGCTGTGATTCATGGGGTCACAAAGAGTTGGACATGACTGAGACACTGAACTGAACTGAACTGAACTGAACTGAATGCTTTCACAGAGTGGGGCAACTATCATGAGCCCAAAAGAAGACCGCATACCCAATGACCATTACCCCTCTGCCCCTACCCTGCCTAGCCCTAAGCAACCACTTCCTGTCCCAATTTATTAGTTTATTCTGAACATTTTATAAAAATGGATTATAATGTACATGGCCACCGGTGAGAGGTTGAGGATGGAGTGAGAAGAAGACAGAGGAAAACTTGACTTTTCTATTTTTGATAGTTCTCTGTTATTTAGATCTTTTCAATGAGACACATTCACTTCCAGGAGTAGAAGTGAATAAGATAAAGTAGTAGTCAATAGTCTTCCTCAGATAAGACACAGTCAATATTCTTGAGTCTTCTCAGGGAAAATGGGTAAAGCAGAGTTTCCAAGCATTGATGAATAATAAAGAGGTTGGACGTTGTAGAATTTTCAGGTGGTAAAGCTTGACATTTCATGTATTGAGAAATGCTTGTCAAAAGTCAAACTACTAGCTGGTTTTCATTGTGTCCTACAATATACTGTTTTGATTTGGTATGCATATATTATAACTAATACTTCAAATGTAAGCAGCCATAATCAGTATATATGTCAACCCTCTGCAAGTAAATCCAGCCAGTTAATTGGAAGTGTTCATGAAATGAGAATCAGAACCACCACTCCCAAAGACATGTTCCTAAAGGATGTGATGATCTGTTGTTTTATTGGCTCTCAGTAGTCAGCATCTTCAAGTTTGTCGAGTAGAACCTCAAAGAAAATATATGCTTTGTTTAGTCCAGCACATTCTTGACTGAAACAAACTAAGTGTTCTCTCAGTGATCATAATTTTAAGGACAAAGATTAATTTGACATACAAGGAAGAAGATATACTACAGCTTGAAAAGGAGAAAATGGAATTCATTTTAGCTAAGGAAGAAAGTTCAGGCTGAACACTGGTCTCATAACTCATTTAAGGCAAGTCTTTTTCCTCAAGTGTTTTCTTATAAATTAGAAAAGAACACAATGTTTTCACTAAGTGCTTCTAAAAGAAAAATCGTGTTCCTTAAACCAGTGCTGAGAGACTTAAAAAATAGAGGATGGAAATTAGGAACAAGGAACATGGTGATTAAAATCCCTTCAAATCCAAGCCCAGACTGGAGTGAGAGAATGTTATCATCAAGCTCTTTCAAGTTTTAAGTTACAGTGCTTCTGTGCATTTCTCCCATGAGTTGAAGAAACTAAGGATTTGGTAAATAAAATACCTTGGCACAGCCATCTGGCTGTCTGGTGGTCAGCACTCATCATGAATGCTCAATCGTGTCCGACTATTTGTGACCACATGAACTGTAGCCCACCAGGCTCCTTTGTTCATGGGATTTCCCAGGCAAGAATACTGGAGTGGGTTGCCATTTCCTTCTCCAGGGTATCTTCCCAACCCAGGGATGGAACCTGCATCTCTTGCATCTCCTGCATTGTAGGTGGGTTCTTTACCACTAGCATCACCTGGGAAGCCCCAGTGGGCTGAGTGCTGGTCCCCGAAAGATATGTCCAACCAGACATGCAGCCTCAAGTGAAGGAACACCTGCATCCCCAGAAGCTGGAAGAGAAAAGGAAGGAGTCCCCTTGGAGCCCTCCTAGGGACCATGGCCCTACTCCATCTTGTTCCAGACCTATGGCTTCCATAATTGTGAGAGAATTAATTTTTGTTGCTTTAAGCCAAGTTTATAGCAATTTGTTATGTCAGTCCCAGAAGACTACTATACATGAGAATGTGTAATATACGAAATACAACTCCATGTAAAATATGGAAGTTATGAAAGAGTACCTAACGTTAAATACCATTTCTGTGGAAAGTACAATATCCACATAAACAAATCCTGCAGGGGGAAAAAAATCATACATTTTAAAAGTTAATGGAGAGAAGCGGAGTGTAGAGCCAGGCCTCACACTGTTAGTCAATGCAGTGTGGAGTCCACACGGTGGCAGGACCTAATCAGGCCTTGCGCATGGCTCAGGGCCTCTCCGGCTCTGCAGTCCAGAGGGCACCATGGACAACAAGGAGTTAATTGAATACTTTAAGTCTCAGATCAAAGAAGATCCTGACATGGCCTCAGCAGTAGCTGCCATCCAGACTTTGCTGGAGTACTTGAGAAGAGATACAGGGGAGACAACCCAGGGCCTGAGGGCGAATCTCACCAGGGCCACAGAAACCCAGTGGCATGGACTCTTCAGTGGCCATGTTGTCAGGTGGTGAGCTCTTCCTGTGCTTCATCAGCCGTACTTCCCTGGAATACTCTGATTACTCCAAATGTAAAAAGATCGTGATGAGCGGGGAGAGATTTTCCTCAGGAGAATATCACTGTCGAGAAATAAAATTGCAGATCTGTGCCATACTTTGATCAAAGATGGGGCAAGAGTATTAATGCGCACCTAGCCCAGAGTGGTGCTGAGAGTCTTGGAAGCTGCCCTGGCACCAAGAAGCATTTCACTGTGTACATTACAGAGTCACAGCCTGTCTTATCAGGTAAGAAGATGGTCAAAGCCCTCTGCTCACTCAGTGTCCCCTTCACTGTGGTCCCTGATGCTGCAGTTGGCTACATCATGGAGAAAGTGGATCTTGTCATAGTTGGTGCTGAAGGAGTTGTTGAAAACAGAGGAACCATTAACAAGGTAGGAGCATCAGTTTTCCACAGGTCCTTGCTCACAGTATGGAGCTCCACTGATGACCTCAGACACCCAACCATATTGTGTATTATGGTTCATTCCTCTAATCCTGTTTAGCTGCAGAACTCTACCATCACAACCAGTGGTTTCCCAGTTCCCCTGAGCCACTGCAGTGGGGTCAGTCAAATTCTGGTCAGATTTCTTTCTGCTTTGGAAACTGATCTGTGTAGACTCAGTTCAATTCAGTCGTTCAGTCATGTCCAACTCTTTGCGACTCCATGGACTGCCGCACACCAGGCCTCCCTGTCCATCACCAATTTTACAGTCCAATTCTCACATCCATACATGACTGTTGGAAAAACCACAGCCTTGACGAGACGGACCTTTGTTGATGAAGTGATGTCTCTGCTTTTTAATATGCTGTCTAGGTTGGTCATAACTTTCCTTCCAAGGAGTCAGTGTCTTTTTATTTCATGGCTGCAGTCACCATCTGCAGTGATTTTGGAGCCCCCAAAATAAAGTTAGCCATTGTTTCCACTGTTTCCCCATTTATTTGCCATGAAGTGATGAGACCAGATACCATGATGTTAGTTTTCTGAATGTTGAGCTTTAAGCCAACTTTCTCACTCTCCTCTTCACTTCCTTCAAGAGGCTCTTTAGTTCTTCTTCACTTTCTTCCATAAAGGTGGTGTCATTTTCATATCTAAGGTTATTGATATTTCTCCCACCAATCTTGATTCCAGCTTGTGCTTCTTCCAGCTCAGCATTTCTCATGATGTACTCTGCATAGAAGTTAAATAAGCAGGGTGACAATATACAGCCTTGACGTACTCCTTTTCCTATTTGGAACCAGTCTGTTGTTCCATGTCCAGTTCTAACTGTTGCTTCCTGACCTGCATACAGGTTTCTCAAGAGGCAGGTCAAGTGGTCTGGTATTCCTATCTCTTTCAGAATTTTCCACAGTTTATTGTGATCCACACAGTCAAAGGCTTTGGCATAGTCAATAAAGCAGAAATATATGTTTTTCTGGAACACTTTTGCTTTTTCGATGATCCAGCGGATATTGGCAATTTGATCTCTGGTTCCTCTGCCTTTTCTAAAACCAGCTTGAACATCTGGAAGTTCACAGTTCATGTATTGCTGAAGCCTGGCTTGGAGAATTTTGAGCATTACTTTACTAGCCTGTGAGATGAGTGCAATTGTGTGGTAGTTTGAGCATTCTTTGGCATCACCTTTCTTTGGGATTGGAATGAAAACGGACCTTTTCCAGTCCTGTGGCCACTGCTGAGTTTTCCAAATTTGCTGCCATATTGAGTGCAGCACTTTCACAGCATCATCTTTTAGGATTTGAAATAGCTCAGCTGGAATTCCATCACCTTGACTAGCTTTGTTCGTAGTGATTAAACTGTGTTTCCTAAGGCCCACTTGACTTCACATTCCAGGATGTGGCTCTAGGTTAGTGATCACACCATCATGATTATCCTGGTCATGAAGATCTTTCTTGTACAGTTCTCCTGTGTATTCTTGCCACCTCTTCTTAATATCTTCTGCTTCTGTTAGGTCCATGCCATTTCTGTCCTTTATCAAGCCCATCTTTGCATGAAATGTTCCCTTGATATCTCTAATTTTCTTGAAGAGGTCTTGTCTTTCTCATTTTGTTATTTTCCTTTATTTCTTTGCACTGATCACTGAGGAAGTCTTTCTTATCTCTCCTTGCTATTCTTTGGAACCCTGCATTCAAATGGGTATATCTTTCCTTTCCTCCTTTGCTTTTCACTTCCCTTCTTTTCACTGCTAT
Organism: Capra hircus; assembly: GCF_001704415.2. Taxonomy (NCBI): domain Eukaryota; kingdom Metazoa; phylum Chordata; class Mammalia; order Artiodactyla; family Bovidae; genus Capra; species Capra hircus. The sequence continues at coordinate 58,328,237 of NC_030821.1, forward strand.
TTGTAAGGCCTCCTCAAACAGCCATTTTGCTTTTTTGCATGTCTTTTTCTTAGGGATGGTCTTGCTCCCTGTACAATGTCATGAACCTCCATCCATAGTTCATCAGGCACTCTATCAGATCTAGTCCCTTAAATCTATTTTTCACTTCCACTGTATAATCATAAGGGATTTGATTTAGGTCATACCTGAATGGTCTAGTGGTTTTCCCTACTTTCTTCAGTTTAAGTCTAAATTTGGCAATAAGGAGTTCATGATCTGAGCAACAGTCAGCTCCCAATCTTGTTTTTGCTGACTACATAGGGATTCTCCATCTTTGGCTGCAAAGAATATAATCAGTCGGAGAACGTATTTATACTTACTCAAAACATGCTTTACTTGGAATTGGGTTTTTTTCTTTTTAATGGAGCATATTTGACATCAATATAGTGTTTAAAATTTATCTATTGTGTCACATGGAAAGATTTCATGATAGTTTATTGTGTTTGGTAAAATATGTATAATGTAAACTTTGCCATCATAATCATTTTTAAGTGTACAGTTCAGTGGCATTAATTCCGCTCTCACATTGTTGTGCAGCCATAAACACTGTCTGTCTTCAAAACTTTTCCATCACCCAAAGAACTGTCAACTTTAAGCAAAACTCCTTGCTTTTCTCTCCCCCATTCCCTAAGCTATTTTCTGTCTCCATGATTTTTTCCCATCCTAGGTACCTTATGTAAGTGGAATTACACAGTATCTGTTTCTTTTTTTGAGTCTGGCTTATTTAACTTGGCATGATGTTTTCAAAGCTCACCTGTACTGTACACATGTCAGTGCTTCATTCCTTTTTCTGGCTGCATAATATACCATTGTATGGTTGGACCACGTGTGTCTATTCATCTGTGAATGAGTACCTTTTGACTATTATGACTAATGCTGCTAATACCATAGGTGTACAATTAACTTATTTGAGTTTCTGTTTTTGATTCATTGGTGTATATACCTAAGAGTAGGGAAAAAACAAGGTAAATGGATACTACTTGCTCTTGAAAATTCTGGAAAACTCCCATGAGTTGTTGAAAGGAACTTTCATGGTTTAAGGGAGAAAAATAATTGCAAGTAAGTTTCAAAGAGAAAAAGAATCTGAGGACCATAATGTACCAAACGTTAAACTGTTGGTAAAATGCATGATCATTTTCTTGTTGACATAGAGACTAATAACTCAGGAATCAACTTTGATAGTTTATGGAAATTAAGTTGCTTTGTCCCTACATTAAACACTTCAATAGTTGTACCCACTGCTAAAACATTGCTTTCTTATCCAGACAGAATTAAATATGACTTTACCTCTTAAAATTCTAAAAAAGTGCTATAAATCCAAGAACTGCTCTGACCACTACTCATGTTTTGCTTTTCTATTTGAGACAGCATGCAGAGTTCCTCCAGTTTTAGTGCTAGGTACTGGTGGCTCAGTGGTAAAGAATAAGCCTGCCGTGCAGGAGACACGAGTTTGATCCCTGGATCAGAAAGATCCCCTGGAGGAGGGAATGGCTACCCACTCCAGTAATCTTGCCTGGAGAATCCCATGGACAGAGGAGCCTGGCGGGTCATAGTCCACAGGGTCGCACAAAGTCAGACACAACTGAAGCGACTCAGCATGCATGCACTATGTTCTAGGCTTTGTGCTAAGCATTTTGAACATATTGTTTCATTGAATCCTTACAACATCTCAGCAAAGTAGGTAAAAGATCTGTAGGAAAACTGTAAAAGTGTACATGTGCATAATGAGAATACCTTAAGAAAAAAAGAGAAAGAAATAAAAGTAATATTTGAAGCAATAATGACTGAGAATTTTCCAAAATAAACCTCAGACACCAAACTACAGAACAAGATAAGAGAATAGAAAAAAGGATAAATGCAAATAAAACTACAGTGGAAGCTATCGTATTCAAACTGCAGAGAATCAAAGATGAAGTACCAAATCTTGAAAGAAGCCTGAGGAAAAAAAATCACATTGCGTATAGAGGACCAAAGATAAAAATTATGGTATCAACAGCTTCTCTTTAGAAACCATCAAGCCAGAAAAGAGTGACTGAAATAAGTGTAGAGAAAAAAATCCCCACTAACCTAAAATTCTGTACTTTTGAAATTATCCTTCAGAAGTGAAGAAGAAATAAGATTTTTCAGGTAAACAAACATTGAAGAAATCCATAACCAAGAGACCTGCCTTGCAAGAAATGTTTTAAAAGATTCTTTAGAGAGAAAGAAAATGATGTAGGTCAGAAATTCAGATCCACCTAAAGGAAGAGAATCAAAGAAGGAATACGTTGAGGTAAATAAAAAGTTTTATTTTCCCTATTATAGATTGACCTGTTTGTTCAAAATAGTACTATGCATTTGATTATGTATACATACATCAGTTCAGTTCAGTTCAGTCGCTCAGTCGTGTCTAACTCTTTGCAACCCCATGAATCACAGCATACCAGGCCTCCCTGTCCATCAACAACTCTCGGAGTTCACTCAAATTCATGTCCATTAAGTCGGTGATGCCATCCAGTCATCTCATCATCCGTCGTCCCCTCTCCTTCTGCCCCCAATCCCTCTCAGCATCAGGGTCTTTTCCAATGAGTCAACTCTGCATGAGGTGGCCAAAGTATTAGAGTTTCAGCTTCAGCATCAGTCCCTCCAATGAACACCCAGGACTGATCTCCTTTAAGATAGACTGGTTGGATCTCCTTGCAGTCCAAGGGACTCTCAAGAATCTTCTCCAACACCACAGTTCAAAAGCATCAAGTCTTTGGTCCACAGCTTTCTTTATAGTCCAACTCTCACATCCATACATGACCACTGGAAAAACCATAGCCTTGACTAGATGGACCTTTGTTGGCAAAGTAATGTTTCTGCTTTTCAATATGCTATCTAGGTTGGTCAAAACTTTCCTTCCAAGGAGTAAGCATCTTTTAATTTCATGGCTGCAATCACCATCTGCAGTGATTTTGGAGCCCTCAAAAATAAAGTCTGACACTGTTTCCACTGTTTCCCCATCTATCTGCCATGAAGTGATGGGAGCAGATGCTATGATCTTAGTTTTCTGAATGTTGAGCTTTAAGCCAACTTATTCACTCTCCTCTTTTACTTTCATCAAGATGCTTTTGAGTTCCTCTTCACTTTCTGCCATAAGGGTGGTGTCATCTGCATATCAGAGGTTATTGATATTTCTCCTGGCAATCTTGATTCCAGCTTGTACTTCTTCCATCCCAGCATTTCTCATGATGTACTCTGCACAGAAGTTAAATAAGCAGGGTGACAATATATAGCCTTGACATACTCCTTTTCCTATTTGGAACATATATACATTAATATGTGTATATATATTGAATGGTTGGATGGCATCACTGACTCAATGGACATGAGTTTGAGCAAACTCCTAGAGATAGTAAAGGACAGAGGATTCGGCATGCTGCTGTTCATGGAGTTGCACAAAATCGGACACGACTTAGTGACAATAACAATATGTATACACACATATTTGTAAGTCCCTTATTGCAGTAACATGGCTTTAAATCACATATGACAAACATCCTCATGAAAGAGGGAAATTTGGACGCCGGCACACATGGAGAGCAGATTGCCACGTGCATCTACAGAGTGAGGCACATAGAAGCCAAGACACACAAGCACTGCCAGAGACGCTGGGAGGGAAGATGGAACAGCTTCTCCCAGAAGCCCCGGGAAGGTATCAACCCTGCCTTGTTTTCAGATTCCTGGCCTCCAGAACTGTGAGACAGTAACCTTGTTAAGCCACCCAGCTTGTTGTACTTTGTTACAGCAGTCCTAGGTAACTAATAAAATCTCTAACTTGAGTTTTACAAAAACACTCAAACCTGCCTGTGGAATTCTCCTTCTCATTCCGTTTAATTAAAATTGGAAGAACTCATGGCAAGGTGTGCCCACACACGGCTGCTCCTGGCGTGTGCATTCACCTTCCACCCTACTCTCCCATCTCCACCATTTAACTTGCTGGGGGCACAATTCCCTGGGATTTCAGACAGCCTGGTGGCTCAGACGGTAAAAAATCTTTCTGCAATGCAGGAGACCCGGTTTCGATCTCTGGAATGGGAAGATCCCTTGGAGAAGGGAATGGCAACCCACTCCAGTATTCTTGCTGGAGAATCTCATGGACAGAGGATCCTTGTGGGGAAAAAGCCCATGGGGTCGCAAGGAGTCAGACACGACTGAGCAACATTTAGAGCTTAGACTTCAGACAGCCAGGGATGTGTGTGTGTATGTGCACGCACGTGCGTGCACTAAAACTCTCATCCATCTCAAGGTGGGAGGTTAGAGCTTGTTCTGGAATTAAACTTGGACAAAGGAAGCTCCCTGGTAGTTCACAGAAAAAGGACTTGCATTATGTTGAAGCCACCTCTTTGCTAACATCTGAGAGACACTAATTTTTTGTTTGTTTTGTTTTCTCTTAACTGAACCAATTACCGAATGGTGATCTCACCAGCACAGGAGACCTACATGCAATGGCACTCTTTTTGCTGACCATGATCCTGAAGAACTTAAGCATTTAAAGCCCAGAGGCTCCGGACACTGCAGAACAGGAAGCTCTTGGCAGGAGCACAGGGCTGGTGCTCCATCTGTCCAGGAGGAGATTGCAGGAGAGTTGGTTCATGATGACACAACTCAGGGATCTTCTGCTCCCATCTGAGGGAAAGTGCTCCAGCATGTAGGTCAGAAGAAATGTTTTCAAGGAAATTTTGGAAAGAGCAGTTTATGAGTCAAGACACAATCTCAAAACAATCAAAACCATTTGTTTTGCATTTTTTCAACCTGAAAATATGTGACACTGACACTAGAAGAGCTGGAAAATCTCCCGCAAGCATCCTGCAGAACTTGGGAGAGCTGTACTTATGAAATGATGATTCTGGGAAATCAAGGAAAGATGTGCACTCTTACATTTAGAAGGTAGAATAATTACTCCATTAGTGTTATTCATATAACAATGCTCCAGGGAGAAATCTCAATTAACATAAATAGTAAATGCTATCGTATTTACTATTACTCATCAAATAATAAATATGATATCATTTACTATCAGATAATTAAGAGATTTTGGGAATGGATGGCACATTTTTCTTTGGGTATTTTCTCAACAACTTCACGTGGGAGAGAGGGAACAGGGAGAGACTCTTTGAGTATTTTTCATCATTACTTATAGATATTTCAAATCTGTGGTGAAATAAGGGCAAAGAAGGAAGGAAAGATGGGAAGGAGGAGGAATGGTAGGAGGGAGAGAAAGAGGGAAAAAAGAAATTACTCAGCAAATAAAAAGTGTGCATATATGCTAAGTAGCTTCAGTCATGTCTGACTTTGCAACTCCATGGCCTGTAGCCTTCCAGGCTCCTCTGTCCTTGGGATTCTCCAGGCAAGGGTACTGGAGTGGATTGTCATGCCCTCCTCCAGGAGATCTTCCTGACCCCAGATCGAACCTGCGTCTCTTACATCTCCTGCATTGGTAGGCATGTTCTTTACCACTAGTACCACCTGGGAAGCAAGTGAAAGGTACTAGAAACCAAACGTTGGTAGACTATGAAGCCCACATCAGAAGCAGTTGGTCTTCTACGAAAACAGAAAAACAAAGCCACTTGCTGTTTTGATTACTAAAAGATGGGCTCCCGGAGAAAATGAACACCTTTCATCATGACCACATTTTTTAAAGTAAAATTTTCAAATTATTTTTTGTCTGAAAGTAAATGAGCTAATGTTGATCAAGGAGATTAAAAAAAAATCAGCAAACTAAATAGAAATATCCGGTAAAGACTAATGATGTAAGTTACAAAAATAGTAGCAAGGAGTATAATGTAGAGATTAAGAATTGTTTTGTTTGTTTGTTGTTCTCTGATTCATAAGGTTGTGTGTGTTGGGGTGTGTAATACACACAAATGCATATGGGCAGAATCCACAGTAGATGCTGGAGGCTCAAGACTTATTTATTCAGGCTCACAAGAACACTGCTGGGGCTCTGCATGAGAACACTGGAGGAAAATCTTTCACTCACAGGGCAAGAGGAACTGACAGGTCCCTAATGGTGTTATTTTACGTGAAAAACATAATCAGAAGTAGCATTAGAACCACAGCTGATGACGGACGATGGATAACGTGATTCTAGTCCTTACTCAACACCTGTTCCCCACAGGCTACCCTGTCTCCTGGGGACCAGCAGTACCTACAGGTGCATCAACAACCACAGGAATTCTGTGAGAGATCTAAAATGTGAGGAACAAAATGTTCTTAATTTCTCAAGAACACAAATAAACAATAGAGTTTATTCACTCCCTTTAGGTGCCTGAAAGACATTCTGTTATTGTTAAATAACCTGACAAATTGTGTGTGTGTGTGTAATATTTATTGAATGTGATATGCAGTGGCTAAAAAAAAAAAAAAAAAAGGCAAACAAACCAAACAATGATTCCATTTAGCTTGTTTGCATTGCAGCTTTGTGAGAAATCCAGTGTTAAATAGAAAGCATAACATCCCTCTTTCATTCACGTTCTCCATTTAATTTTATTTGATTGAAAATGTTGAAGCAATCCATTTCTCTACTGTCTATGTTTTGAAAACACATAACAGACGCATTTAATTTTTTATTTTTTTTAGTTCTTAATTGGAGGGTAATACCTTTACAATGTTGTGTTAATTTCTGCAGTACAATACAGTGTACATGTATACGTATATCCCCTCCCTCTTGAACCTTCCTCCCAGCCCCCATCCCACCCCTTTAGGTCATCACAGAGCACCAGGCTGAGCTCCCTATGCTATCCAACAGCTTCTCAGTAGCTATCTATTTTCCACATGGTAACGTATATATTTCAATGCTACTCTCTCAGTTCGTCCCACCCTCTCTATTCCCAGCTGTGTCCACCAGGCTCTTCTCTATGTCTGTGTCTCTGTTCTTGCCCTGCACATAGGCTCATCTGTACCATTCTTCTAGGTTTCACATATATGCTTTGATATACGATATTTGTTTTTTCTTTTTCTGACTTATGTTACTCTGTATGACATAAGACCTCATTCTCTCTTTCTAGACCTAGAGTCTGCAAGATCTTTTTAAAAACTAATTAAATGTTTTCTACTCTCTGTCACGTTTCCATAAAGAAAAAGATGAGGCCTGGTGACACCTCTAATGTCACCACGAGTAGCCTAGAGGAAATGGACTCGCAATAAAAAAAAAAAAAATTATAAGAGAACAAACTATTGTGAGCATCTGCAGTGCCTCTGGATATTCTGTTGCTACATTTAAGAACATCCTTTACTTGTTCTTCCCTATTTGCCCCGTGTAGCTCACCAAGATTAGTCAAATGACTTCTCCTAGACATTATGGACCTTTCTTGCAAATCCATAAAGTTCAGAAAGCTGCACGTGTGACTCCTCAGGAATGTGGGAAACTGGGAGCCAAACAGGTCTAGTTATACATCCTCCAAGAAATGGAAAATACCCTCGACTATGACAAAAAAAATTTTCCGTTTAAGACTTTCCTCTTCATTTTGAGGGGTGATGTTGCTAAATTTCACATACCCATCACTATAATATGTGTGCAGCACTTATATTTAAATTTCCATTCCACTCCCTTATTTCCCTTTCAAATTAGCTCCAAATTATGAATAATGAGGATGGAAGGATTTCTGTGTTTAAAGTCCTAGAAGTAAAGGTTTCAATAGTCAATGTTCTAAAATGCAGTTGACTTCTCTACATTCTGAGCAAGATTCAGTGACAACTGGTTGGTAGCCAGGTGGGCTAAAAGAGATGTTTAAAATATCATGGGAATGGAATGAATGTGGTCTCTGTTAATCAGGTTTCTCCTTAGACAATTGGAAGATACTAGCTTGTCTTAGACACTGCTCTTGAGTGGGAAAAAAAACGTACTCCAATGGATAGCTTTCTAACAGGATCAGAAAGTCCCAACTTGACCCAGTAGCCTCTCGGAGACTGGTCACCTGACAGCCACCTGAATGGACCAATGCACAGGCAGCATTCTGAAGTCAAATGGTACCTAGCAAGTCCACCTAGGGTCCACTGAAGCTAACATCGTCAATACATTTTCCAAGAAGTTGTGAGTTCAGGGAAAAAAAGAACTGAAGAGAAAAAGAAATACAAACTATTTTGCAGATATGAAAGAGCAAAAATATAAATACATATATTTTGAATAATGCTTTCTAATAATATCCATGCAAGTCATCCCATCCTCCTTGTGTTTGGGGAAGACTCTGGTTCTAGTGACATAAAAACAGGAATGGAAGAATGTTTCAAATACAATTATAAAGTAATCTTCAGCTCTAGAATTAAATCACCTCTTTTAAACACTGCTATTGTTAGTCACTAAGTCATGTCTGACTCTTTTGTGACCCCAAGGGCTGTAACCTGCCAGGCTCCTCTATCCATGGGATCTCTCAGGCAAGAATACTGTAGTGGGTTGTCATGTCCTTCTCCAGGGGATCTTCCCAGCCCAGGAAATGAACTTACGTCTCCTGCATCGGCTGGAGGAGTCTAAGAAGCCCCTCCTAAAGGGCAAAACAGTTGCTAATCAAGAGAGGAGAATCCAGGAAACCACCCAAGTTAAGATTAAAGAGACAAGAGAGACTCATCAAAATTAGGAGACCAGACCACCTGAGATCCTGCACAAACCCTAATCCTTATCAGCAACCCCATACTTGAGCCATTGCTGTAAAACTCTTCACCAAGTCTTTCTGGGTTGGGACACACAATGTTGAGAGGCACAAGCCTGCCGTGGCCTCCTTTGTTAGGCAAAGCAGTAAAGTTATCCTTTCTACCTCACCCAAAGACAAATTCATTTTTACTGCAGCTGATATACAATAAGGAAAGAGGAGAAATCTGGATACCTAGCAAAATCAATCTCATATATCTTTGCAATATCAACTCACTTTGACTCTCACAGCCAAATTTATAATAGGCAACATTAAACACACTTTGCTTATATTCTCTGCTTTCATGTAACACCTTGAAAGCTGGGTTCATTGCCCCGATTCCCCTTTAGAACTATCTCCTGTAGTTTTTTCAAGAAAGTTGCAATCCTCTGTGTTTTTGACATGACATGTATTGATGTCCGTAGTGCTGGTGAATATCCAAAAGTGTTTCAATTTATGTTAAAAAAAAAAAAAAAAAAAAAAGGGCTTCCCTGGTGGCTTAGCCGGTAAAGAATCCGCTTGCAATGAGGGAGACCTGGGTTCGATCCCTGGGTTGGGAAGATCCCCTGGAGAAGGGAACAGCTACTCACTCCAGTATTCTGGCCATGGACTGTATAGTCCATGGGGTCACAAAAAAGTCGGACATGATTGAGTGACTTTCACTTTCATGTTAAAAACTCAGAGAAGGCAGACTCAGAATCAGTGAAGTGTTTTCAAACAAAATATGATTTAAAACTAACAAATTTATGAAAGTTATTATAAAACATAAACAGGAAGAAAAATAATTGATGTTGCTGGTATATGATACACTTGAAAGTTACCCCACAGTGCATATGCCTCTCTCAAAGCAATTTTTCCAATTGATTCTGTTCTTGTTTTGAAAAGGAAATACTACCCTTGAGTATAACACATTAGCTGTAGGGTGTTTTCCCCTTTTTACATAAAGTGAAAGAGTTAGTCACTCAGTTGTGTCTGACTCTTTGTGAACCCATGAACTGTAGCTCACCAGATTGTTGCTCACCAGGCTCCTCTGTCCATGGAATTTCCCAGGCAAGAATTCTGGAGTGGGTTACCATTCCCTTCTCCAAAGGATCTTTCTGACCCAGGGATTGAACCCAGGTCTTCCCTCATCACAGGCATATTCATTACTCTCTACCATCTGAGCCACCAGGGAAGCCCTTTCACATAACCCAAACCCTAACTACAACAAACAGTTTGTCTCTGATACTACAATTAATTCTAAAGTCACTAACATCTTTGTTTTCTTTTTGATTCAGATTTAATCCATCAGAAAGCTAAGACTCTCTCTAATCTCACGTCCATGGGCCAATGTATATTAAGTTCAGTTCAGTTTGGTCACTCCTCATGTCCGACTCTTTGCGATGCCATGGACTGCAGCACACCAGGCCTCCATGTCCATCACCAACTCCTAGAGCTTGCTCAAACTCATGTCAATCGAGTCGGTGATACCATCCAACCGTCTTATCCGCTGTCATCCCCTTCTCTTCCTGCCTTCAATCTTTCCCAGTATCAGGGTCTCTTCCAATGAGTCAGTTCTTCGCATCAGGTGGCAAAAGTATTGGAGTTTCCACTTCAGCATCAGTCTTTCCAATGAACACCCAAGACTGATCTCCTTTAGGATGGACTGTTTGGATCTCCTTGCAGTCCAAGGGACTCTCAGGTCTTTTCCAACACCACAGTTCAAAAGCATCAATTCCTTGGCACTCAGCTTCTTTATGATCCAATTCTCACATTCATACATGACTACTGGAAAAACCATGACTTTGAATAGATGGACCTTTGTTTCCAAAGTAATATCTCTGCTTTTTAATATGCTGTCTAGGTTGGTCATAACTTTTCTTCCAAGGAGTAAGCGTCCTTTAATTTCATGGCTGCAGTCACCATCTGCAGTGATTTTGGATCCCCCAAAACTAAAGTCTGTGCCTGTTTCCATTATTTCCCCATCTATTTCCCAATCTATGAAGTGATGGGACTGGATGCAATGTTCTTAGTTTTCTGAATGTTGAGTTTTAAGACAACTTTTTCACTCTCCTCTTTCACTTTCATCAAGAGACTCTTTAGTTCTTCTTAACTTTCTGCCATAAGGGTGGTGTCATCTGTGCATCTGAGGTTATTGATATTTCTCCTAGCAATCTTGATTCCAGCTTGTGCTTCATCCAGCCCAGCATTTCTCATGGTGTACTCTGCATATAAGTTAAATAAGCAGGGTGACAATATACAGCCTTGACGTACTCCTTTCCTGATTTGGAACCAGTCTGTTGTTTCATGTCCAGTTCTAACTATTGCTTCCTGACCTGCATACAGATTTCTCAAGAGGCAGGCCAGGTGCTCTGGTATTCCCATCTCTTGAAGAATAGTCTACACTTTATTGTGATCTGCACAGTCACAGGCTTTGGTGTAGTCAATAAAGCAAAAGTAAATGTTTTTTCTGAAACTCCCTAGCTTTTTTGATGATCCAACAGATGTTAGCAATTTGATCTCTTGTTCCTCTGCCTTTTCTATATCCAGCTTGAACTCCTGGAAGTTCATGGTTCATGTATTGTTAAAACCTGACTTGGAGAATTTTGAGCATTGCTTTGCTAGTGTATGAGATGAGTGCAATTGTGTGGTAGTTTGAACATTCTTTGGCGTTGCCTTTCTTTGGGATTGGAATGAAAACTGACCTTTTCCAGTCCTGTGGCCACTGCTGAGTTTTCCAAATTTGCTGGCATATTGAGTGCAGCACTTTCACAGCATCATCTTTTACGACTTTAAATAACTCAGCTGAAATTCCATCACCTCCACTAGCTTTGTTCACAGTGATGCTTCCTAAGGCCCACTTGACTTCTCATTTCAGGATGTCTGGCTCTAGGTGAGTGATCACACCATTATGGTTATCTGGGTCATGAAGATCTTTTTTGTATAGTTCTTCTGTGTATTCTTGCCACTTCTTCTTAATATCTTCGGCTTCTGTTAAGTCCATACCATTTCTGTCCTTTATTGTGCCCATCTTTGCATGAAATATTCCCTTGGGATCCCTAATTTTCTTGAAGAGATCTCTAGTCTTTCCCATTCTATTGTTTTCCTCTATTTCTTTTTTTTTTTTTTAATTTTTACTTTATTTTACTTTACAATACTGTATTGGTTTTGCCATACATTGACATGAATCCACCATGGGTGCATTGACCACTGAGGAAGGCTTTATCTCTCCTTGCTATTCTTTGGAACCCTGCATTCAAATGGGTATATCTTTCCTTTTCTCCTTTGCCTTTCATGTCTTTTCTTTTCTCAGCTATTTGTAAGGCCTCCTCAGACAACCATTTTGCCTTTTTTCATTTCTTTTTCCTGGGGATGGTCTTGATCCCTGCTTCTTGTACAATGTCAGGAACTTCTGTCCATAGTTCTTCAGGCACTCTAGCTATCAGATCTAATCCCTTAAATCTGTTTGTCACTTCCATTGTGTAATCTTAAGGGATTTGATTTAGGTCCTACCCAAATGGTCCAGTAGTTTTTCCTACTTTCTTCAATTCAAGCCTGAATTTGGCAATAAGGAGTTCATGATCTGAGCCACAGTCAGTTCCCAGTCTTGTTTTTGCTGACAGTATAGAGTTTCTCCATCTTTGGCTGCAAAGAATATAATCAATCTGATTTTGATATTGATCATCTAGTGATGTCCATGTTTAGGGTCTTCTCTTGTGTTGTTGGAAGAGGGTGTTTGCTATGACCAGTGCATTCTCTTGGCAAAACTCTATTAGCCTTTGACCTGCTTCATTCTGTACTCCAAGGCCAAATTTGCCTGTTACTCCATGTATCTCTTGACTTTCTACTTTTGCATTCCAGTCCCCTATGATGAAAAGGACATCTCTAGAAGGTTTTGTAGGTCTTCGCAGAACTGTTCAACTTCAGCTTCTTCAACATTACTGGTTGGGGCATAGACTTGGATTACTGTGATACTGAATGGTTTGCCTTGGAAACAAACAAACTTGTGCATGCCAGGACCCAGGAAAAAATGACCAATGACCCCATAGGAGACTAACCTAGACTTGTCCATGAATGTCCAGGAGTCTCTGGCAGAGGTGTGGGTTGGCGGTGGCCTACTTCAGGGTTGGGGGCACTGAGTGAAGCAGTACGTGCATGGGATCTTTTGAAAGAGGTCGCCATTATCTTCATTACCTCCACCATACTTGGCCTCAGGTTAAACAACAGGGAAGGGACACAGCCCCACCCATCAACAGAAAATTGGAATAAAGATTTACTGAGCATGGCCCCACCCATCAGAACAAGACCTGGTTTCCCCCTGAATCAGTCTCTCCCATCAGGAAGCTTCCATAAGCCTCTTGTCCTTCTCCATCAGAGGGCAGACAGAATGAAAACCACAGTCACAGAAAACTAACCAATCTGATCACATGGACCACAGCCTTGTCTAACTCAATGAAACCATGAGCCATGCCCATGTCGGGCCATCCAAGATGGACAGGTCATGGTGGAGAGTTCTGACAAAATGTGGTCCACTGGAGAAGGGAATGGCAAACCACTTCAATATTCTTGCCTTGAGAAACCCACAAATGGCATGAAAAGGCAAAAAGATAGGACACTGAAATAAGAACTCCCCAGGTTGGTAGGGGCCTGATATGCTACTGGAGAAGAGTAAAGAAATAACTCCAGAAAGAATGAAAGGACAGAGCCAAAGCAAAAACAGCACCTAGTTATGGATGTGACTGGTGATGAAAGTAAAGTCTGATGCTGTAAAGAACAATATCGCATAGGAACTGGAATGTTAGATCCATGAATCAAGGTGAATTGGAAGTGGTCAAACAGGAGATGGCAAGAGTGAACATCAACATTTTAGAATCAGTGAACTAAAATGGACTGCAGTGGGTGAATTTAACTCAGATAACCATTATATCCACTACTGTGGGCAAGAATCCCTTAGAAGAAATGGAGTAGCCCTCATAGTCAACAAAAGAGTCTGAAATGCAGTACTTGGATGCAATATCAAAAATGACAGAATGATCTCTGTTCATTTCCAAGGCAAACCATTCAATATCACAGTAATCCAGTGTATATTAATTACATGGAAACTTTGGACTTTTCTATCACACTGTTCTTATTTGTCCAGAGTCATTGTGACAGTCTTTGTGACAGACACAGATTGATACTAATGCCAAAAATGCATATCCTATCATCTGGGGGGATGTTAGAAAATTCCACCGATGAGAGCCAGATACACAAAGGTATATGCACAGTGACTCCTTCCTTCCACTGCCCGTAACTGCTGCCTGCTCAGGAGAGCTCTGAACAGAGGCAACCTTGCTCATGTGTTATTGCAGTGAGAAACAGAACACGTATTCAGGCCCTTTACAGGAATCTTTCTCTGGGGCTTAGTGCCAACAAACCACCACAAGCCAAAATTGTTTGGGTCTTTGAGTTCTTGGTTCTCAAAGAGGGGGTGCCCAGTATTTCCTGGCTCCTGCTCTCAGAGACTTGGCCCTCCACTTGTAGAAGAATCGGATTGCAGAGGGAAAGCAGCCTCTGGGGATGCCTGGAGAGTCAAGGCGGTTTCCATCCTGGTGGCCAGACAGGATACTGGGGGATTAGCTGTAGCAGACTTGCTGCTAGACCCAGTCTACTCAGGCTTTGTCCCCAGGCCTCCAGCCAGACAGGAAGGCTGCTTTGCTGAGGAAAGCATGGTCTTTTCAAGTAGGCCTCTCTTACTTCTATGTGACCTTGTGGAGTGAAATTAACAACCACACCCGTTCCAGCAGCTTCCAGAAAATGATATTCTGACTCTCCAAACATTCCCCTCACTCTCAGGAATCTCATATTGTACCAAACACCCACAACTCACAAACCTAAAGGCAGAAAAATCTTCCACATTTTTCATTATGTGATGACGCACATTGGCCTCTCCATGACGAGGGGGCTGATTCAAGTTCACAAAAAGTGCAGTCCATAGTCTTGCCAAAAATAAAACTCAAGATCTGAAGACCTGGAGGTGTAAGCTTGTCTTGCACGTATATTATTTCCTCATGCAGCGGAAGGTTCCGGTTGATTGAGTCACTAAATGATCTTAACTGGACCCCGTTTCCATGCTCCCCAGTTGCAAACCCAAGGCAGTCCACGTAGCTCCCAGAATAGCCCTCCCCAAATGGAAATCAGAGGATATTCACCTCCCTTTATACACACACACACATACACACACACGACACCCCAGAGGCTGCACATTACACTTAGAAGGAAACCCCAGTGCCTCAGCTTGACTCACCTGGCCTTCTGACCCTGACTGCCAGCCTTCTCTTTGGTGTCATCTTCTCACTCCCTCCCTAGCCCCTGCTCTCAGGTACCCCCTCCTTCCTCCTCTTCCTTGAGAGGTGGGCTCTGTCCTACCTGGGAACTTTTACTCTCTCCTCTTCTGCCTGGAGCACTGTCTGTCTCAGACCTCAGACCACGTTTCTCGCCCCTTCCCATACCCCTATCCTGCTTCACTTCTCTTTGGCACTCTCTGCAGAGAGAATTCAGTTCTCAGGTGCATTGCCCATCTGCTCCACAGGAACGAAGATGGGGCTGTGAGGGCAGGGGCGCCATCTTGTATGGATTTGTCCCTGCCAGTCTGACATAGCAGAGGAGGTGCCCAGCCAAGGCATGCGGGATAAACAAATAAGAAAGCCTGGATAAGGTTCTGCATGCTGCATGGGTTGCAGGCAGCTCTTGGTGGACCAAGACTTCATCAATCGGCAGTTAATGGTCACACACAGACTCCAAAATTGGTCACTTTGCACCAATTCAGTCCACCTTCTCAATGACCCTCCATGGCTATATTAAACTCTGTGAAAATATAAAGTCTGCTTCTCCTATTCGCTGTGTTTTTCCAGCCATTAAACAAGACCACAGGGTAGCGGAAATAGGATAAAGTACAGTCATGGTGGCTAATATAACTTTTGACTCCAACGAAGCTGTATGATTTTAGGGATGCTGTTAAACCTCTCTGGTCATTAATGCCTCTTCTACGGTGGATTGTGTTCCCTCAAAAAAGTCCAGATGTTGAAATCCTCATGGCCAGTACCTCAGAATGTAATCAATTGTGTAAACAGATCTGTTAAGAGATAACTGAATTTAAATAAGGTTATTCATGTGGTCCCTGATCCAACATAGGGCTTCCCTGGTGGCTCAGATGGTGAAGAACCTACCTGCAATGCAAGAGACGCGGGTTCAATCCCTGGGTGGAGCAGATACCCTGGAGAAGGGAATGGTACCCGACTATAGTATGCTTGCCTGGGAAATCCCATGGACAGAAGAGCCCAGCAGAGCCTGGCGGACTACAGTCCATGGGGTTGCAGATTTGTACACTACTGAATAAGGACACAAGTGTGTGGCTCTGTGGTCAGACTGTGGTGGCTCCATTCCCAGTCTTGTACATGTGACCCAAGTTCATGAATCTTCAGTTTCACACACTTGTTCCACATTTATACATCCACACCTAGCACACTGTGGAGCTCTAAGGGTTAAATACCAATGTAAGAAAAAAATAAAGGAAAAGAACTTGCCATGTCTTCACTATAGAAAACAAGTATCGAGCTTTACACACCACAATAAATTGAGTAATTTGGAATTTCAGAGTCACAGCCACTGTTCTCCCATTCCACAGTTTTAATATAAAGCTGGGAATTTTCTTAGCACTCTTCAGGGTTTTGGTGCATGTACTCACTCTCACAGTCATTGGTAACCACTTGGGGGTGACTCCACACCGCTTGCACACCCAGACAGCACAATTACAGTAACCGAGAGGAAAAGAGAACATTGACAATGTGCTCAGCATCCCCAACAACAGCCCACTACCTACACCTCCCAATGTGTGATGTGACTGGGAGACAGGGCAGGGTGTCTTAATTCATCTAAGGTACCCAGGATCCCCCTCTTCTAAATTTTTTTTTCCATTTTAACATGTATTAAAGAAGAAGGGCATGCCTACTGCAAAATAGAGAACTGTTGCAACCTGTAGATCAACTTGTGTGAATTTGATTAGTAAAATAACAGAAAAGAAAAATGTGTAAAGTTAAAAACACCTTTCTGGAAAGGAAAAAATTTATCCTAGTTCATCAGCTACCTGAGTCTGTGGAGTAACAAGACTTTGTTGCTGCAAAATAGGACCCTTATCTGCACATTTATCCATGCCCCTTGGGCACTAATTTGAGCAAGCTCTGAATTTAGAAACTCTCTTCCTGTGGTTTAATATATCAAACTTAATATGAAAGACATATATGATCCTTACTGCTAAATAATTGATGCTATTTATATACATGGTACATTTAGATTTAAGATCAACCACTATTCATATGTTGAAAAAGTGATTTTTAAATGTCACACTCTATTGATGTTCTTACTTTCATTTCATAGCTGTACTATAGTTCTTCCATAAAATGTAAATATGGAAGAATTATTTTCTCCCACAAAACTTAAATACCATCCTTTGTAATTATTACAAAATCCTATAAAGAATCTGGAGTCGTAAGATCACTTACTGAATTGAGAACTATGTAATGTGTGCTGAGGTCGGTGTGAACACACCTTTGTGTGGATAAGAGCACCCTGGAGTTTTGGCTCAGCTGTCTCCATGGTGATTCTCAGCACAGTCTCTACTTAGCTCCATTTTCTTTGCTGATGGCAGGTAGTTTACACTCTCAAAATGTCCCATGCCTGCACCTTAGTGACTCAGAAGATGACAGTTGTAAAGTACTAAGATTATCTTTATAGAGTACAAACTGTCCAGATATAAGAATCCAGCAGGAGTGAAAAGAGAGAGAGACTGTAGAAAGGAATAAAGAAATAGTCCATCATATGCCAGAAGGAGAACACCATGATAAAATGTGCCAAAGACACAGGCTGATGGATGGAGATTAAAACACAGAACGCTTCTCAGACACAAAAATGTAAATAAACCTGCAAGAGACTTTGTAATCATTGGTTAAATCACAATCCTTTTCTAAAAAATTTGGAGTACTATACTTGATTTCTGACATTTACTTACTGCCTTGATTAAATTTCCCCCATTAAAATTTATAGGCAAACTGATTTCTAGCCAGAGTGTTTACAAACATTCTTGCTCAAATTTCTCATCCTTTGACATACTGAAAACCATCATCACACTGGACACGAAGGCTAAGGCTCAGGATAAAACCATGTCTTTATTAGTAAACGTCTCCATATAACCTTGGGAATCTTTTGCTAATGAATTGTTGCAATAATCAAAATATTTTTATATAAACTTTTCTCATCCACCTCTCTCCTTTTAGTCCAATTTTCATCCATGTGAGATAATTAGAGACAGATACCAGTTTATATCTATCCTTTTATAAGAAGTATGGTAAGAAGCTGAGGTACAGAAGATGTTATTTCTTGCTCAGTCAGAAGATGATAGAAACAGGACTATACATCCAGCTTCTTGCTTCCTTGCTCCTTTTATGAGACCAAACTGCCTTCCTAGCTAATGCTTCTTCATAGAAGGATCCAAGCAGAGAAATAAAAGCATCTCGTTAGAGAATTCAATAGATAAAATTTAGATAAAGTTTAAATAATAATGATACAAGTCTTTATAACATTCTGATAAGTACAAAAAAAAGTAAAATGAGATGCCTTCTCAAAGAATTTGCTCATTTCTAAAAATGTACAACTGATCTCAACTCTGTCATAAAAACTAAGGTTGACATTTTGGAAGAAGAGTTCCAAATGTCTTCTGAAAAATGATGTTCTAAATTTGGCAAAGTCTTTTTTTTCTTCCCAACTCATTGATACTTTTTAACTAACCTCAGTGTTCTATTTGTGACAAGTGATTTGAAAGTTGAGCCAAACAATCAGTGTAGAGAATTTACTGTAATTGCAATAGTCTAAAAAGGAAAGAACCAACAGAATCCTTTGGTCAGAGACATAGCTCATGGAACAGATTTGCCCAGCTCTGTGGACTATGGGAACCTGAGGACAGAACTTGGGTGTTCCTGGGGCCTCAGAGCTGGGCTGTGGACCTAGTATGCTCCCATGAGTTATAAAGGAATACAAATGTTTCTCCACCTCAGGAAATATTACCTCTTTCTCTGGTTTCATTGTAATCTATCAGCCTGCTTGTGATAAACTTTGAATTCTGGAGTGCCTTAGTTAGTTTTTCCTACTAAAATCCTAGCTGTTCTTCTGTGCTATAATTCAGTATCACCTCCTTCACAAACCTTGTCATACAGTTGGATTTAATCTTGCCCACCACTCTGCTCCCTACAGTCTAGTTTCTTTCCCCACAAAGAGGTTCTGCCTCATCCACAGAAATAACTTTTGTAATGTACAGTGTTGAACAGTTTTATCAAGGGCACTTCAACGGAGAACTGACCAAGAAAATTCTCATCCATTCTGGGTGATGGAGAAATCGTGATTCATTTTCATCCGGGTGTAACAAGACAATCTTGGCAATCTTGATGAGAGAAGATACTCAGAATTTATGGCTAGCCAAGAGGCTCTGATTAAGAAGTTTCAGGCAGAGATGAAAGGACAAAACTTTTCTTTCCCATTTTTGCTTTAACCAGACCCAAGCAACTTCTGAAGTTTCTAAAAGTGAAAGAAAAAGTTTGGTGAGATGATCATTGGAAACCCCTCAAAAGCAAACGTTCACCTAAAGTCCTGAGGCAATTCCACCAGTTACACAGACTCTTTGTCAAGGAAGAAGGGAGAGTCCTATTTTTAATTTTAGCTCAAATGACTCTTTACCTAAATGAGCAGTCATAATTCCACCCCCAGACTATTAGACCACATGCCATTCCATTTAGAAATATCTGAACACTATGCCCATTTATCCTCTTTGCTTCATTTCTTAAAACTTTCTAATATAAATAAGTAATAAAGCCTGTTCTGCATCATTTACATACAGTTTTTCTCAGTTTCTGAGAACCAGAGTCACCCCATCTTTGTAGCCTTTTGTGTCCTTCTCAGCAAATTGACCCCCAAAGTCCAGTCACTGCATAAATGAGCAGCATGAGACTAGGACTGCACTGAGTTGTAAATTTGCTTGTCTGTTTCACCTCTAATGCATCCTTCCAATGTAGGCTGGCTGCAAAGGCAATTAAAATATCAACCTGCATCCACTTACGATGATAAAATTTGGCATCATATAGTGTAATACACTGTGCATGAGTTATTTAGGCAAAAAATCACTCCATATCGCTTCTCTTTCATTGTCCAGTGAGTAAAAGACAATTATGAAAATCCACTGGTGAGGTCTGCACAGAGCTAACCTGCCCAAAAGAAAACACACAGTGATTACAGCCGTTGAGTGGAGGCAGAGGATCAGTCATTATGGCTGCAGGAATGAAACAACTGAGCACACACACACAGTGTTTCACAGTTGCTATGTAAAACCCATCCAGAGTGGTTGTTTACATCACAGGTCACTGGACCTCAGTCCCCATCCCCAAGTCTCTGATTCTGGAGTTGTGATGTAAGCCCAATAATTTGCATTTCTAACAAGTTTCAGGTTGTGCTGATATGCTGGTTTAAAGTCCACACTTTGAGACTCTTGGTAGTAGAGAAAGAGAAAAGAAAGAAGCCATTCCCTTCTCCAGGAGATCTTCCTGACCCAGGGATCAAACCCCGGTCTCCTGCATTGCAGGTAGATTTTTTACCATCTGAGCTACAAAGGCTCCAGGGAAGATGCTATCTTATTTTCCAATCTTTAATTTTTTAGTTAAATTTTATTTCCTTTCACACCTCTTTCCTGGTGGAAGAGCGAGCTGCAGCGAGGGAGAGGGGACAGTAGTAGTTTTACACCGATGGATTTTTCTCCTCTGAAGGGAAACCTCAGGAGTAAGCAGTAAGAGTTCCCTTCCATAGCTTGTTCCTAAGCTTTCTGCCCATTGTCCTTCAGCCGTGGCACCACTAGGAGCCAGCCCCATGAAGAGGGCAGAAGCCACAGAGGGAACTGGTAGGATGAGGCACCAGCCTCAAATCAATAAAGAGACCAGAACCAAACACAGAAGAATATTTGCTGAACACATGTGATATGTGGGAGACCCTTGGAAATAAGAGTAAAAGGCAAGCCACACAATCCCAAAGAAATGTAGGTGAGAACCATGGCCCAGGAGAGCAGTACATAAATATGAATGCCCAATTTCTTTTGTTATTTACAAGATAACAATCTCTTTTTAGAACAGAGAATACATTTTAGAGTTCCGCAACTAGCTATCGAGCCCATGTCCCTGCACTGGGAGCACTGAAGCCTTAACCACTGGACCACCAAGGAAGCCCAGGTCATGGTATTTTGCAATGTAAACTTTCCTGTAGTTTTCTTTTGCTGTAGAATAATTTATAAGTCCCTTCAGATGCTTGCAAGGTATCACTTTATTTTGGACCCTAGACATTGTCTTACACAATTGTCTTGAACAACTATCAGCATCAACTTGCTAGAGAAGCAAATTCTTGAACCTATCTCCAAATCTAGTATGTCACAACTTACATTTTAACAAGATCCCTGCAGTTAATTTCTGTGCCCATGGCAGTTTGACAAGTAGAGGAACCAGAGATCAAATTGCCAGCATCTGCTGGATCATTGAAAAAAGAAGAGAGTTCCAGAAAAACAGTTATTTCTGCTTTATTGACTATGCCAAACCTTTGACTGGGTCACAATAAATTGTGGAAAATTCTGAAAGAGATGGGAATACCAGACTGCCGGGGTCCAGCCCTGGTGGATCCAGGGGATTCGAAGCAGGGACGGCGTTGGAGAGGGAAAAAACTTATTTATTTATTAATATAAGATTAGATTAGGAAGAAATAGTGTAGTAGGAAAATTTAGTGGAGAAAAGAGGCTGATTAACTTGGTTTACATGGAAAACCAATAAATTTCCAGACAAGGAACTTGCACCATCTACGTTGGGCCACAGGCGCCCGCTTGAATATCAGAGGGTGCCCCCACCTTGGGCTCCCTCTCGCGTGGGTCTCAGAAGCCCGGGCAAGTAAGTAGACTCGGTGAGCCTCCACGTTCCAAGGGATCAGCCTGAAAAGGAGAGGGAGAGAGAGGGAGAAAGAATCGACACGGGGAGGCCAGGTTTGTGCAAAAACCCCCCTCATAATGGAAGATACAGAGTCACAGAGGGGCAGCCGTCCTGACCCTTTCTGTATATCTTTTTGTATACAAAAGGTCTCAGGTGATTTACATTATCTTCTGGCCCAGAGGCTTGCTAACAATTTTTGGCTCTCTTTCTTAATGAATGTTAATCTTGTTTCCCCTGAAGTGTTTTTCTTTAATCTGCATCTCCTTAAAACACTAAAGTTACATCTCTACAGAACAAAGGCACAGTGGGTTATAACAAAGAAGGTACTTAACTCAAAGATCTAATGTTGCTAATACCAGGTCTACTACTTGTTTTTCTATATACCAACTATATCTAAAAATAAAGGATATGAAAATTTGGCAGCAAGTATTGGCTCAACAAATGAAACCTTTAATCAGTCCTATTCTAACGATTTTGACTCCTCGGAAGCCCCTACACTCCTAGGATGTTTTAAGCTTCCTGTGCCTCCTGCGGTCAGGAGGCCTCAAACAATCACATGTGCAGCTGTACGAGTCCTGCAGGCAGGCTAGAAAGCCATCAAAGGGGTTTTTGGATTGAAACACTCGTATTATGCCCGGGTGATTTATTATCTAAAAGCTCTAATTTTTTCCAGAAAAAGGTGGTGGGGGGACAGCCCCCTGTTAATGACAGAAGAGTAGGTGGAAAGCATAACACAGTAAAGCAGGCTGACTCTGGTCTTGGGGGGTGGATGCTCAGGAAATACCAGGGGGAAAACCTGAGATCTGACTCAACCTTGCACATCAGATCTCTACCGCATGACCTTGTCACAGGTGGGATTCCTCACGCTGGCTCCCAGCACCAGACTACCTGACCTGCCTCTTGAGAAACCTGTATGGAGGTCAGGAAGCAACCGTTAGAACAGGACATGGAACAACAGACTGGTTCCAAATAGGAAAAGGAGTACATCAAGGCTGTATATTGTCACCCTGCTTATTTAACTTATATGCTGAGTGAGTGAGTGAGTGAAGTTGCTCAGTCGTGTCTGACTCTTTGCAACCCCATGAACTATACAGTCCATGGAATTCTCCAGGCCAGAATACTGGAGTGGCTAGCCTTTCCCTTCTCCAGGGGGTCTTCTCAACCCAGGGATTGAACCCAGGTCTCCCGCATTGTAGGCAGTTTCTTTACTAGCTGAGCCCACCAGGGAATCCCAATGTACATCTCATGATGTACTCTGTATATGCAGAGTACATCATGAGAAATGCTGGGCTGGAGGAAACACAAGCTGGAATCAGGATTGCCGGGAGAAATATCAATAACCTCAGATATGAAGATGACACCACCCTAATGGCAGAAAGTGAAGAAGAACTAAAGAAACTCTTGATGAAAGTGAAAGAGGAGAGTGAAAAAAGTTCACTTAAAACTTAACATTTATAAAATGAAGATCATGGCATCCAGTCCCATCACTTCATGGCAAATAGATGGGGAAACAGTGGAAACGGTGGCAGACTTTATTTTTTTGGGCTTCAAAATCACTGCAGATGGTGACTGAAGCCATGAAATTAAAAGACGCTTACTTCTTGGAAGGAAAGTTATGACCAACCTAGACAGCATATTAAAAAGCAGAGACATTACTTTGCCAACAAAGGTCCGTCTCATCAAGGCTATGGTTTTTCCAGTAGTCATGTATGGATTTGAGAGTTGGACTATAAAGAAAGCTGAGCACCAAAGAATTGATGCTTTTGAACTGTGGTGTTGGAGAAGATTCTTGAGAGTCCCTTGGACTGCAAGGAGATCCAGCCAGTCCATCCTAAAGGAGATCAGTCTTGAGTGTTCATTGGAAGGACTGATGTTGAATCTGAAACTCCAAAACTTTTGCCACCTGATTCAAAGAGCTGACTCATTGGAAAAGACCCTGATGCTGGGAAAGATTGAAGGCGAGGAGAAGGGGACGGCAGAGGATGAGATGGTTAGATGGCATCACTGACTCAATGGGGATGAGTTTGAGTAAGCTCCAGGAGCTGGTGATGGACAAGGTGGTGTGGTCCCTGGTGTCATGAAGAGTTGGACACAACTGAGCAACTGAACTGAACTAAACTCTAAACTGCCGGGGGCCAGCGTGAGGCAAAGGTCATTAGGTCATTAGGAAGGAGGCTTGGCATACGCAAAGGCGTGGTCAAGCCTCAGGAAACCCCCTTTTCCTGAGCATCAACCCCAAAACCAGAGTCTGTTTTATGCTCTCCCCCATCACCATTTTTCTTGGAGAAGGAGTAAATGTGCAGCTCCAAGGCAATAAAAATTCTTGGGCGTGACAAGAGTGTTTCAGCTTACGGACTTCTCTGAAGGTTATCTAGCCCGCCTGTATAGGTTCGTCCGGCCACATGTGATTGTTTATAGCCTCCCAATCTGAGAGGCACGAGCTGTTTTAGGCTTACTAAAGGCAAATTCTTTTGGGGAGTTGGAAATTATTAGTATAGTGGATTGGTTAGGAATTATATTGGTGAAGGGTTTTTCATTTATTGTGCCAATAATTGCTGCTAATTCCCTGCCCTGGGTGTGACAAGGGTGTCTTAGGTCAAACCTCTCTGCTGACAGACTAGCTTGTGTGACAGGATTATCCATACTCCTGCCACTAGCACATGATTGTTTACTACCTCTCAACAGCACAGAGAGTTTTGGAGTAGTTTTGAGAGTCTTAATTAGCATAGGGCTTTTTCTTCTTGTTGAGTCAATGATTGCCACCAGGCCTCCATATCCTTAGGCACCTGGGAATATATTATTCAGTGTATTTGGAATATAGAATAGGAAATATAGTAGTTTTTAAGGTTAGCAATACTAGACTTTTTGAGTTAATGGATTTTCTCTTTTGTAATAGATCACTGTACTTTGTTGTAAATCACTGTGTCCTTGCTATGTAAAAATGTAACTTTATCACTATCTTAAGACTAAATAGATCTTAAGGGGAGCATTGGTGAAAGGATTTTCATTTGTTGGGCTGATATTTGCTGCTAAATCTCCATGTTCCCTGCCCTTATCATGAATATAACTAGCATATAGGAGAAATAAGCATTAACCTTTAAGCATATAGGAGAAATAAGTATTAACCTTTAAGATTAATCATGTTAACCTTGGGTTAAATAAATTCCTTTCTTGATTGTAACTCACTACACCCTCATCCTATAGGAATGCAACTTTATTTGGAGGGTGGTGCCTGGTTTAAGAAAAAACACCCTTGGAAAAAATAAGGTTTTTGGTTATCAGAAAGAAGAATCATAAAATCCCTAAGACCTTTTTATGTGAAGCACCTGATTTTGATAAAGGCCAAGACTGCTGACCCCCGTGTGACTCTGTATTCATCCCTATATGTAACAAAAGGTATATAAGCAAACCCAAAAATAAAGAAATCGGATCAGTTTCTGGAAAGACTGATTTCCCCATGTCGTTTCTTTCTTGCTCCCCGTTTTTCTGGCTGAATTCCCATCTGGAGCATGGATGCTATTCCACGTAAACCAAGTTATTCAGCATCTTTTTCTCCACTAATTTTCCTACTACACTATCCGTTTCTAATCTCTCTATATCTCTGTAATTAAATATGTATTTTTCCAAGGACGCCGACGCCGTCCCCACCTTTGAATCACCGTGGATCCACCAGGGCTGGACCCCGGCACTAAACTACTGGCCACATTCCTTTCTCCTTGGTGATCTTTTACCTACAATTAGTTGACACAATCCTATCCGGATCACAGACTCTGATGACAGATAAGATGGTGGATCT
Source organism: Capra hircus (assembly GCF_001704415.2). Lineage (NCBI taxonomy): Eukaryota > Metazoa > Chordata > Mammalia > Artiodactyla > Bovidae > Capra > Capra hircus. The sequence goes on from NC_030821.1 coordinate 58,353,739, forward strand.
TGACTATTACACTTCAGAACAAAATGCAATTCTCAGAAATGTCTGTACCTTTTCTAAGTTATCAGCCCCTCTGGCCCTTTATGAAAGGCCCAGAGAGAAGCACTGTTGGAAGGCAGAATGAGAACATGGCTCTTGCTCAGTAATAATAACAGCAATAACCAGAGGTGCCATTCCCCAGTCCCTAGTTTGGACACCTGTGTCTCAGGTCCTCTGTTACTCCAAATAGCCATTCACTGAATATTGATTTCATCCAACTGCCAGCAATGGTTCTTTGCCTTTACATAAGACAGTGCTTAGAAGAAAGTACAGCTGTAAATTCTGCCACCTGCTGCTGAATGTAGTGATGATATTGAGTATGGAATAAAAACACTGTTATAAGTACATTAGACTCTGCTGTTGAATTATTTATACTCTGTTGCACTTGCAAAAGAAACACATTCTTCTAGTTGACTTACAATGGAGCATTGTGGTAAAGAGCATATATATCTGAACGACCATAGACTCCAGGGGGAAAAAGTGAATTGTTAGTCACGTGAACTCTTTGCAACTCCGTGGACTCTAGCCCACCATGTTCCCATGTCCAGGGAATTCTCTAGGCAAGCATACTGGAGTGGGCAGACATTCCCTTCTCCAAGGGATCTTCCTGACCCAGGGATCAGACCCTGGGTCTCCTATGTTGCAGGCAGATTTTTTACTATCTGAGCCACAGAGGTTCCTGGGAAGATATGATCTATTTTCCAATCTTTAATTTTTTAGTTAAGTGAATTAAATGATTATCAAGGAAAGTTTTAGAGATGAAAAAACTGCAGAAGTGTAATACATAGTCTGACAGAAGTGTGTGTGTGCACACATGTGTGTGTTTCTAAGCATATTATTCTTTTTCGTTGCTTTAGTGTATTGGTTAGATGATGTGGAATGTGAGTATCTCCTTGCTTCACCAGCCAGTGAGCACAGGTGGGGCCCCATAAAAGCAGTAAGTAACTGATTTTACCCTATCTGCTTAAGTGATCTCAGATGGATGCATAGTGACCCCTTGGGACTGTTGAAATTCACAGAGGGTTCACATGTATGTTTACAGCATATTTGCTCCCACTGGTGCTGATGCTGCTCCTTAGGACCCCAGGGTTCTGTTGGGTCCCAGCTCTTGCCACATGCATAAACTAGGATACTAGGATTCTCTCACAGCAGTGACTTTGATGGAGAAGGTGCCACTGTAGAGTTTTCACTGAGACTGCTGCCTTCCATTTGTGCTTGCTTGTTTCCCATAGAATCCAGTTTTCTGGGATTTGGGAGACAAATCCAGTAGACAGATACCATACAAACTCAGAAGTTCTCTCTCCCCTCCCTTTGTTGAAAACATTTTAATAGGCTTGGAGTTATTGCAGCTGACTCCTTCCTTCACTGTTCTCTCATGGGATGCTCTTTGGTCTCATGTGCAAAGACACATCTGGGTGGTCCACACAAACACGCCCAGATGCATCTTTCAACCTATCTGGCTTTGGACTAAAATGCCAGTTACATTAGTGTTGCCTTCGGGCATTCAATTCCTTTTTGGAAATGATAGGTGGTGGCCAGAACTAAGTTCACTCTACTATAAGGACGACTTGGAAATAGACCACTAATGAGGAGGTGGAAATCGCCAGTGTTGGATCAAGGCAAAATTTCTGTTATACTTTTCATAATAAACATAATTTTCAAGCCAGAAATCCAAATTGCTTTGAAAATCTTTTTGTTTATCATAAATTATTAAAAAGTCACAACATGCTATCTTGTCACAGACATTGTATATCTTTTTCTTATGAAGATAAAGATAGTAATAAAGAAGCAATGTGATGAAATTCCCAAAAGAACACAGCATCATTAATATCACCATGAAAATTTACTGTGTGGTTTGTTGTTCATAAAATTGCATTTACTGTGTGAACTTTAAGCCTGGTGAGTCTATTGACCAAAACACATGGAAAAGAATCATCAAGAACATCCAAATATGCTTGCTTAAAAATCAGACCTTTTAATAAAGGTGGTTTCAATTAGATGGGTGAAAATTAAAGCTGTCATACTAGAGTAAATTGATAACTAATGATTGGGGAAATGCCATCTTAAAAAAAAACAGAGAGAAAAAATGAAAATGAGCAATTAAGAAGGATTGAGGCAGATAGTGGTGACATTGAGAGTGGGTGCTGAGTACTGAAAGCATTTTCACTCATTGACTTATCAAGAAAACTGAAAGAAAATATGCTTGCAGATTTAATATTCGAGTTGGGTGGCCTATGTTCCATTTCCTTGGAGCACAAATGAAATAAAAAGTTAGAGGGTGAGAAAAAAAGCAAGGGATGAAGAGGAAGCAACATCTATCACATCATATTTTACAAAGGACACAAGTACTCCAGGGAGGAAAAGATTTAGGCTAGAATAGCATATCATGTGGGGCTTCCCTGGTGGCTCAGATGGTAAAGAATCTACCTACAATGCAGGAGACCTGGGTTTGATCCCCAGGTTGGGAAGATCCCCTGGGGGTGGGCATGGCAACCCACTCCAGTATTCTTGCCTGGAAACTCCACATGGACAGAGGAGCCTGGTGGGCTAAAGTCCATGGGGTCACAGAGAGACAACTAAGCACAGCATATCATGTGTTTTCCTAGATAAATAATGCTATTTTTAAAAGACATTTGTGGAGACAGGAGGTAGTGTCTTCCATGGATATATCCAGAATCTAACCAGTTTCTTTCTGTCATTAATCATTAGTGATCAACACCTTTTTAAAAGTTAGGTTACCTAAACTTCATTATAAATTTATGTCTACTAAAGCAGAAATAATAGCAGAAGTACTTCTGTTAAAGATAATTTTATTGCTATTGCTCTTTAGAGCTTCTTCCTAATGAATGGAGAAAAAAGCAAAGCACTGTTACCGTCTTTTAGATTTCACATAATAGTGATATCATATGATATTTGTCTTTCTCTGTCTGAGTTACTTCACTCAGTACGACAATCTCTAGGTCCGTTTGTGTTACTACAAATGACATTATTTCATTCTTTTTTAAAAATAGACAACTAATAAGAACCTACTGTGCAGCACAGGGACCTCTACTCAATACTCTGTAACCACCTATATGGAAAAAAAAAGGGGGGGGAATATATGTATATGTATAACTGGTTCACTTTCCTGTACAACGGAAACTAACACCACATTGTGGAATTAACTATATGACAATAAAAATGTAAAAAACATTTTATATGTAGTAAATTATTGCTTAGAACCACAAAAACATGAAAAGACTGCGCCATCACTTCCCCTCACTTCTAAGAGAAGTGGATTTTTTGAGCTTCTTGAAAATACGTTATTAAAGTCACAAAAGATCTTTTACTTTTAGCATTTGTTAGAAGGATAAAAAGAACTAAAAGCACCAGTGGGAAAAAGTTAAAGGAGGAGGGAGCTCCAGGAAGCCCTCACCCCTTCATTTCAGGAACAAGGAACTTTCATAATTTATAACAGCAGTTGGCTCTGAAATAGAGAAAAATGTCCCAAATCCATTCATTTTTCTTACAGCATTTATTGCTTTATTTTTCTCATATTTTTTGTCAATCCTTTTGTCTTGAGTGCAACAGGCAATTATAGGGTAGTTTAGGGCTTTTTCAAGAAGAGTTTGTCAGTGTCTCCAGATATGTGCCACCTGTTTCTCAGGCTGTAATAGCTCCATCGATTCTCAGTGTACCACTGAGCATGGCTTAGCCCAAAGGAGCTTCAAGTGAATTATGCTGATAACGAGGTCTGTTCGATTCAAATACTCTACCAGGGTTAGTTACTTCAACTTGAAAAATGATTTCCCATTTACTGATTCCAAGTACGTTAGTCATCTGTGCTTCTGAGTCAAATATTAAGAGAGAAAGCTTTTTTTGGTTGTTGAATTGCATTTCTTAGTCATATATATTTGCTCATGACTTTTGAAAGGATAAAGAGATAAATTGGCAAGGATAAGGTAAATGTAAGCTAGATAAGTAGTCATTCCAGATTCCACATACTGTTTTTTTTGTTTAATCATTGCTCTATTTTAAAGGGTGGGAAGGTGAGTGATTAAGGGTGCATATATAACTAGATTTTTATACCCCTCAGCCACCAAATTTTTACTTCACTTTGGTTCCTATAAACCTATATTGACATCAAAGGATCTGTGCTTATCAACAGATTTTAATAAAACATGCACCTGGAGTATTAATCACCACATACTGAAAGACAGCTGAGTCCATAGGAGTGACCGTTAGAGCCATTGAAAAGAAAAGTTGCTTTTCCTCCACATAAGGCTGTTATCTGGGTTCTTACAAGTCCCTTCCATGAGCATGGAGTCCACATCACATCCCCAAATGAAGTACAGTGGTGCTGTCAAGTTCAAGTGTGTGTTTCTGAATTTATTCCAAATCAACCATCACAAGCTTGAAGTTAAAGTGACAGTGTTAGTCACTTGTTGTGTTTGATTCCTTGTGACGCCATGGACAGTAGCATGCCAGGCTCCTCTGTCCATGGAATTCTCCAGGTAAGAATACTGGAGTGGGTAACTGTTCCCTTTTCCAGGGGAACTTTTTGATCCAGGGATCAAACCCAGGTCTCATCACAAGCTTCAGTTCAATTCAGTTCAGTCACTCAGTCATGTCTGACTGTTTGCAACCCCATGAATCGCAGCACGCCAGGCCTCCCTGTCCATCACCAACTCCCAGATTTGACTCAAACTCATGTCCATAGAGTCGGTGATGCCATCCAGCCATCTCATTCTCTGTCGTCCCCTTCTCCTCCTGCCCCTAATCCCTCCCAGCATCAGGATCTTTTCCAATGAGTCAACTCTTCGCATGAGGTGGCCAAAGTATTGGAGTTTCAACTTTAGCATCAGTCCTTCCAAGGAACACTAGGGCCTGACCTCATTTAATATGGACTGGTTGGATCTCCTTGGAGTCCAAGGGACTCTCAAGAGTCTTCTCCAACACCACAGTTCAAAAGCACCAATTCTTCCACACTCAGCTTTCTTCACAGTCCAACTCTCACATCCATACATGACCACTGGAAAAACCATAGCCTTGACTAGACAGACCTTTGTTGGCAAAGTAATATCTCTGCTTTTCAATATGCTATCTAAGGTGGTGATAACTTTCCTTCCAAGGAGTAAGTGTCTTTTAATTTCATGGCTGCAGTCACCATCTGCAGTGATTTTGGAGCCCCAAAAAATAAAGTCTGTCACTGTTTTTACTGTTTCCCCATCTATTTGCAGTGAAATAATGGGACCAGATGCCATGATCTTAGTTTTCTGAATGCTGAGCTTTAAGCCAACTTTTTCACTCTCCTCTTTCACTTTCATCAAGAGGCTTTTGAGTTCCTCTTCACTTTCTTCCATAAGGGTGGTGTCATCTGCATATCTGAGGTTATTGATTGATTATATTCTTTGCAGCCAAAGATGGAGAAGCTCTATACAGTCAGTAAAAACAAGACCAGGAGCTGACTGTGGCTCAGATCATGAACTCCTCATTGCCAAATTCAGACTTAAATTGGAGAAAGTAGGGAAAACTACTAGACCATTCAGGTATGACCTAAGTCAAATCCCTATGATTATACAGTGGAAATGAGAAATAGACTTAAAGGACTAGATCTGATAGACAGAGTGCCAGATGATCTATGGACGGAGGTTCATGACATTGTACAGGAGAGAGGGATCAAGACCATTCCCATGGAAAAGAAATGCAAAAAAGCAAAATGGCTGTCTGGGGAGGTCTTACAAATAGCTGTGAAAAGAAGAGAAATGAAAAACAAAGGAGAAAAGGAAAGATATAAGCATCTGAAGGCAGAGTTCCAAAGAATAGCAAGGAGAAATAAGAAAGCCTTCCTCAGTGATCAATGCAAAGAAATAGAGGAAAACAACAGAATGGGACTAGACTAGAATGGGAACAGACTAGAGATCTCTTCAAGAAAATTAGATATACCAAGGGAACATTTCATGCAAAGATGGGCTCGATAAATGAGAGAAATGGTATGGATCTAACAGAGGCAGAAGATATTAAGAAGAGGTAGCAGGAATACACAGAAGAACTGTACAAAAAAGATCTTCATGACTAGAGCCAGACATCCTGGAACGTGAAGTCAAGGGGGCCTTGGAAAGCATCACTACGAACAAAGCTAGCGGAGGTGGTGGAATTCCAGTAGAGCTATTTCAAATCCTGAAAGATGATGCTGTGAAAGTGCTGCACTCAATATGCCAGCAAATTTGGAAAACTCAGCAGTGGCCACAGGACTGGAAAAGGTCTGTTTTCATTCCAATCCCAAAGAAAAGCAATGCCAAAGAATGCTCAAACTACTGCACAATTGCACTCATCTCACACACTAGTAAAGTAATGCTCAAAATTCTCCAAACCAGGCTTTAGAAATACATGCACCATGAACTTCCAGATGTTCAAGTTGGTTTTAGAAAAGGCAGAGGAACCAGAGATCAAATTGCCAACATCATCTGGATCATCAAGAAAGCAAGAGAGCTCCAGAAAAACATCTATTTCTGCTTTATTGACTATGCCAAAGCCTTTGACTGTGTGGATCACAATAAACTGTGGACAGTTCTGAAAGAGATAAGAATACCAGACCACCTGACCTGCCTCTTGAGAAACATGTATGCAGGTCAGGAAGCAACAGTTAGAACTGGACATGGAACAACAGACTGGTTGCAAATAGGGAAAGGAGTACGTCAAGGTTGTGTATTGTCACCCTGCTTATTTAACTTCTATGCAGAGTACATCATGAGAAATGCTGCGCTGGAAGAAGCACAAGCTGGAATCAAGATTGCCAGGAGAAATATCAATAACCTCAGATATGCAGATGACATCACAAGCTTAGACATGATTAAATGGAAACATATAAAACCTTCCTCCTTTTAGCCTATTTAGAAAAGGGCTCACTTGTTTAAATTGAGCTGTACATTTTAAGAAAATATGAGCTTAGTTTCCTGTCTCATGTACTAAATTCATGGTTTTACATAAAATGCGTCTAATCAAACAGATATTTTTAATTTCTGAAGCAATTTTGTTAAAAATCACCATTACCAACTGAGCCACCATGGCTTCCTTGGTGGCCCAGTCGGTAAAGAACAGCAGTGCAGCAGACCTGGGTTCGATCCCTGAATTGGAAAGAACCTCTGGAGAAGGAAATGGCAACCCACTCCAGTTTTTTTGCCTGGGAAATCCCATGTACATAAAAGCCTGGTGGGCCACAGTCCATGGGATCACATTGGACAAGACTTAGTGACTAAACCACCAACCTCTGATTTTAAACAATCCCAATGAAGAAAGAAAATCTGTTTGAAAAATAAAGAAGTAAATGAATGTTCATTTGTTTGGAAATGAGGGAGAGTGGAAATTTGAGTAATTCCTTTTCTTTTCTTAATTTTGAATTTTGTACATGATTTATCTAATAAAAAGGCATTTATAGTAGCTGTTTGCTTTAGAGATAGCAATGGCAGAAAATCTTTCATTCATTACAATCCGAAACGATGACCTTTTGGTTCCAGTGTAATTAAAGTATACCCTAATAAAACGTTATATTGGAAAATGAAACCTTTTCTCAAAAATATGAGGTTTTGATTTATGTGAAATAATCTGTGTTCCAAGAACATGTTGAAAAAAATCTAGCACTGCCTAGTTAGGTGGCACTAACATGAAAGTTTTACTGAGTTGTCTCCTGGGCGCTGGGCCTGGAAGTTCAGTTCAGTTCAGTTGCTCAATCGTGTCCATTTCTTTGCGACCTCATTACAGCACACCAGGCTTCCTTGTCAGTCACCAACTCCCGGAGCTTGCTCAAACTCATGTCCATCAAGTCAGTGATGCCATCCAACCATCTCATCCTCTTTTATCCCCTTCTCTTCCCACCTTCAATCTTTCCCATTTTCAGGGTCTTTTCCAATGAGTCAGTGCCTCGTGTCAGGTGGCCTGGAAATATATTGTCATTATTCCAAACCTAAGGACAAAGAGAGGTGACCTAGAGGTAGTACTAAGACAAAAGAGAACTTAAAAAAAAAAATCATCACTCATGAAACTTTTGCACCACATACGTGAGAAATGATTCTATTTGAGGAAATCAGAATTGAAAGAGACACGTGTACCCCAATGTTCATTGCAGCACTGTTTATAATAGCCAGGACATGGAAGCAACCTAGATGTCTATCAGCAGATGAATGGATAAGAAAGCAGTGGTACATATACACCATGGAGTATTACTCAGCCATTAAAAAGAATACATTTGATTCAGTTCTAATGAGGTAGCCGATTATACAGAGTGAAGTAAGCCAGAAAGAAAAACACCAATAAAGTATACTAACGCATATACATGGAATTTAGAAAAATGCTAATGATAACCCTGTATGTGAGACAGCAAAAGAGACACAGATGTATAGAACAGTCTTTTGGACTCTGTGAGAGAGCGAGAGGGTGGGATGATTTGGGAGAATGGCATTGAAACATGTATATTATCATATGTGAAATGAATTGCCAGTCCAGGTTGGATGCATGATACAGGGTGCTTGGGACTGGTGCACTGGGATGACCCAGAGGGATGGGATAGGGAGGGAGGGGGGAGGTGGGTTCAGGATGGGGAACACATGTACACAAGTAGCAGATTCATGTCAATGCATGGCAAAACCAATACAATATTGTAAAGTTAAAAAAAAATAAAACTGAAAAATAAATAAATACAATTTAAAAAGAATATGAACAAAGAAGTAAAGGCTTTAACTCAATCTCCTCACTGTAAATGTGTCCACCCTATGACCTCTGAAAGATGCCCTCCTAGCAGCCCTTTCTACTTCTCTTGTTCACCTGTTACTTCAATGAGAATACCTCTGTGGGTGATAATCATGGAGAATATTTGCTTAACCTTCAATGAAAATGGATCTAACACCTAATTTTTTAAAACACATAGTTCCCTGGTGACTCACAAGTAAAGAACCTGCCTGCCAATGCACAAGATGCAGCTTGATCCCTGGGTCAAGAAGATCCTGGAGAAGAGAATGGCAAGCCACTCCAGCATTCGTGCCTGGGAAATCCCATGGACAGAGGATCCTGGTGGGACCATGCGTCAAAAAAAGAATCGGACATGACTTAGCAACTAAACAGCACCAACAACCTGTGCTAAAATTAAGTGGATGAAGGAGAAAGAGAGAGAGAGATAAAAGTAAAAGTAAAGCAGCCAGAGCAGGGTGGGTGTGTTTCTACTGTGGACTTTGAAGGGATAGAAAATAACAGTAATTTAACACCAATGAATTTATGTATGGTATACTTCTCTTTTTTTTTTGCTTAACACTGTTGAGCCTACATCAGAAATTCAGGGCATTTATAAAAGTGGCCTGGGGTGTTTAAAACAGTGATAAGTATTCAATGCAGAGAATTTAGAAGATACAAACATATAAAAAAGAAAATTAAAACCATTCATAATCCCCACTGAGCAGACGTAAAACTATGAACATTTGGGTCTGTCTGAATAGGTGTGTATTTAGAGCAAAGCAGGGAGATTGTGTGTGTGTGTGTGTGTGTGTGTGTGTGTGTGCACAAACTGTGCATGTGCTTATCCACTCATTCCTTCCCCCTTTTGTATCTGTAAATGCTTTTTGTATAAATGGTATAAACCCTAACCTTATTTTTAATGGTAATTTGTTATATTTATTTCATTTTCTCTATTTCACAAAGAAAGCACATTTGTTATAGAAAAGTTAGAAAATATACCCAAAAAACTTTTTAAAAAGCAAACCAAGTGATAACTGGTCACATCACTTTAATTTACAGGCCTTTAGTCTTTTTTTTTCTTTTCAACTATAGCAGATAGATATGAGTTTATTGTTCCTTTCTTTTTATTTTTCAAATATCCTGTCATACCCTATATTATAACATATAACTTTTTAAAACTTGATAACATACATAATGATTTATCGTATTAAATAGAACAAATTTCTCTAAGTTGCCTCAAGAAATATTGTAGCAATCTCAAGTCCCACCAAGAGTCTGCTTTTCCACATTAACAGGAACTCTGAGTATTACCATTCTTTCTAAAAATCTCTCAATCTAAGAGGTGAAAGATGTTTTCTCTGAAAGACGAATTTGCAATTATTTGGTTAGCAAAAGTTGACCATTTTGTATATTCCATGACCATTTTCATGTCTTAAATTTTCAAATCACTTTATAAATATATTTTACTCATTTTCTCTAGGGATTTATATAAACTACAGATACAGACATACACAAACATATACTATTAATTCATAGGGTTCATGTTGATTGCAAAACTCTTCTAGCTTGTTTTTTGTCTTTTAAGTTTGTTCTGATGTCTTCTGTCATACGGTAGTTTTTAACGTAGGAGTAATTATTAGTCTTTCCCCTGTTACTGTATCCTGTTTAAGAAATGTTCTCTATTTTTGACTTTGCCTTTACCATTTCCCTGATCTCAATTGCCTCCTCCAAACAGTACCCTGCTACAGATTTTTACTGATACTATTGTTGGACTCAAGGTTAAGGATGACTTGGATCCTATTAGGTTAATTTCATTTCCTGAGGGATTAGTCATTAAGAGGAAAAAATTAGACTGTCTGATAAGCCATGGCTAATATTTCTCACATCTGATTCGAATATAGAATTCAAAGTCTTCACTTGAAAAAGGCTAATGTATTCGACAACGATGCCCATGGATTGTGTAAGTATCAGCTTTCCTACCTTTGAAAAACTCCTTGCGAAGGTGAAGATACTGCAGATAAGATTCACCATGAAGATTAGAACTCAGCCCTAATTTCATAACTGATGAAGACATGGAGATTCAAGACAGTTAAATTATTGCTCAGCATCTTGTGGCTAGTCAGTACCAAGGTTGTCACAAAATTCAAATCAGTGTTCCCAGTCCAAAGTTGCTTTAGACACCCACGCAATACAGTACTTCGCTCTCTCCTAAAATTTAGCTAAGAGGCATAAGCCTGCCCTTAAATATTAAGAAGGCTGTTGCATCATTATGCAAATACTAGATCACAAAAATGATGGCCTTCTTGTCCCCAGTGACTCCTCTAAGAAGTTAAACTCAGAGTATAATAAAAGATAGAAGGACTGACTCCTTACTTAGCAGTACAGTCAGTTAGATTGAAATTTACTTTCTCAAAAGCAGATGTCCTTGGAGGCTTCAGCATTCATGCTGGCAATTCAATGTTAATTCTTTTGTTCTAAGACTTTCTACCTGTCAGAAGATGCAATTTTAAGTTTCCCTTTTTAATAAGAACAATCTGTTACACATATAAAAGTGGAATTTTTCCGAAGCTTAAGTCAAATAGGTAGTTTTAGAAATAAAAATTGGATCCTGTGAAAATATTGCAAGTGAATCAAAGCATTGCTAAGCCAAAACCTCCTAGCTAGTAAAAAGTATTAAGAGTAACAAGTATCTTTCATTAAGACTCAAGCCCAAGGTTGGTTCAAGTTTCTTTCTCCTGCACAACTATAGAAGTCAAATCTGCTCTTATTTTTAGACGTATTGCCTGACTCTGTATTAAAAGAAGAGGATGTTGGAATTTTTCTATTAAAACACTCCTTTCTCCTTTATGTTTCCCAGAAATAAAATAAGAGCCTTTCCAAACTAGTTTTTTTTTTTTTTCTAAATGAAGGAAATCAAAGTCCCAATATATTAATTACCTTCTCCAAATTCCTAACCCCCCAAAAAACAACAGAAACAAGAAACAATTTTTAAATAACTTTTTAAAAAATAGCCAAGTGTTTTCCCCTCTGTTAATGATTAAATTTATGTCAATTCAGGCTTACAATGATCACACTTTAAGTTCAGATTGAAATGCTAAATTTATAAAAATGAAATCAACCCTGCAGCTCAGATTTTATATCATTTAACCAAAGCACTGAGTTAGACAAGGCTGTGGTCCTAGTGTGATTAGATTGACTAGATTTCTGTGAGTATGGTTTCAGTGTGTCTGCCCTCTGATGCCCTCTTGCAACACCTACCATCTTACTTGGGTTTCTCTTACCTTGGGCGTGGGGTATCTCTTCACAGCTGCTCCAGCAAAGCCTAGCCGCTGCTCCTTACCTTGGATGAGAGGTATCTCCTCCCGCCGCCCTTCCTGACCTTCAACGTGGGATGGCTCCTCTAGGCCCTCCTGCGCCCGCACAGCCACCACTCCTTGGATGTGGGGTTGCTCCTCCCAGCCACCATCCCTGGCCTCAGATGCGGAGTATTTCCTCCCAGCCGTCCCCCCTGACCTGGGTCGCAGGGTAGCTCCTCTCAGCCACTGCCCTTGACCTCGGATGCAGGGTAGCTCCTCTTGGCTATTCCTGTGCCATCACAGCCTGGCACTCTAGGCTGCTGCCCCTGACCTCAGACATGGGGTAGCTTGCCACCGCTGCCACCGCCACCAGCAGGTCATGGTGGAGAGGCCTGACAGAATGTGGTCCACTGGAGAAGGGAATGGCAAACCACTTCAGTATTCTTGCCTTGAGAACCCCATGAACAGTATGAAAAGGCAAAATGGTAGGATACTGAAAGAGATACTCCCCAGGTCAGCAGGTGCCCAATATGCTACTGGAGGTCAGTGGAGAAATAACTCCAGAAAGGATGAAGGGATGGAGCCAAACCAAAAACAATACCCAGCTGTGGATGTGACTGGTGATAGAAGAAAGACCCAATTCTGTAAAGAGCAATATTGCATAAGAACCTGGAATGTCAGGTCCATGAATCAAGGCAAATTGGAAGTGGTCAAACAGGAAATGGCAAGAGTGAACGTCGACATTCTAGGAATCAGCGAACTAAAATGGACTGGAATGGGTGAATTTAACATAGATGACCATTATATCTATTACTGCGGGCAGGAATCCCTCAGAAGAAATGGAGTAGCCATCATGGTCAACAAAAGAGTCCGAAATGCAGTACTTGGATGCAGTCTCAAAAACAGCAGAATGATCTGTTCATTTCCAAGGCAAACCATTCAATATCACAATAATCCAAGTCTATGCCCCAACCAGTAATGTTGAAGAAGCTGAAGTGGAACGGTTCTATGAAGACCTACAAGACCTTTTAGAACTAACATCCAAAAAAGATGTCCTTTTCATTATAGGGGACTGGAATGCAAATTAGGAAGTCAAGAAACACCTGGAGTAACAGGCAAATTGGCCTTGGAATACGGAATGAAGCAGGGCAAAGACTAATAGAGTTTTGCCAAGATAATGCACTGGTCATAGCAAACACCCTCTTCCAACAACACAAGAGAAGACTCTACACATGGACATCACCAGATGGTCAACACCGAAATCAGATTGATTATGTTCTCTGCAGCCAAAGATGGAGAAGCTCTATACAGTCAACAAAAACAAGACCAGGAGCTGACTGTGGCTCAGATCATGAACTCCTTATTACCAAATTCAGACTCAAATTGAAGAAAGTAGAGGAAACCGCTAGACCATTCAAGTATGACCTCAATCAAATCCCTTATGATTATACAGTGGTAGTGAGAAATAGATTTAAGGGACTAGATCTGATAGATAGAGTGCCTGATGAACTATGGAATGAAGTTCGTGACATTGTACAGGAGACAGGGATGAAGACCATCCCCATGGAAAAGAAATGCAAAAAAGCAAAATAGCTGTCTGGGGAAGCCTTACAAATAGCTGTGAAAAGAAGAAACGCAAAAGGCCAAGGAGAAAAGGAAAGATACAAACATCTGAATGCAGAGTTCCAAAGAATAGCAAGAAGAGATAAGAAAGCCTTCTTCAGCGATCCATGCAAAGAAATAGAGGAAAACAACAGAATGGGAAAGACTAGAGATCTCTTCAAAAAAATTAGAGATACCAAGGGAACATTTCATGCAAAGATGGGCTCAATAAAGGACAGAAATGGTATGGAACTAACAGAAGCAGAAGATATTAAGAAGAAGTGACAAGAATACACAGAAGAACTGTACAAAAAGGATCTTCACGACCCAGATAATCATGATGGTGTGATCACTCATCTAGAGCCAGGCATCCTGGAATGTGAAGTCAAGTGGGCCATAGAAAGCATCACTATGAACAAAGCTAGCGGAGGTGATGGAATTCCAGTTGAGCTATTTCAAATCCTGAAAGATGATGCTGTGAAAGTGCTGTGCTCAATATGCCAGCAAATTTGGAAAGCTTAGCAGTGGCCACAGGACTGGAAAAGGTCAGTTTTCATTCCAATTCCAAAGAAAGGCAATGCCAAAAAATGCTCAAACTACAGCACAATTGCACTCATCTCACACACTAGTAAAGTAATGCTCAAAATTCTCGAAGCCAGGCTTCAGCAATACATGAACTATGAACTTCCTGATGTTCAAGCTGGTTTTAGAAAAGGCAGAGGAACCAGAGATCAAGTTGCCAACATCCACTGGATCATGGAAAAAGCAAGAGAGTTCCAGAAAAGCATCTATTTCTGCTTTATTGACTATGCCAAAGCCTTTGACTGTGTGGATCACAATAAACTGTGGACAATTCTGAAAGAGATGGGAATACCAGACCACCTAACCTGCCTTTTGAGAAATCTGTATGCAGGCTAGGAAGCAACAATTAGAACTGGACATGAAACAACAGACTGGTTCCAAATCAGATAAGGAGTATGGCAAAGCTGTATATTGTCACCCTGCTTATTGAACTTCTATGCAGAGTACATCATGAGAAATGCTGGACTGGAAAAAGCACAAGCTGGAATCAAGATTGCTGGGAGAAATATCAATAACCTCAGATATGCAGATATGCATACCACCCTTATGGCAGAAAGTGAAGAGAAACTCAAAAGCCTCTTGATGAAAGTAAAAGAGGAGAGTGAAAAAGTTGGCTTAAAGCTCAACATTCAGAAGACTAAGATCACGGCATCCAGTCCCATCACTCCATGGGAAATAAATGGGGAAACAGTGGAAACAGTGTCAGACTATTTTGGGGGGCTCCACAATCACTGCAGATGGTGATTGCAGCCATGAAATTAAAAAATGCTTACTCCTTGAAAGAAAAGATATGAGCAACCTAGATAGCATATTCAAAAGCAGAGACATTACTTTGCCGACTAAGGTCCGTCTAGTCAAGGCTATGGTTTTTCCAGTAGTCATGTATGGATGTGAGAGTTGGACTGTGAAGAAGGCTGAGCATCGAAGAATTGATGCTTTTGAACTGTGGTGTTGGAGAAGACTCTTGAGAGTCCCTTGGACTTCAAGGAGATCCAACCAGTCCATTCTGAAGGAGATCAGCCCTGGGATTTCTTTGGAAGGAATGATGCTAAAGCTGAAACTCCAGTACTTTGGCCACCTCATGTGAAGAGTTGACTCATTGGAAAAGACTTTGATGCTGGGAGGGATTGGGGGCAGGAGGAGAAGGGGATGACAGAGGATGAGATGGCTGGATGGCATCACGGACTTGATGGACACGAGTCTGAGTGAACTCCGGGAGTTGGTGATGGACAGGGGGGCCTGGCGTGCTGCGATTCTTGGGGTCGCAAAGAATCAGACACGACTGAGCGACTGAACTGAACTGAACTGAACCAAAACATATACAAGAGTTGAAAGAGAAGGTTTGCATTTTCCTCAAGGTTACTTCTAGGCACACCAAATTAATTTTAGAAATTAAATATCTGGAGACTTCCCAGGCAGCCCAACAGTTAAGACTTCACCTTCCAATGCAGGGGGTAAGGGTTTGATCCCTGGTAGGGGAGCTAAGATCCCACATGCCTCGTGGCCAAAAAACAAACAAACAGAAAAAGAGAAGCAATATTGTGACAAATTCAATAAATACTTAAGAAAAAAAATGGTCTATGCCAAAAAATAATCTTTAAAAAAGAGATTAATTATCTGAATCCAGAAAGTAATCATCTGGATTAATAAAACTAAAAGTAAGTGTTTGATCCACTTACCGGTGTCTGTCAGTGAAAATGTTTGAATCATGTGTATGCTTGTGCCAACTTGCAACATTGTCAGGATGGGTTGATATGAAAAACCAGCCAGGGCTAAAAAGTGACAATTGTGTTTTTTCATTCATTTCCACAAACACAGTCATTTGAAAATAAAGTGAGAGACCCTGCAGGAATCAACTGCTGAGAAATACAAAGTGGAACTACTCCTCATTTGATTATAATGCTAGATGCAAAGTAAGAGGCAAAAAGTACAGACATTTAGGTTACAAAATAAGTAAGTCCTGGGAATATAATGTATATCATGGTGACTGTAGTTAATAAGACTGTATCGCATATTTGAAAGTTGCTAAGGGAGGAGATCTTAAAAGCTCTTAACTCAGAAAAAAATTTTTTAACTATGCCTGTATGGTGACAAGTGCCTAGTCTTATTGTGGTGATCATTTAGTAGTAAAAATATACACATATTGAAGCATTAAGTTGTATACCTGAAACTAATATACTGTTATATATCAGTTATACCCACATTTTAAAAATCTTTTAAAAAATTATAAATACATAAATATTTTTACATTTAAAAAAATACAGATAGCCCCCAAGATCCACAAAAGATAAAGACAAATTTATCCTAGAAAGATTTCAACAGTTACAAGACTCCAGGCATAAGACAAGCTCTGCTTAATAAAGAGACTGATATTTAAGCTTTGCTCTTTTTTGAAGCAAATTTTACATTTACTTTCATGTTCCTTACAGTTTATAGTATGACTCCTCATTACAAAACCTGAAGGACAACTTAGATCAATCTAGGAATTTTAATATGCTGGAGGTTTAGGAATAAAACTTGTGTCCATCTTGGAAAAGTTGTCAACATTCTCTTCATTTATTTTCAGAGGTTTCTAAAGCTATTCAGAGTGTTTTATAAAAACTCAAAGTATTCAGTTGAGCTTTACACTCTTGTAAACATAGGGATAAGTCCCAGCATCATCTATGCACTAACATATATAGAAAGCAAGCAATATGCACTTCTAGCCTAGCTGTGCACTGAATTTTACCTCCTAACTGTTTAGGAAAGTATTGAGAATTTCATTGTAGATTTAACTCGAGGCTTCAGCATTAAGAATTGCAGACCTGATGAATTAGTCTTTTCAGTGAGATAACCGCTACACTTTATTCAGAGATGAAGAGTTTATCTTGGAGGAATTTTTCCTTTAATATCCTGCAGAGTGGGTCAGGAAGTCTTATGAGAATACACTTTCTTGTGAGATGACAGTCTTCACAGGCAATCTGAAATGAATCACCCAAGATTTGCTTTTTTTGCTAACCATTATTCATCTTTCCTCTCCAACTCCCACCTATCCACCCCCATCCCCATCTCTCCTAGAGGGCTGCTTTGGGAACAAAAGAGAAAAGTCATCACACAACCATCTAACAGAGTTTCCCAATTAGTGAGCTATTTCCAGGGATCATGTCAGTCACCTTTGGGTTACATTAATTTACTGATGTCCATGGACCAGAGCTGTAGTTTCCAAAGGTGAATGGCACATTTATATTTCCCACTGGAAAGAGCAAGAAAGAAATATACTACTGTTTTGGAGTTCTAACCTAGTAAGCCAATATAATGACAACAGGGAGAGTTAAATTAAAATTAGTAAAATTCTTTTTCCATAAACTTGACAGTAAAAGTCAAATGGCCTCACTATAGAATAATGTTTCACACATAAAGTCACTCAGCTAAAAAAAAAAAATTTTCTTTGGATCTCTGTGACTTTAGGCAAGTTATTTGTTTTTTGTTTGCTTTTGATATAATGTAAATAATCATTGCATGTACCACTAACCTCTAAGAATCAAATTAAATAATAAGTCTGAAGGCATGTAGGTAACCGCAAGCACCAACTAAACATGACAAAGTATTAGGAAATCTCATTAAAATATATGAATCAGTGCAATGTGGATCGTGTCTGTAATGAAATGTTTTCAAGGACTTTATCTACACTGATCATTGGTACAGTGACCTTCTCAACTTGGGTTCCCCAAAGATCACACCCTCATCAAAGGACTTGGAGACGAGTAGTTAGGAGGTGACCCTAGGGAGTACAAGGAAGGAAGTAGGGAAGGCATGAAAGAGCGATTTCAATGAAGGGTGTGTGCACAAGCTGGTTACCACTGTGGGCAACTAGTGTTCTGTCTACTGGGGACCATCCAGAGACCTTATGGAAAATCCCTCAAATTCAGCCCCTTAAGGATGGAAGGGGTCTCCCAGTGGGTGTTACTCCCTCCCTTGATCATTATCACTACCATTCAGATTGGTTGGTTGAGATGGTGCTGGAGGGAGGCTGTGTTCTAAGAAAACACCTTCCCAAATTGACATGGAAAGTGGTCAACAGGCTAGAACCAGCCTTGAAGCTTCAGGGAGCCTCAAGGGTGCAGGTGTGCAGCAAGGTGTCAAGAATTTTCTTTTTTCTGTTTTCCACATTCCTTTTTGACAAAATCTAACTTTCTTATTCTGTAAACCAGTGGCCCAGTTTCTACCGAATAGGAAGGTAACATGCAAGTACCTGGTTGACAGCCCTACCCTTCCCTTTAACAATTATTCCATACACGGGACAGTACATATTACTGGGGAAAAAAAAAAAAACAACATAGAAAGCACCCAATAGCTTTTATATGTGCTCCAAAATAAACAGCAAATTCAGGAAAGAAATAATTTTGAAATGAAGCTACCCTCCTATTTGCCTTCAGCACTGCTATTACTATGACATAATTATTTTGTTATAATTTGCCTTTTTGTCATGTTAATGGTGCCAACAGGTAATAAGTGAATTGAGTTCCTAATTATGTCTAACTACTAAAGACGAAGTGCCATGGAAAGAAAAGCAAGGTATGAGAAAGAATCTTGGGATGTCCCTAGAGGAGACTGCAGATCTAGCCATGATCATGAACACTATTACTAAGCAGACGTTTCAATATACTGCATGAATATTAAGAAAGATGGATTGGGACTTACCCAGTGGTCCAGTGGCTAAGACTCTGTGCTCCCAATGCTGGAGGCCCAGGGACTAGATCTCACATGCCATAACTGAGACCCAGGGCAGCCAAATAAACAAATATTAAAATTAATAAATAAATAAAAGCAAATCTTAAAAAGGATGGATTGACAAGGGGAAGCAAAATTATGTGAATTAGTCATATTTTACATTATTTTTATGTTTTTGTCATTGGTCCTCTTAAAAACAAAAATCGCATAAACTGGAGCTGTGGAACATATTTTGCTAAGGGGTGTCAGCAATGCCTTAATCACTTATTGCTCACTAAGTAGAACAACCAGATGTTCAGATCTTAAGGACATTCCACCCACTTCTAAAACTCCCAGTACAGTTCTAATTACCCACTTACGGCTACTTGCTTCTTTCCTTGTGGTTGAAAACATTGTAAAACTGGCACCAAAGTGCTATGTGAATAAAGCGTGTTAGCAAGTTTTGCACATAATTAGTAGCTCTCCTGAAGAAGCAACGTGGAAATTCTATAGCCCATACTGGACACAAAATCTTCCTCTATGATATCCAAAAAGATACCTTCTTAAAAATGAGGTTCACACATGGACCTTATCATGCTGAATGAAGTAAGTCAGACAGAGAAGGAGAAATATATGACATCCTTTATATACAATCTAAAAAGAAATGATACAAACTCGCTTACAAAACAGAAAGAGACTCCCAAACTTAGGGAATGAACTTATTGTTTCTAGGGGGAACAAGATAGTTAGGGAGTTTGGATGGTCACGTTCACACGGCTGTACTTAAAATGGATAACCAACAATGACCTACTGTATAGCACATGGAATAACACATGGAACTCTGCTTAATGTTATGTGGCAGCCTGGATGAGAGGGAAGTTTAGGGGAGAATGGATACATGTATATGTATGACTGAGTCTGTTTGCTGTTCAACTGAAACTATCACAACATTGTTAATAGGTTCTACCCCATTACAAAACAAAAAGTTTTTTTTTTTAATAGGAAAAGATGTATTCTAGGGACTTCACTGGTGATCCATTGGCTAAAGACCCCACACTCCCAATGCACGGGGCCCAGGTTTGATTGCTGGTCAGGAAACTACATCCCACATGCCTCAACTAAGAGTTCATCTACCTCTACCAAAGATTCTTCATGCTGTAAAGGAGAAGACTGAAGGTCCCACATGCCACAATTAAGACCCAATGCAGCCAAAATAGTATGTTAAAAAAAAGATCTTTTTTTAAAAAGTGAGATGCAGTTTAATAGGAAGAAGACTGTTCTTGTAATTAGAACAGCTATTCAAGCCCCAGTTCAGCCGCTTATTCATGAGAAACCCTGAGTCACCCACAGATTTCTCTGTAGAGAAGGAATGATGATACTTCCCCCAAAGCACTTTCACTCTGACTCGGGAGGCAGAAATGAATCGATACATACAGCAATGCTCACTAAACTGTCAACACCCACAGTATCATATAAATTGTATGTAGGAGCTATGAAAGCATTGTGTGTTTTGAATACAAAACAGAAGAATGTAATTGAATGATGCTTCAGATACAGATGATAAAGAAAATGACAGCGTGAGCTCAACAAACAACGCATGAAAACAACTTGTGTCTGACTACATAATTTATAAGCCTGGAGCAAAATGAAAATGTGAGGCCCCTCATTCTAAAAGCAGGAAAGAAGGGAAAAGAGGCTTCTAGGGTGAGATGTCTTCACTTGTCATGATGTTTTCTGTTTGTTGTTTAAGGTCATGCTGATTGGGCAGGAGGTACTCACAAGGTGTGTGGAACAGAGGGTATGACTCCATCCTCTGAGTGTCCAGTCCCCAGTCTGGTGGGAAGAGCAGCAGTCTTCAGTAGGCAGTGACAGGAAGTACACATCCCAAGGAGGCAAAGAGGTTCCAAGTCCCCAGAAAACACTGTTATCCATCATTTTGCACTTACAAAACACAAACCCAAAGATAAAATGATTAAGAATTCTGAGATGGAGATTGTTGAGCCATAAATCTCAAACACAGGCTCCCTTCAGAGCATGTGGTCCTCAATGACTGTACTGATCATATGACCATGAATGCCTCCCTGGCGTCTCCTGTGATTGTGTGCATGCTCAGTCATGTCTGACTGCAACAACATGAACTGTAGCCCACCAGGTGGCTCCTCTGTGCATGGGATTCTCCAAGCAAGAATACTGGAGTGAGTTGCTATTTCCCACTCTAGGGGATCTTCCTGACTCAGGGATTGAACCCTATGTCTTTTTCATCTCCTGCATTGGCAGGTGGGTTCTTTACCAGTAGCACTGCCTGGAAAACCCATTCAACTTATATGTTACACTGAAAAGTTTAATTA
Source organism: Capra hircus (assembly GCF_001704415.2). Classification (NCBI taxonomy): domain Eukaryota; kingdom Metazoa; phylum Chordata; class Mammalia; order Artiodactyla; family Bovidae; genus Capra; species Capra hircus. The sequence continues at coordinate 58,374,995 of NC_030821.1, forward strand.
AAACAAAAAAAAAAGCTGAGGCCAGATGAGTTGCTAGAACTTTGATCTCTTTAAAAGATAATTACAAGCAAGCATGGCAAGTATTTTCAGTGTTTCTACGTTGTCTTTTAAATAGATATGAATTCTTAGTCTAAGAGTTATCTTTCTCCATCATGTATTCCTGTATCTGTTTTTCTCTACATACCCACGAGGCAGAGTCCTTATTCTATCAAGTTTGGTAGAAAGTTACCTCCTCCTATCACTTTTTTCTTGTTTTGCCTTTTTCCCTTTTTTTAATGCTGTTTTGTCTCTTCATTCAACCGTAATCAACATTTCTTCCAAGACTTCTCTTTTTCAAGAGAAATTTTTCTAATGTATTGGCTTACTCAGCTTTTGGTATCATATTTAAAATTTTTCATTTGTTGATAAATTGTAGGTGATGAATTGCAGACCTGTTACCATTTATGCAAAATGGCTTCAGTAATCCAAATAAAAGACAGAGATCTTTGGATAAATATTTTTAAAGTATAAGTATTTTGCTTGCAGAAAACACATTTAAAATTAAGTTTACAGATCAGGTAGAAATTTTAAAGACGAAAAATATATGCAGAGGAAAACACTAGCCAAAAGAAAGATTACGTAGCTATTTAAATATTAAACAAAAAGGAAATGGCAACCCACTCCCGTATTTCTGCCTGGAAAATCCCATGGACAGAGGAGGCTGGTGGGCTACAGTCCATGGGGTCACAAAGAGCTGGACACGGCTGAGCAACTGAGCACTCATGCACACACACAGACTTTACCTTTCTAAGAATGAAAATAAGGGTACAGAATGGGTGCATGGGGAAGTCATGTGCAATTTATATAATTAGCAAGGCTAATATCCAAAATATAACCATCAGAAATGACAAATTAATTAGAAAAAGACCAGAAACCTAATAAACAAAGTGAGCTAGACACTTGAACAGGCACTTTATAAAAGAGGATACTCAAATGCCAATAAACATATGAAAAGATACTCAACCTTATTAGTCATCATGGAAATTCCCATGAAAACCTCAGTGAGACGCTTCTACATACTCATCAGAAAACTTTAGATTAAAAGTCTGACAATGCCAAGGGTTAGCTAGGAAGGATATGGTACATGCTCTCCTTCTCAGCTCGTGGAATTATAAGTTCATATACTACCTTTGGAAATGCTTGGCACCATTTTCAAAATTTGAACACAAACATAACCTACAATCCAGCAATTCTGGCCACCTGCTTATGGATCCAACAAAAATTTCCTCGTGTGTACACCAAGAGACCTATATATAAAAGTTCATGGCATCGTAATTCACAACAGCTAACAACCAAAATGCCTATCAGCAGCATGATGTATATATAAATGTTTGAAAAAGACCCTGATGCTGGGAAGGATTGAAGGCAGGAGGAGAAGGGGATGACAGAAGATGAGGTGGTTGGATGGCATCATTGACTCAATGAACATGAATTTTGAGCAAACTCCGGGGGATAGTGAAGGACAGGGAAGCCTGGCTGCAGGTCCATGGGATCCCAAAGACTTAGACACAACTTAGCAACTGGGAAACAATGACAAAATGTTTGTATATTCATACACAGTCATACAGATGAATGAAATGGATGACTATCATAAATATAACATTGAGTGACAAAAACTAGACACAGATGTCTGCACATAATATAATTTCAGCTATTTACAGTTCAAAACAGGCAAAACTGTTGTCGTTTTCAGTTTGTGTCTGACTCTTTGCAATGCGATGGACTGCAGCACTCCAGGTTTCCCTGTCCTTCACTGTCTCCCGGAGCTGGTTCAAATTCATGTCTATTGAGTTGGTGATGCCATCCAACCATCTCATCCTCTGTTGTCCCCTTCTCCTCCTGCCTTTCAATCCAGGATAGTGTTTTTTCCTTTTATTTTTTTGAACAAAATTAACTGTATTAGGAATCAGGGAACCAAAGATGTACAAGATCTGATCTCTTTCTCAAGAATCTCACAGTCTAATGAGATCATGTAGGTAAAAAAGCATTATGAGCCAAAAACATAAACCATTATAATGTTATTATTTAGAATAGCAATATCTTGATAAACTGATACTTACATAACTACAGATAAATGAGCTAATATCTAAAGTACTTTTTTTCCTGATGTTTTATCAATCAGTTGACAAATAACATCTCATTAGCTGAAACTCACTAAGCAGGATAAGGGCTGTGTTTCTATGCAGACTCTTTGGCAGATGAAATGAAATGAATCTTTATTGCATTTCATATCTCCTCAGCCCATATGAATGCTGCCTAAACAAGGCTCCCATCAGCAGGCGAGGATTATACAGTCACTCAGATGATGTACCCTAGATGTGCTTACTTAATCATTGTTCATGCTCTTTGGGAAAGAATTCAAGCAGAATGCAGCCATCATTTTCTCCCTGGTTTTCTCCCAGGAAAACTCATGATTTGGCTTAAAAAAACAACAATAATAATAATAACTGCAGCAGCAAGAGCTTCAACAATAATAATGCCCTTAATAACAAGCTTTCCAGCTCATGTCCCATTAGTAAAATAAATATTCATACAAAATTATACTGCCACTAGTAAGAAATTATGCTTACCTACCACAAGTGAGAAAAGCAAAATTTGAAATTTGAAAATTGTAGCTTTAGCAAATACTCCATTTGTAGCACAAAAGTGATAAATTACCCATAAATGTAACATGATTTTACTTTGTTTTAATCTCCTTCAAAGTTATCTGATTTTTTAAATACACATCACTATATCTCTTTAAGAGTGTGCTGTCTGTATTATTTCTGCTACATTTATTCCAGGACCAGAAGGAGAAGGGGATGACAGAGGGTGAGACGGTTGGATGCCATCACTGACTCAATGGACATGAGTTTGAGCAAGCTCCAGGAGTTGGTGCTGAAGAGAGAAACCTGGCATGCTGCAGCCCATGGGTGGCAAAGAGTCAGACATGACTGAGTGACTGAACTGATACCAGGATCAGAAAGGAATGTATTCTCTTTCACACACAGTTGACCTAAAATTTTACTAAATTGGGTAACTGGGCTCAGGGGGTGAAGATGGGTGAAAAAATAGTGTTTCGTGTTTCTCTGTTCTTAAAGATGAATGTTGTTTGCCTAGAAACAAAAAGGAGAATCAATTAGTCTGGAATACATAGTAATTGACATCAAGGAAGAAACCCATTTAGTTTTCAGTTGTTTGGTATCTTCTGTATTTCATACTCTTTTTTATAAAAATCAACTAGCTGATCAACAATGCTGTGATACTTTCAGGTGAACAGTGAAGGGACTTAGCCATACATATACAGGTATCAATTTTCCCCCAAACTCTCCTCTCAAAGCTGTCACATAACATTGAGCAGAGTTCCCTGTGCTGTACAATAGGTCTTCATTGGTTATCCGTTTGAAATACAGCAGTGTGCACATGCCCATTCCAAACTTCCAAACTATCCCTTCCCCATATCCTACATCTTGGCAACCATAAGCTTGTTCTAAGTCTGCAAGTTTCTTTCTGTTTTGTAAGTAAGTTTATTTGTGTACTTCATATTCTTTTTAATCTTCAAGCACTTGAACTTCCAACTCTTCTGTTTAAATGTTCTTTTAATGATTTCATTTTCTTCCTCACAGAAAAGACCCAAGGATTCATCAGTTCAGTTCAGTTGCTCAGTCATGTCCGACTCTTTGCAACACCATGGACTGCAGCACACCAGGCTTGCCTGTCCGTCACCAGTTCCTAAGACTGCTCAAACTTATGTCCATCAAGTCGGTGATACCATACAACCATCACATCCTCTGTCGTCCCCTTCTCCTTCTGCCTTTGATCTTTCCCAGTATCAGGGTCTTTTCCAATGAAAGAGTTCTCAGAATCAAGTGGCCAAAATATTAGAGTTTCAGCTTCAACACCAGTCCTTTCAATGAATATTCAGGACTGATTTCCTTTAGGATGGGCTGGTTGGATCTCCTCGCAGTCCAAGTGACTCTTAAGAGTCTTCTCCAACACCACAGTTCAAAAGCATCAGTTCTTTGGCGCTCAGCCTTCTTTATAGTCCAACTCTCATATCCATACATGACTATTGGAAAAACCATAGCTTTGACTAGATGGACCTTTGTTGGCAAAGTAATATTTCTGCTTTTTAACATGCTATCTAGTTTGGTCATAACTTTTCTTCCAAGGGGTAAGCGTCTTTTAATTTCATGGCTGCAGTCACCATCTGCAGTGATATTGGAGCCCCCCAAAATAAAGTCTCTCCCTGTTCCATTGTTCCCCACCTATTTGCCATAAACTGATGGAACCAGATACCATGATTTTAGTTTTCTGAATGTTGAGTTTTAAGCCAACTTTTTCACTCTCCACTTTCATTTTTATCAAGAGGTTCTTTAGTTCTTCTTCACTTTCTGCCATAAGGGTGGTGTCATCTGCATATCTGAGATTATTGATATTTTTCCTGGCAGTCTTCAATCCAGTTTGTTCTTCATCCAGCCTGGCATTTCGTATGATGTACTCTGCATAGAAGTTAAATAAGCAGGGTGACAATATACAGCCTTGATGTACTCCTTTCCTGATTTGGAAATATTGTTGTTTCATGTCTGGTTCTAACTGTTGCTTCTTGACCTGCATACAGGTCTCTCAGGAGGCAGATCTGGTGGTCTGGTATTCCCATCTCTTTAAGAATTTTCCACAGTTTGTTGTGATCCACACAAAGGCTTTGGCATAGTCAATAAAGCAAAAGTAGATGTTTTTCTGGAACTCTCTTGCATTTTCTATGATCCAGAGGATGTTGGCAATTTGATGTCTGGTTCCTCTGCCTTTTCTATATTCAGCTTGAACATCTGTAAGTTCATGGTTCACGTACTATTGAAGCCTGGCTTGGAGAATTTTGAGCATTACTTTACTAGCATGCGAGATGAGTGTGTGCAGTAGTTTGAACATTCTTTGGCATTGCCTTTCTTTGGGATTGGAATGAAAACTGACCATTTCCAGTCCTGTGGCCACTGCTGAGTTTTCCAAATTTGCTGGCATATTGAGGGCAGCACTTTCACAGCATCATCTTTTACGACTTTAAATAACTCAGGTGAAATTCCATCATTCTTACTAGCTTTGTTCCTAGTGATACTTCCTAAGGCCCACTTGACTTCACATTCCAGGATATCTGGCTCTAGGGGAGTGATCACACAGTCATCATTATCTGGGTCATGAAGATCCTTTTTGTATAGTTCTTCTGTGTATTCTTGCCACTTCTTAATATCTTCTGCTTCTGTTGGGTCCATACCATTTCTGTCCTTTATTGTGCCTATCTTTGCATGAAATCTTCCTTTGGGATCCCTAATTTTCTTGAAGAGATCTCTCGTCTTTCCCATTCTATTGTTTTCCTCTATTTCTTTGCATTGACCACTGAGGAAGACTTTTTAATCTCTCCTTGCTCTTCTTTGAAACTCTGCATTCAAATGGGTATATCTTTCCTTTTCTCCCATTCTTTTAGCTTCTCTTCTGTTCACAGCTATTTGTAAGGCCTCCTCAGACAACCATTTTGCCTTTTTCCATTTCTTCTTCTTGGGGATGGTCTTGACCCCTACCTCCTGTTCAATGTCACAAATCTCCATCCATAGTTCTTTAGGTACTCTGTCTATCAGATCTAATCCCTTGAATCTATTTGTCACATCTATTGTATAATTGTAAGGGATTTGATTTAGGTCATACCTGAATGGTCTAGTGTTTTTTCCTACTTTTTTCAATTTAAGTCTGAATTTGGTAATAAAGAGTTCATGATTTGAGCCACAATCAGCTCTCAGTCTTGTTTTAGCTGACTGTATAGAGCTTCTCCATCTTTGGCTGCAAAGAATATAATCAATCTGATTTCAATATTGACCATCTGGTGATGTCCATGTTTAGAGTCTTCTCTTGTGTTGTTGGAAGAGGGTGTTTGCTATGACCAGTGTGTTCTGTTGGCAAAACTCTATTAGCCTTTGGACTGCTTCATTCTGTACTCCAAGACCAAATTTTCCTGTTACTCCAGGTATCTCTTGACTTCCTAATTTGCATTCCAGTCCCCTATGATGAAAAGGCCATCTTTTGGGGATGTTAGTTCTAGAAGGTCTTATAGATCTTCATAGAACCATTCAACTTCAGCTTCTTCAGCATTGCTGGTTGGGGCACAGACTTGGATTACTGTGATATTGAATGGCTTGCCTTGGAAATCAAAAGAGGTCATTCTGTCATTTTTGAGGTTGCACCCAAGTACTGCATTTTGGACTCTTTTGTTGACTATGATGGCTATTCTATTTCTTCTAAGGGATTCTTGCCCACAGTAGTAAATATAATGGTCATCTGAGTTAAACTCACCCATTCCAGTGCACTTTATTTCACTGATTCCTAAAATGTCAGTGTTCACTCTTGCCATCTTCTGTTTGACCACTTCTAATTTACCTTGAGTCAAAGACCTAACATTCCAGGTTCCTATGCACTATTGTTCTTTACAGCATCAGACTACCTCCATCACCAGTCTCATACACAATTAGGTGTTGTTTTTTCTTTGACTCCATCTCTTCATTCTTTCTGGAGTTATTTCTCCACTCTTCTCCAGAGCATATTAGGCCCCTACTGACCTGGAGAGTTCATCTTTAAGTGTCATACCTTTTTGCCTTTTCATGTTGTTCATGAGGTTCTCAAGTCAAGAATACTGAAGTGATTTGCCGTTCCTTTTTCCAGTGGACCCTGGTATAACCAAGGGTGGAGGGGGGTGGTGGTGGAGAAACCTTCTTTTGGAAGTTGCAAGTTTATTGGAAACAGTAATGTTAAGCATGTTCTTCTGTACATTTTAGTAGGGTATTTGCATAAGAGTAGAATTCCAGGTTTAAATACTTGGATGTTTTGTGAACTGTAGCAGGCAGCACCAAACTAATTCAGAGTGCCCAAATCAATTTACTCTCAACAGATCTATTTCAATTATTTTCATTTTGATGTTTTTGTAAATAGTATACATCAATAAAAGTTTATTTTATGTATTGCTAGTATACAGAAGAAGATATAACAATTATAAATACATATGCACTTAACATAGGAGCACCTCAATATGTAAGGGAAATGCTAACAAGTATGAAAGAGGAAATTAACAGTAACACAACAATAGTGGGATATCCCCACTCACATCTATGGGTAGATCAACCAAACACAAAGTTAGCAAGGAAACACAAACTTTAAATGATACAATCAACCAGTTAGACCTAATTAATATCTATAGGACATTTCATCCCAAAATGATAAACTTCACCTTTTTCTCAAGTGCACACAGAACATCCTCCAGGATAGATCACATCCTGGGTCATCTTGCCTTGGTAAATTCAAAAAAGTTGAAGTCATGTCAAGCATCTTTTCTGATCACAGTGTGGTAAGACTAGATGTCAGTCACAGGGGGAAAAAAACTTAAAAATTCAAACATATGGAGGCTAAACAACACACTTCTGAATAACCAACAAATCATGGAAGAAATAAAAAAGGAAATCAAAATATGCATAGAATCAAATGAAAATGAAAACATGACAACCCAAAATCTATGGGATTCAGTAAAAGCAGTGCTTAAGAGGAAGGTTCATAGCAATACAAGCTTACCTCAAGAAACAAGAGAAAAATCTAATAAATAACCTAACTTTACATCTAAAGCAACTAGAAAAAGAAGAAATTAAGAACCCCAGGGTTAGTAGTAGGAAAGAAATAATAAAAATTAGTGCAGAAAATAAACAAAGAAGACTAAATTAAAAATCAATAAAACTAAAAGTTAGCTCTTTGAGAAGATAAATAAGATAAATGAGCCATTAGCCAGACTCATCAAGAAAAAAAAGGAGAAGAATCAAATCAATAAAATCAGAAATGAAAATGGAGAAATCACAACAGAGAACATAGCAATAAAAGTGATCATAAAAGACTACTATCAGCAACTATATCCCAATGAAATGGACAACTTGGAAGGAATGGACAAATTCTTAGAAAATTATAACCTTCCAAAACTGAACCAGGAAGAAATAGAAAATTTTAACAGACCCATCACAAGCACAGAAATTGAAACTGTAGTCAAAAATGTCAAAAATCGTCCAACAAACAAAAGCCCAGGACCAGATGGCTTCACAGGTGAATTCTTCCAGAAATTTAGAGAAGAGCTAACACCTAACCTACTCAAACTCTTCCAGAACATTGCAGAGGAAGATGAACTGCCAAACTCATTCTATGAGGCCACCATCACCCTAATACCAAAACCAGACAAAGATGCCACAAAAGAAAAAAACTACAGGCCAATATCACTGATGAACATAGATGCAAAAGTCCTCAACAAAATTCTAGCAAACAGAATCCAACAACATATTTAAAAGGTCATACATCAGGAACAAGTGGGCTTTATCCCAAAAATGCAAGGATTCTTCAATATTTGCAAATCAATCAATGTGTTACACCATATTAACAAATTGAAAGATAAAAACCATATAATTATCTCAATAGATGCAGAGAAAGCCTTTGACAAAATTCAACACCCATTTATGACAAAAAAAACTCTCCAAAAAGCAGGCATAGAAAGAATATACAATATAATAAAAGCCATATATTATAAACCCACAGCAAACATTGTCCTCAATGGCAAAAAATTGAAAGCATTTCCCCTAAAGTCAGGAACAAGGATGCCCACTCTCACCACTACTATTCAACATAGTTTTAGAAGTTTTAGCCACAGTAATCAGAGAAGAAAAAGAAATAAAAGGAATCCAGATTGGAAAAGAAGTAAAACTCTCACTGTTTGCAGATGACATGATCCTCTACATAGAAAACCCTAAAGACTCCACCAGAAAATTACTAGAGCTAGTTGATGAATATAGTGAAGTGGCAGGATATAAAATTAACACACAGAAATCCCTTGCATTCCTATACACTAACAATGAGAAAATAGAAACAGAAATTAAGGAAACAATCCCATTCACCATTGTGACAAAAAGAATAAAATATTAGGAATAAATCTACCTAAAGAAACCAAAGACCTGTATCTAATAGAAAACTATAAAACCCTGATGGAAGAAATCAAAGATGACACAAATAGATGGAGAAATAGACCATGTTCATGGATCGGAAGAATCAATATAGTGAAAATGAGTATACTACCCAAAGCAATCTATAGATTCAATGCAATCCCTATAAAGCTACCAATGGCATTTTTCACAGAACTAGAACAAAAAAATTCACAATTTGTATGGAAATAAAAAAACCTTGACTAGCCAAATCTATCTTGAGAAAGAAGAATGGAACTGGAAGAATCAACCTGCTTGACTTCAGACTATGCTACAAAGCTACAGTCATCAAGACAGTATGGTCCTGGCATAAAGACAGAAATATAGATCAATGGAACAAAATAGAAAGCCCAGAGATAAATCCACACACCTGTCAAAGATTCATTATCTTTGACAAAAGAGACAAAAATATACAATGGAGAAAAGACAATCTCTTTAACAAGTGGTGCTAGGAAAACTGATCAGCCACCTGTAAAAGAATGAAACTAGAACACTTTCTAATAGCATATACAAAAATAAAGTCAAAATGGATTAAAGAGCTAAATGTAAGACTAGAAACTATAAAACTCCTAGAGGAAAACACTCTCTGACATAAATCACAGCAAGATCCTCTATGACCCACCTCCCAGAGTAATGGAAATAAAAGCAAAAATAAACAAATGGGACCTAATTAAATTTAAAAGCTTTTGCACAACCATGGAAAGTATAAGCAAGGTGAAAAGACAGCCTTCAGAATGGGAGAAAATAATAGCAAATGAAGAACCTGACAAAGAATTTATCTCAAAAATATACAAAGAGCTCATGCAGTTCAATACCAGAAAAATAAACGACCCAATCAAAAAATGGGCCAAAGAACTAAAGAGACATTTCTCCAAAGAAGACATACAGATGGCTAACAAACACATGAAAAGATGCTCAACATCACTCATTATCAGAGAAATGCAAATCAAAACCACAATGAGGTACCATCTCATGCTGGTCAGAATGGCTGCTATCAAAAAGTTTACAAACAATAAATGCTGGAGAGGGTGTGGAGAAAAAAGAACCCTCTTACACTGTTGGTGGAAATGCAAACTAGTACAACCGCTATGGAGAACAGTGTGGAGATTCCTTAAAACACTGGAAATAGAACTGTGATACAACCCAGCAATCCCACTGCTGGGCATACACACTGAGGAAACCAGAACTGAAAGAGACACATGTACCCCAATGTTCATCGAAGCACTGTTTACAATAGGTAGGACATGGAAGCAACCTAGATGTCCATCAGCAGATGAGTGGATAAGAAAGCTGTGGTACATATACACAATGGAATATTCAGTTCAGTTCAGTTCAGTTCAGCTCAGTCGCTCAGTCATGTCCGACTCTTTGTGATCCCATGATTTGCAGCATGCCAGGCCTCCCTGCCATCACCAACTCCTGGAGTTCACTCAAACTCACATCCAGAGTTGGTGATGCCATCCAGCCATCTCATCCTCTGTCATTCCCTTCTCCTCCTGCCCCCAATCCCTTCCAGCATCAGAGTCTTTTCCAATGAGTCAACTCTTCGCATGAGATGGCCAAAGTACTGGAGTTTCAGCTTTAGCATCATGCCTTCCAAAGAAATCCCAGGGTTGATCTCCTTCAGAATGGACTGGTTGGATCTCCTTGCAGTCCAAGGGACTCTCAAGAGTCTTCTCCAGCACCACAGTTCAAAAGCATCAATTCTTTGGCACTCAGCTTTCTTCACAGTCCAACTCTCACATCCATACATGACTACTGGAAAAACCAAAGCCTTGACTAGATGGACCTTTGTTGGCAAAATAATGTCTCTGCTTTTGAATATGCTATCTAGGTTGCTCATAACTTTTCTTCCAAGGAGTAAGCGTCTTTTAATTTTATGGCTACAATCACCATCTGCAGTGATTTTGGAACCCCCCAAAATTACTCAACTATTAAAAAGAACTCATTTTAATCAGTGCTAATGAGGTGTATGAAACCAGAGCCTATTATGCAGAGTGAAGTAAGTCAGAAAGAAAAACACCAATGCGGTATATTAACGCATATATATAGAATTTAGAAAGATGATCACAACGACCCTATACGTGAGACAGCAAAAGAGACACAGATATAAAAAACAGACTTTTGGACTCTGAGGAAGAAGGTGAGGGTGGGATGATTTGAGGGAATAGCATTGAAACATGTATATTACCATATGTGAACTAGATGACCAGTCCAAGTTTGATGCATGAAACAGGGCAATCAAAGCCAGTGCACTGGGACAACCCAGAGGAATGGGATGGGGAGAGAGGTGGGAGGGGGGTTTGGGATGAAGGGCACATGTACATCCATTGCTGATTCATATCAATGTATGGCAAAAACCACCACAATATTGTAAAGCAATTGCCTCCAATTAAAATAAATTAATTAACTTTAAAAAATGCTGTTGATTTTTGAGTATTCACCTTATACTTCTTGCCAAATTTGCTGATTAAGTCTATGTTATCTGTAAATTTTCAATGTATTTTCATATACATAATCATGTTGCTGTTACTCTTCAGGTGCAAAGTCATTCTGACTCTTGGTGACCCCATGGACTGTAGCTTGTCAGGCTCCTCTGTCCTCCGCTGTCTCCCAGAGTTTGCTCAAATTCATGTCCATTGAGTTGGTGTTACAATCTAACAACCTTATCCTCTGCTGCCCTCTTCTCCTTTTGCCTTCAGTCTTTCCCAGCATCACTGGCTTCCCTGGTGGCTCAGTGGTAAAGAATATGCCTATAATACAGGAGACATAGGAGATGTGAGTTAAGTCCTTGGGTTGGGAAGATTCTCCTGGAGGAAAAAACAGCAATCCATACCACTATTCTTGCTGAGAAAATCCCATGGACAGAGGAGCCTGGTGGGCTACAGTCAATGGGGTCACAAAGAATCAGACACAACTGAACATGCATGCCTTTCCCATTCTCAGGGTCCTTTCCAGTGAGCTGGTTCTTCACATCAGGTGGCCAAAGCATTGGAGCTTCAGCTTCAGCATCAGTCCTTCCAATGAATATTCAGGGTTGATTTCCTTTAGGATTGACAATACATGCTGCTTAGGAGTCAGTAATTTTCTCAAAGAGAAAAGTGAAGCAAAGTATCTTCTCGGTGCACTTCTCTGACTTAGTCCCACAAGGTTTGACTTTCTTGGTTGACACCAATGTCTTCAGACAACTGTGGAGTTTTCTTAACTTATATTTTACATAGCATTTATGGTTGTTCTTGATGACACAACTGGTAGGGTAGTTTGACAGGTTGATAGATAACAAGTTACTCTATCAAATTTGACAGTAGAAGTTCTGGTCATTCTCTTATAAAACATATTTCAAAAAGTGACCTTCAGAGGTGAATGATAGAGAAATAATGGCTGGCAGTCTGGTTATTTTTCTCTGTTAAGTAAAAACTTAACTAGAGTGATTCATAGCAGAAACCAAATGAAAAAGAAGAAAAACTCTCTATGTATGTCTGTGTTCTACAGGGGAGGAATGGGTCTTGTAAATTTTTACATTTTAATTGAATTCCTGATGTCTTCTGGCATTAGATTTAGTGGAGTCACTGAGGCTGAAATAAATATTTAGGCTAGATCAATAAGGTTGCCTTGACATGGGGAATTTCTGTATAGTGTTATTTTACATTCATGCTTCTCTTTCACTCAGATACATTGAGCTGTTATTTGCATTTAAACTGCATAGACCTCAGAAATGGAAGTTTTTTAATAACACAAAATGGTTCCTCAAGCTGCAGAGGTTTTTTTTGTTTTTTGGTTTTTTTTTTGCATTGAGAATGGGTGGAGGTAAATTAGTTGGATAAGGTTTATTGTTTTTACATTTTGAGGAAATGGAGGTCCAGGTATAGATACTGACAATTTTAGAGAAAGAAATCAGCAGAATGTGACATCTTTTCCTGAACATTGATCTTCTTATTTGAAATGAAAATAATTTCTCAAGAATTAGCTCTTAGTACACAATATCTCAACTGCTTCTTGGGCCATCTGAGGTCAAAATCTTTCCCTCCATCCACTTTATGTCCTTCATTGATCCCAGAGCCAGGCAATTTTCTCACTCAGTAACTGTGGATAACATCCACCCACAAGATTCCTCTTGGATGTTCCCTCAGTTCTTTGACTCCTTTGGTCACCATCTAAAAGAGGTAATCAACAGCGTGCACCCCAAATTCTCAGGGAAATGGAACAGAAATGGGAGTATGTAAGCCTTTCTTATAAAAGTCAAAGTCAAACCCTCTGACATTTGAGTGAAAAAGAAGAAAGACAAATCAGAAAAAGTACTCCAGAGTGAATAAACAGGTTTGAAGTAATTGCAGTGCTATTTATTCATTAAACACTTAGAGTAGAATGATACTAAAGATACTTTTGCAGCTGGTGTACAAAGCAGAGTGCTAAGTAGAAATAAAGAAGCTTTCTTCAAGAGTCTACTGATTACAAATTCAAAGCACTGGAACACTGCCACTGTGATCTGTAGCAGCTTTGGAGAATGCTAAAAAACAAGCACACATTAAAGAGCCATTGGCCTGGCCAAAATTTGAAATCCCCCAAATTTTAGCTAATGTGTTATGATTTAAGCAGCTGGATTTTTCTTGGACATAATTACTGAACCACATGATCAACTCAGTTCAGTTCAGTCACTCAGTCATGTCCAATTCTTTGTGACCCCATGAACTTCAACATGCCAGGCTTCCCTGTCCATCACTAACTCTTGGAGCTTACTCAAACTCATGTCCATCAAGTCAGTGATGCCATCCAACCATCTTATCCTCTGTCATCCCCTTCTCCTCCTGCTTTCAATCTTTCCCAGCATCAGGGTCTTTTCCAATGAGTCAGTTCTTTGCATCAGGTGGTCAAATTATTGGAGTTTCAGCTTCAGCATCGGTCCTTCCAATGAATATTCAAGGGACTGTCCAAGGGACTCTCAAGAGTCTTCTCCAACACCAAGTTCAAAAGCATCAATTCTTTGACACTCAGCTTTCTTTATGGTCCTACTCTCACATCCATACGTGACTATTGAAAAAAACATAGCTTTGATTAGGTGGACCTTTGTCGGCAAAGTAATGTCTCTGCTTTTTAACATGCTGTCTAGGTTGGTCAAAGCTTTTCCTCCAAGGAGCAAATGTCTTTTAATTTCATGGCTGCAATCACCATCTGTAGCAATTTTGGAGCCCCAAAATACAAAGTCTGTCACTGTTTCCATTGCTTCCCCATCTATTTGCCATGGAGGGATGGGACTGGATGTCACGATCTTAGTTTTCTGAATGTTTAAAACTTCCAGCAGAGGCTTGGGTTGGCTGTGGCCTGGTGCAGGATCAGGGGCACTGAGTGTGGCAGTGAGTACATGGGACCTTTTGAAGGAGGTCACCATTATCTTCATTACCTCCACCATACTTTGGTCTCAGATCAAACAGGGAGGGAACGCAGACCCACCCATCAACAGAAAATTGGATTAAAGATTTACTGAGCATGGCTCTGCCCATCAGAACAAGACCCAGTTTCCCCCTCAGTCAGTCTCTCCCATTGGGAAGCTTCCATGAGCTTCTTATCCTTATGTCAGAAGGCAGACAAAATGAAAACCACAATCACAGAAAACTAATCAAACTGATCACATAGACCACCACCTTGTCTAACTCAATGAAATCATGAGACAAGCCGTGTAGGGCCACCCAAGACAGACGGGTCATGGTGGAGAGTTCTGACAAAATGGTCCACTTGAGAAGGGAATGGAAAACCATTTCAGTATTCTTGCCTTGAGAACCCCATGAACAACATGAAAAGGCAAAAAGATAAGACATTTAAAGATGAATTCCCCAAGTCAGTAGGTGCCCAATATTACGCTACTGGAGAAGAGTGGAGAAATAACTCCAGAAAGAATGAAGAGATGGAGCGAAAGAAAAAACAACACCTAGTTGTGGATGTGACTGGTGATGGAAGTAAAGTCTGATGCTATAAAGAACAATAGTGCATAGGAACCTGAAACATTAGGTCCATGAATCAAGGCAAATTGGAAGTGGCCAAACAGGAATGGCAAGAATGAACATTGACATTTTAGGAATCAGTGAACTAAAATGGACTGGAATGGGTGAATTTAACTCAGATAACCATTATATCTGCTACTGTGGGCAAGAATCCCTTAGAAGAAATGGAGTAGCCCTCACAGTCCAAAAAAGAGTCTGAAATGCAGTACTTGGGTGCAATCTCAAAAATAACAGAATGATCTCTGTTCATTTCCAAGGCAAACCATTCAATATCACAATAATCCAACTCTATGCCCCAACCAGCAATGCTGAAGAAGCTGAAGTTGAACAGTTCTATGAAGATCTACAAGACCTTCTAGAACTAACACCCAAAAAAGATGTCCTTTTCATTATAAGGGACTAGAATGCAAAAGTAGGAACCACATAATAAGAAACATGAATTGAATATGATTCCCTCTTCTATGAAAGAATGTGGAGGAAATTTAGCCTGAGTTTCTGATTTTGCAGTTCACATAAGATCTTGTTGATAGAAACTGAAATATCTAACACCTCACTTCATTCTCATCTACTGAATCAAGTCTTTGGGGGAGGAACACAAGCATTTGAGGTTCAACAAATATCACAGGTAATTTTTATTCACAATACCATTTGAGAAGCACTGATATAGAGTAACCCTTAATTAAACTTTTAGTCCAATTTCCTTGGGAAGTCCAATTTTTCTAAGAAAACCAACTTAGGAAATAGCTTTAAAAATTCTACATGATATTCAGTTACATATTGACTGTTTTGAGTATGTTTTCACTCAGATTCTTGCTCTTTAAATAGTCAGAGTGTGTATGGAGTAATTAAAAACTGCTGTTGTTGTTCAATTGCTAAGTCATGTCTGACTCTTTGTGACCCCATAAACTGCAGCAGACCAGCCTTCCCTGTCCTTCATCATCTCCTGGAGTTTGCTCAGACTCATGTCCATTGAGTCAGTGTTGCCATCCAATCATCTCATCCTCTGTTCCCCCTTCTCCTTCTGCCCTCAATCTTGCCCAGTATCAAGGTCTTTTCCAATGATCTGGCTCTTCGAATTAGGTGGCCAAATCATGGGAACTTCAGCTTCAGCATCAATCATTTAAATGAATATTCAGAGTTGATTTCCTTTATGATTGACTGGTTTGATCTCCTTGCTGTCCAAGGGACTCTTAAGAGTATTCTCCAGCACCACCAATTTCATTCCTAGCAGGATTAAATTTCTATTTCTGTTTGCTGACCAACTCAAGTGTTTGTGGAGAAGTCATCATCAGATTGATGATGCTTTTTAAAAGCTTCTTTAACATATAAAGAGAAATATGTGGGCAGTTAAGCTTAGTCAGATTTAACAGCACACTACTGGAGACTGCTGTATTCCCTCCTTTAACATACCGAGGACACATGCAGGACACAGGGAGTAGGCGGCCATCTGTAAGCCAGAAAGAGTTCATCTCTGCTATTCAAGCCACCCAATCTAAGGTATTTTGTCATGGCAACCTGGTCACCCTAAGTTCCCCAATTCTCTAAGCCTCAGCCAGAAAGATGATCCATAATTGTACAGAAACTCTTTTGACCAGAAACAGGAAGTGAGAAGGTTTCCATCATGATGAGGTAAAAACTTCCTGGGCAGAACTGGTTGGAAGTTTAAGCACATTGGAGAGAGAAAGCGTCTGGGAAGACACACCTAGCCAGACAGGTCTAGCGAAGACTCGTAAACCACAATGCATCATGAAGAACCAGCAGAAATGTTCCCTCACCCGTGTTTCATTTCAGTTTTTTTTTTTTCCAGTCTACAAAAATATGTCCAACTCCCAGCTCTATTAAGTCATTCTCTGATTCTGCTTTATGAATATCTTTTCACATTTTTTTTCTCTTTATTTCTATCAACTCTGTATTAGGAATAGCAGTAAACTGATATGTCAGTTGCAAGCATTTTCTCTCCATTTTTTCTTAATATTATATATATTTATGGCTCTGCACTTTTTTTAAGGATGCATTCGGGAGCTGATAGTTGTTCCTCTATAGCTTTTAACTTTCTCAATGAATAGGATTATCTCTGTGCTAAAGCTCTACAAATACTTCCCTAAATTCGAGTCTAATGCTTTATAGTATTGTCTTTTATGTTGAGATCCTACTGGGATTTATTTACATGGTAAGAAGTAAGATTCTAACTTTATTTTCTTCCAAATGAAAATCCAGTTTTCTGAACATGAGTTATTGAAGAATTTTCTTTCTCCCATTGATTTGTGACATAACTTTTAACAACTATTGTTTCCATATACATTAGGATCTGTCTCTGAAGTGACCTATTAGTTTATTATTCTGTCGGTACCATACATTTTTTGTGCCCTAGAGCCTTGCTTAGCAATAAGAGAAGCTACCGCATTGAGAAGCCTGAGCACAACTAGAAAGTGGCCCCCACTCACAGCAACTAGGGAAAGCTCAAATGCAACAATAAAGACCCAGCACTGCCAAAAATAAATAATTAAAATTATTTTAATTTTTTTTTCTGTTTATCTATTTTACTTTCAATCTTTTTCATTGAGAAATTATGCTGAAATTTTATTAAAGGCCATTCTGATAAAATGTTTTAATAATTTCATATTTTCCAATAGTTTGCTCATATGAGGATGATACTGATAAAACAGTAACAGTTTACTATTTGAAATATTAACTTCATGGTCCATTATTAATATTCTTTTTTAGTTTGTTTGCAACTATTTATTTAGAAATTTCCCACATTTGTAAGTAAAATAGGCCTACAATTTCCATTTTTTAATATCCCACTTTTATTAGATTTTGCTATAGGAACTATTTGTACCTTGAGAAGTAAATAAAAGCTGGCTTAAAGCCATGTTTTAAAATCTTTTCAAATCTTTTTTTTTTAATTTATTTATTTGTCTGCTCCAAAATCAGATCTTAAGAGCCCATGGTGGCCATGTTCAAACTGTTTAAAGTCTAGGATTAGCAGAGGAATTAGATACCTAGAATCTCTTTTCTTCATCTCCTTTATACAGCACCATTCAAATGCAAGGCCTGCTTTGCCACTAATTCCTGATTACATTACCAAGTCTCCAAACTACCAACTCATATTATTCTTCTACTTTTTCCAGTATTACATTGCTAGATTGTACTACATTATTTTTCATATATGTGTATCATCTTCCCAAAGAGATTACTGTCAGTATAATTGTATTCGTGAGGCACGATTGCTTGCAAAATATTGCCACCATATGTTCTGTAAACGCTTTGCTGAATTGAAAAAAAAAATGTAATTATGCAGAAAAATGTTGTGCTTGCTATGCTATTTTATAAATATCAAACTATCTTTTTGAGCAGTATTTCATTTTAGTTCTTCCAATATCATTTTTCAAATGTATCTAGTGACATTTATTACATTGTTTTGTAATTGAAAGTATGTGTGTCTCTTTCTCAAATTCAAGTATGAAGCCCAAGATTTGTTTATCTTTCTGTCCTCCACACTCAGCACAGCCTCTGATACATAATGGGTGCACAATCAATGATAATTATGTGAATTAATAAATTATGTCTACATCTTGCTGTAGTCAGTTCATTCATCAAGCTATAATCAATTCATTAATCAGTTGAAAGAGCTGGTGTGTTTGAATACAGTGGAAATCATTTACTTGAAATAATGACTCTGCAACTGATGGTATGAGCCCTGTACCCAAGAATCGTCCAGAAACTGTTCAAGTTTAGCACCAAATCCCTCTCTCAGTAAAGCAAACATTATCCAACTTAAAATAGCATTCATGGAAACATTCTAGTAAGATTAAGTTTGTTGACTTCTTATGAAAATGTAATTAAATATAAAGGAATTAGGAATGTTTGATGTTATCTTAGAACCTCCTTGAAGAGTATCTCTGCGTTTATCAATAGATACGCCGACTAGCCGGGGCTTCCCTAGTGTCTCTGACGGTAAGAATCTGCCTGCAATACAGGAGACCTAGGTTGGATCCATAGGTAAGGAAGAGCCCCTGGAGATGAGAATGCTACCCACTCCAGTAGTCTTGCCTGGAAAATCCCATGGACAGAGAAGCCTGAAGAGCTACAGTCCATGGTGTCACAGAGAGTTGGACACGACTGAAGCGACTTAGCATGCATGCACTCGTGCAGACTATCACTTGAAGTATGCTTTATTGGCAAATTGAAACAAGTTTAAAAGACATAGCAATGCAAACACACTGACTGTTTACAACTGGAGAACTTATCAAATAATTAGTTTTCAAATATTAAGTGATAGAGTCCGCTATGATAGTTCTGTCATAACAAACGTTCATTCTAATGACAAATCTGAGGCCTCTTTTTTCAAAAGTGTAATTTAAAAAAAAAATAAAATTGTAGCTAATTTTAAGTTCAGTTCAGTTCAGTTCAGTCCCAGATTTGAGGTTCCGTATAGACTCCCTCACAAGATGTGAATAAAGCATTAGTAGGAGCTAAAGAAAAAAATTTAAAAACTTAGAAGCACAGTTTTTATCTTTCTTCTAAACAAGAGTTAAGCAAGCAGGGTAAAATTTGCAGATTTTTTTAAAATGACTGTTTTTCTGTCATTAATATACAAACAAGGACAAGTGACAAGTGGACACCCAATAAGGGGAATATTTTTTGAGAAAACACAAGAAGAAGGAGTGAAACAAGTAAGCAGGGGTGGCTTTACCCACTGCATACCTGAACATCACAGAGGGGCCTGGAAGAGTTGACCTTTGAGCACATGGTCTGGCGCTTTTAGCAGCATCACTAAGAAAGCTGTGATCTTCCCCACCCACTACATGACCAGGGACCAGGACACGCTGGAAATACAGAATGGTAGAACATTGGCTCCAGACCTGTCCTGCAAGCTCAGCATTTAAATCTGAAGGAGTGACCACCCCCCTTCAGTCTTGGCATGAATAGGGGCTTGGTCCAAGTCTTTGGAGCATGGCTGTGTGACACACAAAAATCGGTGCAACAGCACTCACAGTTTGGGGAACAACTGAAAAGGCTGATGCTGTTGTTCCGTTGCTGAGCCATGTCTGACTCTTTGTGACCCCATGAACTGCAGCATGCCAGCCTTCCCTGTCCTTCACTGTCTCCTGGAGTTTGCTCAAACTCATGTCCATTGAGTTGGTAATGCTCATCTTCTGTCACCCTCTTCTCCTTTTGCCTTCAAACCTTCCCATCATCAGGGGTCTTTCCAATGAGTCAGCACTTTGCATCAAGTGGCCAAAGTATTGGAGCTTCAGCTTCACCTTGAGGACAGAGGTCCAAACTTGAGATTGTCCAGGATTGATTGCCTAGGCACATAGCTAGCTTCAGTGATATTTGCAGAAAACCTCTTCTGAAGTGTTAGACCACAGACAAGCAGACTCAGATTATTCAACCTTGACTCTTAACTTTAAATTTGGTATCTGTAGTTCAAAATTCTTGCTTGCAATTTTTTTTTTCTTCTCTTTGTAATTTACTTAGATTCCTTTGGGGCCTGTGTGCATTTGCCTTGTTAAAATTAAATGGCATTTAAAAAAGAAATTGATTCTCCAGTTTCAGCATATAAACTGGATGGATGTATTGTGTGTGGTCATCCTTAATAATTATGCTATTATAATTCATAGCTTTATTTATTTTTTGACTGCTTAATCTTTATAAGATGAAAACTTAAATATTCTAACTACTACATTTTCTTGGCGAAGTCCTTTGTATACTTTCTACTTTTAAATGCTTTCTCATTTAATAAGAAGTGAACATTAGCTCTTCATTTGGGTTTGTTTGCACATATTATTTTAACCATTCTTGTTTCAAATTAGTAATTTGTATCTTTAAAAGCCATTCTAAGATTCTATTTTCTAGATGCTTTATTTACATTTTTAGTATAATAGTTTGACTTTAACTCTGTAAATTTATTATATAGTATAAATTCTTGATTGTGTTACTTCTATGTTCCTATTATAGTTGCAGTATCTTCAATGTGCTCTTTTGTTTTATTTTGTTTCATGTATTTCTGTGTGTGGTTTTTCATTATGATAATTTGGAAAGCATATAATTACTTTTACTCCTATTTGTATGTTTTTTTAAATAGTGGCACTGCATGAATTTTTTCTTTTCAGTAATTAAAAAGTAACTTTAAATAATTTACTTAAATCTCTCTGTGATGATTTATTAAACTTAGAAAGCATTTATGTCCTCCCAACTACAAAAATGAGGATGTGAGAGCATTTTGGGGGGCTTCTTATGTGGCTCAGTGGTAAAGAATCCGCCGGCCAAAGCAGAAGATGCAGGACATGCAGGTTTGAATGGCAACCCACTCCAATATTCTTGCCTGGAAAATCCCATGGACAGAGGAGCCTGGCGGACTACAGTCCCTGGGGTTGAAAAGACTTGGACATGACTGAGTGACTGAGCACACACACATGAGGGCACTTTTATTCCCTATCCTAAGCAAAAATACTGATTCTCCTAGAAGTTTTCTTCATATAACATGGGATATAATATCATCTTATATCATGTAATTATAGCTCCACAATTCCTTGGCCTTTTTCTATTAGTGCTCCATTCTCTTCTGGAAATGACCACTGCTGTGGAAAAGCCAGTGGTCCACAAGGTTTAGACCACTGAGATGGCTTTTTTCCAGTCATGACATCCACAGCAACCTGTGTTATGCTGATGTTGAAGTTCACTAATGTTCCAAGAAAACATTTTATTCTGTGCAGTTTTTCTAGGAATAGGTTTCAATGAACGGAGTTAGTTCTATATTTTAGAAACTTCTTCCTCAATTATATTTCTCAGTGTTTTTTAGTTATAGTCTCCTTTCTCATTTTCAGGAATACTATTCTTTTTATGGGAGCCTCTTTTCTGTGTTTCATCTTTTCTCTGAGCACTTTTTTCTTTTGCTCTTTTTCATCTTCTTTTATGTATCATTTTAAGTCTCTCTTCAGTGTTTCTCACTCTGCTTTCAGCAATGTCCTAGGTTTTCCTTTCCCTCTTTGATCATAGCTTTTGTTTCTGTGATAGTTTTACTGCTAAATTCCAATTCTTCCTTAAAGTCTGCCAGCTTACTTTTCAACTCCTGACATGGGCTTTTCTTATTTTACCCTTAGTTTATACCTTACCTTTAATGGATTGTTTTTACAGTTGTTTCTTTTAAAAATTTTTTTAATATAGAGAAAGTATTTTTCCTGAATGTATTTCTGTGTCCTGGAGCAATTCTTCTAATGTACATTTTCATAACTTTATGCTCCTTCCTAATTATTTTTTTCCCAGATTACATCTATGCAGAGCTTTCATATGGATCTTTTGTACTTCTCATTGAAAAAAAAATTTTTTTTAGATTTTTTAAAATGTGGACCATTTTTTAAGTCTGTATTGAATTTGTTACAACACTGCTTCTGTTTTATGTTTTGAGTCTTGGCCCCAAAGACTATGAGATCCCCAACCAGGGATCAAACATGCACTCCCTGCAGTAGAAGTCAAAGCCTTAACCACTGGACTGCCAGGGACGTCATCTTACTTCTCATTTTTAAACTAAGACCACCCCTTCTGGCCTTGTTATTTATTCAAGCCAGGGGTAGGGGGTTTGAATGGAGGGAAGATTTGACCTAAAATCTCAGAGAAGAGAATCTGAAATTTTTAAATTTTTTTTGTACCTGAAGAAACCTCATCTGCCACATCCTCTGGCTGCCTGCGTCTCTCTTCAAGGGCGTCACATGTCCCTTTTTGGGGTAAGCACGTCACTCAGGGAAGTCTAAGGGGCCCCAGTGATATAGAGACCTGAAAAGATGCTTACTCCTTGGAAGAAAATTTATGACCAACCTAGATAGCATATTCAAAAGCAGAGACATTACTTTGCCGACTAAGGTCCGTCTAGTCAAGGCTATGGTTTTTCCAGTAGGTTATGTATGGATGTGAGAGTTGGACTGTGAGGAAGGCTGAGCACCGAAGAATTGATGCTTTTGAACTGTGGTGTTGGAGAAGACTCAAGAGTCCCTTGGACTGCAAGGAGAGCCAACCAGTCCATTCTGAAGGAGATCAGCCCTGGGATTTCTTTGGAAGGAATGATGCTAAAGCTGAAACTCCAATACTTTGGCCACCTCATGCGAAGAGTTGACTCATTGGGAAAGACTCTGATGCTGGGAGGGATTGGGAGCAGGAGGAGAAGGGAATGACAGAGGATGAGATGGCTGGATGGCATCACTGACTCGATGGATGTGAGTCTGAGTGAACTCCAGGAGTTGGTGATGGACAGGGAGGCCTGGCGTGCTGCAATTCTTGGGGTCGCAAAGAGTTGGACACAACTGAGCGACTGAACTGAACTGAACTGAACTGAACCTGTAGCAAACATCAGCAGTTCTTTCTCCATCCCACGTCATCTCCGTGTTGCTTGTTACAGGGAGGTTGGTCTGCAGAAAATTGAGAATATATGCCCTTTCTCCCATTCCTCCTTCAGAACAGCCCCCTCTGCTTCTCTGCCCTCTGGAACTTTGCCTCCTCCAACCCCACCCACCAAGGATGCACCTAGCTTTTCCTGCAGCCTGTCTGCCTTCTCCAAATTGTAGTTAAAAACCTGAACTGTATGTACTGGGTCTCAGTGTTTCCTCTCCATTTGTCCAAGTTTCCCCACATTTGGCTCTATTCTTCTAAAGCTGTACTTTGGAGTTTCAGCCAATTCCTGATCTCATTGAAGATGTGAGTTTTGCAGTTCTTGTTCTCTTGTTGATAACTCTGAATTTCGGAAAAAGGAATAGAGGGGAAAACGTGCTATTTCTTACCAGAAGCATTACAGTTTCGTTTTGCTTTTTAGGTAATAAATCATTGTCATTATGATGGACTTCACTCCTAATCTCTGGGAGGGTATTTGAGAACTTGGTTGCTTAGCAACCAGAGCTTCTTTCTTCTTTCAACATCTTGCCCCAACCTGATCCCTATGTGCCTGGTTCACCCTGTGCGTTACTTGATTCAGTCACTTGGAAGTTACTGTAACTACCCATGGCTTCCAAAGGGCACAGATAGTCAAGAAGAAATCTAAGGGGGACTTACTGAATAGAAGGAGGAAAATGCATTGACATCAATGGTAGAAATAAAATGAATTCTTAATAAGTTAAGGAAATGTATACAGGTCAACAAGACCTTAGGACAAAGACAAAATAAGATGGAAACAGAATATACATAATTTTTTTCTGCCACAAAGATAAGCTGATCCACTTGAAAATATGTAAAATTATTTTCAAATATCTTTTGATATTGATTCCTAACATAATTCCACAGTGTTAAGAGAACAGGCTTTGTATGATTTCAATACCTTTAGGCCATGAAATTTTTGCACCTTGCTTTATGCCCTGGTGGCTCAGACAGTAAAGCATCTGCTTATAATGCAGGTAGACCCAGGTTCAATCCATGGGTTGGGAAGATCCTCTGGAGAAGGAAACCCACTCCAGTACTCTTGCCTGGAAAATCCCATGGATGGAAGAGCCTGGCAGACCACAGTCCATAGGGTTGCAAAGAGTCAGTCACGATTGAGCGACTTCACTTTCTTTATGCTCCTGGATATGTTCCAGTGTCTCCCAGTTTATAGTCTATGGGAACTTGAATAAAATTTGTACCTGGCTATTGTGTGAAAATTGTATAAATCTTAACTATGTTTAATTGGTTCATGGTGCTTTTCAGGTCTACTATAGCCTTCTACTTTTCTGTCTAATCATTCCATTAATTTTTGAGAGTTTGATATTGAAACTCCAACTAAAAATCTTAATTTATCTAATTAAAAATTGTAATATATAATGGAACTATATGTAACTTTGTTCTGTATTTTCCAAGTCTCCCATAATTGTGTTATCATACTTTCATAATTTAAAAAGACAGTAAGGTGACCCAAGGACAACTCTGGAGGTCTCACCAGATAAAGCAACATGTCCAGGTAAGAATGAATTACGTGCTCCCAAACAGACTTGGTTGTCTTAACAGCATGACTTCTAAAATGCTAAATATTAAAAAGAGAAAATTGACATGTACACTGGGTAGACAGTAAATTGGAGGTGAGACATCCACAGTCTAGCCAAGTCAAAGATGATGCCCTGGGAAGGATGAGCCGTGTTTAAATGGATGGAGTTGAGTCTGTACATGCAGGTACATCAGGACACTAAGACTGTGCAGCTACCTTGGGTTAGAGCAAAGATGAAAGCTTGTGGTCCAGAGGGTTCTCTGTCCTTTCCGAAAATACTAACCTGCTCCATGGAGAAAGGAAGAGTAGAACAGGACATCACAGAAAATGTTTATCCCCCCTATGTGGCTAATACTAGCCCAGAATGGCAATGAGTGCATTTGGAAGAGAAAATTATACTTAAAATGCAAAATCATTTTATATTTTATTGAATACAGTACATAACATGTTTTACAAATAAAAATGTTTGATTCTCAAAAATCAGATAATTTCTACACAAGACATGCCAAAACTGAGATGTCATTTTTTCCAAGTTAGTAAACTTTTTTGAGATCTAGAATCTGTAAAGTAAAACTCAACTAATAAGGCATATGAGAGGTAAGAGAACAATAAATAGTGATATTCAAATGAAAATATTTACTGAAAATAGGCAAATAAATACATCCTTAACCCCCTGGAGAAGGAAATGGCAACCCACTCCAGTATTCTTGCCTGGAGAATCCCATGGATGGAGGAGCCTGGTAGGCTACAGTCCATGGGGTCGCAAAGAGTTGGACACTACTGAGCGACTTCACTTAGCCTAACCCAATTATATGAAAAACTACTTTCCGCATGTGGGATTTTAATATTAGCAATTTTCTAAACAGCAATAATCCTGATGAATCATTAGGCATGAAGTATACACCTGACCTGCTTCTTGAGAAATCTGTATGCAGGCCAGGAAGCAACAGTTAGAACTGGACATGGAACAACAGACTGGTTCCAAATAGGAAAAGGAGTACGTCAAGGCTGCATATTGTCACCCTGCTTTTTTAACTTATATGCAGAGTATATCATGAGAAACGCTGGACTGGAAGAAGCACAAGCTGGAATCAAGATGGCTGGGAGAAATATCAATAACCTCAGATATGCAGATGACACCACCCTTATGGCAGAAAGTGAAGAGGAACTCAAAAGGATCCTGATGAAAGTGAAAGACGAGAGTGAAAAAGTTGGCTTAAAGCTCAACATTCAGAAAACAAAGATCATGGCATCTGGTCCCATCACTTCATTGGAAATAGATGGGGAAACAGTGGAAACTGTGTCAGACTTTATTTTTTTGGGCTCCAAAATCACTGCAGATGCTGATTGCAGCCATGAAATTAAAAGATGCTTACTCCTTGGAAGAAAAGTTATGACCAACCTAGATAGCGTATTCAAAAGCAGAGACATTACTTTGCCGACTAAGGTCCGTCTAGTCAAGGCTATGGTTTTTCCAGTAGTCATGTATAGATGTGAGAGTTGGACTGTGAAGAAGGCTGAGCACCAAAGAATTGATGCTTTTGAACTGTGGTGTTGGAGAAGACTGTTGAGAGTCCCTTGGACTGCAAGGAGATCCAACCAGTCCATTCTGAAGGAGATCAGCCCTGGGATTTCTTTGGAAGGAATGATGCTAAAGCTGAAACTCCAGTACTTTGGCCACCTCATGGGAAGAGTTGACTCATTGGAAAAGACTCTGATGCTGGGAGGGATTGGGAGCAGGAGGAGAAGGGGACAACAGAGGATGAGATGGCTGGATGGCATCACTGACTTGATGGACGTGAGTCTGAGTGAACTCCAGGAGTTGGTGATGGACAGGGAGGCCCGGCGTGCTGTGATTCATGGGGTCGCAAAGAGTTGGACACGACTGAGCAACTGAACTGAACTGAACTGGTACATTAAAACCTCAATATCTGATAGGGTAGGCATTATAAATCAAATTTCAATTGTTTATTGTTAATTTTTACAGAAATATAGGGTCTCCCTGGAGCTTCCCTGCTGGTTCAGCGATAATCTGCCTGCCAATGCAGGAGATACAGCAGGAGATACAAGGGATGCAGGTTCAATCGCTTCAGGAAGATCCCCTGAATAAGGAAGTGGCAACATACTCCAGTATTCTTGCCAGGAAATCCCATGAACAGAGGAGTCTGGCAGGCTACAGTCCATGGGGATGCAAAGACTCAAACACGACTGAGCACACACATACACAGGCTCTACTCATGAAAAGCTAGATTTTAGAATCAGAAAATTTAACATTTTGAAGGTTGTTTTCAAGATACTTTTTAAAAAGTATTTGTTTAAATTTATTTGGTGCCAGGTCTTAGTTGCAGCATATAGGATCTAGTTCCCTGACCAGGGATCCAACCCTGGCCCTTCTGCATTGGGAGCTTGAAGTCTCAGCTACTGGACCACCAGAAAAGTCCCAAGATACACTTTTAAAACAAACAAGAACACCACATGCAGAGTAGTTAAGTGGGAAAATATGTTGTTGGTGTTCAATCATTAAGTTGTGTCCAATTCTTTGGGACTCCATGGACTGTAGCACGCCAGGCTCTCCTGTCTTTCAATATCTCCAGGAGTTCGCTCAAATTCATGTCCATTGAATCAGTGATGCTATTTAACCATCTCATCCTCTGTCACCTACTTTCCTCCTGCCCTCAATCTTTCCCAGCATCAGGGTCCTTTCCAATGAGTTGGCTCTTCACATCAGGTGGTCAAAGTATTGGAGCTTCAGCATCAATCCTTCCAGTGAATATTCAGGGTTGATATCTCTTAGGATTGACTGGGAAGATATAGTGGTTCATAAACTGTGTCCATATGGGTATAAAACCACCACCACCACCAATGCAGACAAAGCCACGAGGGCTGAAAAATGAAGCAGAATAGACTACATTCTCCAACTAAGGCATCTGCAATGGCAGTTAAGTCCCACTCATATTCGAGAGAGATTTACATGCTATTTTTGCTCTGCCAAAAAAAAATCATAACAGGTCTTCTGTGCTAGATGGAAATGAAAGTGCTGGACCTCTGCCACAAGCAAGGGTAAATTACTTTGAAGCTGTACTCAGAGATGTTATCTGAAAACTAATGTCCCGATTAATGGAACTAGAAAATAATAACACCATTAAACATGGGTGTGCATGCTAAGTTGCTTCAGTCATAACCTACTCTTTGTGACCCCATGGACTGTAGCCAGCCAGGCTTCTCTGTCCATGGGATTCTTCAGGCAAGAATACTGGAGTGGGTTGCCATGCCCTCCTCCAGGGGATCTTCCAGACCCAGAGATCAAACTTGTGTCTCTTATGTCTCCTGCATTGGCCAGAGAGTTCTTTACCACTAGCGCCAACTGGGAAGCCTAAATAATAACACCATCAAACACAGTTGCTCACATTTTATGATATAATTGCCCCTATATTGTCTCAGATTACTATACATTACAATTTCTGTAGAAAAGAACATTAAAAAAAGTGGAAAAAATTTTCAAATCACATTGTATTCGATGCTAAGTTCTTTTAGATTTCTCTAGGAAACCTCTGAAACAATGATCTGTATTATCTTCAGAATCTGTACTGGGTCCAATACTAAGAGTCAAAACTGTAGACATGAAAAATAAATCCACAATTGTTCATGCCTTTAACAATTCTGAAATTATGCTGCCTTCTCTGAGAGTTTGGATATGGGATTTCTACAGGATTATTTTTTGTAGAAATAATCAAAATAATGATACCAGGCCCTATATTAGAGGGTGAGTGGAGCATCTACCTTATAAACTAAATCCATCCAAATGGTCTATTTCTGTTATTTTAAGGAATTTTCTTCATCTGGGGCCATTAGAGAAAAGTGAACTTATTTAGGGCATCATTGCTTCAGGTTTTTTTTTTTTTTTTTTCCAGGAGAAATACCCAAGTTACTGTAAAAATAAATTTGGAATCCTATAATACTAACAGAAGTCTGATTCCCAAACACTTCCTTTTTAAATTTTTTTTCAGGAATAATTCCATTCAAAAGACACAAGTGAATAATTGAATCTCAACTTTTGGTCTTTGTAAAGAAAAAAGATTTCTTCCTCATCCACTTTTAAAGGTAATCAACTGGAGTTATACAGAATAAACAAGTGGGAAGAAATACAGCCATTGTCTAATTTTAGAAAACAGCTGCAATTAATTTTATCTGTGACAAATGATAAAGTGGGAGTATTTCATTAAGGGGAAAAAATGGAATTGAGCTCACAATCAGAGAAAATTTATCAGTCAGATGACTGCAAATACTCCTAAGACAAAGACTGAAATGTCTTAGCGAAAGGTCAAGCATGAAGTGAAGGTTTCTTTAAGAGCTGTTTTAACTTCCATGCAGGCAGAGTTCTCAGATCCTGTGGACATGAGGCAAGAAGACACATACCCTGTGACCTGACCCGGGACACTGGACATGTTCTTCATAAAACAAGTGGGGTTCTAGCTCCACCCCCTCTGCCTGGTGGAGTTTTTGACAGTGTATTTATACCCTGGGTACCTTTAGCTCAGCCTGCAAAGGGAGGGCGAGGAGCACACAAAACCCCATATGTGCCAAGCACACCCCTGGGCTATCTCCAGCTTTCTAGACTGGACTTGAAGTTTTAAAAAGAACGGATGGAAATGTATGTTTATTGAGTGGATATCCAACATGGAGCCAAGCACTCTTCTGGTCATAGCTGACTTAATCTTCTCAAAAATCCAGTGTCCTGGAATCATCCTCAATCTTCTACTTCTGAGGCATAAACATTTCCCAAAGATCATACAATTATGGGTAAATAAAATCAAGCTCCAAAAGCTTGTTGTCTTTATCCAGAGAATGAAGTCAGAGAAAATGGCAAACAGACATGTGGAATCAATTTTATGTGTCCCAGCATCAAATGAAAAATAACAAAGCTTTCTATAAATCTGAGATCTTAGGAAGGAAATCCTGGGACAGAGGGACCAATATTCCATCCATTTGTCATTCACAAATTTTTTTTAACTTTTATTTATTTATTTGGTTGCTGGGTCTTGGTTGCAGCACACAGGATCTTTAGTTTTGGCATGTGAGACCGACCAGAGATTGAACCCAGGTCCCCTGCATTAGGAGCCCAGAGTCTTAGCCACTGGACTGCCAGGGAAGTCTCTGGAAATTTTACACAATTTAAAGCCTAGAAAAGCCATTTATCTCTCTTCCCCTCCTTCACTCACCCTCATCATCTCTTTCTCTCTCTCTCTCTTTCTCTCTCTCTCTCTCTCACACACACACACATGCACATAGTTCTCCACTCTTGCAGCCTGTGACCATCATCCTGAGTAAGAGACATTTATCTCAGTGGGGCTGGAAGCATTTTCCATTTCACAGGTGGGTGTAATGAAATGTCCCAAGTTGCATTTTTATAGAAAGACCGGGAAGCTTGCTCAATCATATATCTCTTCTGACTTCATTTTCTTTTCAATCAGTGTGCTATAGAAGCAGAATCAGTTTAATCTTCAAGTAAAAGCTCATTTATCTGCCAGAGACCTACTGGGAGTGTTGGCACTAAATAATATAAAAATCACTTAACAGATCTTCAAGTGATTGGTTGTGTAATATGCTTAGTAGGCTGCTAACCATTCAAACCACTGAAATTGGCTTTCTGGTAGGGAAAAGCAAAATCAGATCCCAGGACTTTCTTTAAAAATCATTAATTTCTTTTCACTTTCTTTCCAGATTAATTTCAGGATGGAGTTTTCATGACTTAAACAATATTGCACCAGCCACTGTGCATTTTCTCTGAAAAAGAGAGTCTTACTGGGTTTGCAAGTGAAAGAAAGAATCCCACGTTTCTCACTTTAAATCAAAAATTAGAAATTATTAAACAGTGAAGAAGGCATATTCAAACTGAGACAGACTGAACTTGGACTCTTGTGCCAAACAGTTAAACTAAAATATGAAGGCAAAGATAAAGTTCCTGAAGGAAATTTAAAGTACTATGCCAATAAACACAGGAATGATAAGAAAGTGAACCTGCCTTATTGTTGATATAAAGAAAATTTTAGTGGTCTGGATAGAAAATCAAACCAGACACAACATTCCCTTAAGCCAAAGCCTGGTCCAGAGCAAGGCTCTAACTCTAATCAAGTCTATAAAGGCCGAGAGAGGAGAGGAAGATGAAGAAAAAATAAAAAACTGAAGATAGCAAAGGTTGCCTTATGATGTTTAAGGAAAGAAACCATCTCCATAGCATAAAAGTGCCTTGTGAAGCAGCAAGTTCTGATGTAGAAACTTCAACAAGTGATCCAGAAGATCTAGCTCAGATAACCACGAGCATGGTTACACTACACAGCAGATTTTCGGTGTAGAAGAAACAGTCTTATATTGAAAGATGTCATCTCGGACTTTTCTAGCTGGAGGGGAAAACTCACTGTCTGGCTTCAAGGTTGATTCTCTTGTTAGAAGCTCATGTGACTTTAAGTTGAAGCCCATAGTCATTTACTATTTTTAAAATCTTTAAGTCCTTATGAATTATGCTAAATCTCCTCTGCCTGTTCTCTACAAACAGAACAACAAAGCCTGGATGACAGCACATGTGTTGACAATACGGCCAGTGAGTATCTTAAGCCCACTGTTAAGACCTACTGCTCAGAAAAAAAAAAAGAAAAAAGATATTTTTCAAAGTATTACTGTTTATTGATAATGTTCAGTTTCTTATTTTAAGAAATTGAAAAAAGAAAAAGAAATTGCCACAGCCACCCCAGCCTCAGCAACCACCACCCTGTTCCATCAGCTGCTACTGCTGCTGCTAAGTCGCTGCAGTCGTGTCCAACTCTGTGGGACCCCATAAACGGCAGCCCACCAGGCTCCCCCGTCCCTAGGATTCTCTAGGCAAGAACACTGGAGTGGGTTGCCATTTCTTTCACCAATGCATGAAAGTGAAAAGTGAAAGTGAAGTCGCTCAGTTGTGTCCGACTCCTAGCGACCCCATAGACTGCAGCCTACCAGGTTCCTCCATCCATGGGATTTGCCAGGCAAGAGTACTGGAGTGGGTTGCCATTGACTTCTCTGATATAAAATTCAAGTCTAGGGAATTCTCTAGTGTCCATTGGTTGGGACTTAGCACTACAAGGGGCTCAGGTTTGATCCCTGGGTGGGGAACCAAGAACTGCAAGCTGCAAGACACAGACAAAAAATAAAATAAATTTCCCTTTAAATATAAATTCTCTTCATTTTGCACCTTTATGAAGTATCATCTTTATGGTTCAGTTTGCAGTTTTTAACTTCATTTTTGGTTTCTTCTTTCAATTATAATTGTATAGATTTATGTCTTTGAATTTCAAAAGGACCTTTTGGTCCTTGATTAATAATTTAAATTTCTCCATAGTAAAACACCACAAGGTATGGCACTGATTTAAAAGCAAATCCATTGTGATTTGCTTCACAGACTCATTATATTGTCATTTTTATTAAATGTTTTTGTGCTTTTGACAGGGTGCATATTCTCATATTGTCAGGCTCATGGTACTATATGTGCAAAAAATTGTGTATTGTATTGTTCCAATAATCCATACCTCTAGCATATCGATAGCCATCAGTGAGCATTCTGGCCTATTATTTCCTGGAATAGCTATCTCAAAAATGAAACTCATTCCCTTCCACAGCGAAAAATGCAGTGAGGTGGGTAGAAAAAACAAAATCCCTAAACTTCAATCTTTTTCATAGCACTAAAGACACAAGATCTGGGGAAAAGGACGTCTATCACTATCATCATTATTAAATTATGTTTATAAATCCAAAGGCTAAGACAAACTGAAACAGAGCTAGAGTAGGAGGTTCGGGGGCAAAGAAAGGGTTCAGAACATTCAGGATGACTAGTGTTAATGATAAACGATGAGAAATGAAAAGAAAGGGTTCTCTGCTTCTTTGGGCTAAAGAATTCCTGAGATGTGAGCAGTAGCTGCTGGTATAGATATGAAACTATTAATTCAAGGTGTACAGTAACTTCTCCTCTAAAAAGGAAACAATTTGTTTTCCCTCTTCACTACTAGGTAAACAATAGCTTACGTGTGCATGCTCAGTTGTGTCCTACCCTTTGCAACACCATGGGCTGTAGCTCACCAGGCTCCTTTGTCCACGGGATTTCCCAGGCAAGAATACTGGAGTGGGTTGCCCCAACAATAGCTGATACTGACATATAAATGTCCCCAAAAGGGACCTTATGCCATTTAGGGCAAGGTCACTTTTATAGGCATGTCATTAAAAAAAAAAAAATCTGACCGAGAATCTTTGTCTTTCATTAAGTAAGTGAAATTCACTCAGTCATGTCCACCTCTTTGAGACCCCATGGACTACACACTCCTTGGAATTCTCCAGACCAGAATACTGGAGTAGGTAGCTGTTCCCTTCTTCAGGATCATTAAATAAAGCTCTGAATAAAAGTAAATCTCAGAGTTCATAGGCTACTTGGCTAACTCTGGGTTATATGATTTCCCCTCTTTTGGGCGTTTGTATATATTATCCCTTTTATGGGCTACAATCCGTAGCGTCTCAAAGAGTCGGACATGAATAAGTGACTGAGCACACACACAAAAATAATTGTAATTTTCTTAGAGTCTTAGCATCTAACAATAACTCAGACATGGATTAAATTTCAAGTTATACATTTCAAGGAAAAGTCATATTACTATCATAATTGTCTTCTAACACTTAAAATATTTTCCTTATTTGCTTTTTGTGTTTAAATAGATCAGTTGCAGGAGAAGTGTGCCTGAGAATTAGACTGGGAAACTTGGTCATTGTAATTTAAATGCCTAAAAGATAAACTGGGTGCTCTTACAAAGACTGTAGAAGAGAAATGGGAGCCTTTAAACTGAGTTCCTGTTTTCTGCCCTTATCACTCAGCCACAAGTTTCCTGAGATGCCCACAATTCATCACTAATGCAGATAAGTAAAGAATGACATGTGCAGAGCAGGAAGGTTAGTGTGAATGCAGCAGTTAATTAGAAATTTGGATCCAATTTAAGTAAGTGAACTACAGCTAAGAAAATAAAAGACAACAATAACAAAAGCAGCAGTGTTCTATTACGATGCATCCGGAGCACGTCATCAGGTTCACCATATGACTGCCTGATAAACGTTCCATGTTGTATTGGAAACACATAGAAAACAATATGTTAGTTTGAACTTAGGGGGAAAAAAGAATGCTGATGAAACAGAACCACTTTCCACCAAGGTGGAGAGTGACGCCTTGTTTATGTTTCTCTTCATAAGTTTTTGTTGACCATCTATACAGAAGCAAAAATCCCATCCAGGTTCTTCAAACTACAAAATGATAAGCTTATAGCCTTTGTAAAAATTTTATAAAAATATGCTTAGGTTTCTTTCATTATGGTATCCCACAGAGAAAATTTTGTGTTTTTCCCCTTTCTCCCTTTTCTAGGAATAAAATTTCATTTTCTTTTAATAACCAAACCATCTCCACCCTCCATACATGCAATCCTGTGAAAATTGACACCATACCCTAGGTCCACATATGGTTGAGGATCTAAACTTGGCTAATAGGAATTGAATTAGATAATATACACAGTAATTAAGTCTTTAGTAATTGAATCACGGGTGGTCACATGACTTAAACTGGGCTTATCAGAATCACCAGAATCTTGACTAGAGCCATCAGGAAACAGATGCAAACATTTATCTGGGGTTTCAGTTCAGTTCAGTTCAGTTCAGTCGCTCAGTTGAGTCCGACTCCTTGCGACCCCATGAATTGCAGCACGCCAGGCCTCCCTGTCCATCACCAACTCCCGGAGTTTACCCAAACTCCGTCCATCTAGTGGTGATGCCATCCAGCCATCTTATCCTCTGTTGTCCCCTTCTCCTCCTGCCCCTAATCCCTCCCAGCATCAGGGTCTTTTCCAATGAGTCAATTCTTCGCATGAGGTGGCCAAAGTATTGGAGTTTCAGCTTCAGCATCAGTCCTTCAAAAGAACACCCAGGACTGATCTCCTTTAGAATGGACTGGTTGGATCTCCTTGAAGTCCAAAGGACTCTCAGGAGTCTTCTCCAACACCACAGTTCAAAAGCATCAATTCTTCAGCGCTCAGCTTTCTTCACAGTCCAACTCTCACATCCATACGTGACCACTGGAAAAACCATGGCCTTGACTAGACAGACGTTTGTTGGCCAAGTAATGTCTCTGCTTTTCAATATGCTATCTAGGTTGCTCATAACTCCTTCCAAGGAGTAAGCGTCTTTTAATTTCATGGCTGCAATCACCATCTGCAGTGATTTTGGAGCCCAAAATATAAAGTCTGCCACTGTTTCCACTGTTTCCCCATCTGTTTCCCATGGAGTGTATCTGGGGTTTAACAGGCGACAAAGACTAATACCTTAGTTCCTGATGGTCCTCTCACCCACTACGTAGAAAGCTGACCTCATAGTGCACCCAACACTATGGATGTAAATAAGATAGAAAAATGGTCATCTTGACAAGATGCCATTTGAACTCTAATTCAAACCATGCTTGAGGACATCAGATCCACCTCTTTATTTTCAGTTATCTGAATCAGAAAGAATTCCTTCTTCTTAAAAAATTTTCAGGCAGAAATAGAGACACAGACGCAAAGAACAGATATGCGGACAGAGTTGGGGGAAGGGAAGAGGGGAATGAATTGGGAGAGTAGCATTGTGTTCTGAAATTATCCTGAAATTTGGCTTTATAACCATGCATAATTTAACACTTATTAAATTATAATAGAATCTCTTCTAATTATTATTTAGAAATTCACATCAGGAAAATAATCTTTTTCTTCAAAGATTAATGAATATAATTTGATAAACACAGTGTTCCACAGACTTATTTAGAAAACATTTACATTAATAGATTAAATCAAGGTTTCCTGAAGCAATTGATACACACTGACCTGACATTTATTAATTCAATAATGCACTGGGACAGTTTATATAAAGTTTATGTAAAAATGATAATCAAATGTTTAAAATTCACTCCATGTAGGCGTATAGTATACACAGATTGTTCAAAACCTGAAGTTCACTTTCGAAATCAATCACAACTTTAATTCCATTTAATAATTGCACAGTATCCAGTATTTTATTTTTAAATGTCTGTAATTCAGTTTGAATTAAATAAGATTCAATATTTAGGTACACATTTTATTTAAAAATCATCAGGAAATTAAGTATAAAAACTAACATACTTAATGATTGAGGTTTTCATAAATAAATGTGCTAAACATATATAGCATCGTACATTATTATAGATATGAGAGCTATATCTGCTCAAGGCATTGAATGAACAGAGTATCCATCCACGATCTTTAGTCTATCTTGGACTTTCAGATCATCAGGAGATAATGTCCTGTATTTGATGCACCAAAATTTCAGTTAGCCAGTAGGCTCAGGTTTTTCTAGTTAAGTGAAGACTTCAGCAATACGTGAACCGTGAACTCCCTGATGTGCAAGCTGGTTTTAGAAAAGGCAGAGGAACCAGAGATCAAATTGCCAACATCCGCTGGATCATGGAAAAAGCAAGAGAGTTCCAGAAAAACATCTATTTCTGCTTTATTGACTATGCCAAAGCCTTTGACTGTGTGGATCACAATAAACTGTGGACAATTCTGAAAGAGATGGGAATACCAGACCACCTAACCTGCATCTTGAGAAATCTGTATGCAGGCTAGGAAGCAACAGTTAGAACTGGACATGGAACAACAGACTGGTTCCAAATAGGAAAAGGAATACATCAAGGCTGTATATTGTCACCCTGCTTATTTAACTTCTATGCAGAGTACATCATGAGAAACACTGGACTGGAAGAAACACAAGCTGGAATCAAGATGGCTGGGAGAAATATCAATAACCTCAGATATGCAGATGACACCACCCTTATGGCAGAAAGTGAAGAGGAACTCAAAAGCCTCTTGATGAAAGTGAAAGAGGAGAGTGAAAAAGTTGGCTTAAAGCTCAACATTTAGAAAACAAAGATCATGGCATCCGGTCCCATCACTTCATGGGAAATAGATGGGGAAACAGTGGAAACAGTGTCAGACTTTATTTTTTGGGGCTCCAAAATCACTGCAGAAGGTGACTGCAGCCATGAAATTAAAAGACACTTACCCCTTGGAAGAAAAGTTATGACCAACCTAGATAGTATATTGAAAAGCAGAGACATTACTTTGCCGACAGGTCAGTCTAGTCAAGGCTATGGTTTTTCCTGTGGTCATGTATGGATGTGAGAGTTGGACTGTGAAAAAGGCTGAGTGCCGAAGAATTGATGCTTTTGAACTGTGGTGTTGGAGAAGACTCTTGAGGGTCCCTTGGACTGCAAGGAGATCCAACCAGTCCATTCTGAAGGAGATCAACCCTGGGATTTCTTTGGAAGGAATGATGCTAAAGCTGAAGCTCCAGTACTTTGGACACTTCATGCGAAGAGTTGACTCATTGGAAAAGACTCTGATGCTGGGAGAGACTGGGGGCAGGAGGAGAAGGGGATGACCCAGGATGAGATGGCTGGATGGCATCACGGACTCGATGGACGTGAGTCTGAGTGAACTCTGGGAGATGGTGATGGACAGGGAGGCCTGGCATGCTCCGATTCATGGGGTCGCGAAGAGTCGGACACAACTGAGCGACTGAACTGAACTGAATAGTCTGTTTTAACTCAGTTTAACAAGAAAATATTTATGTTTCAAATGTAGTCTCAAAATACTTTTACAACGTGTAGATTGATCTTGACTCTTGCACCTAATAGTAGCTCCTTGTTACCTTATGGAGTAACTAACATGGTGATACATAGCTACAGATATACATATATGTAGACAGAGATGGAGGTGGAAGTGGAGATGGAGACAGAACTGGAGAGTTCTCCTGAGTCCTAGTCTGATGATAGGTACCTTGTCTTTGTCCTCCATCCTTTGCTACTGTTCATCTTTGCCTCCCGTTTAATCTGACCTAGAAGAAAGAAAAGCACTCAGCCATACAAAGAGTCTAGGAAGGGATTCTATGGAAAGGAAGCAACATATGCAGAGCATCCAGGGTGAGAAACTCCTTTTGTTTGAGAAGGTGATCACAGGCCTGTGTAACCAAGGGATAAAGGATGTGAGAGACAATGGACAGGTAAGAGCCAAGCACTGTAGTCCAGGAAAATGTTTTGATTTTTTCCAAGAGCAATGGAAATCTACTAAAAGGTTTTAGGAGGAGGAACAACATGACCTAATTCATTTTGTTAAAGTGGTTCTGTGTGATGGTGGCTTTGGGGGAGTGAGAGGGAAGCAGAAAGAGTAAAGAGTAGCATCCAGGTAAATAGCCACCAACCTGAAGGAGGAGGTGGCCGTGCCACCACGAGAAGTGGACAGCGTGACATATTTGCTGCTACTTGGCTGCGATGGAGGAACGGCAAGGAGGGAAGGCTAACTTGGAGATTTCTGGCTGGAAAACCTGATAGATGGTGTTGTTTGTTGATATGCAGCAGCCAGCCCGAGAGGCACAGACAGGGTGATGGAGAGCTAAAATTACATTTAGTCTAATCCTACTGTGAGGCATTGAAGTATTATCATCTGTCTCTTGAGCACCTGGTCATGCCATGCATGCTCAGCCGTGTCTGACTCTTTGCAGTCCTGTGGACTGTAGCCTACCAGTCTCCTCTGTTCATGGGATTTCCCAGGCAAGAATACTGGAGTGGACTGTTTCCTTCTCCAGGAGATCTTCCCAACCCAGGGTTCGAACTCAGGCCCCCTGCACTGCAAGTGGATTCTTTACCACTGAGCCACCTGGGAAGCCCTAAAGTATTATATTAAATGTCAAATAGTCAATTGGACATGAGTATCTAAAACTGCTGTATATTGGGAAAGATATTAATGAAATTTAGAAACCTGTTTTAGTCTTAGAATATATATGTGTGTGTGTGTGTGTGCGTGTGTGTGTACTTTAGCTACTTACAGTTAAATGATGTGTTAGCTTTCTTTTAAAGAAATTTGAGTCCTCTGATAAATTGTCATGTATATTTCATATAAAAAATAAAGGCTTCAAAGTCACAAACCTTAATATAAGATTTCAAATTAATTTTTTCAAGCAAAATCCTTCATTTAATTTTAACCACATAGAAGAATCACTAACATAATCTAAGTTAATAGGAGCTTTTTAGATGGAGATTAAAAAGAAAGTATAGTTCATTGTAATTAACCAGCTAGAACAGGTTAGGAGTTTAATTGCAATCTTCATCATTTTGTCTGTTAAATATCATTCCTGGTATCTTGGAATAACCCAGGGAAGAAATGAGACAACATTCTTTGGTACTGTTATAAATAATATTATTTTGCAAGAAGCATTCATTCTTGACAGCTGCTAATTTTTCTGGAAGATTCTTGACTTCAAAAAAATCTACACAGTATGCACTTTTGTTTTGGGGAAAATTAAATATGACAATAAACAGAAACATTTTTGATGACTGGACTTTTGATTTGAACAATTAAGTGAAAAATTCATTCTGAAATATTAATTGGTAAGTCAGGAACCAAAGACAGATGAATTAGACTCAGTCATTTTTGTTCAGTGACAACTTCAAGATTGTCAATGTTCTTTGATTTCTTGACAGTTTAATTTTATGCTAACGTCAAATTATCAGAAAGTACAATGGTGAAAAAGTGTTCTACTGTGCTTGAAGAAGGTGGGGACAATCCATTAAAATCTTCAAGCTCATT
This sequence comes from Capra hircus, assembly GCF_001704415.2. NCBI lineage: Eukaryota > Metazoa > Chordata > Mammalia > Artiodactyla > Bovidae > Capra > Capra hircus. Next base: position 58,414,704 of record NC_030821.1, read on the forward strand.
CAAATAAGCATAGAGGTAAACGTTACAGAAAAACAGAAGTTAATTATTTTTCTCTTGAAAAATAATGCTATAAGAATAATTAGCTATGATAAATAAAACTCACACCTTTTCTAAAAGAAAAGCATGTATTGCATAAAAATAAAGCAGTTACACAAAAGAGACAGATAGTAGAATACAAATTACATATTTATTGTGTAATATGTGTTTGTGTGTATGCTCGATCATATCTGACTCTTTGTAACCCTATGAACTGTAGCCCACCAGGCTCCTCTGTCCATGGGATTCTTTAGGCAAGGATACTGGAGTGGGTTGCCATTTCTTTCTCCAGGGGATCTTCCCGAGCCAGGGTTCAACACACATCTCTTGCATCTCCTGCACTGGCAGGCCAATTCTTTACCACTGTGTCACCTGGGAAGCCTCAAATATATACATATATGTGTATATATACATACATACTTACACATGATTTGTTTTATATATGTCTATTCATTTAAGAAATTTATTCAAGGAAGGTATTGAGGGTTCCTATGTGTCAGGTCACAGGTAGACAATGTATATAGTGATTTACTTATTTATCTTTCATTTTTGTAATTTAATAACTTTTTTTTAATGATACAGACTGGTTCCAAATCAGAAAAGGAGTACATCAAGGCTGTATATTGTCACCCTGCTTATTTAACTTATATGCAGAGTACATCATGAGAAACGCTGGACTAGAAAAAGTACAAGCTGGAATCAAGATTGCCGGGAGAAATATCAATAACCTCAGATATGCAGATGACACCACCCTTATGGCAGAAAGTGAAGAGGAACTCAAAAGCCTCTTGATGAAAGTGAAAGAGGAGAGTGAAAAAGTTGGCTTAAAGCTCAGCATTCAGAAAACTAAGATCATGGCATCTGGCCCATCACCTCATGGGAAATACATGGGGGAACAGTGGAAACAGTGACAGACTTTATTTTTGGGGCTCCAAAATCACTGCAGATGGTGATTGCAGCCAAGAAATTAAAAGACACTTACTCCTTGGAAGAAAAGTTATGACCAACCTAGATAGCATATTGAAAAGCAGAGACATTACTTTGCCAACAAAGTTCCATCTAGTCAAGGCTATGGTTTTTCCTGTGGTCATCTATGGATGTGAGAGTTGGACTGTGAAGAAAGCTGAGTGCCAAAGAATTGATGCTTTTGAACTGTGGTGTTGGAGAAGACTCCTGAGAGTCCCTTGGACTGCAAGGAGATCCAACCAGTCCATCCTAAAGGAGATCAGTTCTGGGTATTCTTTGGAAGGACTGATGCTAAAGCTGAAACTCTGTTACTTTGGCCGCCTCATGCGAAGAATTGACTCATTGGAAAAGACCCTGATGCTGGGAGGGATTGGGGGCAGGAGGAGAAGGGGACGACAGAGGATGAGATGGCTGGATGGCATTACCGACTTGATGAACATGAGTTTGTGTGAACTCCGGGAGTTGGTGATGGACAGGGAGGCCTGGCGTGCTGCAATTCATGGGGTCGCAAAGAGTCAGACACGACTGAGAGACTGAACTGAGCTGAATGGAGTTATCTATTTTATGCATAGTAGTGTATAAATGTCAGTCCCAATCTCCCAATTCATCTCACTCCTCTTCCCCCCTTGGTATTCATACATTTCTTCTCTACATCTGTGTCTCTTTTCCTGTTTTGCAAATAAGTTCATCTGTACCATATATATGTGTGTTACATATATGTGTTAATACATATATGTGTTAATACTTGATATTTATCTGTTTCTGACTTACTTCACTCTGTATTAATTTTTTAAAAAAAGAAAGAAAAACCCAATCCCTGCCCTCAAGGAGATTAAACTCAGGTGGGTGAAGGCAGAACAAGCAAGCATCATTCAATATGATAAGAGAGTGAGTAGAGAAGAGGGAAGGGACCAGGAATGGCAAAGCTTGCTTATTTCAGTACCAAGACTGATCTGTAAACAGCTCTCGGATGGAAACCTGGAAAAAGTCTGATTTATGTCCTGGAATCACATCAGGTGGTCCCCTCTGGCCAGTCTTCCCCTGTAAGTCACCCCTCTGCAGTGTCTTTCATCCAACTACACTGGCCGTGGGCGAGGCTGAGAAGGAGGCTTGTCACCCACATTGTTCCAATCTCTTTGCCCTTTATCACTCTTCTTTTCCCTATCATTAGATAGAGGATGGAGTTTAGTCATTTCTGCTTCACTGAAAATGAGAGACTTGGGCACTTAACCAGTGCTGTATCTCTCTCTGTCTCGGACTGTATTTTTACAAATCACCTCCCTCTCTCTGCAGAGAATGGGCAGATTTTCCCAGGCTATGCACACCCACTTGTTAGACTTTCTCTGCCACATGAAAACTATCCTCCCACATGCCTGCTGAAAATGACAATAAACACAGACACACACACACACACCAGATTCTGACCTTACGAGATGCACACATAAGAAATATGGAAGAAAAACAAATTCCACAGGATGAAAAGCTTCAACTAAATGTGACAGTTTGGAGCCCACTTCAGACTGAGATGAACAGAGAGACAATGCAGTATGCTCAGTACATTGTTATTTTTTCCTCTGGGGCACAGGACAGCTAGGTCTACAAGGTACCAAATTTCAGTTGCACATGGGGACTTCCCTGGTGCTCCAGTGATTAAGACTCTGCACTTCTGCAGAGGGGCACAGTTTCCATCCCTGGTCAGGGAGCTAAGATTCCTGCATGCCATGGTACAGCCAGAAGAATCAAGCTTACCAGGTACACAATGAATCCAAAATGCTAACAATGAGCAGTGTTCCTTTAGAAATCTATTGGATTTTAGTAAACATGTGTGAATGGGTCCTTTTTTTACTAATCCTTTTCTTAAAAAGTCAACTTTTTGTGCTAAGTCTCCTCAGTTCAGTTCAGTCACTCAGCGGTGTCTGACTCTTTGCAACCCCATGAACCACAGCACACCAGGCCTCCCTGTCCAGTACCCTGGACTCTGACTCATGTCCATTGAGTTGGTGATGTCATCCAACCATCTCATCCTCTGTCGTCCCCTTCTCCTCCTGCCCTCAATCTTTCCCAGCATCATGATCTTTTCAAATGAGTCAGCTCTTCGCATCAGGTAGCCAAAGTATTGGAGTTTCAGCTTCAACATCAGTCCTTCCAATGAACACCCAGGACTGATCTCCTTTAGGATGGACTGGTTGGATCTCCTTGCTGTCCAAGGGACTCTCAAGAGTCTTCTCCACCACCACAGTTCAAAAGCATCAGTTCTTCGGTGTTCAGCTTTCTTTATAGTCCAACTCTCACATCCATACATGACTATTGGAAGAACCATAGACCTGATGAGATGGACATTTGTTGACAAAGTAATGTCTCTGCTTTTTAATATGCTGTCTAGGTTGGTCATAACTTTCCTTCCAAGGAGTAAGTGTCTTTTAATTTCATGGCTGCAATCACCATCTGCAGTGATTTTGGAGCCTCCCCCCCAAACAATAAAGTCTGTCACTGTTTCCACTGTTTCCCCATCTATTTGCCATGAAGTGATGGGACCAGATGCCATGATCTTAGTTTTCTGAATGTTGAGCTTTAAGCTAACTTTTTCACTCTCCTCTTTCACTTTCAGTCAAGTCCAACTCTTTGTGACCCCATGGACTGCAGTCCGCCAGGCTCCTCTGTCCATGGATTCTCCAGGCAAGAATCTTGGAGTGGGTCACCATGCCCCCTTCCAGGGGATCTTCTCAACCTAGGGATTGAATCTATGTCTCTTATGTCTCCTGCATTGGCAGGCATGTTCTTTACCACTAGCATCACCTGGGAAGCCCCAAATCAACTTTACTGAGGTATAATTTATGTACAGTAAACACACAAATTTTGAAAATGAGTGGATCCTGAAACCAGTGACAAAATCAGACACAGAACATTCCCATCACCCCAAATCTTACATCTGTGTCTTCATTTCTGCTTTGCAAATGAGATCATCTAGATTCTACATACATCAGGCCAGTGGACTTTGATATTGGATCATCTGAACTTGTCACTTGTGGATAAATGTCAATTGGTAAGGTAATATATTTAGCTGTAGAATTGCAAATCCTGAGACAGGGACCCACTGTTATGCCAAATCTTTTATCCTTCATGCCTAAATGAATTTCATGTTCCTGATTCTAAGGAGCACACCACACACAGATGCAAATCTGCACAAGGGAGTGTGTCTGGCCATATCACCTTCTCTTGGATGTATAGACACTTTGTGAACCCATTGCTAACCAATTGCCTCCACCCTATATAACTCAGACCACAGTGAAGAAACATTTATGGAGCTTTTAACACAACCAGTTAAAAACAAACTGGCATATTATTGATTGTGGACTTGGCAGGCCTTCTGTGGTGAGCAGCATGCTTCATGCTGCTTGTACTTCCCCTCACTAACTTTCTTCTGTGGTGATGAGAATAAAACACCAGCTGGAGTTAGAGGCAACAGGTCTGAACAAGTTTATTACCCAGATGCTGAGAGTCAGGATGCAGAGTCATCAGACAATGTCAAGTCTTTTTATTAAATCATCTTAGATATATTTCTTTTGTACCACAGGGGTGGTTTCAATGGGCTATACTTTAAAAAACTGCATTAGGACTTCCCTAAAGGTCTAGTGGTTAAGAATCCACCCGCTAAAGCTGGGGTCACAGGTTTGATCCCTGATCTGGGAAGATCCCACATGCTGTAAGGCAACTAAGCCTGTGCCACAACTGCTGAAGCCTGCATTTCCTAGAACCTGTGCTCCCCAACAAGAGAAGCCACTGCAATGAGAAACCTGTGCACTGCAGCTGGAGAGTAGCCCCTGCTCGCCGCAGCTAGAGAAAGCCCATGCTCAGCAATGAAGACCCAGCTCAGCCAAAACTAAATTTTTTTAAAAAGAACTGCATTGACTGATGCTGCTGTTATATAATGCATATTAAATAAACTGTATTAAAACAAATGTAAGGGGGGGTTCATGTTTGGGAACGCATGTAAGAATTAAAGATTTTTAAATTTAAAAAAAATAAAAAATAAAAATAAAAATAAAACAAATGTAAGACTTTCAAATGGGCATTTAGTTACCAAAAAAATAATCTTCTTGTCCGATCTCTCAGTCATATCTGACTCTCTAATCCCTTGGACTGCAGCATGCCAGGCTTCCCTGTCCTTCAGCACTTCTCAGAGCCTGCTCAAACTCCTGTTCATTGAGTCAGTGATGCCATCCAAGCATTTTATCCTCTGTCGTCCCCTTCTCCTCCTACCCTCAGTCTTTACCAGCATCAGGGAAAGATTTTTTCTTGAAAAGATTTTTTCTTGAAAAGATTTTTTCTTTTCTAATGAGTCAGCTCTTTGCATCGGGTGGCCAGAGTATAGAAGCTTCAGCTTCAGCATCAGTCCTTCCAGTGAAAAATAATCAAAGTGTTGTTATTTAATTGTGTAATTATATTGCTGTTAGTTATCTCTTTAAAGGTCATGAGTATGGGGTGATGTATATATAAGTTTTCAGTTTGAAAAAGTATAAATTCTTTTTTTTTTTTTTGGTCTTTCTCTGTCTGGTTTATTTCACTTAACATAATACCCTCCAGACTCATTCATGTTATCACAAAGGGAACAATTTCCTTTTTCATGGCTGAATAATATTCCACTGTGTATATATGCCACATTTTCTTTATCCATTCATCCATTTAAGGATATTTTTATTGTTTCCATACGTTTGCTACATAAATTCTGAGGATCTAATGTACAACATAGTGACTGTGATTATTAATAGGGTACTGAATACTTGAAAGTTGCTGAGAGGAAGACTTAAATATTCTCATCAACAACCAAAAAAAAAAAAGAATTGACTACATGAGGTGATGGATGTGTTAATTATTTTGATCTCAGGAATTATTCCACAGTGTACATGTACATCAGATCATTATGTTACTGAATATATTCTCCAAAGGAAAAGTAACAATTGGATATCACTATGTGAATAAGGAAAGGACATGAGCATATGCCATATTTTACCCACATAAATTGCTTTATATGTCTTTATGCAGATGAGTCAAGTTCAAGTGATCCCGATACACCTGCTATGGATGTGTCTTCAGAGCCAACAGTGTCCTCAATTCTACCGCCTCCATTCCATAGAAACTCCATCTGGCAAGGAGATTCTGAATCTCTCCATTCTTAACTTTTTATTATCTATCACAGCTTACTTCTCAGAGGAATTAAACCTTGAACTCCATGATGCAGAGTTACATGATTCACTTTCCTCTCTCTGCAATTTCATTTCATCTTGTGTTAAATGCTCACTGGCTCATCTCTCATTCCCCACCCAGGGCTCCAGGACTCACTTTGCTCAGACACTTCTTTTGAGAATAGACTCTATCTACCTCCAGAGGTCAACTACCATTGGCTTTCAAATAACACACTTTGTCATTCTTCCCCTAAATGTTTTTCCACGGACTCATTTAACATCAGTCAGTCCAGTCTCTCAGTCGTGTCCAGCTTTTTGCGACCCCATGGACTACAGCGCTCCAGGTTTCTCTGTCCTTCACTATCTTCTGGAGCTTGCTCAGACTCATGTCTGTTGAGTCAGTGATGCCATCCAATCATCTCATCCTCTGTTGTCCCCTTCTCCTCCTGCCCTCAATCTTTCCCAGCATCAGAGTCTTCTTTTCCAATGAGTCAGTTATTCGCATCAGGTGGCAAAAGTATTGGAGTATCAGCTTCAGCATCAGTCCTTCCAATGAATATTGAGAACTGATTTCCTTTAGGATTGACTGGTTGGATCTCCTTGCAGTTCAAGGGACTCTCAAGAGTCTTTTCCAACACCACAGTTCAAAAGCATCAATTCTTCAGCGCTCAACCTGTATGGTCCAACTCTCACATCCATATGTGACTACTGGAAAAATCATAGCTTTGGCTAGACACACCTTTGTTGGCAAATTAATGTCTCTGCTTTTTAATATTTTGCCTAGGTTTTTCACAGCTTTTCTTCCAAGGAGCAAACATCTTTTAACTTCATGGCTGCAGTCACCATCTGCAGTGATTTTGGAGCCCAAGAAAATAAAGTCTGTCACTGTTTCGATTGTTTCCCCATCTGTTTGCCCAGGGACTGGATGTGTGATGGGACCAGATGCCATGATCTTTTAACATACTACTCTGTTATTCAAAGAAAATATCAGCACCATCCAGATGCTTTCTTAAAATTTATTATTACATTTTTATTTTATGTTTTCTTTGGCCATGCCCAACCACGGATTGAACCTGTGCTCTCTGCATTGGAAGCTCAGAGTTGTAACCACTGGACCACTTGGAAAGTCCTCAAATGCTGTTTGGAAGACCTAGTATGAACAGTTTCTAGTTGCCTTCACATTTGAGATATATATGGTGTATCAAAAGGTTTACATATGTTCTCATGAAATAACATCCAAACTAACCAAAATCTAGTTTTAGATCTGTCCTCTATAAAGAATCATCTTATCCTGCCATGATGCAGGTCTCTTTTCTTCTTGGCCAATTCCTTCTATGCTTCTCACTTCATTCAAACCAAAACCAACTCATAATTCACAAATCATTTTTGCTCTCTAGGGGATTTTAGGTCCTAAGCTCTCTGAGTACTTATTTTATATTTTTGTTTTACTTGCATTTATCCATCCCCTTCCCTGGTGGCTCAGAGGGTAAAGCGTCTGCTGCAATGCAGGATACCCAGGTTCAATCCCTGGGTCAGGAAGATCCTCTGGAGAAGGAAATGGCAACCCACTCCAGTATTCTTACCTGGAGAATCCCATGGACAGAGTAGCCTGGTAGGCTATAGTCCATGGGTTCGCAAAGAGTCAAACTAAGCGACTTCACTTTCATTTTATAGACCCGCAAAATAATGCCACCCTCAATATAAAGTTGTGAGGTTAGAAGTCAAGACAGTGTATATGTTGTGTGGGTTAGTGGCTAGAAAGGGGCTGAGGGTGGGGTTCTGGGACATGGTTATGTTCAGTTTCCTGATACGGACACTAATTGGATATGTATTTTCTGTTTGGCTTCTCCTGATGGCTCAGATGGTAAGGAATCCACCTGCAATTTGGGAGACCCAGGTTCGATCCCTGAGTCAGGAAGATCCCCTGGAGAAGGAAATGGCAACCCACTCCAATATTCTTGCCTGGGAAATCCCATAAACAGAGGAGTCTGGCAGGCTACAGTCTGTGGGGTTGCAAAGAGTTGGACATGACTGAGTGACTAAAACTTTCACTTTTCATTTTCTGTTTGTGAAATTTGTCAAGATGTTTGACTGTATTGGCTAATGTTAAAACAGTTAAAATAGAAAATCAGTCCATTTACATTATCCCCAAATCTGGGTTTACTCTGCTTCTCCTCTCAGCCTGTTTCTCCATTCTACTCACAAATGTACCACCATGGTGAGTTCCTTTGTTATTCTACAAATAAGAAGCATAGTGAGTTCATTATGAGAGATCTAAGGCAATGATAACTTTTGACATCATTGATTTACTCTATTTCTACCATCACAGTTATGTTTCTATCCAGATAGATAATATTAATATTTTTTAGACAAAAGTAATTTATTCTCAAACTCTTCTCATTGATCAACTTGCTGACATACTACCCATGGTACAGGGTCTAATTAGGTGGCGGAAATCATCTGATGGGGCTACGCTTGAATTTGTGCTGTGGATGACAGAGAGCAGAGCCCCAGAGCACCGTAGAGCATGGTAATGACTCTGTAATTAATACAATTCAAAGAACTCACATGGGAAGACTCATGTCTTCCTGTCTATCATGATTAATAGACCTCAGCCTCTGAAGCCTGTTCATCCTGGTATTCTTCATATCAGATAGAAATGGAAACATAAGTAAAGATTTAATAAACCTATATGTGTTTACAGTGCCTCAGTGTATCTACAAAGACACACATGTCCAGGTGTATACATTTGCATAGTGTCTTCTTTGGAAAAAGACAGTATTTCAAGTAGCTGGAGTAATCCATGTGAAGAGCAGAGGAAAAATGGATAAAAGAATCAAAATGAGTTAAGTGTTATTAAGTCCTAAATAACTAATTTTAGTATGGCATATCCTCCTTCCACTTCAAATGTATTCATATTAAGAGGAAATATCCAGGGACTTCCCTGGTGGTCCAGTGGCTAACACTCTGTACTCCCATTGCAAGGGCCTGGGTTCAATCCTTGGTCAGGAAACTAGATCCCGCATGCTGCAACTGAGAGTTCACATACCGCAACTAAAGAACCCACATACAACTAAGACTTGGTTCAGTTCAGTTCAGCTCAGTCACTCAGTCGTGTCCGACTCTTTGCAACCCCATGAATCGCAGCACGCCAGGCCTCCCTGTCCATCGCCAACTCCCAGAGTTCACTCAGACTCATGTCCATCGAGTCCATGATGCCATCCAGCCATCTAATCCTCTGTTGTCCCCTTCTCCTCCTGCCCCCAATCCCTCCCAGCATCAGAGTCTTTTCCAATGAGTCAACTCTTCACATGAGGTGGCCAAAGTACTGGAGTTTCAGCTTTAGCATCATGCCTTCCAAAGAAATCCCAGGGTTGATCTCCTTCAGAATGGACTGGTTGGATCTCCTTGCAGTCCAAGGGACTCTCAAGAGTCTTCTCCAATACCACAGTCCAAAAGCATCAATTCTTCAGTGCTCAGCCTTCTTCACAGTCCAACTCTCACATCCATACATGACTACTGGAAAAACCATAGCCTTGACTAGACAGACCTTAGTCGGCAAAGTAATGTCTCTGCTTTTGAATATACTATCTAGGTTGGTCATAACTTTTCTTCCAAGGAGTAAGTGTCTTTTAATTTCATGGCTGCAATCACCATCTGCAGTGATTTTGGAGCCCAAAAAATAAAGTCTGACGCTATTTCCACTGTTTCCCCATCTATTTCCCATGAAATGATGGGACCAGATGCCATGATTTTCGTTTTCTGAATGTTGAGCTTTAGGCCAACTTTTTCACTCTCCACTTTCGCTTTCATCAAGAGGCTTTTTAGTTCCTCTTCACTTTCTGCCATAAGGGTGGTGTCATCTGCATATCTGAGGTTACTGATATTTCTCCCGGCAATCTTGATTCCAGTTTGTGTTTCTTCCAGTCCAGGGTTTCTCATGATGTGCTCTGCATGTAAGTTCAATAAGCAGGATGACAATATACAGCCTTGATGTACTCCTTTTCCTATTTGAAACCAGTCTGTTGTTCCATGTCCAGTTCTAACTGTTGCTTCCTGACCTGCATACACGTTTCTCAAGAGGCAGGTCAGGTGGTCTGGTATTCCCATCTCTTTCAGAATTGTCCACAGTTTATTGTGATCCACACAGTCAAAGGCTTTGGCATAGTCAATAAAGCAGAAATAGATGTTTTTCTGGAACTCTCTTGTTTTTTCCATGATCCAGCGGATATTGGTAGTTTGATCTCTGGTTCCTCTAGAGCTAAATAACATTTTTTTTAAAAAAAGAGGGAATATCCAGGCCACGTTTAACATCACTCAAAGGTAGCTCCACTGGTAAAGAATCTGCCCAAAGTTAGTTCCACTGGTAAAGAATCCGCCTGCAATGTAGGAGACCCCACTTAGAATGCTGGGTCTGGAAGATCCCTTGGAGAAGGGATAGGCTACCCACTCCAGTATTCTTGGGCTTCCCTAGTGGCTAAGACTGTAAAGAATCTGCCTGCAATGCAGGAGACCTGGGTTCAATCCCTGGATTGGGAAGATCCCCTGGAGAAGGGAAAGGCTGCCCACTCCAGTATTCTGGCCTGGATAATTCCATGGACTGTATAGTTCATGGGGTTGCAAAAAGCCATACATGACTGAGCAATTTTTACTTTCAAAGAATCAGTCAGAATAGAACAATGGAGCAATAAAAAAGGATCCATCATATTTTTCTCCCATAGTACAGATGGACTTGATTCACCAAAAATTAGCATTCATTGAGTACTTGCTGCAGGCCAGGCCCTGTGCTAGACCTACTCAAGAGAAACCAACACGAGTAAGATGCATTTCGTGTGTAGGACATGACAGAAGACGTGATTAAAACAAGGGTGTTGAGATGAGATTTTCCTGACTGTCCAGCTTGGCCCCAAATGCATCACGTGTATTTTAGAAGACAGACAGATGAAAGAGGAGACAGACTTCAGACTCAGGCTCCCAGAACTGTCAGAGGATAGATTTCTGCTTTTTAAGTCCACCCAGTTGTGGTCATTTGTTATAGTGACAAGGAACAATACTCCAGGTTAGGTTAAAATGTGAAAAGTAAAGGTCTAGTTACTTTGTTGAAATCCACTTGCATTTAAAGTTCCTCCACGTGTGCAATAGCAGAAAATAAATTAAATATAATTTTACATTATTATTGTGAAACGTGAAGCAAAGTTGCAACTAAGGATCATCACTGATAGAACTAATTTTTCTTTGCTCTTGGATAACTGTATATTATTAACATAAAGGTAAGGACACACAGTCTAATGTGTTGCATATAAGGAAACAAATAGGAATGAAAATCAGGTTTCTCTGAAGAAGGCTTTATATTGATGTAAATTAATATCTAATATCACTTAATCTGAAAATAATTAGGTATCACATTATCTTTTAAAATAATGCCACAATATTTTGTTAACATGCATCACTCAAGGATGTTTTAAATACTATAAATTACGGAGAAAAAGCAATTAAGATATATCCTCCATTTCCTTAACTAGTAGCTTATTGTTGAAGAGGATTTTGTCAAGCAGTAAAACTCTGTCATTCAACTAAATCATTCAATCCAATATATTAGTTGAGCTTATACTATAGAACCTTAACCCCAGAACTTTGGAGAACTCTTAGAATCTGGTCTTCTGTCTCTTCTTCTTTTTAATCTAAACTATCTGTCTCCAGAGTCAGTTTATTTCTGCCCAATTAGTGTGAGTTCCATGACATATTCACTTTTTTTCCCCAGGTCAACTATTAATAATAGTCACAATCATGATAACAGCAGCAGTTTTGATCACAATTTACTCAGCATATATTAAGAACATAAATGCCACCAAGGCAACCAAGAATTAATCAGACATTCTGCTACTTGTAGAGATCTGTAACTCTTGGTACTGGCTCATTTTATCTCTGTCAGCTATGTAACTAAAATTAAGAGAGCATGTCCACCCTGCTTGGGAGATGGGAGAATCTCTAAGTTGAAATTTCTACCTGACTGGGGTCTTTGATATACCCCTTCTCAATAAAACTTGTCTCTTCTTTCCTACAAGGCTACTCAAATGCCAAACACTATGATTCCATCTTGGAAAGTATGGCCTTCCATCAGGGCTGTGCCTTCTGGATTCTTATAGAGGAACAGAACAAGATTATTACAGACTCACCAGCTATGTGACCTTTGAAATCCTCCTCCTCTCATCCTCACTTTCCTCATCTTTAAAATGCAAATTATAATGCTTCCTGATTTCCTCTGAGACCTAGCAAACATGAAATGTGATGATAATGTATGTAAAAGATGTTTGAATATAAAAAGCTCTACCAACATAACCTACTGCCGTTTTCTCCCCTTATTAAGTATTCCCACTCAAGCATCATCTCTAGGTTTCAAAGACTTCAGCTATTATGTTCAATTCCATGTGTTTATTACCTGCACTTTGTATATTGATCTGCATGCTTGTGTGCTAAGTTGGTTCAGTTGTGTCCAATTCTGTGCAACCCTATGGAATATGGCCCGCCAGGCTTCTCTGTCCACGGGATTCTCCAGGCAAGAGTACTAGAGTGGGCTGCCACGCCCTCCTCCAGAAGATCTTCCCGACCCAAGGATGGAACCCACATCTCCTGCATTGCAGGCAGATTCTTTACCGCTAGCGCCACCTGGGAAGCCTCTGTATGTGTGTGTGCATGTGTGTGTGTGCATGTGTGTATGCACGTGTGTGTATGATAGTCGCTCAGTCCTAGTATATTGGTCTATAGATACAGTTCAATGAATAGTCTGTTAACTGTCTTGCTATTTTCACTTTAAATTTACTAGAACAACCTCTGCTATCATTGTTTTGTTTGCATCATTTGTTTTAATTCAAAGGATACAGATTTTCCAACGTAACAGCTGTCTTGTACCAATGCCAGTTCCTGCCAAACAGATTCTGTTGAGATGCAGAAGTCTAATATGCATATACTCTAAGTGTAAGGTGTGGTCTGTCCCTTTAAGAAACATTAAGCCAAATGAAAAGATAAGAATCATTCTCTGAAAAAGAATAATTTTTTAAAACACTTATTCCCAGCATTCTAAGGGACATCCTATTCCTTGCCATTCCCAAAATTGTGATCCTAGTTCCCCGACCAAGGATTGAACCCATGCCCTCTGCAGTCAGGGTACAGTTTCAACCACTGGACCACCCTGGGAGTCCCCTAGAGTTCACTCTTGATGTACATGCTACTGGTTTGGGCAAAGATATTTTAAAAAAGAACAGAGAAGAGAGAGATTCATGTATCAAGTCTCAACCTTTCTTCTTCCCTAGTTTAGAGTGCTTAGTTGCTCAATCATGTCTGACTCTTCACGACTCTGTGGTCTGTAGCCCACAGGCTCCCCTGTTCATAGGATTTCCCGGACAAGAAGACTGGAATGGGTTGCCATTTCCTTCTCTAGGGGATTTTTCCTTCCCAGGGATCCAACTCACATCTCCTGCATTGCTGGCAAATTCTTTACCACTGAGCCACTGGAGAAGCCCTTCGAATTCTACCTTCTCATTCAGAGCATTAGAAAACTTGGAAAATGAAAGTAAATGCACCGTTCCCATTTATTGTTACATAAAACTGTTCAGTTGATAGCACATAAAATTCTAAAAAAAAAAATTATGTTCAATCTCATATAGGTAGCTCATATAAAATTCTACAATTTCACTTTAAATTAAAGGAATGATTCTTGCACCAAAGGGATGATTTCCATGACAAACTAAAATAAATATGATAGTCATTTCACTATGCGGAAATGTAATTTTCATTTTGTTACTTTGTAAAAGTTTGAAGATAAGAATTAAATAATACAAATTGAAAGTCTGCCATTTATAATTTATTCAGATGCAATTCAGCTATGAAGTTATTTATCTATGCTATAGTAACTTCCAACTGGAGAAAAATATGGCAATTTCAGTCAATTGATTTCAGGTAATTACTATACTACTTCAAAAAATAGACTTTTCACTAATTTATATCAAATCATGTTTGCTGTTCAAATTTTACTGGTTTCTTGGGAGGATGTACCTCATGAAGTGTATTACTAGAGTGTCATTAACATAATTGTCACTACTGATAATTATTGTTCTAGAATGAATTAATTTTGAAGATGAATGCATGAAAAATGTGCATATGCCAAATTTCCAAATTTCCTATATTGGTAAATATATACTAAACATTTTACCAAGTTATAATTTTAACCAGTAAAGAAACTATGCTTGTTTGTCCAATGGAATAAGAGAGCCTGGTGGAGACGGTGACGGCACCCCATTCCAGTACTCTTGCCTGGAAAATCCCATGGATGGAGGAGCCTGGTGGGCTGCAGTCCATGGGGTCCCGAAGAGTCGGAGAGACTTCACTTTCACTGAACGACTTTACTTTCACTTTCATGCATTGGAGAAGGAAATGGAAACCCACTCCAGTGTTCTTGCCTGGAGAATCGCAGGGACGGGGGAGCCTGATGGGCTGCCGTCTATGGGGTCGCACAGAATAAGACACGATTGAAGCAACGCAGCAGCAGCAGCAGCAAGAAAGCCTGGGCCCTTGTGCTGAGAATTCAGATGCTTCTGAGGAATGACTAAGGAGTTTCTATTTCTTTTGCGAACAAAGCAGCACATGTGTTCTCTTCGTATTCTCTTAGCACACTGCTTCCTGATAGAGAAAATGCCCATAAACTCATTTACAATAATTGAAATTCTTATGACCCTCAAAATCTTCTAATTGATGTTAGGTTAGAAATGAGGAGAAATTATCCTAAGAATTAAAACAGTCAGTAGAGCTGAGATAATGTATTTTATTAATATTTATAGTCTCTCTACTCTCTTGTATCCTGCAAAATTATCTAATCTGTACCTGGGTTATTTCTGGATTCTGCATTAAACAAAATATTTATGGTTTATGCCATCATGAGGTGTTCGATCTTGATTCACTGGAACAGAGGAAGGTTTATGCAGGGATCAATAGTATAACCAGATACATATTTTGAAAGTATAGCTGGAAATACCTTGGAGAATAAGTTTAAGTAGAAATACAGAGGCAAGCCGCTTCATACTCTTTCCAAAAGAAAACTTTTAAAAGAATAATAGATTCATTCATTAACTCAAAAAAAAAAAAACATTTGCTGAGTAGCTATTCCAATATATCACCATGTGGTTTTCCTTGAAGAGAGTCTTGGTATTTAATGATGGTCATCTGTTTAGAAAGACTCAAGATAAACGTATTATTTTAGGTAACAAATCAGTACAAGCTTTACTGTGCTCTTGGCATGGAGCCACATAATGTAAAGGACTAAATTACATCCAACAATAGATGATGGGAGTTTAAAGTGAGAGCGGAGGCAGTGAAACCGAGAATAAAGGAAATGTGCATAAGTACCTCTCTTCCACATCCAGGGAGGACCCATGGCAGGAAGAGTAGGGGACTTCTGCTTCCTGAGATTTGAGTTTACTGGTCTTCCTGGGGTATCTCAGATGTGCCACCAACTTCAAATGTATATTCTTCAAAAGGAGAGGACCAGACCTCCCTGGTGGGCTAATGATTAAGAATCCACCTGCCAACGCAGAGGACACGGGTTCGATTCCTGGTCTGGGAAGATCCCACATGACTAGGGGCAACTAAGCCCATGGGCCATAACTACTGAGCCCATGTACCTAGGGCCTGTGCTCCTCAGCAAGAGAAGTCACCACAATGAGAAGCCTGAGCACCACAACGAAGGGTAGCCCCTGCTCCCCGCAACTAGAGAAAGCCCAAAGGCAGCAACAAAGACTCAGCTCAGCCAAAAATAAGTAAATAAATAAGGAGAAGACAGGACTAAACTCTAATTTTCCTATTATCTCTAAAGACTCAACTTTATCTTAGATAAGAACACACTGTTATCATATTTTAAAAAAAGTCAAAGAATCAGAGAATTAATCTCAATTCACATGGGAGGAAAATCTGTCATTTTTATAGCCATCAGCTTCAATGTTCAGATACCCTTGTGACCTTGTTTATAACAAGGAACTAAAGTAAGCTCATGGTATTGCATGCAGAATTTATGCAAAACTTCACTCACATTTTAAATAAATCAGAGGTAATTTTCCAACATAATTTGAAGTCTTAATGAGAAGACGCAATTTTGTTCATGAAATTTCCTTTAATTTTGGTTATAACCTACTAAGGATAGACACATAGCATTTGTTATGGGTACTTTTTTTTTAGACTGGCCTCTCATTGAAGGTCTTATTCTTTTCTCAAATCCAGATGGACAGTTCATAAGAAGAGTTATTGTTCTTGGATAATTACTCAGTGGCTCTCTGTATAGTATTACCTCTGTGTCATGTGGTTTAGCAATTTTTAAAAAGGAATTCTTTAAATAGGAATACCAAATAAGCCTAGGTGCGAAATTCCTACATATAAAATCTGCCGATTTGTAATTCAGGAGTGCAATTTATACAACATACTAATATTTCTACTGAACATGGATGAAAAATGAACACTAGTGATCTAAAGCATTCTTTTTTAGGGAACCCTCTTACACTGTTGGTGGGAATGCAAACTAGTACAGCCACTATGGAGAACAGTGTGGAGATTCCTTAAAAAAATTAGAAATAGAACTGCCTTATGACCCAGCAATCCCACTGCTGGACATACACACCGAGGAAACCAGAACTGAAAGAGACACGTGTACCCCAATATTCATAATGTTTATAATAGCCAGGACATGGAAGCAACCTAGATGTCCATCAGTAGATGAATGGATAAGAAAGCTGTGGTACATATACACAATGAAGTATTACTCAGCCATTAAAAAGAATACATTTGAATCAGTTCTAATGAGGTGAATGAAACTGGAGCCTATTATACAGAGTGACGTAAGCCAGAAAGAAAAACACCAATACAGTATACTAACACATATATATGGAATTTAGAAAGATGGTAACAATAACCCTGAAAGCAAGACAGCAAAAGGACAAAGATGTATAGAACAGTCTTTTGGACTCTGTGGGAGAGGGAGAAGGTGGGATGATTTGGGAGAATGACATTGAAACATGTATAATATCATATATGAAACGAACCGCCAGTCCAGGTTCGATGCATGATACTGGATGCTTGGGACTGGTGCACTGGGATGACCCAGAGGGATGGTACAGGGAGGGAGCGGGGAGGGAGGTTCAAGATGGGGAACACATGTATACCTGTGGTGGATTCATGTTGATGTATGGCAAAACCAACACAATATTGTAAAGTAATTAACTTCCAATTAAAATAAATAAATTTATTTAAAAGAAAAGAAAAAAAAAAAAGAAAACAGCATATTATTCTTCTCAAGAGCCAGGAGACCACCACCTCTCTGCAGCAAAATAAGTAATGCAGTAGTTAATGTTTCCCTATCTTGAGATTAGGTGACAGACCCAATAATTCAATACCCAAGAGGGAGGATTGAAAAGTGAAGAGAAAATTTCCTGGCAATCCAGTGGTTAGGACTCTGTGCTCCCGTTGAAAGGGGCATGGGTTCGATTGTGGTCCATAACTGAGATTCCCACAAGCCACAGAGCCAAAACAAATGTAGAGAAGGCAGTCAGGCAGTGCAGTAGGGACAAGAAGGGCTGAAATCAGAGTGAAAAGAGGAAAACTATCCCTTAATAATTTGTATGGGGCAGAAATCATGGTTTTGGTTTTTACCCTATAAAACTAACTTATGTTCCTTTTATGATGATCTGTAAGTTCATCTGGGCTTCCCTCGTGGCTCAGATGGTAAAGAATCTGCCTGCAATGCAAGAGATGTGGGTTCAATCCCAGGGTTAGGAAGTTCCCCTTGAGAAGGAAATGCCAACCCACTCCAGTATTCTTGTTTGGAAAATCCCATGGAGAGAGGAGCCTGGCAGGTTACTGTCCAAGAAGTTGGACATGACTGAGCGACTAACACTTCCACTTTCAAGCTCATTTGCCCAGGAACTTTGTTTCAGATGGAAAGAATGAAGAATGGCCTTTGTTTTCAATCACTTATAAGTTTACAGAACAAATAGGATAAGCTGTGGGGGGCAAGGGGATGTGGGTGGTGGAGAGGGCAGGGGGATTACCAGCACTTCCAATCTGGGCTCATAATCATTTAAACCCTGAGTAAATCTGATGATGTGCAGTGAAGAAAACTCTACCCTCTAAGTGCTCTCTGCCCATGAAAGTAACCAGATTCACAACGACTACAGGCTAAATTGCAATTTTTCATGTTCTCTTTTTCTCAGATATGGTTTTGAAAGAGTTCAGGATGGTCAGCTCTGGATCTTTAAGTTCAAATCCTTTGTGAAAGAACAAAGATAACGTGAAAGGACCGGTCATTGGTCAGGCTCTGCGTGGCTGCAGAAGCCAACCCCGCAGAAATTCATAAACCATGGAAACAAGAGAGAAGCTTAGCAGTCAAACAAAATTAATGCCCAAGGAGACTCACCGAAGCACTACGAAAAGGTCAGAAGTCTCTATCAAATACCGCAGAGGAGAGAATTGCATTTGGTTTTTTCCATTTCACTCCACAAGAATAAAAGGATGGTCCTAATCAGCTGTAGGTGCCAGTTAGTACTCACAGCCATGGAAAGACAAGCCCCCTGTCAGGCCTGAAGCAAACCTGACCCCAGGCAAATTACCTGTGTGGAGCACAAATGCGACCTATATACCTGCAGACCCAGACATCGCCGAGAGAATGGACAGGAGTCGTTATGTCCCATCGACTTATGCAGCTTTGTCTGAGAGTTAGGAGAGGTAGTGGGTCTTCCCATGGAGACCCTTAATCATGTAAAAAAAATCCAGCAAGCCTGCATGGAGCATAAACTTGAAGCAAAGAGTTAGAAAGCAAACCACACACAGAGAGAAGCACGGGCAATCCGGGCAGTTCCGCTGCCCTTACTGGCTGCCAGCCTCCCCTCATTTTCACTTTCTGTGCTGGACTTTGGTGCCAAATGGATCTTGGTTTCAATCCAGCTACAATATTTATGAGGCATGGAGTTCAAGATAAGTCAACCTCAGATCTTGATTTTCCTCCTCTGTTACACTCGTGTCATCTGGAACTCTATTAGCTTTTTAATTATTGAAGAGTATAAGTGTACACTATTGAGAAGTATAGAACAAATTACAATTATTGGAGGACACCTGCTCTACAGCATCGTGTTGGCCTCTGCCACACATCAGCATGAATCAGCCACAAGTATATGTATGTCCCCCCCTCCGACGACCCTCCCCATCGCACCCCTCTAGGCTGTCACAGAACCTGGGTTGAGCTCCCTATTTCACACAGCCAGTTCTCACTTGCTATCTGTTTTACATACGGTAGTGTGTATGTTTCAATGCTCCTCTCTCGGTTCGTCCCATTCTGTGCTTCCCCCACTGTGTCCACAAGTCTGCTGTCTATGTCTGCGTCTCCACTGCTGCCCAGCAAACAGGTTCATCAGTACCTTCTTTCTAGATTCCATATTCATGTGTTAAATATACAGTTTTTGTCTTTCTCTTTCTGACTTACTTTACTTGGTATAATAGGCTCTACGTTCATTCACCCCATTAGGATTGACTCTATTAGTTTAATTTATTAAATAACCTACCACAGAGCCCAACCTACAGAAACAGGAACCATGGTGTTGGGTACCTACTTCAGACTGTGAAATTCCTGTCTTAACCATTTGTCACTGGTCTCAGGGTTTTGTTGTTTAGATATGCTCTCTTCTATATTTATAACTCAGCTTTCTTGAGGGAAGTTTGATTTCATACAAATCTCTTCTGTACTTCAAATTTGGTTTCTCCCCAATGAAATTTAGGTCACCAAGGCTTGTTTTTGTTTATTTGGTAAGTAATCTTTGCTGGGAGGGATTGGGGGCAGGAGGAGAAGGGGATGACAGAGGAGGAGAAGGGGACGACAGAGGATGCGATGGCTGGATGGCATCACTGACTCGATGGACGTGAGTCTGAGTGAACTCTGGGAGCTGGTGATGGACAGGGAGGCCTGGCATGCTGCAATTCATGGGGTCGCAAAGAGTCAGACACGACTGAGCGACTGAACTGAACCGAATCTTTGCTATCGTCTGAAGGAACCAAACCTTGACCTAACCACACGGCTGATAAAAAGTAACTTTGATCAAAATTACAGAGCTCAAACAAGAATTAACATTTTAAGTAATGCAAAAATCCACCCAAGGTAGCTCAGCTTTCACTGAAATTCCAAATCCCTGGTTGCATTGGACAGGACTTCTCTCAGGTCAATGCAACTTCTGGGAAATTCAACCCAAAATGAGAAAATTTCATCTATTTTGATTCTGCCTTTTAACTGAGACTCTGTTGCATTTACTGTCTTTCTCTTGTGGCTTCATTCTCATTTTACGGGATTAACTTTACACTTCACAGCCCTCAGGGGTTCTTCCCTCTTGAACACTCACCCTGGGAGATGAGTGTCTTAGTTAAGGTTCTCTGAGACTCAGATGAGTCGGTGTTCATTAAAATAATTAAGTGCATTGTAAACCCTACTATTAATATGATTCAGAAAAGATAATACCTGGCATTCTTTTCACTAATACTTAACACTTGCTCTAATTTTTATTCCAATCCTGTATTTATGTAAAGAAGTTACTAGGCCTTTAAGTATATATATATATATGTGTGTGTGTGTGTGTGTGTGTTTATATACATATGTATTTACATATATATGTATATATACATATATATGTGTATTTACTTATATATGTGTATTTATAAACATATAAAATTACCCGTGAGAGGGAAAAGAGAAATAAAAACACAAAAACTAAAAATTAGAGCAGTAAGTGTGGTGTCTCTCATCAAGCTAGCTTGTCTGGTGCTTCCGAGTATATCAGTCTAGCAAGGAAGTAGCCAAGGTGCAAGAGAAGAGGATCATCATATGATATCACTTACATGTGGAATCTAAAACTATGGTACAAATGGACCTATTTACAAAACAGAAAATGAGTTTCAGAGGTAGAAAATAAACTCAAGGTTACCAAGGGGAAAAGAGGGGAGGGATAAATTGGGAGACTGGAATTGATGTACATACACTACTATATGTAAAATAGATAACTAATAAGGACCCACTGTAGGGCTCAGAAGGTAAAGAATTGGCCTGCAATGCAGGAGACCTGGGTTTAACCCCTGTGTTGGGAAGATCCCCAGGAGGAGGGAATGGCAAAGCCACTCCCTCCCTGGGCTGAGTTCCTGCAGCTTTGAGGGGAAGAGTGAGGAGATGCTGGGCACCCAGAGGTGCCCCGAGCCCAGAGCATCTGCTTCAGTCAGGCCACATCTCGGTTCCCTGGATCCAGGTTCCTGCAGCAATGACACCCCTCAGCATCCTTCCCTGATGCCTGTTCACCCTCTCTCTCAGGGCCCTCCCTCTGCTATAGTATTTACCTCCTGGACACGGTGTTATGGGATTTTTTTTGTTTGATGTCAGTTCTCCCAACTCAAAGGGTCCAGCTTCTCCAGCATGTTCCTGCCACCTCTCCAGGACCCCCACGGCAGCGCCCGACCCACAGAGGGCATTCTATCCATATCGGTTAATGGATTCATCTCAAGGTGTCCCATGGAATCATAACACCCTTGATTTCTATTTCTACTTCTAGGCGAAGATGTGGTGTTTTCACAAGAAATATCAGAACCCTTTGAACTAAAAGAGCAAATGATTCTTTTCTTAAAAAAAAAAAAACTATTATTATACTACATGGATATATAATTATTCTACAGATTATGTTATGCTCTTGTTTAGTCTCTCAGTCATGTCTGACTCTTTGTGACCTCATGGACTGTAGTCTGCCAGGAAGTCCATGGGATTTCCCAGGCAAGAATATCTGAGTGGGTTGCCATTTCCTTCTCCAGATTACATTACACAGATCCATAAATCTGTCTCTTCAGCAAAGCGTACTGTCAGTCAATAAGGACTAGAGGACAGAGCGGGAGCGTGTGTGCATGCTCAGTCACTTCAGTCGTGTCTGGCTCTGTGCGATCCCATGGACTGTAGCTGGTCAGGCTCCTCTGTCCATGGGATTCTCTAGGAAAGAATACTGGAGTGGATTGCCATGCGCTTCTCCAGGGGATCTTCTCAACTCACGGCTTGAACGCATGTCTCATATGTCTCCTGCGTTGACAGGCGAGTTCTTTACCACTGGTGCCACCTGAGAAGTCCAGAGTGGGAGAGCCCAGCGTGAAAAATGTCCCTGCAGGAGCTGTGTGATGGCTCATGCTGTCCTACTACACAGCTTACTGGAGAAAAAGCAAGTTTTTCATGTTAATCAGTTGATAAAGAACCAGCCTGTAGAAAAGTCTAAAACAAAAGGAGTTTCCTGGAGCCCAAAGCCCTGAAAGATCAGAGTGTAGGAGCTCATTCAATGGAGCAGAGGATATGGGGACTCAGAGAAGAATCCAGACTGCCTGGAGCCAACAGAAATCCAACTGGAGCTCTTATATATTCTCTCAAGAGCTAAAAAAAAAAAAAAAAAAAAATCTCATTTTAAACAACGGAAGCAGAAAAATCCGTCAATCAATACCTGAAAAGTGACTGGGGAGATCAGACCGAAGCAGGTGAGGAAGAGAGGAATTAAGTCCCTAACACAACACCCTGTAACTACAGCTCATCTCTGCTTCTTACCTCTGAGCCCCATCTGCCCACTGTGGTACTCATCCCAGGGCAAGGAACCTATTTTTAGCTTCCTATTTCCCAGAAAAAAAAAAAAAAAAAAACTTTTAAAAAAATTGGGGGGGAAATTTAGCAAGAGGAGTGAAGAGAAAACATTTTTAAACGTAAAATTAAATGAGAAGGAATCCAGGCATTAGGGAAAATATGCAAATTACCTGAGGTCCTATAATTAATATTGCTCTGGATAACTTCCCTGGTGGCTCAGATGGTAAAGAATCTGCCTGCAATGCAGAAGACATGAGTTCGATCCCTGGGTTGGGAAGATCCCCTGTAGAAGAAAATGGCAAACCCACTCCATTATTCTTGCCTGGAGAATCCTATGGACAGCGGAACCTGAGAGGTTCCAGACCATGGGCTTGCAAAGAGCTGGATACAACTGACTGACTAACCCTTCACTTCTGGATGGCCTAACCCTTTGAGAAACTCCATATATTAGATATTGTCCCCTAAAGATGCACTATTCTCAGTGTCTTCCGAACATGTTATTATTGAAAGCCAAATGACTCCACACAACACCCCAGTTGTTATTACCCATTTGAGTTGCACATTTGAGTGGACAGAAAGTCATCCTACTCACCCACTGTGAAATAATTTCCTTGCTTATTGTCCTTACATGGCTTCATTTCCAGAAGATGTACCAACAACATTGCACCTCTGAGAATATTAATCATAAAATTCTCAGTAGAGATTGTTTAGAACAAAGCAATATCTTGTGTCTTAAAGAAAATGAGAAGTGGTAACCATCTTTTCCCCACAGTGAGTGGTAAATAAATGGGGAGATAGAAGGACTAAATCTTCAAAGATTTAGAATATATTCATGCAGCCAGCACTTGGGAAGCAGAGTTGGGAACTGAGGGTTGGAAAATGAACAAAATATAGTCTCTGTTCCTTAAGGAAAAAGACTTTAAAAAAATTTCTACCTGTTTTCTCTCTGTCAGACTCAGAAACATAAGTCTGCCCTGCAGATAAATGAAAACCAACTGGTGGAAAGTGAAGACTCAGCCCTGACTCCCACTGTGCCTCACGGTAATTGGAGAAAGTACAATATTTCAGAGACATCTCAGTGTATCCAGCCATCAAATGACCCCTGGAAAAAACTCTTTATTTGGTCATATCACTTCAGATATTTCTAAACATTTCCCCTGAAGAACAAGACTTGAACCCCAGATCTTTTGAAAGATAAGTAACACCACAGTGGCCCCTTCTATTCTGTGGGGAGAAACTATTACAATGGCCAGAGAAGAGTTCTGAGCTCCAAGCACCTCTCTGTTATGACCATCATCAGTGACTTAATGAGGCCTGGACACATGGATAGCAAGGTCCCAGGTGCTGAGGCATAGTGGGAGCAGTCAGACACAGATGGGTAGCACTTGTAGCAACTTCTCTAAGACCCACGTGTTGTCAACCCAGGGGGAATCAGCAGACAATTGAATGTGAATCCAGAAGGCTGAGGAGTCCTTTTTGGAACTGGAATATAAAGTGGAGACACCAGCCAGAAAAGTCAGGGGACCAGGAAAAATGTGAGACAAGATTTTTTGATGCAATGGTAGCAACTAAGAGAAATCATTGGTGTAAAGCATGTTTTGGAAGCTGGAATCTCATAGATTTGAGCTTTAATCTCACTATGCTGGGTACGTGTTGAATGACCTCAAGTAAAGGAATTAAACTCGCTGAGCCTTGATCCTCTCACCTTTGGCATGTCAGTAGTAGCAGTATTTGTCTCAAATAGTTTGGAGACAATTAAGACAGTGTCTGTGTAATAGGGAAGAATAGATCTGATGCCATATTGGATCTGTCTCTCTAACTTTAATTTTTGTGTTCTATTGCTTTTGCTACAAGTTAATTACAAAAAAAGATGTTGCCTGTAAGCTTAAATTATACATATTGGTAATCTCGTCTCCCATGTAATGAACGTTAAGTGAAAATACCTTTGTTTAGCTCACAGGAAACATCCAGACCAGGCCCACCTGTGAAAGTAAAAGTGTATTTGCTCAGTCCTGTCTGACTCTGCACCTCCATGGACGGCAGCTTGCCAGGTTTCTCTGTCCATGGACTTCTGTAGGCAGGAATACTGGAGTGGATTGCCATTTGCTTCTACAAGGGATCTTCCCAACCCAGGGATCAAACCTGGGTCTCCCACATTTCAGGCAGATTCTTTACTGTCTGAGCCACAAGGGAAGCCTGTGAAAGGCTGTAGGAAAGAAGAAAATGAACACGTCCCCTCTGGACTCTGACTAGAACCAAGACTTTACTCCCTCCCTCTTTAGTGTAAAAGAAGCTTAAATTCTAACTCAGAGAAGACAACTCTTTGGGACATCAGTCCACCATCTTCTCCATCTGCTAGCTTTCCAAATAAAGTTGCTACTTTTTGCCTCAACAACTCATTTCTCAATTTATTGGCCTATCTTGTGGCAAACAGTACAAGTTTGTACTCAGTAACACTTGTAAAGCTCTTATTTCAATGTCAAGCCAGAAGTACACTCATAAACATTTTATAACCTGAGTCTAGATTGATTTTTAAAAAACTCTGCTTATGGAAGTTTAGGATTAGCAGATGTAAACTTTGTCTGTGGGGAGACAAACTTTGTTTGTCCATTAGCAGAATGGACAAACAGCACGATCCTGCTGCGGAACACAGGGAACTGTATTCAGTATCCTGTGATAAACCGTAACGGAAAAGAATATTCTTTTTTTTTTTTTAATTTATTTATTTTTTTATTTTTTTAATTTTTTTTAAATTTTAAAATCTTTAATTCTTACATGCATTCCCAAACATGAACCCCCCTCCCACCTCCCTCCCCACAACATCTCTCTGGGTCATCCCCATGCACCAGCCCCAAGCAAGCTGCACCCTACGTCAGACATGGACTGGCGATTCAATTCTTACATGACAGTATACATGTTAGAATTCCCATTCTCCCAAATCATCCCACCCTCTCCCTCTCCCTCTGAGTCCAAAAGAAAGCTGTGGTACATATACACAATGGAGTATTACTCAGCCATTAAAAAGAATTCATTTGAATCAGTTCTGATGAGATGGATGAAACTGGAGCCAATTATACAGAGTGAAGTAAGCCAGAAAGAAAAACACCAATACAGTATACTAACACATATATATGGAAAAGAATATTCTAAAAGAATGGATGCATATGTATAACTGAATCACTTTAATTTCTGTACAGCAGAAATTAACACAACATTGTAAAACAACTATGAAAGTGAAAGTGTTAGTCACTCAGTCATGTCCGACTCTTCGTGATCCGATGGACTGTAGCCCGCTATGCTCCTCTGTCCATGGAATTTCCCAGACAAGACTACTGGAGTGGGTAGCCATTCCTTTCTCCAGGGGATCTTCCCAACCCAGAGGTCAAACCCGGGTCTCCTGCATTGTGGGCAGATTCTTTATTGTCCGAGCCACCAGGGAAGCCCCACTATACTTCAATTAAAAAAAAAAAAAAACCTGCTCAATATTTAACCAATTTTTTCATCCTGAAAAGACATTTTGTTCTCTTTTTTCTTAACCCCTGGTACTACAGAAGAAAACATACAAAATATTGGCTAAGGTAACCTAGTTTTGATTACAAATTGAATATAGAAGTTTAACTTTCAAAGGGAATTTTTTTTCCAGTACAACAAAATATGTTCTTTTTTAAGCGTATAGGAAACATCCTTTTTGTAATTAACTTGTAGCGAAAGCAATAGAACACAAATGTTAAAGTTAGAGAGACAGATCCAATATGGCATCTGATTTATTCTTCCCTATTACACAGACACTGTCTTAATTGTCTCCAAACTATTTGAGACAAATACTACGACTGCTTTGTTCTGGTGTTCCATCAGTCACCTTTTTTATTCCTTTCTTCTCTTTTCCACCCCTCTCTGAACTTCCTGATGTTCAAGCTGGTTTGCGAAAAGGCAGAGGAACCAGAGATCAAATTGCCAACATCCGCTGGATCATGGATAAAGCAAGAGAGTTCCAGAAAAACATCTATTTTTGCTTTATTGACTATGCCAAAGCCTTTGACTGTGTGGATCACAATAAACTGTGGAAAATTCTGAAAGAGATGGGAATACCACCAGGCTACCTGACCTGCCTCTTGAGAAACCTGTATGGAGGCCAGGAAGCAAAAGTTAGAACTGGACATGGAACAACAGACTGGTTCCAAATCAGAAAAGGAGTACGTGAAGGCTGTATGTTGTCACCCTGCTTATTTAACTTATATGCAGAGCACATCATGAGAAACGCTGGACTGGAAGAAACACAAACTGGAATCAAGACTGCCAGGAGAAATATCAATAACCTCAGATATGCAAATGACACCACCCTTATGGCAGAAAGTGAAGAGGAACTCAAAAGCCTCTTGATGAAAGTGAAAGTGGAGAGTGAAAAGTTGGCTTAAAGCTCAGCATTCAGAAAATGAAGATCATGGCATCCGGTCCCATCACTTCATGGGAAATAGATGGGGAAACAGTGGAAACAGTGTCAGACTTTATTTTGTGGGGCTCCAAAATCACTGCAGATGGTGACTGCAGCCATGAAATTAAAAGACGCTTACTCCTTGGAAGAAAAGTTATGAACAACCTAGATAGCATATTGAAAAGCAGAGACATTACTTTGCCGAGTAAGGTCCGTCTAGTCAAGGCTATGGTTTTTCCTGTGGTCATGTATGGATGTGAGAGTTGGACTGTGAAGAAGGCTGAGCACCAAAGAATTGATGCTTTTGAACTGTGGTGTTGGAGAAGACTCTTGAGAGTCCCTTGGACTGCAAGGAGATCCAACCAGTCCATTCTGAAGGACATCAGCCCTAGGATTTCTTTGGAAGGAATGATGCTAAAGCTGAAACTCCAATACTTTGGCCACCTCATGCGGAGAGTTGACTCATTGGAAAGGACTCTGATGCTGGGAAGGATTGGGGGCAGGAGGAGAAGGGGACGACAGAGGATGAGATAGCTGGATGGCATCACTGACTTGATGGATGTGAGTCTGAGTGAACTCCAGGAGTTGGTGATGGACAGGGCGGCCTGGTGTGCTGCGATTCATGGGGTCACAAAGAGTCGGACACGACTGAGTGACTGAACTGAACTGAACTGGAAAGTCAGGCTCTCACTAAATCATTTACTGTCCACGGGGCTCTCATTCTTATTGGAGCTATTTATAATTGCCCTCCTCTCTTCCTCAGTAGCATATTGGACACCTTCCTACCTGGTGTGTTCATATTTTGGCCACCTGATGTAAAGAGCTGACTGATAGGCTTCCTTGGTGGCTCAGACAGTAAAGAATCTGCCTGCAATATGGGAAACCCATGTTCAAATCCTGGGTGGGGAAGATCCCCTGGAGAAGGGAATGGCTACCCACTCCAGTATTCTTGCCTAGAGAATTCCATAGACAGAGAAGCCGGGCGGGCTACAGTCCATGGGGTTGCAAAGAATCAGACACAACTGAGCAACTAACACATACTAATTGGAAAATCCTGGGAGAGTGAAGGCAAAAGAATAGGGCAGCAGAGGATGAGATGGTTAGATAGCATCACCAACTCAATGAACCTGAATCTGAGCAAACTCTGAGATAGTGGAGGACAGAGGAGCCTGGCGCGCTGCAGTCCATGGGGTCACTGAGTCAGATAAGACTTAGCAACTGAACAACAACAGCAAAGTCATGTCCATCAGAGCACTAGGGCACACAAAGAGATGTTAATGTGCACATTAGCCTCCCCACTCTAATACAAAATTTCGTTATTTTATTTTAATACGCTGTAATATAATTCTTGAATACAAGAATGAAATATACATGCTCAATGACAATCCCCTTTGTTCTCTCAATTTTAGTTAGAGACACTAACAGCATTTTCTCATTCATTCCTGCTACAGTAACCTCCTTTTAAGTATTCTCTCTTCAAAATGCTTAGTTTGTTTACCTCCCTGGAGCAGCAGCTCTTGTGATTGTGTGGCATCTAAATTGCTTCCATGAGGAGAACATCAATTTTGTTGTTATTATTCAGTCACTAATGCTATCTAGCCATCTCATCCTCTGCTGCCCCCTTCTTTTGCCTTCAATCTCTCCCCAGCATCAGGGTCTTTTCCAATCAGTCAGCTCTTTGCATCAAATGGCCAAAGTATTGGAGCTTCAGCTTCAGCATCAGTCCTTCCAATGAATATTCAGGACTGATTTCCTTTAAGGTTGACTGGTTTGATCTCCTTGCTGTCCAAGGGACTCTCAAGAGTCTTCTCAAACACCACAACTCTAAAGTATCAATTCTTCTTTTGATGTTCAGCCTTCTCTATAGTCCAATTCTCACATTCATACATGATTACTGGAAAAACTATAGCTTTAACTATACAGAACTTTGTCAGCAAAATAATGTTTCTTTTTTTTAATATGCTGTCTAGGTTTGTCATCTCTTCTCCAGGGGGACCTTCCCAACCCAGGGATCGAACCCTGGTCTCCTGCATTGCAGGCAGATAGTTTACCATCTGAGCCACCAAGAAAGTCCAAAAATACTGGAGTGGGTAGCCTATCCCTTCTCCAGGGGATCTTCCCAACCCAGGGATTGAACCCTGGTCTCCTGCATTGCAGGCAGATTCTTTACCAGTTGAGCTTACCAAGGAAACCCCAGGTTTGTCATAGCTTTCCTTCCAACGAGTCTTTTAATTTCACAGAACATCAATGAGGGGCTTAAATAGTTGAGAGATGCTTAGTTGTAACAACCAGTTCAGGACTAATCCTCTACTCAAATAAGGATCAGGGACAGCCAGAATGAGATTATTTTTCCTTAAGGAAAAGATAATCTACATTAAACAACTCAATGACACATTTGAAAATAAACTGGGAAACAACCAAACAAGTAAATTTAAACATGTATAATGTGCAAACAAAAAGGTCTTTCTACAGCATAAATAAGGCCAAGGGTCAAAAACATAATTGATGCTTTGGAGCTGTGGTGCTGGAGAAGACTCTTAAGAGTCCCTTGGACTGCAAGGAGTCAATCCTAATGGAAATTAACCCTGAATATTCATTGAAAGTACTAATGCTGAATCTTCCCTGGTGGCTCAGACGGCAAAGAATCCACCTGCATTGTGGGAGATCTGGGTTCAACCCCTGGGTAGGGAAGATCCCCTGGAGAAGGGAATGGCTACCCGCTCCAGTATTTTAGCATGGAGAATTCTATGGACAGAGGAACCTAGCAGGCTACAGTCCATGTGATTGCAAAGAGTTGGACAGGACTGAGCGACTTTCACTTCACAGCATTAAAATTAAGAGTTGTACTTCTAAGAAGCTGTTTACATCCTAAGTGTGGGTTTCCATTACAAATTTTGGTGTAGGAAATAACAGTACTGTGGACCTGATCCTCCAGGGAAGCTGCTGTCTCAGCCACAGTCAAACTCGGGGAATCAGGTGCTGTTGGTGCATCCCAGGAAGCTTCCCATGGGTTGGTAGCACAAGAACTCCAGGACGGTAGTGATAGACCAGAACAAGAAACTGGAGGGTACATATAAGTCTCACATCATCTATGGAACTGTACCTGACCCTGGGGATGCCCGCTCACATGAAAGTTACCAATACCTCCAGGACCTACTTGCCAGCAGCAAGAGAGGATGGAGTATATACACAGTCGGGCTTTATTCCAGCCTCCCAACATTGAAGGAAGTTGTGTGATTATTGAATACTGGGAGCCTCAGCTGCAGGAGAATCTGAAAGAATTGGGTGTAGTACAGGAAGACAGACAAAGACAGGCACAGTAGACTGATGTGGGCTAGTCCCCCGTATCCTCCACACTTAGCATTCTGTCCCCTGTAGGGCTAACCAGTACCTCTCCTCTCATGTAAATAGTGTCCAGATTGTTGGTGGAATAAACACAGGATGACTGAAGGAGGTCTTCCCAGGGTCCTTCCAAAGGAATCAAGAATGGAACTTGTCAGAACATAACACCATTTGAAATACTTTCATTATCCATTTTTTGTCCGTAAAATTACTGAGAATCAAGTTAGTTCTTTCACTGAACAGAACCAATTCATAGGGACTTCTCTGGACCCAGTGGTTAAGAATCCTCCTGCCAGTACAGGGGAGACAGGTTTGATCCCTGACCCAGGAAGATCCCACTGCCAGGGGCAACTAAGCCACGACTAGTGAGCCTGCAGTCTAGAGCCAGGCAGCTGCAATGACTGAGCCCACGTGGGCTGTTATTGAAGCCTGTGTGTCCTGGAACCTGAGCTCTGCAACGAGAGAAGCCACTGCAAAGAAAAACCCATGCACTACAATGAGGAGTAGCCTGGGCTCGCCACAGCTAGAGAAAGCCCGTGTACAGCAATGAAGACCCAGTGCAGCCAAAAATAAATAAATATTTTTAAAAACCAATTACTAAATACAGTGCTTATTACTCTGTTTATATAACAAGGGGACAGATGTCAGTGGCCCAGCTGGAATCCATGGTGACCCCAAGATGACAGAGAAGGAGGTGCATGAAACAACCCAACCCGATGCAGGAAACAGCAGCGTTCTGGTCAGCGTGATGCTCTCAGCTTGTGCTCTGCTTCCCTTTGATCGGGGGCAGCCAGGACTAATATCCTATAGGCCTTCCCCAAGGACAGACTGTGCAAGGATCCCACATCAGTCAGGGCTGCCCTCGGGTAAGAAACCAGATTGCTCTTTTGTTGGGAAGCTCAGCGGTGAAGGAGTGAATCAATCACCACGAGACACATGGCACCTCCTCTGGCTCACGGAGGTCTTCTGGGAAAGCAATTTCACACCCTCCACTGATAACCTGTTCTATTCTTAACCTCCTGCTGTGGGAGTGGAGCCCTGGTTACAGTGGGGCTGGTTACAGCCAGCTAAACAGATTTATCGTCCGGTGATAAAATGGAAACTTTCCTGTTAATCCTAAACATGCTAAATCCACTGGCTTTAAAAATCCTAAATTTGAGAAGAAAAGCTCACAAAATAATTTTTCTCTAGGTAAAGCACTTAGACTAAATGGCTTGATTCCTAAAAATCTGAGATAGAAACAGGCCAAAATAACCCACAAAGATCCACTAGTAGCCTTTATTTTTTTATGAGATAATTGAAATACTCCTTAAAGTTATCTTTCTTGTTGTATGTTTTAGTTTAGTTTTGTTTTGTTTTGTTTTTTTTGTATTGGAATATAGCCCATTAACAATGTTGTGATAGTTTCAGGTGGAAAGCAAAGGGACTCAGTCATACATATACATATATCCATTCTCCCCTAAATTCCCCTCCCATCCAGGTTGTATGGTTTTTAACAACCATTTTATTTATTTATTTATTTGAAGTATAGGTGATTTACAATGTTATATTAGTTTCTGCTGTACAGCAGCGAATTAGCGATACATATACATATATCCACTCTTTGTCAGATTCTTTTCCCATATAGGCTATAATAGAGTACTGAGTAGAGTTCCCTGTGCTATGCAGTAGGCCCTTATTAGTGATGTTTTATATATAGCAGTGTGTATGTCAATCCCAGTCTCCCAATTTATCCCTCCCCCACCTCTTATCCCTGGTAACCATAGTTTGTATTCCACATCTGTAACTCTATTTCTGTTAACAAACATTTTAAAACCTGTTGTGAGGTTTAATGAAAAGGTTAAAAGCCAATGAACAAAAAATGTATCTAGCAGTTGTCTGGAATAGAAACCAACAGAGACCCAATGCCTACCTTAACTTCAAGGTCCTGGATCCCCTCGTGCCAGTCATGACCCTCACTGGATCTAGGGAGATGGAGGTGGGTCCCAGGTAAGGGACAGGAGACCAGACAGTGAGGGATCACTTGGGGGATCGAGACTGAGGTCGATTTCCAGCAGATAGACTACTATCTGGATGTTCTAACAGCCTGTGTGTCTGTACCAGCTGCTATGTATACACATACATAGCAGCAGGCAGCTCAGCATTCTTCCTATACTTGCAAAGAGAGGTATTAACTACAAAGACAGTCTCAGACAGACCCAACTTAACCTTCCCTAAAGGGTGAACCCACCACAGAATTCGACCAGATATATCCCCATTGCCCTGTGGGTCAACTTGTTCTTTTTCTACATAGGTACATCACTATAAAAATTTATTAGATCTAGAAAATGGACCTATAGACAGAGGGCTTCCCAGGTGGTGCTAATGGTAAAGAACCTGTCTACCAAAGGAGGACACATAAGAGATGCAGATTGGATCCCTGGGTCAGGAAGATTCCCCTGGAGAATCCCATGGACAGAGGAGCCTGGTGGGCTACAGTCCCTACTGTCTCAAAGAGTCAGACATGACTGAAGCAACTTACACACACACACACACACACACACACACACACACACAGAGAGAGAGAGAGAAAATGGGCCAGGGCTCTACCTCAAGGGTTTCCTAATTCTGTATGCACTTTTAAGGGAATATATTTAAAGATTCTTTGGTAGGAGACATTGTAGGGCCATGAGTTGTCCTAAATGGATACTGTCACTTTCCCTGAAGCCAGTGGTATCTCTCAGCCATCTGACACTTGGGAAAGGATGGCTATTTCCACAGAGGTGACCACATGAGGGGTAGTTGGTGGCTTACACACAGTTGACACTAATTCAGGGACTGGAGGAGACAACTAAAAAGAACGGGAGAGCTTTTAGACAACTAAAAAGAATGGGAGAGCTTTTTAGACAACTAAAAAGAATGGGTGCCTGTATGGGAGAGCTGAGGATTTCCATAAAAGGAGATGAGCTGAGGACCTATAAATCAGAGGGACCAGCTAGCAAAATTTAGATGATGAATACTATTGTGACTTCACTGGCACCTGTGGGCTGGTGGGGCCTAGGGAAGTTCTAATGTATACACGGGCTGTCCAACAGGCACACGTCCCGCGCTTTCCCTCAGTGCTGGAGGTGCCTTCTCTCGTTCTCTCCACCTAAATAAGTACTGCACAGCTGCTCAGATCCAGTCCAGATCTCACCTCCTCCATGAAGCCTTCCCTGATGCCCTGAAACAGCATAGAAGGCTCCTATGACTCTTCACCCATAGCAATGATCCTTGGTCAGCACAGTTTAGCCCTCGATTCTGTACTGAGCTGTTGTTCATTCTCATATGTGGCGCCTGGCAGGAGCGGAGGGAGGGCAGAGACCATGCCACATGCCTTCACCATCCTGTCTGCCTGAGACTGAGCACACAGGAGATGCTTAGAAACATCTAGGGCTTCCCTTGGTGGCTCAGTGGTAAAGAATCCGCCTGCAAATGCAGGGGACATGGGTTCAGCCCTGGTCCTGGAAGATCCCACTTGCCTCAGAACAACTAAGCCCACGCACTACAACTATTGAGCCTGTGCTTTAGAGCTTGGGAACCACAACTATTGAGCCCACAAGCTGCAGCTACTGAATCCCGGGCGCCCTAGAACCTGTACTCTGTGAGAAAAGAAGCTACTACAATGAGGAAGGCATGCGTACCACAGCTACAGCGCAGCCCCCCATCGCCACAACTGGCAAAAAGCCCATGCAGCATAGAAGACCCAGCACAGCCAAAAATTATAAACAAAATTATTTTTTTAAGTACCATATAGTCTGGAATGATATGTAACAGCCTCAAAGTGTCAACATCATCACTGTCTTAAAAATGACAGTATCATTATAAACCCAAAAGGGAAATAATTTTCTGAAGAATGACTATCGAATACTACTGCAAAAGCCACTTGCAAGATATTGTTTCTTGCCTTCAGAGAACAGCAAAGGCAAGTCACCAAATTATGGCAAATAATAGGCATATCATATCGATAGCTATTGTTATGCCCAGAGTCTGAGTCCCCACAACAGAGAATAAGACGTCCACAGCAATGCAAAAGCATAAAGGGGTTTATTACTAGCTTGAGCCAGGGCCCAGGTTTCATCCAGCACAGTGGAATCTGACAAGGGCCCCAAGTTCTGAATCACCTATACTTTTATACAGACGGTTCTTTGTTTCTGTAACAGCATAACTGATTGGTTAAACCTTTCACGCGCGCAGGACTTTTAAACCTCGCATCCCTATCTGGATTGTCTCGGGTCTGGCACGGGCGGGGGGCTTCGGGATTTTTTCTGATTGGTCTAGCTACGCTGCCTGTGGGCCTGCCCCTTAGAGCCTGTCCTGGCTTCAGTTTGGTCCTAACACTATAAAACACCCTCCCATCATATGATCAGAAAATCTCTAAAAGATCTATATGGTGAAAGAAACTCTATGGAGAATTTTTACAAACTAATTCTTCTTGTTGTGTCTAGATTTACCCAAGGAAATGACTTTAAATTCAACTGTTTAAAAATTCTGTGAGTATTGTGTAAACAAATTCACAGTAATGTTTTAATAATTTCTAATAATTAAATGCTAAATGCACTAAACAACAAATCCTTTAGTTAGCATTCACATACATTCTTGGGTATGCTAAATTTAAAAAGCCATAGATAGTATAGCTTAGAATAACCAATGAGCATTAATAATGATACACTGTCATAGTCCAAGCTCTGCTCACTTCATGACAAGCTAATGAATCCAAGAGACAAAGTTTTGAGGCAAAGAAAACAACTATTCGTAAAGCCAGCTGACTGAGATGATGACAGGTTAGCAACTCAAAACAACCACCTTATGAGGTCTGGCCTGCAGGCTCTTTTGTAGATCAGAGATGGGGGGCAGTGAGAAGAAAAGCAAAAGGGCCATTAATCTTGCAAACACCTCCCAGAATGGCTAGCCTCAGGCAGGGGACGAGTTAATTTCTTCCTTCCTGCTATCCACAGGTGGACAGGGTTCTGAAGCAAGGCAGTTTAGTTTAAACAGTCAGGGAGAGGGGCAGGCTTCTCTGAGGCAGGCCATTCTATATGACCACAAGAACAAAAGCAATGAAAAGCAAGTCAAAGAAACAGTTTCAACATGGAGTCAGAATGGGCTTCTTCTCTGCAGCAATAGCATATTCTCCAGCAGTCATCAGAGGCTACTTAATTTTATCCCTTGCTTCCAAGGTGACAGATTTTTCTTTGTACTATCTGATAAAGCCATCTTCAATCTGGGGATAGATTATTCCTAGGGATTGAAATAAATACAAGTGATCCAAGTCAAATCAGGACTCAGAGATCTAGGGTTTTACACATCCATGAGCCAGGGTCCTTGATTCCAAATGAAATGAGAATTGCTGCAATTTTTATTTCTACAAATTTCGTTTACTGACTTTTTTCACAAAGATGTAACAACACTCTGGCCCTAACTAGCAGTCTGGGGATGATTCTGAGGTATCTATTTAGATGAACAGAGTCTTCCAGCATTTTGAAATGAGTAAGATTCTCCTAAGTAAAGAACATCAAGCATCTAATGGTTACAACCCACGAAGGAGCCTGAAATAGGGATTCTTTGTGAATATTAGGATGGCAGATTGTTTCCTCCTTGTAACAAACACAGTATACATTTTATCACTGACTTCATGCTGGAAGATTTTTTGTTACTGATAGTCTCAAAGATATACAAAAGTAAACAGAAGAATATAATAACCCCCCTCTGTGTAACTACCACCAACTGCAACAATTATCAGTTCATAGCCCATCTTGATTCAACTTCATCCCCATTTACTTTCTCCCTCCCATACTATTTTGAAGCAAATTCCATCCATGCTATAATTCTATCTGTAATTTTTTCAGTATGCATTTTGTCTGTTAAATATTCAGCTATATTTTTCTTAAAATAAGACAACTCATTTGAAATGACCACAATATCACAGGCATAATGAAAAATCAAAGTGGCTATTATTCTTTAATATCATCAAATATCCATTGTTCAAATTTCTAATTGTCTCAAAAAAAAGCTATTTCTGGAGTTTATTTAAAGTTAGAATCTAAATAATATCTTCAATTTACAATTGGTTATGCTCCTCAAATCTCTTATCTAAAATTCCTCCCTTCATTTCTCTTTGTTCCTTGCTATTTGTCTGTTGGAGAAACCAGACTATTGGTCTTTTGAATGTCCCACTGTCTGGATTTTGCTGATTGTACCCCAAAGTATTATTTAATATGCTCCTTCTCCACTCTACTTTCTATAAATTGGAAGTTGGACTGACAGCCTTTACTGAAATTCAATCATTGGTTTGTTGTTTCCCAAGAACGCACCTTACGTAGTGGAGTTTTCTCACAACAGGAAGGACATAATATCTGATTGTTTCTCTTTTTATGAACTTAGCAGCGGGGTTGCTGGTCAGTGTCTAGATCTATTAATACATTCAGTTCAGTTCAGTTCATTTGCTCAGTCATGTCCGGCTCTTTGTGACCCCATGAATCACAGCACACCAGGCCTTCCTGTCCATCACCAACTCCCAGAGTTCACTCAGACTCATGTCCATTGAGTCAGTGATGCCATCCAGCCATCTCATCCTCGGTCGTCCCCTTCTCCTCCTGCCCCCAATCCCTCCCAACATCAGAGTCTTTCCCAATGAGTCAACTCTTCGCATGAGGTGGCCAAAGTACTGGAGTTTCAGCTTCAGCATCGGTCCTTCCAATGAATACCCAGGACTGATCTCTTTTAGAATGGACTGGCTGGATCTCCTTGCAGTCCAAGGGACTCTCAAGAGTCTTCTCCAACACCACAGTTCAAAAGCATCAATTCTTCGGCACTCAGCTTTCTTCACAGTCCAACTCTCACATCCATACATGACCACTGGAAAAACCATAGCCTTGACTAGACGGACCTTTGTGGGCAAAGTAATGTTTCTGCTTTTTAACATGCTATCTAGATTGGTCATAACTTTCCTTCCAAGGAGTAAGTGTCTTTTAATTTCATGGCTGCAGTCACCATCTGCAGTGATTTTGGAGCCCCCTAAAATAAAGTCTGACACTGTTTCCACTCTTTCCCCATCTATTTCCCATGAAGTGATAGGGCCAGATGCCATGATCTTAGTTTTTTGAATGTTGAGCTTTAAGCCAACTTTTTCACTCTCCTCTTTCACTTTCAAAACAAGAGGAGAGTTCCTCTTCACTTTCTGCCATAAGCGTGGTGTCATCTGCATATCTGAGGTTATTGATATTTCTCCCGGCAATCTTGATTCCAGCTTGTGCTTCTTCCAGCCCAGTGTTTCCCATGATGTACTCTGCATAGAAGTTAAATAAGCAGGGTGACAATATACAGCCTTGACGTACTCCTTTTCCTATTTGGAACCAGTCTGTTGTTCCATGCCCAGTTCTAGTTGTTGCTTCCTGACCTGCATATAGGTTTCTCAAGAGGCAGGTAGGCATGCAAAATCATGCTATCCTGATCCTAGCATTTCTTAATTTCTCAGATGGACTACTTTTATGACTCTTCGTTATAATGCAGTTTTGGGAGTTCTGAAAAATGAAAATCTTTTCATTTACTTAAATGAGCACTATTATCTCATGATGGAATTTTTAAAGTCTAATTTGAAATTCAAGAGCTGAAATTAAAATGCAGAACTCATCACCTGCCCTTCCTTTCCCTTTAACCCCAAGGTCTAGCCTTCACAGAGCAGACAAGCTTCCAGAAGAAAACAGAATCACAGGTGACTGCAGAGGGGAAAACATATTGCATGAAATTCTAAAACTTTGTCCCACACACTTATATTCAGTTGAGGAGACTGGAACATTTCTTTGGGCCTTATAAGTAACTTAGCATCCCGGATAGGCGGCTTCCCTGGTGGCTCAGTGGCAAAGAATGTGCCTGCCAATGCAGAAGATGTGGGTTCGATCCCTGAGTCAGGAAGACCCCCTGGGCAACCCACTCCGGTATTCTCACCTGGAAAATCCCATGGACCAAGAACCTGGTGGCTACAGTCCACGGGGCTACAGAGAGTCGGACACGACTTAGCGACTAGAGAGCAAACAATCCTGGATAAGAGATGCATGCTGTGGGTCTGGGAAGCTCAGTATCCACAGCAGAGCTGGCTCTGCTACAGGAGAAAGTCACAATGATTCGTTTATCATTTATTAGGATGAGACACAGGTACTCAGTCCAGCAAAGCATCTTTTTATTTTCTGAAATATAAAAAGGACTTTTATTTTGTCCCCATCTCTCCCTCTAGCTGGGGTCTGACTGGAAACACATGATTCGGGGTCCGTTTCAAGGGGAAGCTTGTTTCAGTGGGCTGAGCTGTGAGCAGCCCTGACGTGGTGTGGGTGTCTGTGGGGCTCACCCGTCATCCCTCCAGCACATCCACCCACCCTCCTCAGGCTGGGGTCCCACCTCCCAGTGCCCCGTATTCAGCATACTGAGTCAGCAGGAGGTTCCTAAGGGAGGGCTGGGAGTTAATTGCTGGCAGCTGGATGGCCCCACCACCCCTGGGGAAAATAAGGAGCTTTTCAGAAAGGAAACATGACATGTTTGGGAAGAAAGCTAAGGGCTACCCATGCACTTGGCTTAAACACGTTAGATTCAACTCCATCCCCTCAGGTCTTGGCCAGAGTCCCAGGGAACTGCACTGATATGACCAAGAAGGGCTCATAGCCACCCTGCTCCCTGGGCAGATGACCACACGGCACTGAGGTGCCCACATTTTATGCACTTTGGAACACAAGGTCTGATAAAGAGCATTTTTTCCAACATGCGAAAAAGAACACAAGTATTTTATCTATTCCTTTATCTATTTCCTTTTATCTTGATCGATAAAAGCAGAATTAATGAAGGCAGAACCATGACAGAAATGTTGGAGGCAGGCAAAGCTGAACAGCACTGAAGTCCTGCCAGGACCTCTGATATCACTGCTCTGTGAGCAGCAGCTCTAGGTCAGGAAGACCCAGCTGCCACCATCAGATCTCACCCCTCACTTATTCACAGACCCCCCCATGGAGGATAAGTCAAGCAGCAAGCAGCTTGCCCACAGGCATGGTCTTATTTGTAGTCATTCTTCCCGCCACTCCCTCTGGTCCCCAACAGCCTCCCTGGACGCTGCCAGTCCCGGAGCAGACAGGAGTGCTCCAGGACTGGCAGAGCCTCCCCTGCACACCCCCATCACAGCCCCTGGCATCACCAGCTCACAGACCAGTCACTAGCAGCCAGAAGAGCTTTCGCATCCTTCATCTGCACTCATTTCAAAAGACCTAAGAATTCTGCCCTCTTCAAAGACTAGATTTGGAGAGCCAAAGACGTGCTGAGAGATATAGAATGCCCTGCCCAGAGGCATAAAAGCACAGGCATGATTGTTACATTAGCTGGAAGAGTAGAGCTCACCTGGTTGACATCCCCTCATTTTAGGGGGAGGACTCTGTGGTGTGGTATAATTACCATTTACCTGGACAGTGAAAGCTACAGGCTTTCAGTCTACACTTCAATATAATTTAAAAAAAACTGAAGTATGTGGCGGGCTTCCTTGGTGGCTCAGATGATAAAAAAAATCCGCCTGCCAATGCAGGACACACGGGTTCAATTCCTGGGTTGGGAAGATCCCTGGGAGAAGGAAATGGCAAGGGTAGTCCCTCTCCTTCACCACTCCCTTTCTCTCCCCTTCTTTCATTTTGCCTTCCACTCCCATTCCTCTGTCCCCCCCCAAAAAGCAGTTATAGAAACATCATACCTTCTATGGAAAAGAACACCCAGGAATCACACAATAAATACATACTATAGAGGGGCTTCGGAGAAGGCCATGGCACCCCACTCCAGTACTCTTGCCTGGAGAATCCCATGGACAGAGGAGCCTGGTGGGCTGCAGTCCATGGGGTCGCTGAGGGTCGGACACGACTGAGTGACTTCTCTTTCATTTTTCACTTTCACGCACTGGAGAAGGAAATGGCAACCCACTCCAGTGTTCTTGTCTGGAGAACCCCAGGGACAGGGGAGCCTGGTGTGCTGCCGTCCATGGGGCTGCACAGAGTCGGACACGACTGAAGTGACTTAGTAGTATAGAGGGGCTTGCCAGGTAGCTCAGTGGTAAAGAATCTGCCTGCCAATGCAGGAGACTTGAGTTTAATCCCTCAGTCAAGAAGATTCCCTGAAGAAGGAAATGGAAACCCACTCCGATATTCTTGCCTGGGAAATCCCACGGACAGAAGAGCCTATAGGGCTGCAGTCTACAGAGTTGCAAAAAAAATTAGACGCAACTGAGTTACTGAGTACACACACACTGTGGAGCTAAATTGTATGTAAACAATCAGAACTCACAATTGGCCATCATTTCTTCTTATTACATCCTAAGTATGTGTGACCCATTCAGTTATTCAAAATGACCAGGTTTTCACTATTTTAAAACCATGGAAAGAGTTTTGCAATTTGCTACATCCTGGATGGATTCCAAATGAAAATTGTACCTTCTTTGTAAAGGGTCCAAATGACATCAAGTTATTTCTTTCTTTTTCTCTTTTATGCTCATCATTATATCTGGGGAACATATCTATAGAGCTACTGCCTTTCACAGTGGACTTATTTGAAAGAAAAAAAATGCCACTTGCTTTTAAGTGGAGCAAATAATTCAGTCATTTCATTCATCCTTAGACTTGGCATTTGGGAGAACTACTTGATTCTGAGTAACAGACGA
Organism: Capra hircus; assembly: GCF_001704415.2. Lineage (NCBI taxonomy): Eukaryota > Metazoa > Chordata > Mammalia > Artiodactyla > Bovidae > Capra > Capra hircus. Next base: position 58,456,028 of record NC_030821.1, read on the forward strand.
GGGCTAAATCCTGGAACATCTTGAATACTAAGCTGAGGAGCTCTTCAGGCTGAATTAACATACAGAAATTTGTGGAGCTTATAAACCACTTAAGAAACACTTCTGAGCGCCCCAGGCACAGTCCTCTGTTTTAGGAATATAGCCACAAACACAAAGATAACAGCCCCTGCCTTTGTGGGGCTTCTGGTCTAGTGGTCATGCCTTTGAAAGATGTAAATGTACGAGATGGATTGAAGGTTTAAAATGAGGAAACAAGTAAGAGGGACTTCACAAACTGCAGGCTGTATGGAGGCACAATAATGAACAAAGATGTGGCCAGCATGACAGAGGTTGAATCTGAAGAACCAGATAACTTGTACTATTATTAACAGAAAGATGGAGTCTTGAAAAAAAAATGGCAGAGAAAATTGATGACAGGGATTTTGGATATGCTCAACTTGAAGGAATATGTAAAAGTCCACCTGGATATGTCCAACCTGCAATGAAACTCCTGGACCTGAAGATCATGGGAGAATCCACTGAACAAAGATGCAGCAGGAACTGTGGAAGCATCTGGGATGTACCGAAGGATGGACGAAAGAAGGAGACCGTGGCATTACCCTTGTTTCTGTGCTCCAACAGGGAACAAAAGGATTCTGTACGACTTAGGAGTTCCTATCATGTGTGTTTACACCCACAGCTATGATGCCCGTGAAATGTCATGATGAGGGCAGAAAGGAAATCTATAACTCAGTGTGCCCTGTCCTCTTCATATGAAGGGATATCAGATGCATGCACATCCCAGAAGGGAAAACACTGGTGAGCATTTATTCTTGGGTCAGCTATTCTCCAGAGCCCTTGATGGTCTGGAATCTTCCAGAACAGCAGGTCCCAAGCTCCCTGCGCCTTTCATTAACAAGAGAGAGCACAATGTTCCAGCCTAGGTAGTCTGTGAGAGAGATGAGATTAGACAGCCACTGAGTGTATTCCAGGGAAGGAATTCATGAGAGCAGATGCCCTATCCAGACATTCAATTACCACTGCAAATCTCATGGAAGGGGGAGCTTTGCTGAAGTGGAGAGCAGTATTTATCAGGACCATGGAAACAGTTAACGGCAGCTGTCCTCCAGAACACCATCCAAAAGAGGGAACGGATCAGAAACAGCAGATCGATAAACATTTAGAATCCAAATTAGATCATCGGGGAGCCCCAGGAGAATATACTATGCAAAGATCAGCTTCTAACCAGGCGGAGTGCTGTGTTATGGTTAGAGTGAGGCAGGGAAGACTTCAGTCACCTGCTTTAAGATTGTTGCATGATGACTGCTGCTGCTGCCAAGTCACTTCAGTCGTGTCCGACTCTGCACGACCCGTAGACGGCAGCCCACCAGGCTCCACCATCCCTGGGATTCTCCAGGCAAGAACACTGGAGGGGATTGCCATTTCCTTCTCCAATGCATGAAAGTGAAAAGTGAAAGTGAAGTCGCTCAGTCATGTCCAACTCTTAGCGACCCCCTGGACTGTAGCCCACCAGGTTTTGTAATGTGCTAATGTTTAGTTGTGCTCCTTGGCTATCACACATCATAGGCTTTTGATTGAAAAAATATAGGAAGGAGGACATTTATTCGAACCAATATCATGAGTGGGGAAATGGAGAACTGAGTGAATTTGAATAAGTCACACACTTTGACTGTGTCAATTGCCGACAGATTTAGTAAACACTGGGAAATGTGAAACTAAAGAGACAAAGACATTTGAATGCATCATGGGAATCAATATTATGCAATGTTGTTATAAGTCATTGATGGTGGGTTCAGTCTCCACGACAAACTGTGGCAGTTCTATCCCAGCCCTAACCTGGTCAGACTGCTGCTGGACTCCCAGGCAGTTTTGAGTGCCCCACCGGAACATTTTCAGAAGAAAACAAACACAATAACAAACAAATCAAAAGTTATGCAATGGCAGAACTTATCAAGGAGGTTTAGATGTTTACCCTAGGGCAAAAAGTAAGATTTAAGGGGAGAATGGCATTTTATTTCAATTTTTGTTTTTATTGGAGTGTTGCTGATTTACAGTGCTGTGCTTTCTTGCTTTCTGCTGTACAGTAAAGTGAACCAGCCATATATACACACACATCCCCCATTTTTTGGATTTCTTTCCAATTTAGGTCACCACACAGCACTGAGTAGAGTTCCCTGTGCTATACAGTAGGTTCTTGTTAGTTATCTAGAGAATGGTACAGGAGGCACCATGGTAAAGAAGTCACCGGCAATGCAGGAGACGTAAGAGACGCAAGTTCAGTCACTGAATTGGAAGGATCCCTTGGAGTAGGAAATGGCAACACACTCCAGTATTCTTGCCTGGGAAATCCCGGGCTATAGTCCCTGGGGCTGCAAAGTGTTGGATATGACTTAGCACACATGCACATGGTAATTGCAGCAGAGATTTTATGGCCTCTTAAGCCTAAGACATTTACTCTCTGGTAAAAACAGAAAACAAGAAAACGATAGATTCTGAGATTGTATCAAAAGCACCCACTGGCCATAAATAAGTTGATATGAGAATCAATACAGATAGTAATTACAATGAATTAAAATTTACTAAATATAATTGAAGTGAACCTATAGGTTCATAGTTATACTTGAAAATGCAGTGGTTGTCTTTGAACAATTAAAAGGAACCACTCATTATTTTGAAAACTGGTTAAGGAAAAGTTTCTCTTTATAGAAGATTTGTAGCTCATAAATGAAGAGTGAATTAAAAAATCAGAATTTTTTGTTGTTTTTGCTTGAAAAATGACAACTTTACCATTCTGCAATTTTAAGTAATAAATCAAGGCAATACTTATCAACAGCTGGTAACCTGACAAGAAGATAGACAACTCTGACCTTACATACCTCCTAATGAGGGTAGACACAACCACCTGGGAGGAAATCTTGTTAAGAAAAAAATCAAATCAAATCTGATCAAGCTTCTAGAAATAATTACCAATGTACAGAAAATACCAAAAGCTAAAGAATATACCTAACACCACCATAGGTATGTAATCCATAAACATACAGACCTTGGAGAAACTCCACAACACAGATAACCTCAGTACTTCCCGTTTAAAAAATTGCAAGTAAACAGATGAGGGGAGAACCTACAGATTATTGAAAAAACTTAAGAAATATCTCACCACATCAGTATATGGATCTTATTTCAATCCTATCCAAATATATCTGTAAAAACTAATTTAAAGTTTATTAGAGACATGTGACGGAGAAGGCAATGGCACCCCACTCTAGTACTCTTGCCTGGAAAATCCCATGGGCGATGGAGCTTGGTAGGCTGCAGTCCATGGGGTAGTGAAGAGTCAGACACGACTGAGTGACTTCACTTTCACTTTTCACTTTCATGCATTGGAGAAGGAAATGGCAACCCACTCCAGTGTTCTTGCCTGGAGAATCCCAGGGACGGGGGAGCCTGGTGGGCTGCCATCTCTGGGGTTGCACAGAGTCGGACACGACTGATGCAACTTAGCAGCAGCAACAGCAGAGACATGTGAATATTAAGTAGATGATTGACTATATTAATAAATTATTATTAAAGTTCTAGATGTAATAATGGTATCAAAGCTTTTTTTGGATGTAATAATGGTATCAAAGCCTTTTTTAAAAGTCCTCATCTTTTAGGCACCCCACTCCAGTACTCTTGCCTGGAAAATCCCATGGACGGAGGAGCCTGGTAGGCTGCAGTCCGTGGGATCGCGAAGAGTCGGACACGACTGAGCGACTTCACTTTCACTTTTCACTTTCATGCACTGGAGAAGGAAATGGCAACCCACTCCAGTGTTCTTGCCTGGAGAATCCCAGGGACGGGGGAGCCTGGTGGGCTGCCGTCTATGGGGTCGCACAGAGTCAGACACGACTGAAGTGACTTAGCAGCATCTTTTAGGAATATATAATGAAATGTGTAGAAATGAAACATTATGATGTATGGGTTTTATTTCAAAGCAAACCTTGTCAAGGAGTTGTGGGCAGAGGTACAGATGAAAAAGAAGACATACGTGGACAGCCACGGAAAGTGAACACTGGCTTACCCAGTTCATTGTACCACTGTATTTATTTTTGTATATGATGGAAATTTTTCAAAAAGTTATCTTTTTCCTTTTCATCTAGATCATATAGAAGTATAGTGATTAGAATTACAATTAGAAGGGAATTTCAGAATTTTACCAATGGAAATGTATTTGGAAGTCAATTCTCTAGCTTGGGAAGAAGCAACGAAGTGTCTATTCTATAGAATACAAAGTGCATGATGAAAGCAAACCGAGGCTTTGTTCTTTGTGCTGGACCCAGAAGGGCTCATGCAACTTCATCGTGAGTTCTTTTCTCCACAATTATTTGACGTGGGGCTGAGGAGGTAGGAAGAGGAGGGCTGACTGATGTTATTAACATCAAAGAGGCTTGTTCCTCCTGGTCGTTGCTCAGGTGACTTCTGGATATCCTCAGCCAGTTTAAAGAGAAAGGAACCAAAAGGGAAGGGAATAAATAGTGTTTCTGTTTTGTTTCTTATAGAGAGAAAGTTGTTTCAGTTTCTAGAAGTTCATAATTCTGATGTCACTGACATTTTAAAGAACAGGAGAGTTTTTGTTTTGTTTTGTTTTACTCTATATCACTCAGTGAAGTGTCTGGTATTACAGGAACCTGGTACTTATTCATCCAGCCAGCATCTATCAATCACCCAGTAAGTGTCAGAACCCGTGCTGGGAGCAGGAAGCATTTACTGAATGAAAACAAGGAATGGGTCTGTGTGAACCTGTCTCTCTGAATGCCAGCAGTTTCCAATTATTCATGCCCAGGCAGAGGAGTGAGTGGCCCAGGGACAGGCATCTAAGATTTTATTCACCAAGTGTCTGTTCACATCATGCTCCTTGGAGGCAAATGGTGAAGAATTCCTTTCAGCAGAATCCACGGGACCAGAGCATTACTCTCCCGTCATCCATGTGAAGGACAGGTTCCCTGTCCTTCACTATCTCCCAGAGTTTGCTCAAATTCATGTCCATTGAGTCGGTGATGCTATTTAACCATCTCATTCTCTGCCACCGCCTTCTCCTTCTGCCTTCCATCTTTTCCAGAATCAGGGTCTTTTCCAGTGAGTCAGCTCTTTGCATCAAGTGGTCAAAGTATTGGAGCTTCAGCTTTAGCATCAGTCTTTCCAATGAATATTCAGGGCTGATTTCCTTTAAGATTGACTGATTTGATCTCCTTGCTGTCCAAGGGACTCTGAAGTCTTCTCCAGCACCACAGTTCAAAAGCATCAAATGTCTCTGGGTGTGTTCCAGTGTCCCCTAGTTTATAGCTTATGGGAACTAGGATAGAATCTATATTCTGCTGTTGTGTGAAAATTGTATGCATCTTAGTTATGTTGAAATGGTTCATAGTGTTTTTCAGGTCTACTATATCCTTTTACTTTTCTGTTTATTCATCCTATTAATGTTTGAGAGTTTGATATGGAAACTCCAACTAAGGATCTTAATTTATTTAGTAAAAAAATGACTGCACTATATAGTGGAACTATAGGTAACTTTGTGCTGTATTTTATGTGTTATCATACCTTCATAATTTAAAAATAATTTTTAAAAGCAAAAGAAAGAAAATTGATTCCAAAAATCAATTTTTTCTCCTATTTTTTTAATAACAAGGTAAAAATAACTTTCAAAGAATTAAAATTCCTACAAAAAAGAATTGTGTACATGATTTCAAATTTTATCAAGATGGACATTATTTTTAAAGAATTTGGTTTGGAAAATTCTAGGTCTCAGCTTGTTTTCATTCTCAATGTTCAAATGAAGCTAAATGCATGATTTCTATAACACAGGAACCAAATATGCTTTATTTAACCATCATCCCATGTGCCTTCCCCTTGTTAGAAATAGATCATTTTTATAGGATCCTGTTCTAAGTCAACTTCATTCTATTCATCAAGTTGACAATCTTAAATAAAAGTCAGTATTCTATTTGATTTCCCACCATCACAATATGCCTTCAGCCACAACCTTCAAATTGCTTTTTCCTAGGGAAGATGGCAATATGATAAGCTCACAGCTGAAATGCCATAATAAATCACTGGCATGGAGAATAAAAGTGAAAAATGCACTCAAAGAGAATGTCAGATCTCATTTATTTTTAATACTACCCCATTCAGTCCACATATATCTTTTTAATGTTTTAGACATTATCTCCAAATCATCCATCTAAAAGGGGACTTTCAAATTAATTTAATTTCCATAGCACGTGCAAGCCAACACAGTACACAAATCATCAAAACAAGCTCTCAATAGCCAAATGGTGTTTTTCTCTCTCAATGGAACCCCTGGCGGCTGCTTTAACTTCTGGCAGGAGCTGATATGGTTTTTCATAACTTGCAGATTTTTCATCTTGTATCAGAAAAGCTGGAAGACCTTATTTAGGAACATCACGTCATCCGTTAGGATCCGCTGAGCCAGAAGTGATGGCAAGAGCAGGCAACAGCAGCATCATTGACTGGGTACCAGCTGGGAAGCAGGCAGCCACCAGGGGTGGCTGGGCTCTCCAATGATGCCATCAGGCACTCAGTGCTCCTCACCCTTGACCTTGTGATCCTCAGCATTTGAGTTTGTGTCCTTGAGTTTATTGCCCTACAGACATCACATGTTCACACAACTGTGCCCAGTGGGAGGAACTGAAGAAGCCAATGGGCTTATTTCCCTGCCCCTGTCCCTGCCCCTATCAAAGAGAGAGATCTTTCCCAGATGTCCCAGCAAAATTCCCACTTGAGCTCACAGGCCAGAACTGGGTCTCATCCACTTTCCTGGATCAACTCTTGGCAAAAGAAATGCAGTTCCTCTAATTAGCCTGGACCAATTACAAGTCAATCCCTGAAGCCTCAGCTACCCAAACAAAAGGAGATTTTAGCATTTACTAAATGAATGAAGATGCAAAGAGCTGACTCACGGAAAAGACCCTGATGCTGGGAAAGATTGAAGGCAAAAAGATAAAGGGGCAGCAGAGGATAAGATGGTTGGATGGCACCATCGACTCAATGGACATGAATCTGAGCAGATTCTAAGAGACAGTGGAGGACAGAGGAGCCTGGCGTACTGCTGTCCATGGGGTAGCAAAGACTCAGACACAACTTAGCAACTAAACAACAACAATAAAATAAATAGAGGACCACAATCAACAAAAAAGGATGTGTTTACCCCTCAAAGCCACTCATAATTTCATTTTTAGCAACTTATTTCATTAAACAGGGGCGTGAAATGAAAGAAGATGAGAGCAAAGTAGAAAAGATGCATAAAAGACTAGCCCTGAAGAGCTGAAGCTTTAACAAAAGGATGAGTTTCATTCTTACTTTTAAGATAATCCTAAGTGTCATAATTACAATAAAGCCTTCATAACCGAAGATGAGAGATTCACCATTTTCCTTTCATGTAGTGAACTGTAACATTTACAAAGTGACATTTGTTAAATTAAGACAAGTCCTCCAGAAAGAAACGTGGGACTGAGGAGAAGTGTCTACGTGTTAATGTTGAAATCCTACCAATACTGTGCATGTCATCTCAGCAGAGCTATCCCATAATTAAATATGACCTGCTCATCACTGCTGAGCTGGGACATCCCAGATCACACTCTTGCGATGCTGTCAGCAACCATTATTCAGCATTCCATACGAACGTTTCTCAACCACCTTCTTATCAGTCTATCATCAGCATCATCTATACCTAGATTTATCATCTTATCCACAAAGATATCAAAAGGGACTTATCAAGTCTTCACCTAAACACAGGTAGAATATTTCCCTGGATTTGTTGCTGATTTTGTTTAGTTGCCAAGTTGTGATTGACTCCATGGACCGTGACCTACCAGGTTCCCCTGACCATGGGATTTCGCAGGCAAGAATACTAGAGTGGGTTGCCATTTCCTCCTCCAGGGGATCTTTCCCACCTAGGGCTCAAACCAATGTCTCCTACATTGGCAGGCAAATTCTTTACCACTGAGCTGCCTGGGAAGCCCACATTTACCCAGAGTATTTCCCTGGAGCACCATTTCACAATTAGGATCCAAAGTTTGTTCCAGGAAGATTCTTCCTGAGCAAACTTTGCTGACTCCTAGGAATCAACCATTCCTCTCTTAGGTTTTTGCTAACCATTTGTTTGACAATTAACCCACAGTATTGTGATGGGGCTTGGGGAAGGCGGCCCCTAAATATGCCAAGGTGGCATATTGATATTTTGAATTAAAGTTACTTGAGAAACAGCCACTCTAAGAAGAACACTCTGACTTCCTTCATTGCCCTAAAGGCAGGAACCCAAGCTCCCATGAAAGGTAGCCACCCTCTGCTGGGAAGATGGAGAGCACCCTTGTCCCCAGAGACTAGGAATTTGAGACCGAGAAAGATGTAAAAGCAAGCTTTCATTACGTCTTCATTAATTTGCTATCCCGAACAAAAGCCCCTTTAATTTGTCAAATCTTCACAAAGAATTGATTCTTTTTCTGAAAAAAAGGCATAACAACCATCTGCTTTAGTCACTTCTTAGGTCCTAATACCTAAGGGGCTTCCATACACATGAAATTAAGTTTGTTTTGCTCCTATTAATCTGCCTTGGGTCAATTTCATCACCTGCGCAGCCAACAGAGCTTGGAGGGAAGAGGACAATGTTTCCTCCCCTACGACTACCTGAGCTCTCTTGTCATCAGTTCACGCACGGGTGGTTCTCCACGGAACCATGTCCATCTGCTCCGGAGAGTCAGCCTCTCTAGTGTTCCTCAAGTACCACAGGCACACAGATATCCTGAGGGCATCCCAGTCTGTTCCTGTCCCCAGAGGAAACCTCGTGTGATCTCCCGCACTCTCAGCAATGATGACCAGTCACAAGTCCAACCAACTCCTGCTCTGCGGCTCCAGCTCTGACACTCTGCAACCCCCTGCTTCCTGCTCCAGCTCCAGACTCTTCCTCATTTTCCAGACTCAGAACTCTCTCATCTCCTCTGTGCTACAAACCAAACCAAAGAAGAAACATCCTTTCAAATGAGTCGTCTTCCCATCTTTCCTGTGATTGCTGTGGACAGTGACATCACAAGCGTTTCTTGAACATTTTTTCCAGAATTCTTAAATTCTTCAATCTCCATCTGATTAAGCCTAAAACTCCCTTCCTTGGCAGTATCAGACTCCAAGATGATGCAATGAGGGCTGTTAAGAGCCCAGAGGCTAGAGCCAGATTCCTTGGCTGGGAATCCTGCTTTTTCCAATGACCAAATGTGGAATTTGGGGGCAGCCTCTGGCCTCTCTCTAACCAGATTTCTGTTTCATTTAAAATTAGATAAAATGTAGATTCCACTCATAGAGATGTTATCATGAGTTAGTACTTATTAAATACTCAGGGAAGTCTCTGATGATTCAGAAGTACTCCTTAGTGCGTGTCAAATAGGTTTCTAAAAGAAAAACAAGTTTAAATTATTACAGAACCAAAAGAATCTGAGTTAGTAATACCAGATTTGGAGGTTGTTAAGCATCTGAATGCAGAGTTCCAAAGAATAGCAAGCAGAGATAAGAAAGCCTTGCTCAGCGATCAATGCAAAGAAATAGAGGAAAACAACAGAATGGGAAAGACTAGAGATCTCTTAAAGAAAATTAGAGATCCCAAGGGAACATTTCATGCAAAGATGGGCTCAATAAAGGACAGAAATGGTATGGACCTAACAGAAGCAGAAGATATTAAGAAGAGGTGGCAAGAATACACAGAAGAACTGTGCAGAAAAGAGCTTCATTACCAAAATAATCACAATGGTATGATCACTCACCTAGAGCCAGACATCCTGGAATGTGAAGTCAAGTGGGCCTTAGGAAGCATCACTATGAACAAAGCTAGTGGAGGTGATGGAATTCCAGTTGAGCTGTTTCAAATCCTGAAAGATGATGCTGTGACAGTGTGGCACTCAATATGCCAGCAAATTTGGAAAACTGTGCAGTGGCCACAGGACTGGAAAAGGTCAGTTTTCATTCCAATCCCAAAGAAACACTATGCCAAAAAATGCTCAAACTACCACACAACTGCACTCATCTCACACGCTAGTAAAGTAATGCTCAAAATCCTCCAAGCCAGGCTTCAACAATACGTGAACCGTGAACTTTCAGATGTTCAAGCTGGTTTTAGAAAAGGCAGAGGAACCAGAGATCAAATTGCCAACATCTGCTGGATCATCGAAAAAGAAAGGGAGTTCCAGAAAAACATCTACTTCTGCTTTATTGAGTAGGCCAAAGCCTTTGACTGTGTGGATCACAATAAACTGTGGAGAATTGTGAAAGAGATGAGAATACCAGACCACCTGACCTGCCTCTTGAGAAACCTATATGCAGGTCAGGAAGCAACAGTTAGAACTGGACATGGAACAACAGACTGGTTCCAAATAGGAAAAGGAGTACGTCAAGGCTGTATATTGTCACCCTGCTTATTTAACTTCTATGCAGAGTGCATCATGAGAAACGCTGGGCTGGAAGAAGCACAAGCTGGAATCAAGATTGCTGGGAGAAATATCAATAACCTCAGATATGTAGATGACACCATCCTTATGGCAGAAAGTGAAGAGGAACTCAAAAGCCTCTTGATGAAAGTGAAAAGAGGAGAGTGAAAAAGTTGGCTTAAAGCTCAACATTCAGAAAACAAAGATCATGGCATCCAGTCCTGCCGGGGTCCAGCCCCGGTGGATCCAGGGAATTCGAAGGGTGGACGGCGTTGGCGTGGAAAGACTTGTTTATTGATTGATATAAGATTAGATTAAGAAACTATAGCGTAGTAGAAAGATTAAGTGGAGGAAAAGGGCTGGATAGCTTGGTTTACACGGAAGACCAATAAAATTCCAGACAAGGAATTTGCACCATCTACGTAGGGCCACCGGCGCCCGCTTGAATATCTAAGGGAGCCTCTCCTTAAGCTCCCTTTCGCGCGGGTCTTAACAGCCAGGGCAAGTAAGTAGACCTGGCGAGCCTCCACGCCCCAGGTGGAGGTTCAGCCTGAAATTAAGGTAAAGAGCAGAGAGAGGGAAAGGGAGAGAAGAAGAGAGAGAGAGAGAGACACGGGGGGAGCCGGAGTCCCAAGAAACCAGGCCGAGAGACTAGTTCGTGAAACTGGTCCGAGAAACTGGCCCCCTCCTTTATTGTTCAGAAGGCTTTTTATACTTTTGATAAAACATGGAGATCAATGGATAACACAAAATTATGTAGCGTTCGCAGCCCAGACTCTTTCTGTACATCATTTTGTATACAAAAGGTCTCAGGTGATTTACATTATCTTCTGGCCAAGAGGCTTGTTAACACTTTTTGGCTCTCTTCCTTAATGAATGTTAATTTTGTTTCCCCTGAAGTGTTTTTCTTTAATCTGCATCTCCTTAAAGCGCTAAAGTTACATCTCTATAGAACAAAGGTGCAGAGGGATATAACAAAGAAGGTACTTAACTCAAAGATCTAATGTTGCTAATACCAGGTCTACTACTTGCATTTCTATATACCAACTATATCTAAAAATAAAGGATATGAAAATTTGGCAGCAAGCATTGACCCAACAAATGAAACTTTTAATCAGTCCTATTCTAAAGATTTTGACTCCTCAGAAGCCCCTACATTCCTAGGATGTTTTAAGCTTCCTGTGCCTCCTGCGGTCAGGAGGCCTCAAACAATCACATGCGCAGCTGTACGAGTCCTGCAGGCAGGCTAGAAAGCCATCAGAGGGGTTTTTGGATTGAAACACTCTTTCAAATGCAGAAGACTAAAGCCCTGAATTGACTTTTTCTGGAAAATGTCAGAAGAGTGGAAAAGCAGAGCACAAAAGCCGGCAGATTTTTGTTGGGGTACATGCTTAGGAATTTCCAGAGGGGCCCCTGAAGTCTGAGCACGCCTTGCGTGTGTCAGCTTCCTTCCTCATGAACTTGTCGCGGGCGGGATTCCTCACACTGGCTCCCGGCACGGTCCCATCACTTCATGGGATATAGATGGGGAAACAGTGGAAGCAGTGGCTGACTTTATTTTTCTGGGCTCCAAAATCACTGCAGATGGTGACTGCAGCCATGAAATTAAAAGACGCTTACTCCTTGGAAGAAAAGTTATGACCAACCTAGATAGCATATTCAAAAGCAGAGACATTACTTTGCCAACAAAGGTCCGTTTAGTCAAGGCTATGGTTTTTCCAGTGGTCGTGTATGGATGCGAGAGTTGGACTGTGAAGAAGGCTGAGCGCTGAACTGACTGAGGATGTTGCTGTTGTTTAGTTGCTAAGTCACGTCCAACACTTTCGTAACCCCATGGTCTGCAGCCCACCACTCTCCTCTGTCCATGGGATTCTCCAGGCAAGGACATTAGTTCAGTTCAGTTCAGTCATTCAGTCGTGTCCGACTCTTTGCAACCTCATGGACTGCAGCACACCAGGCCTCCCTGTCTATTACCAACTCCCAGAGCTTACTCAAACTCAAGTCCGTAGAGTCGGTGATGCCATCCAATCATCTCATCCTCTGCCATCCCCTTCTCCCGCCTTCAATCTTTCCCAGCATCAGGGTCTTTTCCAATGAGTCAGTTCTTCACATCAAGTGGTCAAAGTATTGGAGTTTCAGCTTCAGCATCAGTCCTTCCAATGAATATTCAGGACTGATCTCCTTCAGAATGGATTGGTTGCATCTCCTTGCAGTCCAAGGGACTCTCAAGAGTCTTCTCCAACACCACAGTTCAAAAGCATCAATTCTTCGGCACTCAGCTTTCTTTATAGTCCAACTCTCACATCCATACATGACCACTGGAAAAACCATAGCTTTGACTAGATGGACCTTTGTTGGCAAAGTAATATCTCTGCTTTTCAATATGCTGAACACTGGAGAACACTGGAGTGGGTTGCCGTTTCCTTCTCCATGGGATCTTCTTCACCCAGGGATGGTCTCCTGGATTGGCAGGCAGATTCTTCACCACTGAGCCACAAGAGAAGCCCTGTTAGGATGTTCCTTTCTGTTATGTGTGGAAGGGAGAATTTGATGTATTTAAAATAAGGTCAGGCCCTGTGGAGAAGTGAAAGTAGTTACAGGTGGGCAAAGTGAAGACAAGATTCAGGAACAAAGCCCCAGACAGCTCAGGCGGCTTCAAGGCAGCCACATAAGAAAGAACGGATACAGAGCAGCTAGAATTCAAAACAGAATAAAAGTAAGAAGGGACAGATGGGTTACTCTGATGATAGTACAGTTAGGAAGCATGTCTTCCCAAGGGTTTATATAACCCTTGTGTGCAGTTTCAGCTCTTGTAAGATCCATACTTTTTATGGAGACTGGGTACACACGCAGCTTAATGAGAGGTCATGTTAGCACTTCAGCAGGCCCGGTGAATTCATGATCTCATTAGGCTTGCCAGCACAGCGAGAGAGGTGCTGAGACCTGCGTTCTGCAAGGAAGCAACAAGTCTGTGCTCCAACCAGCTCAGCTCTGGCTCTTGCTTTGCTGTAAGTCACTCGAATTGCATTTTAATCAGAGCAAGAAAATACAGAAACCAAGGGCTTCCCTGGTGATCCAGAGGCTAAGACTCCACACTCCCAATACAAGCGGCCTGGGTTCCATCCCTGAACAGGGGACTAAGATCTCACATGCCACAACCAAGAGTTCGCATGCCATAATTAAAAATCCCAAAGGCTGTCATGAAGATCAAAGATACTGAGTGCCACAACTAATAAATATATTTAAAAGAATAAAGAATACGGGGGTGATACCATAGTCTCCCAAAATTTAGGAGTATGTGTATTTAAACTTTTTTTTTTTAATTTAGACATTAAAAAAAGTAAAATACAGTAAAAAAGTAAAATGTCATATTACATTTATACACACACACATACACACATGAAAACTCTGGTTAAAATGAGCAAAAGAATTTTAACTTATGTTTTTCATATTTTATTTACTATCTTGCCTTATCTTATTTTAACTTATTTTGGCTAAGTAAAAATGAGTTTTACCTGGGAACCAGAGAATTTTCGTTTGAAGGGAATAAGGAATCCATGCAATCGAACTAAGAGAGCAGCTTATAGTGCAAAAATAAACTCCCATTTCCTGTGGACCACACTGAGCATTGCTCAGAGTCAATCAGAATGAAAATTGAACTGGAACATACACAGTCCGGCGGGGTTGCCACCGGTACGGGGCGGGGGGGGGGGGGGGGGGGCGTCCGCTAGGGGGCGACACAGGCCGCCTCCGCCCGTCTTCGAGAGATGCCGGGAGCACTTGCTCCCAGCCGACAGCCCCCCTCCAGGGACTCAGAGGATGGACAGTCCGAAGCGTTCGGACCTTGAAAGAGGAGGACGGGAGGGCGAGTAATATTGGACACGGAATCTGTTCAGAGAGAAGGAAAGAGCGCAAGCCCCCCTTCTCCCATCCGGCTTTGATAAGCCAGAAAGGTGGAATTTTGACCTCTCCTTTTCTGGTTCCTATGTCTTTTATTCGGGTCTGACTCCTGGCTGTTAGGGCTTCCCTAGAGGCTCAGACGGTAAACAGTCGGCCTACAAAGCAGGAGACATGGTTCGATCCCTGGGCGGGGAAGATCCCCTGGAGGAGGAATGGCAACCCCCTCCAGTATTCTTGCCTGGAGAATTCCATGGACGGAGGAACCCGGCAGGTTACAGTCCATTCGGTCGCAAAGAGTGGGACACGGCTGATTGACTAACACTTTCCTGGCTGTTAAGGATGGCAGCAGCAACCACTGACAAGTAACGTATGTTAAATCGTGCCCTTTGATTCGGCCTTTTAAAACATGCAGATGGACTTAGGCATATTTTAGCAAAATGCATTGTATCGCCCATTAGAAATACAAAAGGAACTATGAAATGTGGCACTTTCTGACTCTGAATAATTCCAAGAACATTCTGGAACTGCACAAAACTTACCCGAACTCCTAAGTTTGTCGGCATTAACAGTCATCTCACCACTCAGTACTAATGAGGGTCTAGCCCTCCGTGCTGACTTCTATTTCGGTGAATTTTAGAAGTCATTGTGCCTTTTCTTCTCTCCAGGAATGCTGTGGTAGTCTTCAGTTAGTCAGTCGCTCGCTCAGTGGTATCCGACTCTTTGCGACCCCAGGAATCGCAGCGCGCCAGGCCTCCCTGTCCATCACCATCTCCCGGAGTTCACTCAGACTCACGTCCATCGAGTCGGTGATGCCATCCAGCCATCTCATCCTCTGTTGTCCCCTTCTCCTCCTGCCCCCAGTCCCTCCCAGCATCAGAGTCTTTTTCCAATGAGTCAGCTCTTCGCATGAGGTGGCCAGAGTACTGGAGTTTCAGCTTTAGCGTCATCCCTTCCGTTATCTAATTATCTTTTCAGCCTCCTTGGAGAGGAGCAAAGCTGCTTTAGCTTTTCTAACAGACCATTTGAATGATAATCTCTTTTAGAATCAATTGACTTTTTTGTATTAATCTCTTCAGTACAAGTATCTGAATATACATTCAGAAAGCATCACCCCAGACTCCGAGGGGTTTTGTGCCCTCTGGTCTTGATCATAAATGCCAGAGTAAGATCCCCCAGTAACCTCAGACCACTTTGGGAATGGTTGTGATGATGAAATATTCTGGGGGATTTCATTCTGCCTAAGTAGCAATTTATTTGACAGACACTGATTCCAATCGCTCTCCATCTCACCCATGAAACACAAACTCTTTTAATAGGGAAATGTTATCCAGACTCAGGGAGTAAGGGGATGAGGTCATGAGTCACTGAAAGGCACCTAAAAATGATTTCTCTTTTTTTAATATTTGGCTGCATCACGTGTCTTGTGGGATTTTTAGTCCCTTGACCAGGGATGGAACTCAGGCCCCCTGAAGTGGAAGCATGGAATCTTAATCACTGGACCACCAGGAAGGTTCTAAAAAAAAGATTTCTTGGCTTCTGTTGTGAGTTTGCTTCTTTTTAAAAAAGGAGTTAATTTGCTTAATAACTAACACAGTAAAAGTCGCTCAGTCGTGTCCGACTGTTTTCCACCCCATGGACTGTGGAAGTCTCCAGACCAGAATACTGGAATGGGTAGACTTTCCCTTCTCCAGGGCATCTTCCCAACCCAGGGATTGAACAATTATCAGTAATCAATAGAACAGGAAGCACAAATGTCGCTGGCAAATGAGACAAACCCTGCAACCCTAAATTATTTATGGCAGTAAAGGAGTAAGCAGCTGCTGAAGCATACATTTTTGTTAATTGTTCTGTGAGCTTCTTTGATAGGCATAAGATTCTGCCACACTGAACTCTCTTGTTAGTATTCCCTGCTATCTATACCGCTCAGTGGTAAAGAATCTACCTGCCAATGCAGGAGACCTGGGTTCAATCTCTGAGTCAGAACAAATGCCTGGAGAAGGACGTGACAGCGCCCTCCAGAATTCTTGCCTGGAGAATTCCATGAACAGAGGAGCCTGGCAGGCTACAGTCTGTGGGGTCACAAAGAGACAGACATGACTGAGTGACTGAGCACACACGTGTATACATATGGCTGATTCCTTTAGCTGGGCAGCAGAAACCAATACAACAGCGCAAAGCAATTATCAGTTCAGTTCAGTTCAGTCGCACAGTTGTGTCCGACTCTTTGCGACCCCATGAAAAGCAATTATACTCCAACAATAATTTTTTTTAAATACTAAAGTCCAATCTCACTGATACCCCATAAAGTTCACCAGAGCTAACCAAAGGCTAGTGCTCACCTGTTATTTTGTTGTTGTTGTTAATCTCACTATTGGTTTTTTTTTGTTTCGCTGCTGCGGCTGCTGCTAAGTCACTTCAGTCGTGTCCACCTCTGTGTGATCCCACAGATGGCAGCCCACCAGGCTCCCCCGTCCCTGGGATTCTCCAGGCAAGAACACTGGAGTGGGTTGCCATTTCCTTCTCCAATGCATGAAAGTGAAAAGCAAAAGGGAAGTCGCTCGGTCGTGTTTTACCAACAAGATAATTTAAGATTTTGGAATATTTCAATTATATATCTCAAATATCAGTTATAAATAACTATTAGATTGAGTAATGTAAAGAAAGTTTTAAAACTTAGGGATGTTTGGTTTTGGAGGTGAGGGGACACTTTTCCTCTGGCAGCACCAAGGGTCAGGGTTGGTGTCAGGGTTTGCTTCTCAGGAGCTGGTGTGGTTGTACGATGACCATCCCTGATGGCTGTGAGCCCGATGGGTGTCAGGAACCGAGGTGTGGGTGTCATAGACACTGAGTGTGTGCTGTGCTCTGTGACTTTATTCATGTCTGACTCTTTGCCACCCTATGGGCCATAGTCTGCCAGGCTCCTCTGTCCATGGGATTCTCCAGACAAGAATATTGGAATGGGTTTCCATGTCTTCCTCCAGGGAATCTTCCTGACCCAGGGATCAAACCCACGTCTCTTACATCTTCTGCCTTGGCAGGCAGGTTCTTTAACACCAGTGCCACCTGGAAAGCCCATCACAAATGGGCTTTATTAATACTTAATTTATTTTGTTTATTATTAATAAATTAATAATAAATTAATAAATTAATTAATAAATAAGTATTTATTAATACTTAATTTGATTCTCCAAAAATTCACAAAAATCTTGTGCCCAGTTCATAGATGAAGTAACTGAGTCTCCAAAGAAGTAACTTGCTCAAATTTATATAATTCACAAATAGCAGCGCCCACATTCAAAGCCAGGTTTTCTGAGACTCCAAAGCAGTTTTCTCTTCTCTTAATCTAGTCCAAGGAGTTCAGCACCTTCTGTTGGGATCTGCCGGAACTCACTGCCGGACTGCAGCTGTGGTCACCATTCCGATCCACTTCCTCTGTCTGCTTTCCTCATTGTATAAATTCCATCTGCTTCCCTGGATTTGTGTGCAAAACAATAGAAATCAAGTGTGAGATGATCTTGGATGACTCATCTCTTTTTTGTTGGGTAAGTAGTAACTTTTCTAACTAGAAATCATTCTCCTTTACATTTTTCTTTCTCAAATACACATCTCTATACCAGCGGATACCTCATTATTCGTTCCAAGTTTATACTCCAAAAAAGATTTGATAATCTATTCATACCTCCCCGTGATAATAGGCAGTCTCCTTTGATTACTTATAAATAAAACAGCCCTATAAAAAATAAGAGGTGAGAAGTATAGTCTCCTGGATTGCTGAAACATTTCATGTGCTTTATCATCTCTTACCAGGAGATGGGTATTGAGATGGAAAATAGCTATGACTTGAATTTCACATAACAATTCTGTCTTGTTGAGTTTGAATCTTAGTTCTTGATCACTGTTTAACACTTACTAACTTACGTAATAGCACTGTCACTTAAGGCTCAATACAAAACACAAAATTACAACAAAATGCCAATTTAGAATGGAGAAAATGTTTAGGGTACCTATTATCTATGAACTTTCTCTCTCCTAACAAAGACAACAATCCCAAAACAGAATGATTCAAAGACTATAAAAATCTTTACCCAGAGGGGAGAAAAGAAACAAACAAAAACCTATTTGCCAAGCCAACCTCATAAAAATAATCGAAGACATTTAAAAGTATAAATCCATTCAAATAACATCTTCCCAAAGACTCAGGCAGCTGTGAGGAGGCAGAAACCTGCTGACTTAATCTGCCCTCCTCCACAGCACCCAGTCAATATCACAGAATCTTCATCATTTTGGACTTGGAAGTCACACTGTTCTTATGGGTGATGACTGTACTTTCTGACATGCAGGCTTCAAAATACCAGCCTAATGGCTTGGCCAATTGAACTGGTAACTGAAATTAAGCCCAACTTCCACTTGCAACTCAACCACTAACATGCAACCATCACTTCATGGGAAATAGATGGGGAAACAGTGGAAACAGTGGCTGACTTTATTTTTCTGGGCTCCAAAATCACTGCAGATGGTGACTGCAGCCATGAAATTAAAAGACAATTACTCCTTGGAAGGAAAGTTATGACCAACCTAGATAGCATATTGAAAAGCAGAGACATTACTTTGCCCACAAAGGTCCATCTAGTCAAGGCTATGGTTTTTCTAGTGGTCATGTATGGATGTGAGAGTTGGACTGTGAAGAAGGCTGAGTGCCGAAGAATTGATGCTTTTGAACTGTGGTGTTGGAGAAGACTCTTGAGAGTCCCTTGGACTGCAAGGAGATCCAACCAGTCCATTCTAAAGGAGATCAGTCCTGGGTGTTCATTGGAAGGACTGATGCTAACGCTGAAACTCCAAAACTTTGACCACCCTTTGTGAAGAGTCGACTCATTGGAAAGGACTCTGATGCTGGGAGGGATTGGGGGCAGGAGGAGAAGGGGACAACAGAGGATGAGATGGCTGGATGGCATCACTGACTACATGGACATGAGTCTGAGTGAACTCCGGGAGTTGGTGATGGACAAGGAGGCCTGGCTGTGCTGCGATTCATGGTGTTGCAGAGTCAGACATGACTGAGAGACTGAAATGAACTGAACTGAACTGAACCAGATGAAGCCAAGATAAAGGCAAAAATAGTTTCTTTTTAACAAGTGATTTATCTCTTGTGCTCACCTGCTTCTTAATGACTGTGAGCCATGCCATCTGAACTATAAACTTAGCAATGGCTTATTTTTAAGGCAGAAAATCCTTTATGCTCTTGAATAACAATGATAATAATTAGTCATTTGGAATCAACCAAGTATTCTAATCATTTAGGGAGAATTTTATTACAGTGACAGCTTACATAGAGTTAGAGACTCAACTACAATGACGAAGAAGTAGAAAATAGTTTAATTCAAGCCTCTTATTAGGCTTTTAAAACGTCATGTCCAAAATCTATTCAGAGAATTGCTATCAGTTATCTGATCACTCAAAGTGCCTTACAGTTTTTGATTAAAAGTATCTGTCTCCACAAAATGGATTCCACGTTCTTGGTGATCTACGGGAAAAAAAAAGAAAATGTTTTTACAGAGAATGTTAGGATGAAACCAATTTCCAAGGATAATTGAGTGACATGTGAGAGCAGATTCCAAGGTTTAGTACTTTAATTTGGTCTTTTGCTTCTCAGACTTTATTCTGAGAGCCTAAGGGTAGAGTCTGAAGTAATCTCAAAATTGTTAATTCTGCATGTTTTATATTTAGCTCTCATAAAAATGTTCATGCCACGACTTACAAATAACAAAGAAAAGCTAGACTTTGTGGAGTTCACTCCAGGGGAAGGTTAGCTCTTGGGTTCCTCTAGCTGAGAAGGTCTAGTAGAGGACTTTGAACCACAGAGCGGATCTGTGGTCCTCACTCTGTGGAGCTCTGAAGCAACAGAAGTCAGAGAAACAATATGAAACTTGCTCAGGAAACAACTGGCTGTGATTCAGTCCTTGGAGTTATCTCCTGAGGTGTCTGGGCTCAGAGAACAGGAGTCTGAGATGGGTAAAGGTTTGTGAAACTTAGCCTTGGCCTCAGTTAATAAGAAGAAGATTTTTGATGGGAGTTCAGGCAATCCCGGAGAAGGCAATGGCACTCTACTCCAATACTCTTGCCTGGAAAATTCCATGGATGGAGGAGCCTGGTAGGCTGCAGTCCATGGGGTCGCAAAGTCAGACACGACTAAATGATTTCACTTTCACTTTTCACTTTCGTGCATTGGAGAAAGAAACGGCAACCCACTCCAGTGTTCTTGCCTGGAGAATCCCAGGGATGGGGGAGCCTGGTGGGCTGCCATCTATGGGGTCGCACAGAGTCGGACACGACTGAAGAATTCACATGAAGAACTCACAACTCACATGAAGAAACTTGGCAACAGCAGCAGCAGGCAATCCATCTGTTTTCACTACTGTTTATTTAAAAAAAAAAAAAAAAATTCCGGGGGCAGAGCCCTTTCATGTGCAGAAACCAGACAGCTTATCTGCAGCCACCACTGGGAGATGCTACAGTGATTTCTATTCTTCTCATAAAAATTTGATAAAAAACTGCAATTTGAAGTCAGCCCACAGCCATCCCCACCACCCTCCTGCCTTTCAGAAAACGTGGACCATCTTTTCTGGCTTCTCTTTCACTCCTAGTGTGTCACACTAAGAAGATTACTTACCTTCTCGGATCCCAGCCACTTTACTCATTTGAAAAGCATCTGTATTATGGTTGCCAGGAGGAAGGGATAGTTGGGAGTTTGGGATGGACATGTACACACCACTGTATTTAGAATGGATAACCAACAAGGACCTATTGTACAACTCAGGGAACTCTGCTCAGTGTTATGTGGCAGCCTGGGTGAGAAGGGACTTTTGGGGAGAGTGGAGACACATATAGGTATGGCTGAGTCCCTTCACTGTCCACCTGAAACCATCACAACATTTTCTCTTCATTGGATATACAATTAATTTAATTTACCCCAATACAAAATAAATTTTTTAAAATTAAATTAAAAAAAAATCCACATAACTACCTTGGTGAGTATCACCTTGAATTCACGAGCATAAACCTCACTCTCCTAATGCTCTCTCGCTACCATGCTACACGTCAGTAGCCTTTTGTTTTCTACTCTTCTAAAAGTTCATTTTACTTGTTTTCATTTCTCCTCAAACTTCCATCATCTCCTCCTGCATCCTCACTCTTGATTATGATTTTGCTTCCAACTGCAACAATGAAAATTGAAGCAATCAGAGGACAACATAAAAGAAGTGTCCTTCTTCACGCAGGAGTCGGGAGAAAGCTGACGGAACTAGCCCATAGGAAGCCCTGGCAGCCATGCTTGGTGTGAGTCAAGTGCCCAGCGAGGAGCTGTGTTGGTTCCTCCATTCTCAGCTTTCTTTCTGGGTCAGGAACTCTGCACTGTTCCAAAGCTCAGGTTTTTACCATTGTTCAGGCATAGCAAATCAAATAGACATGACTGCCATCAGGAAGACAGTGCGTTCCTTTGTAAAATAGGAGGTGGTGTTTGTTTCCTAATTTATCTGTGAGGTAATATGAGGTACGGACTAAGAGACGTTAGATCAAGAAAACACTGCAAGTTATCATCTTGTTTGAAAAACTAATTTTCTTTTTTTAACCTCACAATCACCAAGTCTGTGTTTCCAGATGTGACTAAGTTTCTTGACTAGGGATACATGAGTGTGCATTCCATCAGTCTTGAAAGAGTCCTGATATGGGGGCCAGGGAGGGGAGTCTGTAGAAAAGTACCAAGGAAAGTAAGAAGTTCATCTGTCATTTTGCAATGGTGATAAGATCATTTTTGTCTCCCTTTCTTCACCATTAAGCAAACTACTTTTAATAAATGCAAAAAAAGAGAAGATAGTGTGTTATACTCACATATCCCAAGAGGAGGGATCACCATGCTATGGGGGGGGGGGTCACCCAGAGAGGTAGGAGGCAGCGAGACGGAGAGGGAAATTGGACCAACGCCTTTATCATGGTTTCCACAGGGAGAAACAGATGAGGCAGAATAAGCAGGCTCTGGATTGGCTATTTTAAATCATTTCAGTAGGCTGTAGAACCTAGAGGTCTCCCTGATTTTCTGAGACCTGGTCTTGGGGTGATTAGAGCAGGAGAAAGGCCATTTTACAAAACAGCCAACACTGAGCCCCTTCCATATGCTGCTCTGGTCCAGGAGCATCTAAGAAAGGGTACAGCACAGTACTTGCATCCTACATGAAAGATGTAAGACGAGAGAAATGTGATTTCTGATAACCCCGATAAAGGCAGGTTTGTGGTAAACGTGCACAGAACGAGCAGGCCGTCAGAAGGAGGAAGTCATCCTAGACTGGCGTGGTTCACAAAGCCTTCCTGGGGAATCTGGCCTCTGCCTGGACGTGAGGAATGTGTCTAGACAGAGGAGAAGAAATTGTGCAGAGGAGAGGAGCGCTCCTTGGAGCCCCAGGAGTACAGGAGGTGTGAGGCTCATAGGGCAGGGGGAGGCCAAGGGCGGGGCGGATGTGTCCTCAGAGCAGAGGGCCCACAGCTCTGTCACTGCTCCACAGCTGACAGCAATTCACCTGCTGGGTAAGGCAGGAGGTCAATTCCAAGTGACCGGCTCTTCCTCTTAACCCACAGGACAGGCAGGGCTTCAGCAGGTAGAGAATCCGCCTGCAATGCAGGAGACACAGCAGATGTTTGATCCCTGGGTGGGGAAGCTCGCCTGAAGGACGAAAATGGCAACTCACTCCAGTATTCTTGCCTGGGAAATCCCATGAACAGAGGAGCCTGGTGGGCTACAGTCCATGGGGTTGAAAAGAGTCGGACACAATTGAGCAACTGAGCGTATGCGCATGCCCGCGCACACACACACACACACACACACACACACACACACACACACACACACACACACACACACACACACACACAGGATGGGCAGCCTGGGAGCAACACTTAGCCTATCTGAGGCCAAAGTGGGGAAATGTGCAGAATAATCCCTACACGAATCAATCAAGCAAACCCTTAGTCAGTTGGTTGCCTTGCTCCCAGCAGCTGCCAAGGTCACCGAGCCCCGCAGGGTATAGGGACAGCCCCACTGTGGGCCCCTGCTTATCTTTGAGGACAAGAAGGGAAACAACCCAGGTCATGCCAGCACTCTCGAAGCAACTTTCTACAGGATTCCCTGCACTGCCACTTCCCCAGAAACCCAGAGACTTAATGGGTCACCTTTCCTGAGCTCCTCACGGTCACCTAGTCACCCTCTCACATCTGGGCCACACCTGAGCTCTTTCTTTGCAGAGATGCTCCTCTGTCTCCTGTGTATTCTCATCTCTCAGCTGAAATGTTATCTTAAAGGTTGAACATGTGCGTGTGCCTAGTTGCTTCAGTCATGCCCAACTCTTTGCCATCCCATGACTGTAGCCTGCCAGGCTTCTCTGTCCATGGGATTCTCTAGGTAAGAATACTGGAATGGGTAGCCTTGCCCTCCTCCAGGGGATCTTCCCAACCCAGGGATCAAACTTGCATCTGCCTTCATCTCCTGCATTGCAAACAGATTCTTTACCCACTGGGAAGGCCTAAAGGTTGAACAGTCTGAAGTTAACCCCATGAGTAATAAACCACTCCATGAAGACCTCACGGTATGCAGATTCATTTCTGTGACGGGTGTGAGGTTAATTTCCTTGCACTTGGAGGCGCCTTGCACCCAGTGTCAAAGGCTTGGCACCTCCATCTGCATGTCTCAGGGCCTCTCAGTGTGACAGCCTTGCTCAGGAAAAGAACAAACCTCGGAGATGAGTCATCACAACAATGGAAACCTGTGCTCCGTTCAGAGCGCATGACTATTCACATTCCATTAAAAAAGTTTTCTCCAGAATTGACACATTCTCTATCACATGATATGACCTCTAATTAAGTTTCCTGGAGCATTTCTTTCCTCTTTTTCTTTTGAGTAGAGGTTTTGCCTGGCGATCTAGAAACTGAGCGTTTCCTGGCCCTGGCGGTGGTGCTATTTGAGGCACACGTCACTGTCGGGATGTGAAGGGGGAAGGCGTGGATTCGGCGCCCTGGTCCTCAGAAAACACTCCTGGACTTTGTGAAGCCCATGGACCTCGAGCCCAGGGATTCCCTATTTCCCTTCTCCAGGGTCACAAGTGAAACTGCCCCAGCAGACAGAGACAGCAGTGTCTGAAATCCTCACGCTGCCCCCGTGGGTCCCAGCGAAACTTCACTGAGCACCCTGCGTGCCTGGCGCCAACGCTAAGCCTGCGGTGTGTTCTGTGAGCCTCATGCAGTCCTGCGATGCCCAGATGGGGAAACCGAGCACCTAAGAGGTTAAGGACTGAGCTGTTTGAGTCGTCGTGTGACTCCAGCAGTGTTCTCAGCCAGGGGGACATTTGGCAACATTGGGGGCGGGACTGGTTGAAGGCAAACACCGTATCTAGTGGGTAGAGATCTGTGGTTTTGTTGCTGTTCACTCAGTCATGTCCGATTCTCTGCGACCCCATGGACCGCAGCACACCAGGCTTCCATCCCGCACTATCTCCTGGAGCTTGCTCAAACTCATGTCCATTGAGTTGGTGATGCCATCCAACCATCTCATCCTCTGTCGTCCCCTTCTCCTCCTGCCCTCAATCTTCAGCTTCAGCATCAATCCTTCCAATGAATATTCAGGGTTGATTCCCTTTAGGACTGATGGATCTGATCTCCTTGCAGTCCAAGAGACTCTTGAGAATCTTCTCCAGCACCACAGTCTGACAGCCCCAATTCTTCGGCGCTCAGCCTTCTTTATGGTCCAACTCTCATATCCATATGTGACTACTGGAAAAACCATAGCTTTGGCTATATGGACCTTTGTCGGCAAAGTGATGTCTCTCCTTTTTGTTAATAATTCACTGTCCAGGTTTGTCATAGCTTTTCTTCCAAGGAGCAAGCATCTTTTAATTTCATGACTACAGTCACCGTCCACAGTACAGGCCTGGGGAACTTCTAAACATCGTGTGTTGCACAGGGCAGCCAACAATGAAGAAGCATCCCAGCCCAAATGTGAGTAGTGTGGAGGTGCAGGAATCTGACTCTGGAGGTTATGCGGGTGACCTGCCTACGGGGAGACAGTGGCATTTTCTGCACAAGGTCTCCTGTCATGATTCTGGTTTCTGTGGAAAAGCGAAGAAGGAACATATTCCTCATTGTTTACAGTTTGGTGCAGATTCACCTTCTCGGACGTGTTAGAGGCCCTGGGAGCCACATGACCCCACTCCCTATGTACCTTCCACCCCTCTTAGACCATTCCAGACTGTAGCAAGGGTGATCCTCAGAGATGGGGTCTCCTCCAGTCCAACCCACCCTGATTGCAAATCACAGGGACTGCACAGACCTGTCCCCTGTCCCCAAGCCCAGGACCCATGCCCTGGGGCTATGGCTGCTCTCCTGAGAATCCTCCAATTGAACCAAAATATCCTCGATATCTAATCTGTCAAACCAGCTCTTCAATTTCTCAGTATGTATTCCTTTTTCTTTAATTGCAGGATAATTGCTTTACAATGTTGTGATATTTTTCTGCCATCCAACAACTCGAATCAGCCGTAAGTGTAGACATATATCCCCTCCCTCTTGAGCCTCCTTCGCCTCTCATTTCCCGCCCCTCTAGGTCAGCATGAGCACTGAGCTGAGCTCCCTGTGCTATACAGCAGCTTCCCACTCGTGATCTGTTTCACACATGGGAGTGTTTAGATGTCAACGCTACTTAGCATGGATTCCTAATGCAGAGAAGTCTTCAACACTGGGGTGTAGGGAGCAGAAGATTCAAGGAGGTGACTGCTGGGAGGAGAGGTGACAGAATTAAGATACCTTTATGCACTTCATGCCTGGAGCGATCCTGCTCAACCTCTGAGCCGTCAAAGGAGAAGGATGGATTCCCCAGGATGAGCTAGACTCAGCTGCACACTTGTGCCCTTCTGGCTTTTCCTTTTCCCTCTGAGAACCCCACTCCAAACGCCGTGTCCCCGTGTCCAGTTTTATTACATGGGGTCAGGTGGGGAGGGAGGAGGATGAACCAGCGTCTCTCTCCCTCCATCCCCCTCTCCACCCCACCCCCAGGCACTCCAAGGCCAGCCAGCTGCCTTGGGGTGCACTGTCCCCATCTCGCAGGATGTCTGGCCTGGGAAGAGATTGCTGCTGGGCTCAAGAGTGAGCATCTCGTCACTGAGACGGCATCTGTTTTGCCTCAGGGGAAAAAGAGGAGGACGGTTATTCTTTTTATTGTGAGAACACTAGGCTGTGCCAAGGACATATTCCAGCACTGGGGAATTTCAAAAGCTGCTTTCTTTCCCCTCCTTGCGTCTCTCCCCCTACGTGAG
The DNA here is from genome assembly GCF_001704415.2 of Capra hircus. NCBI lineage: Eukaryota > Metazoa > Chordata > Mammalia > Artiodactyla > Bovidae > Capra > Capra hircus. Next base: position 58,482,744 of record NC_030821.1, read on the forward strand.
ATCTCCAAGGCCAGTTCCTGGCATAGTAGTTGTGACAAGGATCAAAGTGACCCTTTCTGTTTCATTAATTATGTTTTAGAATTTTTTTTTTAATAAAGATTCTTACTGGTTGTGGATCTGTCACCCTCTTCCATTTCCATGCAGGGAAATCTGCATGAACGTTAGTATCTGACCATCTGCTGCATATCCAAAACAGAAAACAGTAAGCCCAAGGGCAGCCTTTTTCTCTTATTTTGTGCAACTTTACAGAAAACAACTTCTCAAATGGGGGGGCCTTACTGGACACGTGACGGGAATACAGAAGCCTGTTTTCACACACAGCCCCCACCGGCTCTGTGCACTGCTGGCCCCAGAAGCACGGTGACTTATGCCCTTCCCGGCTTGGATGGGGGCTGGGCCAGAGGAAGACACTGCCCAGACTCTGGGTGGGACAGGGAAGGGTGAGCTGGCTGCCCCTCGGTGCCCTTCTGTGCTTGGACTGAACTGAGCTCCCTTCCACTGAGGTGAGCAACCAGCATCTGTCATGTTCATTTTCTGTTGTTGATCTTTCTTACTCTCCATCCGCTCCATTAACCCACTCAATGGCGAGCAGGGGAAAGGCCTGGTAAACCTGCCGTTTCACACAATAGCGGTGCCTTAAGACATCCCAGGTGGCTCAGCAGTAGAGAATCCACCTGCCAATGCAGAAGACCCAGGTTCAATCCCTGGGCCCAGAAGATTCCCTGGAGGAGGGCATGGCAACCCTCTCCAGTGTTCTTGCCTGGAGAATCCCATGGACAGAGAAGCCTGGCAAACTGCAGAATAGGGTTGCAAAGAGTCAGACACAATTGAGTGACGAAACAACAACAAATACAAGGTTTCCCAGGACCTCCTTCCTTCTCCAGTTTGTCCTGCCCCAAGGACACCTGGCTGGGGAGAAGTATGCGCTTCTGGGCAATGGTGGCCATGGGCTTAGGTCTGGGGATCAGTAGGCCTGGCTGTGCTGTCTGGGCCCTTGCTGACCTCCATAGGAGTGGAGAGAGGATACAGATTCTGATAAACGCTCACACTCCTCACATCTGCTCCTGCACCCCCTCCCCCAGCCCCCACCCCTGGGTATATCAAGGTTGGGCTCTCTTTGTCAGTCTGACATCCTTCTGGTGCTGACACTGCCCTGCATTGGTTCTCATGGGCACTGGGCATCCCATTCCATGTGCCCTGCAGCCCTTGATAGTGGGTCATGACACTCTCTATGCAAGCCTCTTGGGTACTCACCTAGAGCTTCAACATCAGCCACCCTGTTGGTCTTCTGGGTACATGAGAACTCCGAGACCCCTCCAGGCCACCCAAGGTCAAAACACTAAAATTAGATGCCTTTGTCTATGTATGCCGAGCTGCCACTCTCTTTATTCTGATGTGGCTACGGGATGCTCCCAGGACACCCCCAGTTCCCAGCGGATAAATGGGCTAAGAGCCTGGCTTTCAGCTACACTTTCATCCACCCAGCACCCTCTTGTTTCTACAGTGTGGGCTCAGCATGGGATTAATGCCGCACTCAGGGGCTTCCAGCTGCCTGCCTCCCCTCCCACAAGCACAAGCCAGAAGGAGGCTATTGAGAAGATTCTTTGTCACAATGTCCCCCGTGCTCCTAAATGAGCGTCTGCCTGTCACCTTTCCTAGAATCTCAATGACTGATGACGTAGAGTGAGAAAACCAGCTTTCGAGTAAGAGAAAACCCCAAATATTATCCCCATGGTATTTCTTTCGGGCTTTCAGAAAGTATCACAGAGTTGTTGTTGTTGTTATTGTTGTTGTTGTTTTGTTGCTGGTCAGTGACTCAGCCGTGTCCAACTCTTTCCAACCCCATGGACTATAGCCTGCCAAGCTTCTCTGTCCATGGGATTCTCCAGGCAAGTATGCTGAAGCTAGTTGCCATTTCCTTCTCCAGGAGATCTTCCCAACCCAGGGATTGAACCTGTGTCTCCTGCATTGGCAAGTGGCTTCTTTACCACTGAACCACCTAGGAAGTCCCAAAGAGTCATTAGTTATTGTTAAAGCAAAAAAGAAACATGGTCTTTCATTTCCATGTCATTGAACTTAAGTAATCAAACACTGTGATGGGACAGGAATGATTTAGGGGAATTTCTCACAGTGGCAAGATATAAGAGCTAGAAGTTCTGAGTGCAAAGACCATTTAGCACATTTCCATTGTTAAGATGAGAAAGTTGCATTGCTGCCAGGTTAAATGATTTATCCTTGGTCCCAGGTCCAGTGAGAGAGTTAAGAACAGAAACCACATGTGCTTGACCACCTATAAAATCAAATAAAAGCCTTCCCATAACTTCCAGTAGTAACCTGTAGATAAAAGGAAAGACAACACAAAAAGCATGTCTGGCCAAGGCAAGGTACAGGCTCAGAAAACCCAATGTCCTAGAACAAGTGCAAACTGGGGGGATCTGGAGGGGCCTGGGGTCCCCAGATGATCAAACACATCACAGAAAACATCATGCCATATTGGTCCACTTGTTGAACAGATCCTTACTAACACTGCTCTAGGTACCAGGCACCACAGCAAGTCCAGGCAGGGTCATAGGGAAGAATGAAATAGCCGTTTGTAGCATCCAGGTGCCCAGACCCTCAGCCTCCCAGAGGGAGTTCACTTCCTTCTAAAGATGCTCACTCCACATTCATGACTTTGTCCGTCAGAGACCTCTTGTCCACATTTCACCCTACAACAAAGCACTGTCCACTGTATAAGAATTAAAAGACTGATATTATGAGTTGTGTAAAAATACACATATTTGATCCCAACCTGCACCATTTTTAAAAACAGTCACATGCCACCCATTCTGAAACATTATTCACTGAAACAGACCACTGTGGTCTTTAAGGACAAAACAAATAAGGCTTAAACAATGCCAACTGATACCCAAAATCCCTCAACAGATGAGCAACAGGGCTGAAACTAGAACTCACATCTTCTGTTTCCTAGTAACTCTATTCAGTAACATCTCACTGTCAACCAATAGGCCTCCAACTCCCTCCTAAGACCATCTAGACGTCAAATGATGAGACATCACACAACCAGTGTGCTTCATTCCCCATCGATTTGACTGGAAATGTTGACTGCAAGCAAAGCCTAGATTTCAGCATCTTTTCTCTGGGAAAAATCAAATTTAAAAATTCAACAGTCATTTTGACAAAACAATACAATATCCTCAGCCTGATTCAAAATTAATATGTTGCCAGATTTTTTTCTCCAAGGAAAATTACAGAAATGTCATAGAATTGATACCTGCATTGGAGGGCAATGAGGGAAAAGGAGAAATCTTGCCAACTCTTAGAGTTTCTGATCTCATCAGTACATTTTTACCTGAATGGTTGTCACGGAGATATAAGCTACCTTGGTCCTCCAAATGAAGCTAGTAAAATAGGTGTTGTGACCTTAAGTATTGCAATCTTCCCAGGTGGTACTAGTGGTAAAGAATCTGCCTGCCAATGCAAGAGACATAAGAGACATGGGTTCAGTCCCTGGGTCGTGAAGATCCCCTGGGGAAGGAAATGGCCACGCACTCCAGTATTCTTGCGTGGGAAATCCCATGGACAGAGGAGCCTGGCAGGCTACAATCCATAGGTTGCAAAGAGTCGGATACAACTAAAATGACTTAGCACATAGTTCTTACACTTTAATGGGGCATCCCTGGTAGCTCAGATGGTAAAGAATCCACCTGCAATACAGGACACCTTGATTTGATCCCTGGGTTGGGAAGATCCCCTGGAGAAGGGAATGGCTACCCACTCCAGTATTCTTGCCTGGAGAATGCCATGGACAGAGGACTGTGGTAGGCTACAGCCTATGGGGTTGCAAAGAATCAGACACAACTGAGTGACTAACATATATACACACACACACACATACACTTTAATTTATATTTACCAGCATTATCATGAATTAGCTTGAGTTGTGAACCTCCTTCCAAAAAACACTGTGAACAGAAGTTTAACAGTTGTGAGTTGTACTTAGTTTTGCCCACAATGGTTCCAGAAATTTTCTTCCTAGGCACTTGCTTTCATTTACCACTGATTATCAAATTATTTCAAATTGAAAGTATTTTTAAAGACACTATGTATTCTGTGTCTCATATATCAGCAGGTGCTTACATTACTCAGAGTTTTTGAGTCATGAGAAAGTTAATTACAACAGCCTTCATTATTTCTCTGCAACAATAAAAATGGACCCTTAAAAATACCATTGGGGGGGATTAACATTTGATGCATGGATAACAATAAGCAGTGATTTTTTTTTAAGTCTGCTGTACTAAATCATATAATTGGACACAAAAGATTCAGGTGCAATTTGTTTTTGTAATTGGTTTCTAAGCAGTATAATTTTTAATTATGCACAGAGAGTTCAATGTTCATTTGCTGAATTTTTAAGCTGCAATTTTTTGTTTCTACCTGCAGCTCCTTTGTTCAGGTTTACCTCTCTTTGACATGAAACTTGAAAGTCATGCAGTCATGTCAACTCTTTGCAACACCATGGACTATACAGTCCATGGAATTTTCTAGGCCAGAATACTGGAGTGGGTAGCCTTTCCCTTCTCCAGGGAATCTTCCCAACCCAGGGATCGAACCAGGGTCTCCTGCATTGCAGGTGGATTCTTTACCAACTGAGCTGTCAGGAAAGTCCATTATTTGTATTCCTAACTCAATAATAGATCCACAGCTTACTCTTTTTTTTTTTTTTTTTTTTTTTTGGTGCAATGGTAGGATGAAAATATGTGGCTTTGGAAATACAGCATCCCCCTGGAGATGAAAGTAGGAATAGTTTTCTCTAATGAGAACATTATCTCTAGAACAGTTTATGATGGTCCCTTTCTTTCTTCAGGCCAGGAGCAGCTGCCTTCTGTGCCTGATGGAATTATCTGTGTGCATTGTGTGATGGTCACCAGTGATGCTCTTTCTCTAAGGGCATTCACACTGCGTTGCCTTCTCCAGCTCTAACTCGGTAGGAAGCCCACGGCCCAGCTGGTGGTGGCTGACTTGACAGCATCATCTCTCTTGTCCCCAGTGTTGGTTTCCCAGATTGAGTCACCTAGAAATATGTCAGCTCATTTACAGAACCCAACTCAACTTGCAACTGGCTGATTTGAGTGAAAAACCAACTTACAGTGGGAAATAATACTTCCTAGTATAAATTTTTCTGGGACATGAACATTATGATCTGAAGATGTCTTGAGGAAAAGAGAGATTATTGATAATAATAACACGCGTGGGTGTTCAGGCATTGATTTGTGTCCAGCTCTTTGTGACCCCATGGTCTCCCACACACTAGGCTCCTCTGTCCTCCATTATCACCCAGAGTTTGCTCAAACTCATGTCCATTGAATTGGTAATGCCATCCAACCATCTCATCCTCTGTTGTCCCCTTCTCCTCCTGCCCTTAATCTTTCCCAGCATCAGGGTCTTTTCCAGTGAGTCAACTCTTTGCATCAGGTGGCCAACGTATTGGAGCTTCAGTATCAGTCCTTCCAATGAATATTCAGAGTTGATTTCCTTTAGGATTGAGTGGTTTGATCTCCTTGCTGTCCAAGGGACTCTCAATAATAGCATAGCGATAGCTGATAACTGACGTGAGAGAAAGGAAGAATGGTATCTGACACATGTTAGAACTGTGAACCTAAGAAAGCACTGACCACCAGTTTCCTCCACATCCTCCGTTTTCAGACCTTGAGGGTCCTCTCCCTTTCCTCTGATTGTAATAATTATGTTGTTTCCAAAAGACCTGCCAAAACTGCCCTTAGAAAAGAAAAAGTCATGTTATAAAAACAGTTAATGCAAATGTGTATGTCACCTTGCTAGTTATAGCCGTGAAACCTAGAACAACCTGGTACAATGGGAAGATGACAAGCTTCAGTACCAGACCACTTCTGCTCAGGACGAGACCCTGTTCAGCCCTGGCACTGCCAAGCATAAACTGTGCAACCTCAAGACCCTTTCTAAACTGGAGAGTGTAGCACAAACGTCCAGGATTGTTGAAAGAGTTGTGAAAAAGTCCATAAAACACCTAGAGCCTGATACTCAAATGGTACTCAGGTTATGATAGTTATTATTATTGTTACAGATAAACTATGCTTCAGTTTACTCAGTGGAACAACATGTGGCCACGGTAATAAGGCTGATAGAGTATAATAAAATAGAAAGTTTAATGTTCCATTGATCCATGAGAAATCATAAAACAAAATTATTTTGTGTGTTAGAAAATAATTGCATAGAAACAAAGAGCAAAAAAATATGCCTAATCATTAAACTTGTGTATTTTGGAAGGTGGACTTTAGCTTTTCTTTTCCTAATCAGTTATTTTTTAATTACCAGATTTTCTCTGTTGATTACAGGTATGTATTTTCATAGGAGGAGATGTAGGTTTATTGCATTTTAAGAGCCTCCTCACCAGGTTAGCATCATATGCTCACTGGTGGCTCTTTATGGCAGAGATTATCTTGCTGAGTCTTTCTGTGGCACTATAATGGGTATATTATTATTATTCCCATTTTACAGAAAGGTTAAGAAGATCGTGAAGCTTGGAAGCAGCAAAGCCAAGATTGAAGCCGGAGAGTATGACCTGGTGTCCATGTGCTCTGGCCCACCTGGCTGCCACAGGTCAGCTCTGAAAGGGCCGAGGGGACCCATAATCATCCATAATCTAAGCAGGAGTTCCTGAATAATCGCGGATTATCATGACGAGTTACTAAGAGAAGGAGACTTGAGGAACTGGAGACAGTCATGAAGAAGCTTGTGGTACCCCAGGGTCCGCAGGATATGCTGCAAAAGCATGCTGATCCTCACTATCTACCGTCCTGAGCTGCTTCCTCTATGCTCCTAAATTTCCTGTCTTCTGCTTCCTCCCACAAGCAAAGGCTTTGAAGCAGAATCACAAAAGAAATTATTCCAGTTCCCAGTACAGATTGCCAAGGAAAGTCACATCTCCTGGAGAGAAGAATGAGAAGAGGAACTCCATCAGCTCTCTGCATCAGCTGTTCCTGCACCGGATTCTACTTTTCAGAGGCTCCGATATCTGTCACCCTGAGTGAAAACAGATGTATTCCAGGCACATTTCTTTCTGTGCATTTCCTTTCGTTTACGGAGTGTATAGCTTAGATCCTTTGAGCCCAAGAAAATAAGCCACTCCTGACAGAGGAGAGTTTCGAAGACAGATTACCTGGCCCACCATCCACATTTTACAACCACATATCTGTGTCCTCTGCCTCTTTGCTATTTAGTATAACAGCCAAAAACAACAGTGTTGTGAAAAGTGGATTCCACCATATCTCCAAAATCGCAATAGCCATGTATCTTAAAAAAGATCCTGCAATAAGATTAGCACAGATTCATTGTTCTAATTTAGATACAAATTTCCTTTTAACATGTTTGGTAATATTTTCTAAAATTTAAAAATTTTTAACTGTGTTATTGTCAAAGTAACTCTGTGTTTGAAATATAACTGTTTAGGAAAAAGAAAAAGAAATTTTTTCCAGAAAAGAATGAAATCATGTGAGTAATAATACTGTCACACTTTGAAACTCAAAGCTCTGCATTTTCTGTCTTTTAACAAAGAAGAAAATGCCACCTTATTTTGAAATGTTCTGAACTTATCAAAAAACAGGCAAAGAAATGGCTTCTCTGATGTAAAATGAATTCGATTGACAGGCTTTTTCTAGGGAAGGATTATAGCCCTTCAAAATCGCGTGATTTCCAGTGACATATGCACTTTTATTTCACACCTACTTTTGAAATAAGCTGATGCTCATACTCTTGGGTAGAACAAAGGGGAAAGAAGGAAAAATATGTACGTGTATTTTATTATTAGTTAGATGTTAACATTAAAGCCATATTTGGTTCCTGGCTGAAAAACAGCTCCCTGAGATAAAAATCAACCTACCACAATGAAACAGAAACAGTGCCCTTTTTATCCAGTCCAGGGTATAATCTCTGATGGTCAGCTCCTCTACTTGTGAAAGTGTTAGTCACTCAGTCATATGCGACCCTTTGCAACCCCATGGACTGTAGCCTCCCAGGCTTCTCTGTCCATGGAATTCTCCAGGCAGGAATACTGAAGTGGGTTGCCATTTCCTTCTCCAGGGGATCTTTCCAACCCAGGGATTATACCCAGTCTCCCAAATTGCAGGCACATTCTTTACGGTCTGAGCCACCAGGGAAGCCCCAGCTTCCCTACTTATCCACCTAATGTCAGAATCAAGAGCAGATGTGCCCAATTATTCCACACAAGAAAGAGCCTCTTAGAACAGTAGTCCCCAGCCTATTTTGGCACCAGGGACCAGTTTTGTGGAAGATAGTTTTTTAACCACCAGGATGGGGAGGGTGGTGGTTTCAGGATGATTCAAGCTCGTTACATGTATTGGGCACTTTTTTTCTGTTCTTATTACATCGGCTCCACCTCAGATCATCAGGCATTAGATCTTGGAGGCTGAGAACCCCTCTCTTAGAGAAAGGTAAATAGCTAAAAGATAAAGCGCTCTCTTCCGCTGTCACTGAAATCAGTTCATTTCCAGGTGGAAACACTTCAGCACCTTTGTCGCTGCTGCTCCCTCCGCCGGAAATGCTTGTCCTCTGGTTGTCCCCACTTCATGGCCCTTCTCAGGCTTCAGAGAGGAGTCCACCTCCTCGGAGAGGCCCTTCCCCGTCACTTCACCTAAAATAAGCCTGAAACAAGGTTCTCTCTCCCAGAACCCCATGCCTTGTCTCCAATGCTCTCATCACATCTGTAATTACTTTGTTATCCCATTGATCCTTTGCATGTTATCACCACCCTCAAGAAATTGTAGTCGTCCAGAACCTGAAGGGCCTGGCACACCTGGGCAAGTACTCAGCAACCTTCTGCACTCCACCAAAAGGCTATAGTCTTTTCCCAAGAAGGGTGGTCTCAGATGCTCCATTTAAGACTCCATATGTTCGTGTGCCCACACTTGGGCCCTTTGCTATAGGCAGAACACACGAGGCAGCAAATGTTTCTCCAGGAGCTGAAAAAAAAAAAAAAAGCCTGGCAAAGGCTTCTGATACAGCAGTCAGTCAGGGACCAAGAAGGGGGCAATCCCAAGAAGAGGAGGGGAAGGCTTCCCTAGTGGCTCAGTGGTAAAGAATCTGCCTGCCAATATAAGAGATGCGAGTTTGATCCCTGGTCCAGGAAGATCCGACATGCGGGAGCAACAAAGCCTGTGCCCCACAACTACGGAGCCTGTGCTCAATAGAACTGGGAGCCGCCACTGCTGAAGCCTGTGCTCCACAAGAGAAGCCCCCGCGACGGAAGACTGCACACCGCAGCTAGAGAGAAGCCCACCCCCTCTGAAACTAGAGAGAAGCCTGCACAGCCACAAAAGACCAGCACAGCCAAAAGCAAACAAATCTAAAAAATGTTTTCAGGAGAAGGGGAACCTTAACCCAGGTCTGCTGTGCATTCCCACTGCTCCACTGGGAGCCAGAGAGAGCTCCCTGAAGAAGGGGTTCCCTGGGAACCCTGCTTCTCCCTCACAGCCTTGAAGGTTTTAAATTCTCATGAACTGCAGGTCCAAGGAGGAAACACAAGAGAGTAAACACTACTTTTAGCTTCTGCAAGTGGGTTTATCATTCCCTCCCCAGCCTATTTGGATATCAATACATAATACATCTGGAGAAGGAAATGGCAACCCACCCCAGTATCCTTGCCTAGAGAATCCCATGGATAGAGGAGCCTGCGGGGCTGCAGTCCACAGAGTAGCAAGAGTCAGACACGACTGAGTGGCTGAGCACGCATGCACTTGAAATATTAATACAAGGCTCCCTCACCGGAGCCCTCCTGGGCTCAGGCCTCTGGAACTGGGCTTGCTCTTAGGGGACTGATCCCATCACCAGCACCCACTAGCTGACGATTTTCCCCAGGGAAGTTTCATGCTATTTCAGATGTCTTGCACTTTGAGTGAAAAAGTCCTTAAAGGAAAAGAGACAAAATTACACCATAAATTCAGTAGGCATGTCATCCTTTCCCTCCAGAAAAAGGAAAAATTATCCAAGGAAAAGGGTGAAAGAGGAGCCCTTCTAAACACCCTGCCTTCACATGGAAAAAAATAGGAATACAAAAACTGATAACAGCAGAGCCTGCAACTTGACAAGGGTGTGTAGGAGAGGTGGTGAGCAATGCTGAAATTCCTTCAGGTATTTGCAGAACTTCTGAGCTAAAGTCAAAAGCTAAAATTATCAAGAAAAATACAAAGTATTTTTAACTCCACATAAATTAACAATGTGCCTATTTCGATTCTATTGCTTTTGGGATGACTAGGTCCGTTGGAGATTTTTTTAAGTAACTTGAGATTTCCAACATGAATTTACTATTTCAGGAATTGTGGGGTTTGGGTTTTTCTTTTTTCCACTGCAAGATATCTTTTTATGTCACCAAGGGTATTGTTACTGGCCACTGCCAAAGCTTAGTGGAAGTTTCCTATCTTATATTCTAAACGGTTGCATTATTTGTTGGTAATCGTACGTATTACCTGCCATTTGTATGGGCAAGATTTCAAAATGCCTCGTTAAGAAATAATGTGGTTGCCCCAACCATGAGGAACTCCCATTAGCATGATTCACAGAAGTTGGCTTTAAAGTCCTGTAAAATATTGCCGCATGGGGTGGGGAGGGTAATGGGAGGGGGGGTAGGATGGGGGGGACATGTGTATATCTACAGCCGATTCATGTTGACAGTATGCAAAAGCCATCACAGTATCGTAAAGTAATTATCCTCCAATTACAATAAATAAATAAAAATATATTGGTGGCTTTTTACTACAACTCCTTGAAAAGAGTCTTTTTCCATAGATAAATTTTTAAAAAGTAAGACATAAAAACACAAGCCATTTCAAGAAATTTCCTATTGCTTTAAGTGAAGAGGAATTGAAAAGAAAAGGAGGAGAAGGTTTCAGGCTGGAAGAACATGCGTAGGGGTATGTTGTGGACTGAACTGCATGCCCCCCCACCAAAATTCGTATATTAAAGACCTAATTCTCTGGGAGGTTATTGGATTTAGATGAGGCCATGAGGATCTGAAGAATGATAAGATCAGTGTCCTTATGAGAAGAACAAGAGATAGGACTTCCCTGGTGGTCCAGTAGTTAAGAGATCAACTTCCAGTGCAGGGGATGGGGTTTGATCCCTGGGCGGGGAACTGGGGAACCAGGGCTTCCCTAGATGGCAATGCCTGCCAATGTAGGAAACTCAGGAGGTTTGGGTTCGATCCCTGGGTCAGGAAGATCCCCTGGAGGAGGAAATGGTAACCCACTCCAGGATTCTTGTCTGGAAAAGCCCATGAACAGAGGGGCCTGGTAGGCTACAGTCCCTGGGATCACAAAGAGTCGGACACGACTTAGCACACACTCTTAGGGAACTAAGATCTCACAGGCTAAGGGTAACTAAGCCCACATGCCGCAGCTACTGAGACTGAACTCTCTAAAGCCTATGAACCACAATTAGAAAAACCCAGGACTCACAACAAGAGAAAGCCCCTGGGCACCACAACAAAGGCCCAGCACAGGCAAAAAAAAAAGAGAGAGACACCAGAGATCTTTCCCCAGGGCACAAAGAGGTCACAGCACGTGACAAGGTTGTAGCTTTCCATAAACCAGGAAGGGACCTCAGCAAGAACAGAATGTGCTGGTACCTTGGTCCAGGGCTTCCTGCCTCCAGAACGGTGAGAACTAAGCATCTGTTGCTTCAGCCCGTGGTATTCTGTTACAGCAGCTTGAGCTATAAGACAGGATATCTGCTGGGAGAGCAGCAACAGCATTTGAAGGGAATTTTAAACACCCCTCAGAAAGCAACAGATAGCTTCAGCCTTGTCACAGAAACAGAATCATCACAATGAAGATTGTCCAGTATCATGCCTCCTGGACCCTTCGTGTCTCTTCAGGTAAAGCCAGGAGAGGCTGTGGTGTAAAGTGCTGCCTCACCCCAAGGCTACAGAGGAGCCTGGAAAAAGCAGTACTCTCTCACAGCTGACTTCAGAGAGGACTCGTTCTAGACATTGTTGTTGCTTAGTTGATTAGTCTTATCCGACTCTGTGACTCTGTGGGCTACCCATGGACTATAGCCCACTGTCCATAGGATTACCCAGACAATAGTACTAGAGTGGGTTGCCATTTCCTTCTCCAAGGAATCCTCCAGGCCAGGGATCAAACCCTCATTTCTTGCATTGGCAGGTGGATTCTTTACCACTGAGCCACCAGGTTCCACATAGTAAGTTAAAACATCTAGAGTTAAACAGAACTTAACTGTGGCAGAGGGCATGGCAACCGACTCCAGTATTCTTGCCTGGAGAATCCCATGGACAGAGGAACCAGGCAGGCTATAGTTCATGGGTCACAAAGAGTCGGATATGACTAAAGTGACTTAGCATGCACATAGTTTAGACATACAACATACAGATACTCTGATAGTTCTAGATCTTAAGTAACCGATGAAAAACCTAAGTAAAATATTTTATTAATGTACCATAAAGGGAAATAAACTGATACAAATCTCAGCCTAGATTATATCTTAATCTATTGATGATGCCTTATATATGACCCCATGGTCCACTGTCTAAACTTAACAGACAATATATTTGCAGAAAAAGAAAATGAGTAACAGTTTTCACAGTCAGGAAAGGTAGAATGATTGAGCAGATAGTTACTAGTATCTGTATGTAAAATTTTGTTATATTTAATTGCATCGACTTTAGTTCCAGTTTGGCCTTCTGGTCTCGGTAGCCTCCTTCTATAACTGTTGTTGGTATTGTTTAGTCACTTAGTCATGTCCAACTCTTTGAGACCCCATGGACTGTAACCCACCTGGCTCTTCTGTCCATGGGATTTCCCTGGCAAGAACACTGAAATTGGTTGCCATTTCTTTCTCCAGGGTCTTCTATAGTTAAATTGTCACAAATGCTGTGGAGTTGCTGACAAAACCTCAGAAATATGCTGTGGTATATTCTAATTATATAAATCTCTTAAACTAAAAAAAAATAAATATTAAAAAATGAAATCAAGCTGTCTATTTTATTAAAGCCATATTGAGCTGTTAACATCTTACCACTTTGTTAAGAGGGTTATGACTATACCAGAAAGAGGCTGTATCTAAATACCAAGGCTAATGTCATCAGCTTAGCATTATCAAATCTCCCAGACAACTGAGCTTAATCTTCTGTTATTTTGTGTCGTGTACAATTTCAAAGTATCCAAGGTTTTTCTAATGCTCTCCTCTTCTCCTAGATGCAATAAGCTTTCCTCCCTTTCATCAAATCTTGAGAAATAGTAGCACTAGCAATGCAAACTTGCTGGACTTCCCTGGAGGCCCAGTGGTTAAGACTGTGTTTCCACTGCATGGGGCACAGGTTCAATCCCTGGTCAGGGACTTAAGATCCCATATTCCCTGAGTGAGGCCAAAAAAAAAAAAAAGAATGCAAAGTTGCTCAAAGAGCACTGAGGCAAAATGCTTATTCCTCTTCCATTTATTCCACAAACACCTGCTCTGTGTCCTTACCTGTCTGAAGTTTCTAGCATATCTATCAAACAAGGACAGTTTGTGTCTGTCCCTTGTGCTTGAGGGATAATCCAATAATGCGCATGTTGGCAAAAGCAGGCCCCTAAAAAATCATCCAATCTGGTCTTGATGACTATTTCCTCTTCTATTTATTGTGGAATCCAGTGCCAGTTAATACTTCCAAGAGCACCGTATCACTTCCGTTCCAGAGAATGTGCAGTTGCTTCCTACTAACCAGTAGCTCCAGCCACTGGACTGAGATTCCTGACTCTCCAGAATGCACGGCCCTCCAGTCTCTGCTTCTGCTCTGCCAGCATGCATCTCCCCGTACTTCTCCAAATGAACTCTAAACCCCAGCCAGGCCAAGCTTCTTACTGTTTCCCTGCTTGTGCTTTTTCTCATTGACAAGGACCTTACCTCAAATGCTCCTTGGTCCTCCCCACCCCCACACACGGCCCAGCTTGGAGGCCATGGACACCTTGAACTTGAACTCAACACCTTGAATTTCAGCTCCCCATTTGGTGCCATGGGAACAAAACCGACTCTGATTTCATTGACCTCATTAAAGGAAACAGGATGCAAGGAGTGCCTGGCCCAAAGGAGACCCCCACCCCCAGGAAACATCGCCCTCACCTATCCTCCATTTGCCAAAGCCCTGAACATCCTTAGGACTTCCTAGGTAGCTCAGGGGTAGAGAACCCAGATGCCAGTGCAGGAGACACAGGAGACATGGGTTCAATCCCCGAGTCAGGAAGATCCCCTGGAGGAGGAAATGGAAACCCACTCCAGGACTCTTGCCTGAAAAATCCCATGGACAAAGGAGCCTGGCAGGCTAGTCCATGGCATTGCAAGGGTTGGACACAACTGAGCAGCTGAGCACACACAGCCATCCTAACCCTGGCAAGTAATATGCCTTCAGTAATCATGCTATGACTTGAGATACAGTGAGAATTCTTCTTATGGAATTGTCTTCACGACTCTGTTAGAAATCCATTCCTCCTGCCAGTCACAGAAAACCAGATGAAAGATGCTTAGCAAGCCACAAGAATATGTTGTTCATGTAACAGGACGTCCAGAGGCACCCAGTCCAAGGCTGCGGTGGTCATTCTGTGACGCTGGCAGGATCCCGCCTCCTCTTACTGTTCTGCCCAAATATCCTTAGGATGTGGTTTCTTACCTCAAGCTACCCTCTTGCTCGTAAACTGTTTGATCCTGCCTCCAGAATTCTGGGGCTGTGGGTGGGGAGAGGGATACACAGGCATGGAAGAAGGCAAAAGGGCCAAAAACTTTCTCTACCCAAGGCTTTGCCTTTAGAACAGAGAAAAGAACACTTCCCGAGGATGTCCTCCTACACAGCATCAGAGGACGGTATTGCCTGATCACCCAAGCTGCACGAGAAAGCCAGGAGATTGACTATTTCAGCTTGCCGGGCTCTGTAATAAAGGAAGGCAGGGTCCCAGGGTGAATGGATATTGAATGTCAACCTCCTGCAACATCTATCACATCTTCAAAAAGAGTTTATAAACCAAAGTTTACCAAAGAATTAGCCCTAACTCTACCGTCAAAACAAATGTGTTGACTGTGGATATTCACAGGGATGTGTCTTGGATTCTGCAGCAATTCCTAAAGCAGAAAATGAAAACACACCCTGGACAATAGCAGCAGCATTGAAACAATTAGACCGTTTCCCAAAGACACTGGGCCTCCCTAGGGGCTCAGACAGTAAAGAATCTGCCTGCAATGTGGGAGACCTGGGTTCAATCCCTGGGTTGGGAAGATCCCCTGGAGGAGGGCATGGTAACCCTCCCTGGAGAATCCCCATGGACAGAGGAGCCTGGTGGGCTGCAGTCCATGGGCTCACAAAGAGTGGGACATGATTTAGCAACTGAACAACAACAAAGCGCACAATAAAATACACAAAGCTGGGAATTCCCTGGTGGTCCAGTGGTTAGGACTCTGCACTTTCACTGCAAAGGGTACAGGCTCAGTCCCAAGTCAGGGATCTAAGATCCTGAAAGCCATGTGGTATGCCCAGATAAAAAATAAATACAAAAATAAAATACACTGAAGTGAATGATGCAGCGAACAGAAGGCAAACAGTGTTACTTCATAAGAGAGACTTTTAAGGCATGGTGACTGGCAGCTGCAAATTTGTGCTGGGCACATTGGAGCACTATAACGTTATCATTGCACTTCACTGACTCCTCCTATGTGATAAGCACCCAATAAGCCTTTGCTAAGTTGGATACAGGCCATTTACCTACCATGGGATAGACAGGTTGACCACTTTTCTATGAATCTGAGTTGGAAACTACTGTATTAGGCCTTCTGACAGCTTTTTTAGGATTTCTTTTTATGTGGACAATTTCTTTTGTCTTTATTGAATTTGTTACAATATTGCTTCTGTTTTATGATTTGGCATTTTGGTCACGAGGCATATAAGATCTCAGCTTCCTGACCAGGGACCAAACTCGCACCCTCTGCATTGGAAGGTAAAGTTCCAACCACTGGACTGCCAGGGAAGTCCCCCTGACCTTTCTTATTCTGTAGCTATTTGGTCATCAATTTCTTCCATGAACACAGCAGAGAAGGCATGTAAGTAGAAAGTGCAGAAGGATCATACCATTCCAGGGGACATCGTTCACATGGTAACCAATGGAGCTGAGCAGTGTGACAGCCCGGTGGGGACCCTCCAAAGTCATAGCTTCTGCAGACACTGTCCTTGCAGAAGAAATGGTTGTTGAGAGTAGACCATAATTCCAAGGACTCTGTTGGGATCGCTAATTAAATCTGTCTCACATGCCATATGGTGCTTCCCTGGTGGCTCAGTGGCCAAGAATCCGCCTGCCAATGCAGGAGACTCGGGTTCAACCTCTGGGTCGGGAGGACCCCCTGGAGAAGGAAACAGCAACCCACTCTAGTATTCTTGCCTGGAAAATCCCAGGGACAGAGGAGCCTGATAGGCTACGGTCCATGGATACAAAGAGTTGAACACGACTTAGCAACTAAAACAACACATACCATGTGAAAAGCAAGTGTTCTTCTGATAACATGATTAGTATGTGAAGCAGGTAAAATTTGACCTTTCTCACTGTGATATCCAGGGTGCTGGGGAGGCCAGACAACAGAGCCCAAGGTGATGCCCTGTGATTCAGAGGATGGACTTCAAGTGTAGTTTTGGATTTCACTCAGGGTCTTAGGAAAGTTCAATGACATGGGAAACCCCAGCCCATCCCTGGGGAATTCTGACACACCACCAAAGACCTAGTTTCAGAGAAGCTGAACCTAGTGCCAAGAAGCTTTGGGGAGTCAACTGCAAAATTCTCAGGGCCCTTGCAGGCAAATCTATGTCACAACAGAAGTTTGAAACTGGCCACGTTGGAACTACTCAGGCTGCAGAAACCCACAAATGCTTCAGATCAGGCCTGTGTTTTAGAGCTGGTTGATCACCACTGTTGAACATACCACTGATCACATATGAAATAGGAAACAGGCTACAGCCTCCAAGGTAGGTAACCAGACGCCACACAGGTCACCATCAGGAAGCCAAGGGTCTCCCGGATGGCTGTAGAGAAAGAGGTTCAGGAAAGAGGTTCTAGGAACCTTTAGGAAAGAGATTCAGGTAACAAGTTAGTATTGAGTGTTGACAGCTGTTCTACCCAGTGGTACATCCAGAAGGTTAAAGTCAATCCTCTGACATTGGAAGAGTTCCCAAGACTGACCCTTGAATCCTAATAATATCAGTAACAGTAGAAACTCAATCATCACGGTGTGTCAGCTGTCCACACCTCACCTATGACATTGGTCTTACCTCATTTTGTAGATGAAGAGACAGAGGCTCAAAGGGGTGGAGCATCCCTCTGCAGCCAAAAGCGGGGAAAGAAAAGACCAGCCCCCAGCAGGCAGACCCCTGGTGACAACACCCACAAAACAAGAGCATGGTGGAGTGAGGGCCAGCAGTGGACAGAGACATGCACACCAGGACAACCAGCCTGGAGGATCCCTGAGGACAGACAAGCTAGGACTCCAGGGAAGGGTGAGAGACATGGGTGGAGGAGGGGGCAGCAATGGCAGCAGAAGAAAGCCCAGAGCTGGTATGTGCTTAGGGTGTCCCAGGCCTGTGATCCGGGGTTGGCCAAAGCAAAAAGTGTCTGTAACTCAATGACATCACAAAGGTGATGCCTTCTGAGGCATGCATTGAACCTATCTCTCCAAGATAAGCTGCCAGGAGATGGCCTGAGGAACTAGCTCACCAGCACTGGACAAAGAGGTGTGCACATCCCATCATTGTTCAGTTACTAAATCATGTCTGACTCTTCGAGACCCCATGGACTGCAGACTGCCAGGCTTCCCTGTCCTCCAGTATCCCCTGGAGCTTGCTCAAACTCATGTCCATTGAGTCAGTGATGCCATCCAACCATCTCATCCTCTCTCATCCCCTTCTTCTCTTGCCTTGAAAAAGACCCAGAATCAGGGTCTTTTTCAATGACTTGGCTCTCCCTATCAGGTGGCCAAAGTATTGGAGCTTCAGCTTCAGCATGAGTCCTTCCAAAGAATATTCAGGGTTGATTTCCTTTAGGATTGACTGGTTTGATCTCCTTACAGTTCCTTACAGCTTACAGCTCCTTACAGCTTTGCTTCTTACAGCTCCTCTCAAGGAACTCTCAAGTCTTCTCCAGCACCACAGTTCTAAAGCCCATCATATCACTGAAGAATTTACTCTTTCTCAGAAACTCTAAGCCATTCCTCCAAGTCCTCATTCCCCACCATGAACATTGAACTAGACTTCTGTTTTCTCACTGTGCCAAACACATTTTATTGGGCTAATTACTCCATCTCTGATGGTGGCAATTACACTTTGGATTCATGTCATGGTTTAACAGATGCTGACAGTGCTGGGACTGTAAACTCGAGGCTGCAGTATTGAACAACAGATTAAGTACTAATAAATGGTTTTGTCTCTTCAGTGACTCTGCTGGCATCTCATTCATCACTGATGACCCTACCTGACATGATCCTACCTGCTGAGGTCCTGAGGGTTGTTTCCTGAGCACTATGGGGTGTTTGCTACCTGGGCTCCATCGCGGCAAAGTCTACTGCGTGGAACTATCCGTGAGCCAAGTTATGTCCTTTGAGATCATCATGAGAGTACACAGAAAAGCTTTATTGATGTAGCCATTAAGGTGGCTATCATGCTGTCCCCACCCGATGCCCAGTGCTAACAAGGGGTGCCCCCTGAGTCTGTAGGGCTCAATGGACCAGAGAGTAGTTAGTTGTGAGCCTGTGAGGGGTTGGGGGAGGTGGACAGGAAGGGTGTTCTCAGGCTACTTTCCTTCCTCTGAGAACAGGGGACTTGGAGAATTATTCAATGAGCTCATTTTTGGAAGTGTTTCTGGGCTCAGCTCCACTGAGATGCTGAATTAGGACACAGTATTCCCAGGTTTTGACTTATTAAAAGAGCCACGGGTTAATATGGTGGAAGATACTGACAAAAATGGAAGTTCAAGAGTTCTCATTTGAGCATTTTTTTAATAATAATGAACACTTAGAAACAATATTCATGGCCAAAAATAAAGTAATAATTTA
Organism: Capra hircus; assembly: GCF_001704415.2. Classification (NCBI taxonomy): domain Eukaryota; kingdom Metazoa; phylum Chordata; class Mammalia; order Artiodactyla; family Bovidae; genus Capra; species Capra hircus. The sequence continues at coordinate 58,501,866 of NC_030821.1, forward strand.
TTTTGATCACAGCAAGTTTTGGAAGATGTCATAATGTGTTAGATGTGAAAAGCAAAATGAAAACTTTCTTTTTCTGAATTTTTAAAATAATTTAAATTTGCATGTTTCTATGTATATCTGTTCACATGTACGTATATACAATATCATATATTAATGAAATATATGAATAGTGTAACATACTGTAAAGACACATTTTTATATTATGTTTCACATTAGAAGGGTATATGCAAAATGTTGCTGAAGTTATTTCTGAGTTGTAGGTTTACAAAGGATTTTGCTTTTATTCTTCATATTTTTCATATTTTTAAGTCTCTATAATAAGCATGTATAATGTTATAGTGAAATAGTTAAGAAGCCTCCAGTTACTATGATAACCAGAAACACACTGTGTCAAGACATGAATATCTCTTAACTCTTCACTCATTGCTCCTCTAACCAGCTGACTGTGCCTCTTGCACACGTTAGTGATCATGGAAGCAGGTCTACCAGTGCAGACCAACATGTGGTCATCCCAGGGCACAAAATCCAAGGCTCCCACATGCAGAGGTGCCCATGTGCTGTGCTCTGTACCACCCAGGGCTGTAGTAGAAACAGAGGTATATGACCGGCTGGGAAGAAGCTGAAATGTCTTTGAATATAAGAACAAAAATGTGTTTGCCCTTTGCTGCTGCTGCTGCTGCTAAGTCCCTTCAGTCGTGTCCGACTCTGTGCGACCCCATAGATGGCAGCCCACCAGGCTCCCCTGTCCCTGGGATTCTCCAGGCAAGAGGGAACAGGAACTCTTTCATCTCCAAAACACAGAGCAAAGATAGAAAATGCCTGCAGAGAAACACCAGCAACAGAGCCAAGAGTTCCTACAAAACATGGAAATAGGCACGGACATCACTGGATCTTTCCATGTGACTCTTCCTTCAGCTAAGAAGGAAAATTATGTTCTAGGTTTCCCTGGGGAATTCCCTGGTGGCTCAGTGGTAAAAAATCTGCCTGCAGTGCAGGAAGATGTGGGTTCAATCCCTGAGTTGAGAAGATCCCCTGGAGGAGAGCATGGCAACCCACTCCTGTATTCTTGCCTGGGAAATCCCATGGACAGAGAAGCCAGGCAGGCTACAGTCTATGGGGGTCACAAACTTAGCAGCTAAACAAACAAAAAAATGCCATCAGAAGTTTTTGAATATTAAGTAATATGTATCGTCAAAAATAGCCTATAGTCAAAATAATCTTTAAATGGTAATATGCATCTTCCATATTTAAATTTTTGTGGCAGGGACATTTCATCCACCAGAGGAGGGCAGGCCCCTGCAGCATCTAACCAAGACACCAGCGTTGCCCAGTTTTCACCCATCAGTCCCCTCCAGTGCAGCTGCCGATCCCTGGGGATGGCTCACTGGCAAAATGCTCTGAGTGCTGGCACTGCCTCTTCTAGAAGTGTGTAAAGCTTTGCTTACAAGCATCTGTATCTGAATCACCAGTAGGCCTTTAAAAAAGCTAAGTTTCTGGGCCTTAGCCGGTCCTACTGAACCAGTCCTTGGTCCCTCCTGGGTCCCCACCCTGAGGTCTACCTCTCACCTGTTTCTCAGGTGAACCGCATGCATGTTCCAGGTTGAGAAACTGCCTGGCTGCCTTAAATGTTGTCAGATTTTGCCTTAGGAGAAATTCTTCCTCAACTTACTGACTCATCTTTTCTTTCTCCTGTCCCTTCTCACAGAAAACAAGTTTTTGCACATTAGGAACCTTGTCTCTTCATGTAGTTTAAACCTCGGATGACGTATTTTGTTGGGTCAGAGCAGTTTTCTCACCCTGTCAATTAGAGTGGAGCCTTTGAAAATGTGCTTAAACTGAAAGCATCAAAATGAAGCCTGTCACAGAGTTACCTTGAGTCCCTCTGGGGACATGAAAGGTGGGTCGCCTGGGAGCAGAGGGCGCGATGAGGGAGAGAGCTGAATATCAAGACCCAGAGGAGACCAGGAGGGCACACGGCTGCCTGCCCCAGGAAATCACAGACTTAACAAGCAGACGCTTATTAAGCTCCTGCTCACCAGAGGCGTGGTGACCTTTCAAAGATGAGCCACAGCCCAGAAGAGGAGAGGGAGCAAGGAAGGGCTAATGGAGCCAAGACTAAGAGAGATGGCTGCAGCATCACAGGCTCCTACCCGCAGAGGCTCACTGCCAGCCCTGCGCTCTGTGCAGACACCACGTCAGCCACACCCCAGTGGGGACCAGGGGACCTCTGATGAGGAGAAGGTCCACAGAGAAGTCTTGCTCACCATCAGTCCCCCAGGCTTTTCCAGAATTTTGATCTCTTAAATGGCTCATGTTTCAAATCCTCAAAAGAATTCTAAACTACCCATATCTGCTTCATTTATTAAATCCTTAGAGTTAGATTTAGCAATGAGATGCCTGGAAATAATGAGACCTTGTGGGTACATCCCATATAAGACTGATATTAAACAATCTTGAATCGATACATAAAAAAGCATAGATTTATAATGTGAGGATTTTTTTAAATTACCTTATAGTTTGCACAGCTAGTTTCACAAATAAGTTTGGATACTTTGTCAAAGTTGCTGGAAAGGCTGACTGATAACAGAGCATCCAATTGCAGGGCTGATTGGTGATGAGGATGAAGAGGAAAGAGAAGAACAGAAGCTGAGGGTAGAGCCGTGACACTGTGCTGCTGCTGCTGCTGCTGCTGCTGCTGCTGCTGCTGCTGCTGCTGCTGCTAAGTCGCTTCAGTCGTGTCCGACTCTGTGCGATCCCATAGATGGCAGCCCACCAGGCTCCCCCGTCCCTGGGATTCTCCAGGCAAGAACACTGGAGTGGGTTGCCATTTCCTTCTCCGATGCATTAAAGTGAAAAGTGAAAGTGAAGTCGCTCAGTCGTGTCTGACTCTTAGCGACCCCATGGACTGCAACCCACCAGGCTCCTCCATCCATGGGATTTTCCAGGCAAGAGTACTGGAGTGGGGTGTCATCGCCTTCTCCATGAGTGGAAGCTTGTGATGCTGAAACTTCAAGACCCCTTCTCAGATCCTGGAAATGTGTTCATATGTTCCTATCTTTTGTAAAATAAGAAAAAGTAAAAATTGTTCGTGCTGTTTTACTGAAAGAAGTACCATCAAGTTGTATAAGCAACAGAGTTCATTCAGGGTTTCTGAGCACAAGCCACTCGTTCTCCTTGCATGGCCTTGCAATAAACCTTTCTTCAAAAAATCAAACAAACAAACAAACAAACAAAAATTATATGAGCATCAGAGCCACAGCCCCTAGACCTGCAAAGCAGATTCTCCTGCACAGCCAGCTCCAGGCTCCCAGACGTCAATGCCAGGCTGAGCCCCTGAAGAAACAAAAGGCTTTTTCAAAATGTCAGTGTCACTCCTCTGAATTCCTAATTTTTCTCGGCTACAATTATCAGGAGAAGTGGGAGCAGGGTGCGCATCCCCTTCCCAAAGTGATGGGACCCAAAGTAGATGGTAAATGAGAGAGTCCACTAGCTGGGTTGTACTAAACTAGCCATTTGAACATCACTAAACTGCCCATGGAGAAAGTTATATGCTGAGCTGCAAAGTGAGGGCTGCTGGAGCTTTAGACACATGTGGATCTTGGCCCAGTACGGAAGTGACTTTGCAGGTCTGCTCTGTGGATGAAGCCAGATCATATCTGTTTTGCAAACTCTGAGAAAGTATGCATTAGAACAGATGCCCCCCGCCCCCCGCCCAAGTAGCTAAGAGTCATTTCATGGACTCCGTCCCCTTGGGACATAGCAATCACCCTGTCCCCACCATCCTCGCCATGTACCCACACACACAGAAGCTACAAAGGCTGAAGAGCGAGGGAGCTGACTTTCTAGAACAGGACTCAGGACACTCCAGAACCCAACGCCAGCCTATGCTGAAGCACGTATAAAAGATGCATAATCTGCCTCACTTTCTTGAACTGAACCCTTAGAGGGGAGGTGACAGTTTCTTCCTCAGAACAATGGAAGTATGAGAGCTGAGTGGGAGAAATTAGTGATGATAACAAGGTGTCTGTCAACTTTTGAAAAATTAGAGTCAGGAAACCCAAAAGGAAAGTTGAAAGAAGACAATTTAGGTTATATCAAGATTTGACACGTCACTGAATACCTGCTAATGAAAAAGACTTTATTTTAGCTCTCTTATTGTCTTTATGAATAATACTTGTTAAAATCACATAACATTTTCATAAAAGCATCAAGAGCATTAAAAAATAACCTTGTTTTCAAGACGGAAGAGACTGTGACAGGCAGGTTCATTCTCTACAAGAGGCAGAAGCTCCTGCGTGCATCTATTTTCTTTTAATTTTCTAAAGCTTTACTGTACATAATTCAGGTGGAAGCAGAGAGAGAAGCTTTAAAATGTGCCAATTGTTGCTATTCTGCCAGAAGTTTTAAGAAATGGGGTGCAGTAGAGCCAGAGAGATACCTTGGGAGCAAAAGTGAGAACGATTTTCTGATTTGAGTATCTTCCTCAAGGGACTGAAATGCAATTTGTCAGGATAATAGACCACATTATTTTCTGTGGTCAGCAGATGTGACAAAGCTACATGGAAAAATGGCTTTTTAAACTTGATTGGATATTTAATAATGCTAAAGTTGGTGATCATTTGGAAATAATTGGTGATTATTTTATGGATAGCCATGAAACCTCCCTGGAGGAGGTATGGCAACCCACTCCAGTATTTTTACCTAGAGAATCCCTCGGACTGAGGTGCCTGACCCTTACAGTCCATAGGGTCACAGAGTCAAACACAACTGAAGTAACTAAGCACACACATGAAACCTCCACATCCTGGAAGACTTGCTCAAAAATCTTCATTGTTAGTACATGTTTATATCCAAACCAGGGGCCAGAGCTCAGAGTACTGGCCACCAGGAGGCAGCCTAGGGTCCAGAGGCCCTGGGTTTCAATTCCATCTCCACCTCTTGTGAGTTGCTATTACTTGGAGCAATTACATAGCAATTACACGACTTCTCCAGACCTCAGTCTAGTGTGTGATGCTTAATAAAGAAACAAAACACTTGGTGCTGTTGGACTTAGCATCTTATAAATCAACTGAGGGAGAATTTCCATATTTACAACTTTGAGTTTTCCTATCAAGACATACAGCTAGTCTTGCCATTTTTCGCTTAAACTGAAACCTTCAATTAAATGTTAAGAGAACTTTAGGGTAATGGCTTCTGGCTTTGGCAGAAAATGTGAGAAGAAGGCTTTCTCATCCAAGTTAAGTCCTTTACTCATCCTTTGTGCTATGCTGGCAAAATAAATCACTCAAGTTAAATATCTCCATAAACATGTGAGTTCTTGATGCTTAATGGGCCAATTATCTCAGCAACTCCCAAATAAGTGAAGCATTGAAATGCTGGCAATTAAATGATATGTTTCATGGGAACCATAGATACTCCCAGGTCTGAATGCCTGATTGCAAATTATCCAGGTTCCTAGTTTTCCTTTGTCTCCCTCCTGTTCAATGCTGGGAAATCAGCTATCTCCACACCTCTACTAGGAGGAGAGCAAATTGAAACTGGAAGAAAGTGTCACCCAACCGACTTCATTCTCTGTGAAGTGCTTTTTAAATAGCAATGGAGCTACTCTTGAATGCTGTATTGCTGATTTGGGCCAAAGTAATAAAATATAAGAAAACAAATTGTGGCATAAGAATTAAAAAGTAAGACATACATGTATGTGATAACATTATATGCATGTGATAGAGTTATACATCTGTAATACTCTCCCCACAAGAGAAACCAGTGGAAAACTACTGTTAACAATAAGACAGTTGAGTGCAATTGATTTTTTTTTTAAATAGCCTTCACATACAAAACAAAACTCAGCCACGATATATAACAGAAAAGAAGGTCTAATTTACACTTAGAAAAAAAATTTGAGCATAAACTTAAGATTGAGAAACATAAAATCTATGTAAGGAAAATCATAAAATATTCCTAAACACTAATAAAGTTAACTGAAAAATGGAAAGACCAGCAGTATGCCTCAAAAGGAAAACTCAGGGCTGTAAACATTTCAGTTCTCCCTCTGCTGATTTATCGCTTAATGCCATCTCCGTAAAATATCAACAGACATTTTTCCTGGAACTAGACAAGGTGGGCATCAAGTTCATATAGAAGAAAAAACAAGCAAGAATAAACTACAAACACCCTGGGAAAGGAGCCCAATAGGTCAGGTGGAGTGGAGAAACTATTCTTACCATACATCAGACGACATTATAAAGTGTCGCTGTGGTGTGAACGCTAAAGTCTAACTAAAGGCAGCATGACGTGGGGTCACGAACGTGCAGGCAAGACTGACTGAGCAAAGCAGAAAGTCCCCAAATAGACCCGGTAGCAGGTAGAAATGCAGGATGTACGTGGGAAGTGCAGAATCTCAGATCGGTGGGGAAAGAATATATTTCTTAATAAAGTAATATTGGACTAGCTGCATAATAATATGGAAAATGATAAAATAGTATCTATTTCTTTTACTTTGGACACCAGGAAAATTCCAAACAGTTTAGATATTTAAATGTAGGAAGTAAAACCACAGAAGAAAAGACGAAAAAGGGTGAATTTCTTCATTGCCTGAAAATGTGCAAAGCTTTCCTAATTGTGATTCAAAACACAGAAGCAGCAAGGGAAACTATTGATCAATTTAGCTACTTAAAATTAACATATTTGCAGAACCAAAGTATAAGACAAATGACAAAGTAGGGAAGTAGATTTACAACACCTATCACAGACACAGCCAGAGCTAATAGTCCTAATGCATAAAGAGATTCTAAAAGTAGAGAAGATGAAGAACCTGATAGACAAATGGGTAAGAGGTAACAACAAAAAGAACTTAGAAAAAGAAATGCAGATGGTCCTTAAACATAGAACAAGATGCTCAATCTTGCGTATAGAAAATAAATGTAAATTAAAATCTACTCTTCTGGTGAAAAAAAAAGTGAAAGTGAAAGTCCAAATATGGGACAGTATACCCACCACTACCTTGCCAATGTTGCATCAGTAGTTATGGCAGGTACAAGGAGAAATAAACAAGTACAAAGACCTAAGGAAATGTTTTAAATTTTTTTTTTTTTTACATGCCAGATGAATGCTTAATTCAAATGAATTCAGAACTGGCCAATTTCAAGCCTGCATTGGTTTCATGAAGTCCTACCCCTGGACTGCTCAATCTTCCCAAACATGTTTTGAAAGCTTAGAGAATCCCTGATTAAAATTCTTTCATGGTTGTTTCTTTTTCTTAGCCTTTTCATAACTGAGATTGTTACTGTACACTTCTTGCTTATTCTGGACCTACAACTAGACTTTTCTAGGCTCCCTGTGATGGTGTCTCTACCAGTAACCACAAAGTTGAGGGCTCCATCAACCCTGCCCCTCAAATGGCTCTCTGGAGCAGAAACAATTTTGACCTAGGTCTTGTCTACATTCCAGTGGCACTATAAAATCACACAGCTAGCAACAGATGTTATGTCCACGTGTCTTGCATCAGACAAGTCAGGTAAGGCTGTGGAGGGATATTGCTGACTCTGGTAGAAGGTCTTCCCAGGATGCCTCCCACTCCATTGCCAAAGGTGAGAGGCATTGTCAACAAAGCACTCAGAAATGGGATAGTACAAAAAGGCAAGAGGAAATGTTTACACTAAAAACACCCTACCTCAACTGGACAAATCGGGAATGCAAGGGCCATTTCCTGAAATACCCACTTCTGTCATTCCATCTGGCACAACTAATTGGAGATTTTCAGGATAAATTGGCTCTTTGGGACATTTAAAAGCAAAAATAGCCAGTTCTGTTAATGGAAGATCAGGTGTTGGGCCTTTCAAAACTATTTTTCACAGTCGTTAAGACAGTTCCAGGAAAAGTACCACGGGACAATGTGGTGCCCGTTAGCCCCAGCTGCAAGATTGAACTGACAGCCATAGCACCTCAGGGTCCCCCAGCTGCTGCCACCAGAACTGAGGCTCCCAGAGTTTCTACAGGGCTCTGTACAGAACCCCTGTCCAGGGCTCAGTCTTGGGACCAAGAAAGAGAAAGTGTTAGTCATTCAGTTGTGACTCTTTGTGACTCCATGGACTGTAGCCCACCAAGCTCCTCCGTTCAGGGATTTTCCTGGCAAGTATATTGGAGTGGGTTGCCATTTCTGTCTCCAGGGGATCTTCCCAACCCAGGGATGGAACTTGGGTCTCCTGCATTGCAGGCAGATTCTTTACCATCTGAGCTACCAGGGAAGCCCCAGAAAGACAAAGAGGAAGTAAGATTTTATGTGAACTAAGGGATAGTCTGATGGTCCCCAGCTGATGCTGGGAAAGACTGAGGAGCAAGGGGGTGACAGAAGATGAGATGACTGAATGGCATCACTGACTCAATGGACATGAGTCTGAGCAAACTCTGGAAGATAGTGAAGGACCCGGAAGCCTGGCATGTTGCAGTCTTTGTGGTCGCAAAGAGTCGGACACAACTGAGCAACTGGACAACACCAGCTAGATGTGTTTGTCGCTTGAGAATTTGTTCTCTTCCCGAGTACAGGAGTCTTTCAACTGTGTTATCCCCTGGGGTGGAAGGAGGCAGACTTAAACCCACCTGAACAAAGAGATGTAAGAACAGATTGCCGGATGGCCTCCTGCTTGGCAGCTGAGAACAAAGGCTTTATTGTATTCTCCACTGATCATTATCCACATTTGCTCTTGATTGATCCCAGAGTTTGCCATCTTGACTTATCGCTGGGATATTTATTCTCTTCCAAACACTTCAGCCCCATGGCAGTAAGTGAGCAATTGTGACTGGAATCCAGGCATCTTGCAGACCTGGAGGCTGACAGCCGCAGAAGTAACAGAGATAGCAGCCTCGCTCTTCCTCTGGGGAGCAAACACCAGACCGACCCGCGGTGAGAAAAGCCCAAACAAACCTTTCTTCTGAAACACATTTTATTTATTTAAAGAAGTAGTTTCAGAACTGTTTATAACATATTTTGACAATTGTTCCTGACTTTCCTTATAGGGCTTGTTCTAAATCTTCAGAAATTCCTTTCCAGGGCTTTTGTACAGCAAGAGGCAAAACATTTCACATGAAGAATGTTGTCAGTCTGGGGGTGGAAGGGGAGGAATGCAGGAAAGTCACTCACAGGGCTACAGACCACAGGTAGTACAGGAAGTAAAGAATCCCCCTGCCAAGCAGGAGAGGTAGGTTCAATCCCTGGGTAGAAATGGCAACTCACTCCAGTATTCTTGCTTGGGAAATCCATGGACAAGAAGAACCTGGCGGGCTACAGTCCATGGGTTGCAAAGAGTCAGACATGACTGAGCGTGCGCACACACACACACACACATATACATCCTCCATGGAAATTCTCAAGTCTTGTCACTTTCACTGACACCACATCCTTCCTGCCCCACCAGACAGTGTGAAGGGAGGCACACTTCCTTCTGAGCCATAATTATAGCTGTCAGGAATCCAAAGCAATCACTTTGCCTCTAAGGAGCTAGATTCATTTTCTTAAAGGTGCAATGGAGCTCTTCTTTCCGTTCATGTACGATATTTTCCAGCAATGTCTATGATCTTTAATTCCTATTCTTACCTACTTACCATCCCTGGTTTAACTGGGGTGTCCACTGGGGCACTGCTATACAGAAGTTGACTAGGTCTGAACAGAGACTGCAATGTGTGTGATACAACAGTTCTATAAAGATGTGCCTGGATTTGCGTTTGTAACTGATATGAGGAGCAGGAGGCACCAACTGGGTGGAAATTCCACCACATTTAATAATGTGAGAAGCAGATTTAGATGAAAGATAATTCAAGTGGCATTGGGAATATTTCTAGCTTTATCTCCAATTTGTTTTCTAGCAATCTTCATATAATCTTATTTGGAGATGCAATATCTATTCCTCTGTCTAGATGCCTGAGTAAGTTTCCTTCTAGAGATATGTTCTTATTTAAAAAGTCAGTGTTTTATCTTTTTATTGAAAGATACACAGTACAAAGAAAAACTGGCACTAACTCTAGACATATTCATCAGAAACACAATCAGGCTATTATTTCAAAGACAAAGCTGAAATCCAAATGGATGTTCTACAGACCAGCACTTGCCAAGACGTGTTGAAAGTCCGCTGAACATTACTCTGGACTGAAGTAGCAATGCCTGTGCTTGTCAAAAAGATAAAAAGTATGTCAAGGTGCATTTTTATTGGATTATTTCTTAAGCACAGGTAGTAAAATGATTGTGCTGTGTGCTCAGTCATGTCAGTTGTGTCCAGCTCTATGCAGCCTCATGGACTGTAGCCTGCTAGGCTCCTCAGCCCATGGGATTCTCCCAGCAAGAATGCTGGAGTGGGTTGCCATGCCCTCCTCCAGGGTATCTTCCCAACCCAGGAAACGAACCTGCACCTCTTGTGTCTCCTGCACTGAGCGGGCAAATTCTTATACCAAGTGTGTCACCTGGGAAGCCCATTACTTACATGAGGCACTGGATATGAGCGCATGAAAGAGGCTTTTAAATCCACCACCACTCCATGAGCTAGTGCTTCAGTCTCATTTTCAGAACTTCTGAGTCATTCATTTCAAGGGAAACAAGCTATGCCATTTAAAAATTCAATTCACTTTCCTACCATTGCTTTCCTCTGCTGCTTACACATTTTAAATGTTTTATTTGTACCAAACACAAACTCTTAAAAACAGAGTTTACGCATCACTTAAGAGAGAGAACCTCAATCATAAAACTACACTTTCTCACTCATTTTGGCAGCTTGATTTCTGGGAAGCGATCTCATCTAGGCTGGCTAATTACATGTCCTTAAGTATCTGGCATAAGATAATTGCTTTTTTCTGGTGTGTGGAAGAAAATCTAATCTTTAGGACAGCAGCCTCTCACACTTGCTCTAAGTCTGAATGCCAAGTTTGCTACCAATTCATCTACTCACTCAGCACATGCTTACTGAGAGCCTACTGGCTCCCAGGCACAAAAACGGAATTGAGTACCAAGTACTATGACCGAAATACTATGAAGGAAGCTTGACGTGGAGGATACAGTGGCTCTAATCTAAGGCTTCTCCTATCCTGGCTGGCTCTGAACCCCTCCAGCATGTGAGTGCTTCAAAGACAAAGTGAGGGACTTCTCTGGTGGTCCAGTGGTTAAGACTCCACGCTTTTCATGCCCGGGAAACGGGTTCTGTCTCTGGTCTAGGAAGGTCCCACATGCTGCTCAGAGCAGCTAAGCCCGGGCTCCGCAACTGCTGAGCCTGCATGCTAGACTCTGTGCTCCCCAACAAGAGAAGCACTGCAATGAGAAGCCTGAGCACCACCACTAGGCAGTATACCCCACTTGCCACAACTAGAGAAAGCCCACGCGGCAACGAAGACCTAGCATAAACAAAAAAAGACGAAGTGGGATCCTAGTTAAAGCAGCAAAGTAAAAGTCTTAGTCGCTCAGTCAGGCCCGATCCCTGACTGCAACCCCATGGACTGTAGCACGCCAGGTCCCTCTGTTCATGGAATTCTCCAGGCAAGAATACTGGAGTGGCTTCTCCAGGGGATCTTCCTGACTCAGGGGTCAAATCTAGGTCTCCCACATTGCAGGCAGATTCTTTACAGTCTGAGCACTTATATCTATTCTTTTTCAAATTCTTTGATTGAGGTTAGTACAGAATATTGAGTAGAGTTCTCCATGATACACACTAGGACCCTGTTGGTTACCTATTTTATATATAGTAATGTATACATGTCGGTCTGTGGGGCTTTTTATTAAAAAATATATATATATTTTAAAGGAAGATTCGGAATCTGCCTCCTCTCTTCATTATAATAACAGGGTCTGCCCTTCAGTGAGAGTAGTTTCTGTGAAGGGTGGGGGATGGGTCCCTCCAATGACCAACACTTTCTTTTTCAGGATTTTAAGAAACTTGGGAAACTACCTTTGTTCTCTAATACTTGATAGTGTTGTCCTTGGGCTTTAAATGAAAAAGCAAAATCCATATGTATATGGTGTGTGGGGTGTGTGTGAGTGTCTGTGTTTGACTTTCTAGGTGTCACTCAGAGCAAACCCCACAACCACACACTCTAAGATCCCAAGGTGAGATAATTAGCCAGGCTGCATCCGTGTGCGTGATGTTCCTGCAGACACCGATTCTCTATAATTTGCTACACCAGCTGGGGACCTTGCAACTGCACACTCAGACCGTATACCATCAGACTGTCTGGACAGGGGCTTCGGGAGCTGCGCATTTCTTTAACAGGTGTTCCCATTGAGGTTAACACCCTTCTGTGAGAGAGTCACTGCTCTAAGCTATCGTTATACATATGCATATTCAGTTCAGGTATTTCAATTTTAGATACTGAGGATAAGAAAGGATATAGGCACAGTCCAATTTTCTCCTATGATTCTTGCATTAACTAAGTAACTGGGGCAAAAAGTCTTATCTTTCACTCCCAGTACACACACACACACACACACTCACACACACAAGTCATCTTTATGCTCTCAACTTCTAAATTTGTTTCCAAGTTGACAAGCACATAAAGACTTACCTGAGGGAGGCTCTGATTCTTTAGTTGAGGTTTGCAATGACATAGCATCCAAAAGCTAAATCAAAAACAAACTTTCTTTTCAAATATTGGGAACAGTTAACACGTTTCTTTGTAGGCTTCCTTGGCTCAGAAACTCTGAAAATAATTATCACCAGTGTTGCAAATGAAGACTGTCTGAGTATGTGCTTTTGACCAACCAGTTCCTTCAGTGGGCAGTAGTTAGAGGTCTCCAACTGACACCCATCTCTTGAATATATTTATTTTAAAATTATATGGTCCTTTATTTGAAAGTTATTGATTTGAAATTTTATACTATCTTACATTTATGGTAAACTGCATGCACACTTATGGGAATAAACTAGTGAAAGAGAATCAAGATTAAAATCAAGAAAGAATAAAAATGAAGTGTACATCTCACTCCAGTTCAGTTCATCTCAGTTCAGTCGCTCAGTCGTGTCTTTGCGACCCCATGAATTGCAGCACGCCAGGCCTCCCTGTCCATCATCAACTCCCGGAGTTCACTCAGACTCACGTCCATCGAGTCAGTGATGCCATCCAGCCATCTCATCCTCTGTCGTCCCCTTCTCCTCTTGCCCTCAATCTTTCCCAGCATCAGAGTCTTTTCCAATGAGTCAATTCTTCTCATGAGGTGGCCTAAGTACTGGAGTTTCAGCTTTAGCATCATTCCCTCCAAAGAAATCCCAGGGCTGATCTCCTTCAGAATGGACTGGTTGGATCTCCTTGCAGTCCAAGGGACTCTCAAGAGTTCTCCAAAACCACAGTTCAAAAGCATCAATTCTTTAGCACTCAGCTTTCTTCACAGTCCAACACTTACATCCATACACGACCACTGGAAAAACCATAGCTTTGACTAGACAGACCTTTGTTGGCAAAGTAATGTCTCTGATTTCCAATATGCTATCTAGGTTGGTCGTAACTTTCCTTCCAAGGAGTTGTCTTTTAATTTCATGGCTGCAGTCACCATCTGCAGTAATTTTGGAGCCCAAAAATTAAAGTCTGACACTGTTTCCACTGTTTCCCCATCTATTTCCCATGAAGTGATGGGACCAGATGCCTTAGGATCTTCATTTTCTTTTCCTTCCACTAATGATCCACTTCCTATGTCCACATGTAACAATGATGCTCAGGAAAGTGCCCTTTATAACTCTGAAAATATTGCTACTGCCGTTTGGACAGAACAGGGCTTTCCTGGGTGGCTCCAATGGTAAAGAATTCACCTGCAATGCAGGAGACCCAGGTTCAATCCCTGGGTCAAGATCCCCCTGGAGAAAAGCATGGCTACCCACTCCAGTATTCTTGCCTGGAAAATTCCATGGACAGAGGAGCCTGGCAGGTTACAGTCCATGGGGTCACAAAGATTCAGACACAATTGAGCACTAACTAACTAACTAACTAAAACTTTGGACAGAAGATCTCTTCCTCCCCACATTTCCTACCCTCCACCGCTTCTCTCTTCCCATAAATGTTACCATCACATGGAATGCAGTGAATCCATGGCAGTAATCCATCTGAGAAATAGCAAGGGACTGAATAAAGGCAGTGAAGATGGGGAGAGAAGGAGGTGACAAAGTCAGGAAACAGCAGAAAGGTGGAACCCCTAGGGTGTAGTGATGAATGGGAATTAAGAGATTCAGGAAGATGGAGGGGGTCACAGATAACACATAAGCTTCTGATTTGAATTCCAAGACAACAGAGCTGCAAAGTCATCTGGGATGACTTCCAAAGTCCAGGGATCAAGGAGGTAAAACATATTAGTAAAACTTTTGAGTAGGGATGGGGTGGCCTTACTGGTGGTCCTATGGTTGAGACTCCCAGAGATTTGATCTCTGGTCAGGGAACTAGATCCTGTGTGCTGCAACTAAGATCCAGGACAGCTAAAAAAATTAATAAATAAAAAGGTGAGAGGCCAGAATGGTGAAAATGATGGGAGAGAAGAGAAGGTACATAAAGGGAGCAGCCCCACCTTGTTCCAACCAGTTGCTGCCGTTGTAGAACAAAAACCAGTGCCTTCTATACCTTCCAGTTTTCAAGACAACCCCCAAAATCTTAGTTTTCCTACAAAAAGTCTGAACTTAAAATCAGGAAAATTAATTTTTAATAAGTTGTTCATTTTTATTTTAAAATGTGGATTTTTAAAAAATTTAGAAATACCATACCAATAAAATAAAATCTAGGTGAGGAGGTGTCTAGATATACCTCAGAGTTTCCAGTTTTGAGCCTCCACAATAGATGGTGCTGCAACCTACCAAGACAAGAAAGCTTTCTCTCTCTAAATGATGGATCCCAGATACCTCTAATTCTTCTCTTCTGCCTCTAAGACTGCTTGCAAGCTTGAGATCTTACTACTCTGTGATTGTTGTCATGGTCCCGAGCAGCACCAGCTCCCTACACTCTTCATCTGTGTGCAATTCTGTTGCTTTAGGATGAGCCATTCCCTCTCCTTTTTCTCTTCTTATTAGACTTCTCTCCTGAGATAACATAATCTAGGATGTGATTTGACATTTATCTTGTTAAGATGAACAATGAATAATTTGGATGCCAATCAAGTGTAGAAAAAGTCCACATTTTTCAAATTAGTCAAGTAACTGTCAAATCACTTCATTTTACTTTTCAGATATAGTTCAAGCTATGAGAATCCCCCGAGTTTTAAATTCTGAGTGCTTTTTAACGGTCTTTTGAAAACTAAACCAAAATGAACTTGATCTTGAAAGTGATACTCTTGTTCGAAAAACTTTTATTGAGGCCTATTAAATGTAAGTCCCTGTGCCTACACATAGGAATTGAACAGTGTGAAATCACCTACAAGCTAGGAGCCGAGAAATGCACTCTCAGTTATAATCTAAGGTAGAATAAAATCAGGTTAGAACCTATAAGGGGCTTCCCAGGTGGCTCAGCGGTAAGGAATCTGCCTGCCAGTGCAGAAGACACAGGTTCGATCCCCTGGAGTAGGAAGTAGCAATCACTCCAGTATTCTTGCCTGAAAAATTTCATGGACAGAGGAGCCTAGGGGGCTACAGTCCACGGTGTTGCAAAGAGTCAGACACTACCGAGCAACTAAGAAGCACAGAACCCGAAAAGGTTTGTTCCTCTATGGGAAAAGGATCTTAAAAAGAGTGGATATAGAACAGATTCACTACGCTGTACACTTAAAATTAGCACATTTTAAATCAACTATACTCCAATAAAAGTAGAAAATAAAAAGTTTGTTCCTTTTTAAGAAAAATCAAATGACTGGAAAAGAGACTATAAAATAACACCATTCGAAAGAGATCAAAATGTATGAAATAAATGGAAAGATTTGCCAAGCTCATGGACTGACTGGGAGACAGAGTTGTTAAGATGTCACTTCTCCCAAAACTAATCTGCAGATTTAATCAGTCCAATCAAAATCCCAACACGCTTTTCTGTAGAAATTGATGAACTGATTCTAAAATGTACATGGAAATGAGAAGAACTGTAATGGATAAAACAATTAGGAAAAAAGCTAAAGAAAAGTTGGAGAATTTGTTTTATTTCAAGATTTAATATAAAGCTACAGTAGTCAAGGCAGTGTGGAATGTTAACACCATACTCATTGGTGGAACAAAGAATAGAACACAGAATTCAGAAATAGAGCCACAATTTTATGTCAATTGGTTTTTAACTAAGTTTCCAGAATAATTCAATGGGAAAATAATAGTCTTTTCAATAAATAGTGCTGGAACACTGGGTATATAGTTTGAAAAACATTTTACTTTAAACCTTATCATCAATTCAGTTCAGTTCAGTTGCTCAGTCGTGTCTGACTCTTTGCAGCCCTATGGACTGCAGCATGCCAGGCCTCCCTGTCCATCACCAGCTCCCAGAGTTTACCCAAAGTCATGTCAATTGAGTTGGTGATGCCATCCAATCATCTCATCCTCTGTCATCCCCTTCTCCTCCCACCTTCAATCTTCCCCAGCTTCAGGGTCTTTTCAAATGAGTCAGCTCTTTGCATCAGGTGGCCAAAGGACTGGAGTTTCAGCTCCAACAGCAGTCTTTCCAGTGAATACCCAGGACTGATCTCCTTTAGAATGGACTGGTTGGATCTCCTTGCAGTCCAAGGGACTCTCAAGAGTCTTCTCCAACACCACAGTTCAATATCCATTAGAATGGATAAATTTCAATAAATGGATAAATTTTAAAATAAAAAAAGAATGATTTTAACTGTTTGCCAGTCACTGAGAGTGAACACAGACTTTTTTAAAAATTAAACTCAAAGTTTCATTTTTTTAATTTAAAATAAAACATTTTTTAAAATCTGCAATGGCAGATTTTTAAAAGAAGAAATAACTAAAGCAACTGATCACATGGTAAGTTTGACACGCCTGGAGCACACAAACATTGAGGTACTCACATGCAGACAGAGAAGGCGTCAGAACTGCAGACAGAAACTCAGCAATAACTGATACCCAGATGAGAGACAAAGTCCTGCAATTGGATAAGTTTTCCGAAGCAGAGCATGTGTCTTGAAAACAGATGAGATGAAACCCAGAACAAAACCATAGGGAACATCACCACAGAAGGGACAGATGGAGAAAGAAAAGTCCAGGAGATAGAGTACAAACGCTTGAGCGAAACAGGCAGAGGAAAAGTTTTTGGGGGAAATCTTAGAGGGAACGGACAACAGAATCTAATACTGTAGACACAACACGTAATATGAGAGCTGAAGAGTTTCTTGGATTTGCATCTAAAAGTTAGTACTGACCTTAACAGATATGATTTCATGGGAGTGGTAAGAGCAACCGTAAAATAGCTGTGAAATAAGAAATTCATGGAGACGAGGAAGGGTCATAAAGGAGTCGGACCATTCTCCAACAATCTTCACTGCCAAGATAGTTAGATAGAAACTGAGCAGGGAGGAAAATGACTACAGATTTAAGAAAGTGCTCTTTTTAGCGCTTCTTTAATATGGTAAAAGTCACATAATATAAAACATACTATTTTAACGATATTCAACTATACAGTTTAGTGGCACTAAGTACATTCTCATGACTGTGCCACTCTCACCACGTCCATCTCCCAAATTTTTCACCTTCCTAAACTGAAAGTCTGTCCCTGTTAAACACTAACTTCTCGTTCACCCCCACCCCCGCACCTCCTCCCCCTGCCAGTCCTTGGCACCTACCAATGTACTAAGAAAGTGCTTATTTAAAAAACAAGAAAAATAAGCAAGTTTTTATGCTTTATGAGAGTATATGAGGACTAAGAAGTAACAACTAAAACTAACAATACAAGAGAGAAAGCAGTGAAGACACAGGCTTCCTGAGGGTTAGGGGGATGCTCCATGCAAAATCAGAGACAATCTACATAAAAGAGGCAAGTGCATTTGGAAGACACATGGCAAGAAGCTAAAGGAGAACTGTCTTGGAGAACGCCTATCAGTGAAGCCTGTGTGGTCCTCTAGGGGGATGATGGACTGGGCTAAGGATATGAGATGATCCCAGCAGCTCCCATTCTGTCTTATTCCCACATCTTCTCTAGGGAGTATGAAGCTAAAAACACAAACATATTCTACATGAGGGACAAAATAATTTCTTCTTACCCCATCTCTAAGCAGATCTCCTGGGATGATCTAACTCCTTAGGGAGCTCACTGTGGGAGTGGGCATGGCAGAGAACGTGGTGGGCTCACGGGAGCCAATGCTCGAGCCATCAGGTGCATCTGGGTGACCAGCTGCTTCCCCCAGTCCCCTCCAAGAGTGCTTCCCCCTTCCTTCCTGCTTCGCTCCCACTATCCCTCAGCCTCCTCCATCAAGGCTTCCAAAGCAAGTCAGTTCCCCATTCACAGTGCTCGGCGCTCTGACAGCTGTCTCCATCCACAGGCTCCTTTCTCCCTCTCTGCCTTGTCCTCTGACTCTCTCTCCAGCCTTTTCCACTTGTTCGAGGAACCCTACCCTCCTGGGTAGCCTGTGAGTGTCCCAATCCAAACACATCTACATCTTACCTCCTCTAATTGGCTCTGCCACACACAGAAGGGTTGAAGATTAATCTACAAAATCTACCCCAAATAAAACAACAATCGATGGCTGTGCACGTCATGCCCAAGTCCTCTTTTCTAGCAATATCTTATAACATTATGAAGCACCTTGCTATCTGCAGTTATTATAAATTACCTCTGTGATTTTTAATTTGGAGCACTAGATCCAGGTAGATAAATAGCCCATTTCCTTCAACCATTATCAAAATGTTCCCTTATTTTCTTTATCTGAACACTCCACTAAGGCAGCCAAATTATAGCTCCAAAAATAAGAAGCCAAGTACATGACAATCCAGAAACTGAGAAGAAAAATAAATTCTACCTCAGAAATGCAATTTAACACAGCCCAACAACAACACACAAAAAGAAGACCATTAATAAAAACTGAATCCCTACACAGTATGTGTGTACACACATATTCGTTTCTCATTTAATCCATGCAACAAGCTAGTGTGGTTCGTTTTGTTTTCCCCATTGTGCAGATGAGAAAAATAAGGTTTAGAGACTGACTTTCCCAAGTTTACACACTCGATAACAAAATGGAAATTAAAATTAGTATTTTGTGACCCTAAACTCTTAACAGCACAATAATTGTTCTCCTGCATGAAACTGTGTGTCTTGTTAGGTTCTAGGATTTCCACTGAGGTATTTCTTGGCATTCCTCTTCCACTAAATGTATAATCAGATAACAATCCTAGAGTAGAAAAAAGAAAACATATAATTTGACCTTACTGTTCTCCTTCAATTCCATTTTGTGCCACACAAGATCACTTCTCCTAGATTGATTTTTACGAGGTTCACACACATAAAAATAACATTTTTGTCTAAGCTCTAATATCTGAGAAATGGAGTATTTCCTGCCATATCTGTAAATAAGAATGTCACAGTCATCAGCAATTCCAGCCTTTCAGGGCACTCAGGAAGGAGAAAAATACCAGCGATCTAACAGCCACCAGGTTACAGCCACGTCCTACGGTGAACCCAAGGGAGCTCAGGATGTGAAAATACACAGGATACTGGCTCCAGAGAGTTGAGATGCATATGACAGGAATGATTTCAGTGACCCACACTCTTGCATCTTCCTATACATAGAAAATTGTTCAATTCCTTAACTTGGAGTATCTGGTTTCCTTTAATTCACAATAATCTCTTGATGTTCAGGCTCCCTGCCCTTTGTTGTAAAACATCTCTGTAACCTGACTCTTCCCATTGCCTCCTCGGAGCAGTTCTCTCAGGGTCACAGGAGATGCTGTCTCTCGGACCTAAAGTCTTAAAAACTCCCAGTGAATAGAACGTAACTCTCAACTTTCAGCTTGTGACTATTTTTTAAGTTGACATGTCTATATACAACAAAGTAGATACCAAGAGAGTAATGTGTGAGAAGTGAGCATCTGCAGGGTTTAGCTCTTTCTCTATAAAATTTTATGACAACAGTTTTGACTTCTGATGTCCACCCCACGATCACATGAGCTATGGGTGATGTAGCCACAAGAGGAACATGTTTTACAAAAACAACTTTCCTGAGGACCTATCATGTGTAAAGCTTGTGCTGTGGGTCGTGTGCAGAGGGTCCCCTCCAGAAGTAGGGTACCTGGAGCCATAGATTTCATGTCAGTGATTTCTTGTTACCCAAAACCCATTTTGATTTCCTCTTCTAGCATTGCCTCAATGGTGGAAACTGCCTCCTTGGTGGATGTCTTCATTCGTTCAGTTAATACTTTTGATCGCCTTTTCTTCAGGTCCTGCAGGTGGGATCTAGAATTTGATTTTAGAAACCACCCAAAACAAATCAAAGTCAAGTGATTAAATACAGTTTAGGTTCAAAGAGGCAATACAACTTTTTAATATGACTGGTTCTCTGGAGTGGCTGTTAAATTCCTCCAATGTTAATCCCATTCCAAAGTCATTTCAAAAGTCAAACAGCCAAAGGATCTGTTTGGCTGATCTCTATCTTCTTTCAATCTGAGTCGCAATGTGACTTGCTTTATTCATGGTCTAATTACCTGTGCTTAACACTAAAATGTGGCTTCCCCAATGGCTCAGTAGGTAAAGCATCCGCCTGGAATGCAAGAGACTCAGAAGACCATGGTTATCCCTTGGAGGAGGAAACAGCAACCCATTTCAGTATTCTTGCCTGGAAAATCCCAATACTAAAATGTGTATTTCCCTTCCTGGCTCTTTTAATATTTCCTCATTGTCTTTCTCTCTTGCTTGCTTTCTCTCTGTCTCTGTGATACATTTTCTATTATTTAAACTCAGTTTCCGGCAACTCTGTACCCGGTTCCTTTTTCTTCCAAGGGGTTTATTTTGCTTCCTGACTGTTTGAGGATGACAATGTGCCAGAATTCATGCTCCTTAGAATGTGGATTTATTACATCACAAGTCATCTTCCCGGGAACTTTGCTTACTGCCTCTCTGCCAGGATGCTTTTTCTGCTCCAGTCTGAAGAAAATGCTTTAGTAGTGGTCCTTCACAGCAACATGCCCAGCTCACAGAGTCCTATCTCGCAAAGCCCGCGCTTTACACTGTAACCGAAGAGGGGCAGGTCTGCCGTGCTCTGCTGTGACTCCAAACATCAGAAGTGTGAGAATATGGTGCTTTTACTCTGAAGCATTACACAATCCCAAGAACGAGGAACTTCCTTCTACCCCCTACTGCTATTTTATCGCTACAGAAGAGAAGAGCAGAGAAAACAGTTTCCATAATAAAGTATGTGTGTTTGGGTGGTGGGAAGGGGAAGCAAGAAAAAGAACGGGCACCTGAATGATATGGTTGAATTTAAGCATCTTCCATCCTGGAAATGATAGGACACTGAGAAGACATTTTAAAATCCCTCCTTTGGGCTCCCAGAATACATAAGAACTGAGTAAAATACTACTCATCATCAGGGTTTTACAAGCCACATTTGTTGGTCTCTAGAATGAATCTCTTCTGTCTGATGTCAAGGACCTTAGGATTAGAAGGCAAGGTCTTGATACTAACCTGGGAACCCGAATTCTCTGGGTTAGCTGCTTTAAGAGAAGGTTCTCTTCTCTTTTTTTGAATCTGATTACAAGGGCAGCTTTTCTCCAGAAGATAACTGTAAAAATCTACTAGTTCCTGAAATATTTAAAGGATCATGAAAAGATGAATCCTTTGCAACCCGCTAGCAACTGTTCAAATACAAAGAAATGAACACAAAAATGTATGACCTGTAGCCCCAGGGTAGACAAGGAAAAGGTGGTAGGAAGAGATTCTGGCTGATTGGGGCACAAAAATAGACCCACCTGTCCCCGCCTCATTCCATCAGTCAATCGATCAACACACATTTCATTCAGCACCATGTACACCCCAAGTACCCAGGCAGGTGCTAGGGAATGGCCTCGGTTTCCTTTCCTCTCTCTCCTGACATTTAAAAAGCCTCAGAGAGGACTTCCCTGGTTGCACAGTGGTTAAGAATCCACCTGCCAGTTTGGGAGGTTCAGTCCCTGGTTCCAGAAGATCCCACATGCCTCGCAACAACTACTGAGCCACAATACTATAGCACCTATAGCCCTTGCTCTGCAACAAAAGAAGTCCCGGCTTGCTGCAACTAGAGAAAGCCAGTGCAACCAAAAGTGTATAAAACTATACATAAATATGCAGATGCAACAAGAGAAACTAACTCAGAGCAAACAGTAATTGTTCCAACTGAAACAAACCGAGCCTGATAGGGTAGCGGGATTCTCCTTAGAGACGTGTGAGATGATCTGGTTCTGCCTGGTTATGTCTGGGTGGTCATTTGGACGCTCTGAGCCTCGGTTTCCCATCTTCAGAATAAAGATTGAAATAACTTATCCCCAAGTCCCCATTCAGTCTTCAGCTGCTACTTTTGCAAGATTCCAAGGGGCCTTTGGGGGAATGCACCCCATGGTGCAGTCATTCACACCAGGGTCTCAGCCTCCAGTCTCCCGTTACGAGTTTCAAGTCTGTTCCAGAGTGATCCCAGGTATGCCTGTGCTAAGATACAGCAAGTATTCTCTCCCCTTAAGCCCGGAGTGTCCGTGCAATCCTTTCGCGCTGAGCGCTACTGTGTAGTTGCTGCCTTTCCAAACCCCAGGCAGCAGGGGGAACCCTCGTTCCTATTGGGTGAGTGGTTGGAGGCATCACCAGCTCTCCAGCAGCGTCCCTGTGAAAAGCCTAAAACGTCAACGGGGAAGCGTCCTGCTTTTCTGGCTAGATGTCAGTCTAGCTCCTTCGGGCTGTCTGGGGCGTTCTGTCGCCGCAGCCCCGCGCTCCGCTTCCCCGCCGGATGCGGGGCTGCCCCTGCCCGGGAGGCAGGCGGAGCGCAATGCTGCTCCGCGGGCACTCGTGTGCGTGTCCGCTGCTGGCGCGCTACTCTTCCCCGGTGCCCAGACCTACGCAGGAGAGCGCTGCCCTCTAGTGACCAGAGTGGAAGACGCAATGCCGCCCGAGCTCAGAGGAGCCCTGTGGCGGTGGTCCACGCAAAGGTCTAAGGGCAGAAGGCGGTTTGGCTGGGAAAGCACTGGGATTCTTTCTCCGTCTGCCAGCTTTGGTACTCTGTGACTTCCCTCTAGGACCAGGATTGATAGATAGGTACATGGATGGATGGAAGGATGTATGGATGGATAAGTAAACAATAAACGAAAGATACGTTAATGATAGACAACCTAAAGGTATATGGATTAGAAGCACGTTCTTAAGGCTTGCTAAGGCTAAGTGCTTTGGTCCATTATTTCATTTGTGTCTCTCCGGAACCCTATGGATAGCCTTCGGCCCTATTTTGTCCCATTACCTCCGTACCAATTTTCCAAATGGGGACACTGACAAGGTAAATGGTTGCATCTTGGTAATCCTCCGCAGAGCCAAGGTGGCTAGCGGGCCTCAGTTGAGAGACAGCCCGCGCCTCCGCCATCGGCGCTCCGCCCCCTCTCAGCCAAGCCGAGGTACGCGCCCCAAGCGCGGGACGCCCTGGGCACCGAGTCCTCCCACCTCGCTCTCTCGCCATCACAGTCTCAGGTTTTCCCCAGAAGATAACTGCAAAAATCTACTAGTTCCTGAAATGGATGGTCCTGAGACCATCCCAACCCCGTACCCCCTCTCACTAGCCTAAATCCCCCAGGACACTCTGGTCGGACAGAAAGTCGTTCCCGAAGCTTGGGAACTTGGCAACCGCGTGCGCGCTTGGCAAGGGGGTCTCAGTAATACAAAAAGGGAAAGGGCCCTCCGGAGATGTTAAGATCCCCGGAAAGTTTCAGTCATTCCCTTAACCATTAACTGAGCGCCTACTACGCGCCTTGCTGTCAGCAAGAAGTCTAGTGCGTTGGGGACAGATGGGTGGACAAGTGACGACATTCCGGACGGCTGTGCCCGATGCCCACCCGGACGGCGGGGGCGTTCCAGGAGGAGGCGGGGCGGGGTAGTCTCAACACTTACTCCTAGGGTCTCCAGCACATTCGAGAATCTAAATCAATCTATCTACCCGCTAACTCCCACCTGGGCTCTGATGCTAAGCGCGCTCCCCGCGGAGGGCAATTGCGGTGACTTTACGCGGGGGGACTTGATTTCATCGCACCCTCTCCCCAACTTTCCTAACTGCCTCGGTGTGTCACCCGGCCGAGGGGTGCGCCGCCACGCTGGTCCCCCGCCCGGGCCCGGACCCTCTTCCGGCGGGGGCGGTGCGCGGCCGGCGTAGGGCCTGCGTCAGCGGCAGCCCGCCGGCGATTGGGGCGCGCTCCCCTCCTGCGCTCCGGGACGAATTATAAAGTGGCTCCTGCCGCCGCAGCCTGGACGGCGAGGGAGGCTGGCGAGGCCGGAGACCCGTCTCTGCGCTACAGCCGCGGCGACGCCGAGGACCGCGAGGGTGAGGCCCGCCCGCTTTCGTGGCTCTACCCCCACCGAGTCGCCCCGGACCCGGTTTCCCCGACCGACCTGCGTGCCCCGAACAGCGGCAACGTGAGTGAACTCAGCCGAAGCCCACCTTGCTGCGTGGGTTTGGGGCGCTCAGCCAGCTGCGTTTTATTCCTCGTTGCATTGCATGGGGGCCTCCAACTTTCTTCCGCTCCTTGTATGTGACCCGGGTCAATGTCGCCAGGCCCCGGGCTCCCGGGCTCTCGAATTTGGTCTCCGTAGTCCCCTCCAGAATCCTGCCCTGCAGAGAGCCAGTGCCTGGGGCCGACCCGGGCTCCGGGCCACGGGGACCACTCCGGGCCACGGGGACCACTCGGGAAAGGAGATCGGAGCGGTCCCCCGGGCGGGCGGGGGAGGGCAGGAAAGAGGGTCCCGTGAGCTCTGGTTCGATGAAGCACCCTCATCCCAGTTGCGGCTGCCCGGCTCGGAGTCCTTCCCAGGGCCCCGCTGGGCGCGCGGACAGGCTCGGAGCTCTGTGCGCTCTCCCCGCAGCCCATGGCGCGGTTCCTGGGACTCTGCACTTGGCTGCTGGCGCTCGGCCCCGGGCTCCTGGCGACCGTGAGGGCAGAATGCAGCCAGGACTGCGCCACGTGCAGCTACCGCCTGGCGCGCCCGACCGACCTCAACCCGCTGGTGAGTGTTCCGCGCGGTGCGGGCGCAGCTAACCCGGACCCTGCGCGCACAGCCCGGGTGACCCAGGTATCCCGACTGCTCCCCGAACGCTGACCAAGGTCCTGCTTTGGTTCTGAGTTTCGGGTCCCCGCGACTAGCTAGGGACCGAAAGGGCGGCGGTGTCGCCGCACAAACCTTGTTCGTTTTCACCCCGGGGAGGTGGGCGCCCCGCTGGTGCGCGCTCTCTCTCTTCAGGACCTTGGAGAGCTCCGGCTGTCCCCTCACCTGCCCCAGGGAAGATGCTCAGTCACCCACCTGCTCACATAGCCCACCTAGGGCCCCTTCCGCACACAAGCATCTACCCATCCTTCCCGCAAATAACAGTGATTTATAATCTCGCCATCTTTCTTTGAATTTAATTTCTCTAGCCCTTTTAACCTCAGGTCTCTCAGACCATGGCCCTCACTTGTGGGGAGGGGTGGCGGGGGGAGGCGCGGGGACGGGACGGTGTGGATAAAGGGAGAGGAGGCAGGGAGAATGCAGTGGACAGGAGAGATGGGTCGGCGACTGTTCTGCAGGTGAGTTCCCCTGGAATTCAACTTCTGTCCTGCCTAGAAGGTACTATCGTTAATAGTGAATTTTATTATTTAAACTAGTAAGACAACAGTTTAATCTGGCTGTGAAAGGGGCACAGGAAAGGTGGCCGAGTCCAAAGAGGTGGCCTATGATCCAAAGATAAATTATACAGGGGCTTGGTGTGGTTGGGGGAAAGGAATCTAAGTGCAAAAGAACCGTCATTCTAATGGTAATGCTCCTAAATCACTCTTGCTGCCCCCACTGACTCAGAATCGCTGAAGTGGGAGCCCAGGAAGCTTCATTTTAACTAGCTCCCCCAAGGGTTCATTTGCACTGTCTTCTCAATTTGTTGAGATTCTGTGATGACTTAAAAAGTTGGGTAGAGCATATGTATTAATCCAAAGAGACAAGTACCTCTCCAGACCTTCTGAAGCAATTCTCTTACCTAGAGACACAAAACAGGGACAATCACTAAGGGAAGGATTCTACGGAACCCAAGACAGTATGTTTCAGGTTAAATGTTTGTTCCATTTGGATTGCGCCATCCTCTCCACTTGACAAATAGGTCTTTATATTTAAAGTCTGAGAAAAAATGTTGCATCTTTAGTAGAGGTGACAATCCCCTGCATCCATATTTTTCTTTCTTATTTGTGTTTTACTGATTGGTTTTCTCTTGGGACTTGCATATAGAATAGTTACTTTGTCTGTGACAAATGGCTTGTTAACCACTATATTGTTAGAATTACGGCAGCTCTGGAATTTTAGCTTGGATGAAAAAGACAAATTAAAAAAAAAAAAGAAAAAGAAAAGATACATGAGAAATAAGCTTGCCTAGCTAGAACTATGTAGTAAAATCAAGTAACAAATAATTGTGGAATTTGCACCATGTGAAAGACACTTGCACTTCATTCTATGATGGATTAAAAATATGAGCAGCCATGCCATGACTGATGTCCAAACTGAATTTACTCTCCAACACAAAGTATGAAAAATAATATAAGAAAATGTATAGATGGCTGTAGGAATATCAGTTTCCCAGGTGGATATTACCTTCCCAGTGGCAGGTAAATCGCCTGCCAATGCAGGAGATGCAGGTTCAATCCCTAGGTCAGGAAGATGCCCTGGAGGAGGAAATGGCAGCCTGCTCCAGTATTCTTGCCTGGGAAATCTCATGGACAGAAGAGCCTGGTGGGCTACAGTTCATGGGGTTGCGAAGAGTCTGACATTACTGAGCATGAGAGAGAGAGGCTGTAAGATATAAATTAATATCACTTCTGTACTAATGACTGTTATTCTAGTTATTTGACATTATTTAAGAAATGCCAATATTAAAATAGCCTTTGGTAATAGTATACAAAATATTCAACATAAATTTTTGGCAAATGGAGTGTTTAAATTTCACTTTAGGATGGAAATAGTCTTGAAATCTGAACATCTTAAATTTTTAATAATGATTAGGTTTCTTAATCAGAGATAAAAATAAAACAGGACCATTATTTTTATTAGATCTATAGATTTTTATTTTTGTATTTATTTAATTTTCTTAGACACAAAACTTAAATAATTAGTAAGAGCTGATTAACTATATACCAGAATTTTGTTGCACTAATAAAATGCTTCTTTTCTTTGTGAAAAATAATATGTATATATTTCATATTAAGTAATATACCAATATATTTTAAATCTCAAGAAAGGGCCTAGTTTTTATGTCTAAATCAAGAGTTAGTAACTGAGTTCCATAAGTAGAACCATAAAAAAACTGAAATGCTAAGAAAAATATAGGTTAAAATTGAGTGGGAAAATATCTTTACAATATCACAATAGTACAGCATAGTACAGTCCGTTAAAACTCAAAGACAAATTCTAATTTGATTCAGTTAGTTCTCCACAATCTCCCCTTCTGATTTTCCTTCGATCTGCCTATTCAGTACAAATAAAATTTGTAAGAAAAATGAGATTATTAAGTGGGAGTTTCTTCATCAAAGCAAGCACAGAGTGGCCCAGTGGGGCGGGCGGTGGGGAGTGAAAATGTGTTTACTGAGTGAAATCAGAAAAGCCTCTTCTGTCATTAAATCAGATTATTTTCCCCAGGCTTGCACTCTGGAATGTGAGGGGAAACTGCCTTCTCTCAAGACCTGGGAAACCTGCAAGGAGCTTCTGCAGCTGACCAAACTAGAGCTTCCTCCGGATGCCACCAGTGCCCTCAGCAAACAGGAGGAGAGCCACCTGCTTGCCAAGAAGTACGGGGGCTTCATGAAGCGGTATGGGGGCTTCATGAAGAAAATGGATGAGCTGTACCCCCTGGAAGCGGAGGAAGAGGCAAATGGAGGTGAGGTCCTCGGCAAGAGATATGGGGGCTTCATGAAGAAGGATGCAGAGGAAGATGACGGCCTGGGCAACTCCTCCAACCTGCTCAAGGAGCTGCTGGGAGCTGGGGACCAGCGAGAGGGGAGCCTCCACCAGGAGGGCAGTGATGCTGAAGATGTGAGCAAGAGATACGGTGGCTTCATGAGAGGCTTAAAGAGAAGCCCGCACCTGGAAGATGAAAAAGAGCTGCAGAAGCGATACGGGGGTTTCATGAGAAGAGTGGGTCGTCCGGAGTGGTGGATGGACTACCAGAAAAGGTACGGTGGCTTCCTCAAGCGCTTTGCTGAGCCCCTACCCTCCGAGGAAGAAGGCGAAAGTTACTCCAAGGAAGTTCCTGAAATGGAGAAAAGATACGGAGGATTTATGAGATTTTAAGCCCCTTTCCCATCAGTGACCTGAAGCCCCACCAAGCCTTCCCCCACCCCCAGTGAGAGACTGCTGCGCTGGTGTGTTGTATCGTCTCGTGTCGCTTGCATTATATAGTTGACTTGAGAGTCCAGGTAATTAACTATACAAGCTGAAAGCTGTGATTCCAGGTTCTGTGTTCTGAGAATCTTTAAGCTTTTAAATATTGGTCTGTTGCAGCTGTCTTGTTTTCATGCTCAGTTTTTGTTATCACTTTGTCCTTTCTTTTTGACACAATGCCAATAAATGCCTACTTGTATGCAGATATAATAAACCCATTACCCCAACTGCATAACATTCTTAAGTTTCTTCTCCTTCAGAGGTCTCATTTGCCCTTCAGTTTCTGCAGCAAATCACAAACTCACAGACAGTGAAACCATCTGATTTTGACAGAAGCATTACTGGTCCCCTCCTCTTCCTACAGCTAAACCTGTAAAAACATTTTCCATTTGATTCCTTATATATGAAATGTTGGGCTTACCTGGTGGCTCAGCAGTAAAGACTCCACCTTCCAGTGCAGGAGATGTGGGTTCAATCCCTGGGTTGGGAAGATCCCTGCAAGAGGAAATGGCAACCCACTCAGTATTCTTGCCTGGGAAATCCAATGAATAGAGGGGCCTGGTGGGCTATAGTCCTTGGGGTCACAAAGAGTCGGACACAACTTAGCAACTGAAACAACAACAGCAATATGAAATCAAAGATGAGTGAACACATTGAAGCAAAACACAATGTATTGCGACTCTCATTTCGAATTCACATCCATAAAGAAAACAAAAGCCTAACCAACTATGCCCTTACGTATAAGAAAATCTACATTTTACATTCAGATGTGTATGTCTCTTTTCTTCAGCAAAGTATTTTTAGAAGTTAATTAAAAAAAATAGATAATTTAGCCCCATTTTACAAATAAGAAAAGTGGAGCCCAGAAAGATCTAGTCGTTGGCCCAATATTACCCAGGAGTTGAAGGACAGAAATGGAATCAAGACCCCAAATTTCTTGCTCCCAAGCAATGTCCTCTCCACTCCAGCTCCAGATCTCTCATCCAGATAGCCACAAGACTCGGAAGAACTGGAGATGCTATCTTGCTCAATGTCCACTCTACATCACAACTATCGTGGGTCTTCCGATATCTGATGAATGGATAGATGAGTGAATGGAGGGAGTGATTTGGTGACCACATCCCTGGGCAAGGTACTATGAATGTTTTGGAAAGCAAATTCGCATCACATAAGGGGTTTATGACTACTTCATTAATTAAGCCATTTGGAACAACATTCAGGTACCAAAAAATGTAACACGTCTGTGTGTTTCTAATTGAAACCACCTGCAGCTAAAGTCCTGTCCACTGAGTCATTTTCCCAGGACCCTCACTCATCCATTCCTTTGAGTTCTTCCCCCCAAGATCAGAGGTGAGCCACAGAGGAGCAGCCTCTGCTCTGCAGCGCAGTGCTGTGCAAGACCACAGGCTCCAATCCAGCAGGGCCATCGCACTCTGCATCCAGCCCCACCGGCTTCCCGGGACATCCCCACAGCCATGCATTGTCCTCCCAGCCAGTGCAAAGGGTCACAGGTCCCTGCTGCTCACTGAGCGCCCCCACCCCTGCCCGCTATCTATCTCCCTCATCCTTGACAGACTAAATTCTTCCAGGCCAGCGGCCCCCTCCTTCTGAGCTAGAGATGCAGATAATATAAGTGTGTGAAGCAGACTGGGAAGGAGCTGATAAACTGCAGCAGGCCTCTGGAAATCCACGCCTGGAGCAGTCAGACATGATGGGGCCGAAGCACATCAGAGATCCTGTGTCTCTATTCAGCCTGAGTCAATTTCTTCCCTGGGAACTGCCAGCCAGTATTGCCAGATTTTTCCAAAGAAATCTGAAACCTCCATCTTCACGACAACATCTCAAGTTTTTCATTTCAGCCATTGATTCCATTTAAACCCATGTGGCCCAAATAAAACCCACCTGTAGGTCAGATTTGAGAGACATGGGGCTAGTGCTTTGAGGAATAAAGAAGTCATTTAATTCTCTCCCCAGGAAGTAAGGATTGCCAAATCTGAGAAACAGAAATCCGGCCTACACCCAAGGATAAAAGTAGCATGTCTCTTCCCTTCCTGATAATAACCTAATTATTATGTTACAATAAAGCAATATGTGTACATACGTATCTCACCCAAGATGTTTGAGAAAATGTAATCAAATAGATACACTTTTTTCAAACCAGCCACCATTCTTTATGAGGAGCCCTTTTATTTCTGCTTGGGGTAGCTGTGTAGTCAGAGCTCAAACATTCAGAGTGGTTAACAAACCAATACATTCAGAGTGGTTAATAAACCAATGCCTGGCCTCTGCTTCACCATTTGGTGTCTCTGCCAAGGACCCAGTAATAGTGTAGCCAGCTTTCTTATTTGCTCACCCCTCACACCCGCTGGTGAGTTGAGGACCTAGAGGGCACGCCACAAACATTTAGCGGGGAAGGAACTGAGGCGAGAGAATAGAAGGGAAAGATCATGGGAAGAGATAACTCCTTCCCTTTAAGTGAATGTGGGGCCGCCAGCTCCTCTCAGAACATCACAGAAAGCAAGAAACCCACCCAGGCTGACCTTAACCAGTGAACAAGGGTGACTTTACACAAAATGGGACTCATGTGCCCCGGGGGCTCCCATGTCCCCAGATACCCCTGAGCTGTCCTACCTTCAGGCTGAGCTTCTGTCATCAGAATTTTGCAGCTTTATCTCTTAAAAGTTTGAATTTTCAAGACTCCTATTTAAATGCGCTGGGGTGCTTGCCTAAGAGACCCCTGGGATGCTCTTTTAAAACAGATCACTGTGCCCTGGCCATGGTGCCCAGCTTGCACTCAGCACAGGTGCTCTGGGTCCCCTAACCTCAACCTAGGGCGAGGGCAAGCCCAGACAAGGACTTAGGGTTGATGGGCTAGAGTCCAGGGTAAGATGAGCTCAAACTCACGGCTCACTGAGAGTCTCCGGGAAAGCTCTGTGCCTCTGAGAATGACCCCCACGTACTGCAGAGGGTGCTGCTGCTCCACCCCGTCCCTGTCCTGGCCCTCTTTTCCTCCTTCACCTCCCTTCCCTTCCCCAGTTCCACCTCCAAGCCTGAGTCCTGATCTGGGTTCCTCCTGGGTTTCCCAGGTGGCCCAGATGATAAAGAATCCACCTGCCAACGCACAAGACACGAGAGAGGCAGGTTCGATCCCTCCGTCAGGAAGATCCCCTGGAGAAGGGAATGGAAACCCACTCCAGTATTCTCGCCTGGAGAATCCCAGGGACAGAGGAGCCTGGTGGGCTGCATACAGTCCATGGGGTCACAGAGAGTCGGACACGACTGAGTGACTAAGCATGCATGCCGCTGGGTTCCTCCTAGGAGGTGATAAACTGTGACCTCCGGGGCCAGACTGCCTGAGTAGAAATCCCAGCTAGTGGTGTAAGGGGAAGCTCTCCTGCCACACTCTCCTTGTCTGAGCCTCATTAGGTGGTGGGAACAGGTTAACATAAGCTGCTTCAGCC
The DNA here is from genome assembly GCF_001704415.2 of Capra hircus. Lineage (NCBI taxonomy): Eukaryota > Metazoa > Chordata > Mammalia > Artiodactyla > Bovidae > Capra > Capra hircus. The sequence goes on from NC_030821.1 coordinate 58,533,788, forward strand.
TCGCCACCACAGAGGCAGCCTGGGCAGGATCAGCTACTGCCTTCTAAAGCCCCTCAGCTCTTACTAGTGGGTCTTGGCTTTTCTCTACCTCTTTCTGCCTCACCTAGTCCTCTCAGGGACAAGGTACACCTCACCTCATCCTCTCAGGAACCAGGTGTCCCTCACCTGGGCCTCTCAGGAACTGCAAACATCACATCAACAAAGGGAGCGATGCAATAGCTTAGACATACCATGCCATGTGGGCTTCCTGGGGGCACTAGCGGTAAGGAACCTGCCTGCTGATGCAGGAGACTAAGATGCAGGTTCAGTCCCTGGATGGGGAAGATCCTCCTGGAAGAGGGCATGACGACTCATTCCCGCATTCTTGCCTGGAGAATCCCATGGACTGAGGAGCCTGGCGGGCTACAGTCCATGGGGTGGAAGAATCAGACATGACTAAACAAGCATGCACACACCTGCTCCCCAACGGTAGACACTCTCCTGACTTGTATAACCACAGATTAATTTGCATATTTTTAAACTTTCCATCTATGTGGCTAGAGTTATATTTATGGAATTCAGTCATCCTGTTGCATAGAACCATCATTGGTACATTATTTTTATTGCCATATGGTATTCCATTGCATGAAAATACAACCAGACCCATTGTATTATTAATGGGGGCTCGGGTTGGTTCCAGTTTGGGGTTATTGCAAATACTGCTCTGACCATGTCGCTCATCACAGTGAGATAGTTCTCTTGGGAATATAATCAAGAGTAGATTTTCCAGATATTAGAATGTGCATATGTTCAAATGTAGCTTGTCACACCAGTTTTTAAAGAGTTTGTATAATTTGGAATCCTAACAGCAGTGTATGTCCCACCAATTCTTCATATTGTCTTTTTGTAAATTTTGTTTTAATTTACATTTTCCTAACCACTAATGAGATCAAACATCATTTTATGTGCCTATTGACCACTCGGGTATTCTAAGTTACGCTTTTACTTTTCAAATGGATTTATTTTTCAAGTGAAGCATCCTAACTATTTTCTGCTCTGTGGTGAATGGCCTTACACCACGAAATAAATGCAGGAATTTTTTTTAAACTATAAAATGCCTTTAGGAGACTTCCCTGGTGGTCCAGTGGCTAAGACTCCAGGCTTCCAATGCAGAGGCCCTGAGTTCCATCCCTGGTCTGGGAACTGGATCCCACATGTCACAATTAAGACCAGGAACAGCCAAATAAATAAATAGATTTTTTTTTTAACGTAAAGGACTCCTCAAGGGACAGTTTTTATCTCCCTGTTTCAATCTCGACTGTATGCTCATAACCCTGCCTGTAGACAGACTCCAGGGCATCACTGGCAGTATACTTGATGTCTCAAGCTGAACCCAACGTGTTCTTCCCTGTTTGGAACACAAGGTGGAGTGTCTGCTACAACAGTGCCCTCCCCACTGGGTGCCTGCCGGTCTCTGCTGTTCCCCCACAGGCTCCCTGCCATTAGTAGAAGGTCCTCAGCCAGATGAGGAGGACAGACCACTTTGTAGGGGAGTCACCGGTTTTGATGGGAGAGCTGTTTCAAGGAGCCCCCTCATTGAAGGGACAGGCACACCCTCCTCCAACAACACAAAAGAGGGCTCTACACATGGACATCACTCAATGGTCAGTCAGTACCAAAATGAGATTGATATAATTTTTTGCAGCTGAACATGGAGAAACTCTATATAGTCAGCAAAAACTAGACTGGGAGCTGACTGTGACTCAGCTTATGAGCCTCCTTATTGCAAGATTTCAGACTTAAATGGAAGAAAGTAGAGAAAACCACTAGGCAATTCAAGTATCAGTTCAGTTCAGTCGCTCAGTCATGTCCGACTCTTTGCGACTCCATGAATCACAGCACTCCAGGCCTCTCTGTCTATCACCAACTCCCGGAGTTCACTCAAACTCATGTCCATCGAGTCGGTGATGCCATACAACCATCTCAACCTCTGTCGTCCCCTTCTCCTCCTGCCTCCAATCCCTCCCAGCATCAGAGTCTTTTCCAATGAGGCAACTCTTCGCATGAGGTGGCCTAAGTACTGGAGTTTCAGCTTCAGCATCATTCCCTCCAAAGAAATCCCAGGGCTGATCTCCTTCAGAATGGACTGGTTGGATCTCCTTGCAGTCCAAGGGACTCTCAAGAGTCTTCTCCAACACCACAGTTCAAAAGCATCAATTCTTCCACACTCAGCTTTCTTCACAGTCCAACTCTCACAACCATACATGACCACTGGAAAAACCATAGCCTTGACGAGACGGACCTTTGTTGGCAAAGTAATGTCTGCTTTTTATTTTTTTTTATTTTTATTTTTTTTAGTTTTTTATTTTTTAAATTTTAAAATCTTTAATTCTTACATGCGTTCCCAAACATGAACCCCCCTCCCACTTCCCTCCCCATAACATCTCTCTGGGTCATCCCCATGCACCAGCCCCAAGCATGCTGTATCCTGCTTTTTAATATGCTATCTAGGCTGGTCATAGCTTTCCTTCCAAGGAGTAAGTGTCTTTTAATTTCATAGCTGCAATCACCATCTACAGTGATTTTGGAGCCCAGAAAAATAAAGTCTGACACTGTTTCCACTGTTTCCCCATCTATTTCCCATGAAGTGATGGGACCAGATGCCATGATCTTAGTTTTCTGAATGTTGAAATTTAAGCCAACTTTTTCACTCTCCTCTTTCACTTTCATCAAGAGGCTTTTTAGTTCCTCTTCACTTTCTGCCATAAGGATGGTGTCATCTGCATATCTGAGGTTATTGATATTTCTCCCAGCTATGGCCTAAATAAAATCTCTTATGATTATACAGTGGAGGTGACAGATTACAGAGGCATCATCTCCCATCATCACTGGGTGCTCGCCTCGCACCCAGGCTGAGTGACATGAGACTCCACTGCTGTCTTCCCTGGAAAACCCCAGACAATTCAAGGATCTCTGTCTCCCCATGTCGGGGGACTGATCTACAAAAGAAATCGGAACGAGGGGTTGCAGACAGGAACCAAAAGAGCCAACCTTCTCTAAGTCCCTTTTCAATTTCTCATTCTTGTAAAAGGCTAGATCTTCTATGGACAGAAAAAGTGCTAAGACTAGGGGAGACGCCATGAAGAAATTCACACTTTGAAATCAGCATTTAAGGACTTACCTGCTAGTCCACTAGTTAGGACTCCATGCAGGGGGCACAGGTTCAATACTTGGTTGAGAAAGTAGGATCCCACATGCCTGTGTGGGCACAGCCAAAAAAAAAAAAAAGAAAAAGAAAAAAAATCAGCATTAAGATGATAGAGATTCAACTCTGGCTGAAGAATTGCTGGATGGCAGGACCTTAGGTGAATTTGGGTGGGAAATAGAGAATCTACACAGCAAGACATTTTTTTTTTCCTTTTCATTGCTCAAATTATTCATTCATTAAGCATTTATGGAGCATATTCTACAGTGTATACAGTATTCTAGGCCCAGGAGCTATAGAAAGTAAGAGGTCATCTATTTCTCTGCTTTCTCAAAACTTACATTCTAATGTGTAAAGAGAGACAATCAACCACACAAAAAGAAAAGGGGAAATTTCAGGTAGTTGTAAATGTGACACGTCCTTTGTAAGAAAATTCAAGCAAATGCAGAACTGCACAATATTAAAAGTGAAATTTTTCTTTCACCTCCTATAACTTGCATAACTTTTAAGTGTTATTAAAAGTCCTATGTTTACTCTAAGTAAACATTTTTTTCATTAATGAGTATACACACACACATGCATGGACATACACAGTTGTGCAGCTTTTTTTTTTAATTTTTATTTTTTTAATTTTTATTTTTACTTTACATTACTTTACAATACTGTATCGGTTTTGCCATACATTGAGATGAATCCACCACGGGTGTACATGAGTTCCCGAACATGAACCCCCCTCCCACCTCCCTCCCCACAACATCCCTCTGGGTCATCACCGTGCACCAGCCCCAAGCATGCTGTATCCTGCATCGGACATAGACTGGCAATTCGGTTCCTACATGATAGTATACATGTTACAATGCCATTCTCCCAAATCATCCCACCCTCTCCCTCTCCCTCTGAGTCAAAAAGTCCGTTATACACATCTGTGTCTTTTTTGCTGTCTTGTATACAGGGTCGTCATTGCCATCTTTCTAAATTCCATTTATATGTGTTAGTATACTGTATTGGTGTTTTTCTTTCTGGCTTACTTCACTCTGTATAATCGGCTCCAGTCTCATCCATCTCATCAGAACTGATTCAAGTGTATTCTTTTTAACGGCTGAGTAATACTCCATTGTGTATATGTACCACAGCTTTCTTATCCATTCATCTGCTGATGGACATCTAGATTGTTTCCATGTCCTGGCTATTATAAACAGTGCTGTGATGAACATTGGGGTACATGTGTCTCTTTCAATTCTGCTTTCCTTAGTGTGTATGCCCAGAAGTGGGATTGCTGGGTCATAAGGCAGATCTATTTTCAATTTTTTAAGGAATCTCCACACTGTTCTCCATAGTGGCTGTACTAGTTTGCATTCCCACCAACAGTGTAGGAGGGTTCCCTTTTCTCCACACCCTCTCCAGCATTTATTGCTTGCAGATTTTTGGATCACAGACACTCTGACTGGTGTGAAGTGGTACCTCATTGTGGTTTTGATTTGCATTTCTCTAATAATGAGTGATGTTGAGCATCTTTTCATGTGTTTGTTGGCCATCCGTATGTCTTCTTTGGAGAAATGTCTATTTAGTTCTTTGGCCCAGTTTTTGATTGGGTCATTTATTTTTCTGGAATTGAGCTGCATAAGTTGCTTGTATATTTTTGAGATTAGTTGTTTGTCAGTTGCTTCATGTGCTATTATTTTCTCCCATTCTGAAGGCTGTCTTTTCACCTTGCTTATATTTTCCTTTGTTGTGCAGAAACTTTTAATTTTAATTAGATCCCATTTGTTTATTTTTGCTTTTATTTCCAGAATTCTGGGAGGTGGATCATAGAGGATACTGCAGTGATTTATGTCAGAGAGTGTTTTGCCTATGTTCTCCTCTAGGAGTTTTATAGTTTCTGGTCTTACATTTAGATATTTAATCCATTTTGAGTTTATTTTTGTGTGCAGTGTTAGAAGTGATCTAGTTTCATTCTTTTACAAGTGGTTGACCAGTTATCCCAGCACCACTTGTTAAAGAGATTGTCTTTACTCCATTGTATATTCTTGCCTCCTTTGTCAAAGATAAGGTGTCCATATGTGTGTGGATTTATCTCTGGGATTTCTATTTTGTTCCATTGACCTATATTTCTGTCTTTGTGCCAGTACCATACTGTCTTGATGACTGTGCTTTGTAGTAGAGCCTGAAGTCAGGCAAGTTGATTCCTCCAGTTCCATTCTTCTTTCTCAAGATTGCTTTGGCTATTCGAGGTTTTTTGTATTTCCATACAAATCTTGAAATTATTTGTCCTAGTTCTGTGAAAAATATCGCTGGTAGCTTGATAGGGATTGCATTGAATTTGTAAATTGCTTTGGGTAGTATACTCATTTAGGAACTGGTTACTGGCAGGATTTGTCTCTCTCCTTCTCATTCCTCTCTCTTATCCTCCTGGCCACCTCTGTCTACTTCCTCCCTCTCCTCTTCCCTGTATAACTCCATAAATACCTCTGAGCGGTCCAGACTATGGAGCACACATAAGGAAGTGACTACTGGCTAGCTTGCTCTCTCCTCTTTTGATCTCACCGCATCTCATTTCAGTCACCTCTAACTACCCCTTCCCTCTTCTCTTCTCCTTGTAACTCAGTGAACCTCTCTGGGTATCCCTCAATGTGGAGAAACTTTTCATCTTTAACCTAGATGTTTTATCATCGGTGCTGTATAGATGGAGAAGTCTAGAGGCTACTGCAAAAATAAAACTGAAAACCAGAAGCAGGAGGCTTAAGTCCAAAGCCTGAAAACATCAGAGAACTCCTGAATTCAGGGAACATTAAGCAATAGGAGCTCATCAAATGCCTGCATACCTACATTGAAACCAAGCTCCACCCAAGGGCCAACAAGTTCCAGAACAAGACATACCACGCAAATTCTCCAGCAACACAGGAACACACACCCGAGCTTCAATATACCGGCATCTCAAAGTTACTCCAAAACCTTTGACGTCTCATAACCCATTACTGGTCACTCCACTGCACTCCAGAGAGAAGAAACCCAGCTCCACCCGCCAGAACTCCAACACAAGCCTCCCTAACCAGGAAACCTAGACAAGCCACTGATAGAACCCCACCCACAGTGAGGAAGCTTCATAATAAAGAGAACTCCACAAATTACCAGAATATAAAAAGGCCACCCCAAACACAGCAATATAACCAAGATGAAGAGACAGAGGAATACTCAGCAGGTAAAGGAACAGGAGAGTTGCCCACCAAACCAAACAAAAGAGGAAGAGGTAGGGAATCTATCTGAGAAAGAATTCCGAATATTGATAGTGAAAATGATCCAAAATCTTCAAATCAAAATGGAATCACAGATAAATAGCCTAGAGACAAGGACTGAGAAGATGCAAGAAAGGTTTAACAAGGACCTAGAAGAAATAAAAAAGAGTCAATATATAATGAATAACGCAATAAATGAAATCAGAAACACTCTGGAGGCAACAAATAGCAGAATAACGGAGGCAGAAGATAGGATTAGTGAAATAGAAGATAGAATGGTAGAAATAAATGAATCAGAGAGGAAACAAGAAAAACGAATCAAAAGAAACGAGGACAATCTCAGAGACCTCCAGGACAATATGAAACGCTCCAACATTCGAATTATAGGAGTCCCAGAAGAAGAAGACAAAAAGAAAGACCATGAGAAAATCCTTGAGGAGATAATAGTTGAAAACTTCCCTAAAATGGGGAAGGAAATAATCACCCAAGTCCAGGAAATGCAGAGAGTCCCAAACAGGATAAACCCAAGGCGAAACACCCCAAGACACATATTAATCAAATTAACAAAGATCAAACACAAAGAACAAATATTAAAAGCAGCAAGGAAAAAACAACAAGTAACACACAAGGGGATTCCCATAAGGATAACAGCTGATCTTTCAACAGAAACTCTTCAGGCCAGGAGGGAATGGCAAGACATACTTAAAGTGATGAAAGACAATAACCTACAGCCCAGATTACTGTACCCAGCAAGGATCTCATTCAAATACGAAGGAGAAATCAAAAGCTTTACAGACAAGCAAAAGCTGAGAGAATTCAGCACCACCAAACCAGCTCTCCAACAAATTCTAAAGGATATTCTCTAGACAGTTGTGCTTCTTTTTAACTGTTAGTATTAACAAAATAATATATCTTTATATATTCCACCACCTTTTTTTCACTTACTATATTTGACAGTATTTCTACATCAACATGTAAATCTTTCTTTACTATATAATATTATATAACATGTACATTTTGCTCTCTTTTAACAGCTCTACTAGAAATTTAATTTTTCACATTGGAACAAATGGTGCAGTTAACACTCTTATATCCATGCACTGTCTGTCCTATACTATATAAAAAACATGTATATATGTGTGCAAGTAATAGTAACTGTCTAATATAGCACGCTACTGCTCCAGGGTAAGGTTTGAAACTTCTGCCTGCTTTGTCTTGAATCCACCTGCAGTGCAGGAGACATGGGTTCAACCCCTAGGTTGTTCCATTTTTTGACTATTTGTTAATTTGTGTGGTTGATTTTTGTCTCAACAAGTAGACAGTTATCCCTAGGAACGTGGAAACTGTTTCTGTTTTTCTTGTCAGAGGCATTCACAAAAAATAATATGAGTCTATGCTCCCATCTAAACACATTGAGTGTAAGCTTGCATGCTAAGTCGCTGCAGTAGTGTCTGGCTGTTTTCAATCCCATGGACCGTAGCCCACCAGGCTCCTTTTTCCCTGGGATTCTCCAGGCAAGAATACTGGAGTGGGTTGCTGTGCTCTCCTGCAGGAGATCTTCCCAACCTAGGGATCAATCCCATATCTCTTAAGTCTCCTGTGTTGGCAGGTGAGTTTTTACTAGTAGCGCCATCCAGGAAGCCCAAACTCATTGCAAAGATGCATAAATCATTTTAATTTAAATACATAATTATGCTCAGAAAATTACGAGCCTGTATGTAACTTAGCACCATATTAGAGACACTGCATGAAGTGGGAGCTGCAAACTGAGCTCCCAGGCTCTGAGTCTGGAGTCTGGTGGAGGCAGTCTCCTCTTTATCTCATGATAACTGGGGCTAGGAGGGGAGTGTGAGAGCCGGGCCCATTGCAAGGACCTCAGTAGGGGCAGGTCTCGCCCATCTATTGAAGATGGCCAAAAAAAAAAAAAAAAAGCCAAGACTGCTGACCAGGACTCCTGGATAGTTGAGGTGGGAAGGGCAAGTAGATGCAGTGGAAGAACCAGTATCTGGGCAAAGTGAAGTGAAGTCGCTTGGTCGTGTCCGACTCTTTGCAACCCGGTGGAGTGTAGCCTACCAGGCTACTTCGCCTCCATTGATGAGATTCTCCAGGCAAGAATACTGGAGTGGGTTGCCATTTCCTTCTCCAGGGAATCTTCCTGACCCAGGGATCGAACCTGGGTCTCCCACATTGGAGGCAGATGCTTTAACCTCTGAGCCACCAGGGAAGCCACCTATTTATTGAAATAAGATTGACTTTATGGTGGAGAAGTGGTTCAAACCTCCGATGTAAATTCTCTTTCTGAACCAAAACTGTTAAACAAGTAAGAATAAGGAAAGAGAGTGAAACAAATACTTTGGTTTGACATGAGTAGCACTACAGAATTCTACAATATATAAAGAAAATATCATTAATAAAGCCAACATGCATATACCAAGAGCTGATTCATGTTGGTATATAGCAGAAACCAACACAATATTATAAAGCAATTATCCTCCAATTAAAAATAAATATTTTTTAAGAAGAAAAAGAAAGCCAAGAAATGCAACTACTATCACTTCACTCTCAATGAAAAGCAAATATTAAGACCACCTAAAAAGGAATTTTACAAGCATTTCAAGATTTGCAAGGAGATAAAGACAGGAAGGTCTTCCATAAAAAAAAAGAGCAAGAAATTTTGAAATTAAAATATGTTAGCAACAAATGAGGCATATTGTTATTAGGAAAAAACTAATTAAACAGGATAGATACTAGACCAGATACAATTAAAGATTGCTTTATCTAACAGAAAGTTAACAATGAGGAATTCATCCACAACAAAACACAGAAATTTTTTTTAAAAATTGAAAATGAAATTAACTGACAAGAATCGAGTAAATGCATATAGCTGATTCACTTTACTATACAGTAGAAACCAACACAACATTGTAAAGTAACTATATTCCAATAAAATTAATTTTTATAAAAAGATGATACTGCAAAGAATGACAGAGAAGAAATAGTAGCCTTTTATTCTCACTGGAATGGCTATAATAATTTTTTTTTAAAAAAAGATGGTCAACAACAAGTGTTCTTAAGGATAAGGAAAAGTTGGAACCTTCACACATCGATGGAAAACAGTTGGGAAATTCCTCAAAAAGTAAAACATACAGTTACCATCAATTCAGTTCAGTCACTCAGTCGTGTCTGACTCTTTGCGACCCCATGAACACCAGGCCTCGCTGTCCATCACCAACTCCCAGAGTCCACCCAAACCCATGTCCACTGAGTCAGTGATGCCATCCAACCATCTCATCCTTTGTCATCCCCCTCTCCTCCTGCCCTCAATCTTTCCCAGCATCAGGGTCTTTTTCACATCAGGTGGCCAAAGTATTGGAGTTTCAGCTTCAACATCAGTCCTACCAATGAGCAACCAGGACTGATCTCCTTTAGGATGGACTGGTTGCATCTCCTTGCAGTCCAAAGGACTCTCAAGAGTCTTCTCCAACATCACAGCCCCAAAGCATCAATTCTTCTGTGTTCAGCTTTCTTTATAGTCCAACTCTCACATCCATACATGACCACTGGAAAAACCATAGCCTTAACTAGACAGACCTTTGTTGACAAAGTAATGTCTCTGCTTTTCAATATGCTGTCTAGGTTGGTCATAACTTTCCTTCCAAGGAGTAAGTGTCTTTTAATTTCATGGCTGCAATCACCATCTGCAGTGATTTTGAAGTCCCCCAAAATAAAGTCAGCCGCTGTTTCCCTATCTATTTGCCATGAAGTAATGGGACTGTTTTAGCCACACGTTCTGGGAAACAAACTCACTCAGAAGGACAATGTAGATAGTGGAGTGCAGCTTATTACACCGGCAGGCCCAATGCAGAGTCTCCTCTTAGCCAAGGACCCCAACCAGTTTTTGTGAAAACCTTATATACTCTAAGTGTAAGTGCCCAAACCCACCTCTCCAAATTCCCTGAAACTAGCCTGAACAAAGGAAAAGAAAGACACAGTCGAAGATAACCCATGATTCATACGCCTTAGGCCTAGGTAGTTAACAGTGGACAATTATCAATAGGCCTATGATCATACCCCAATAAGCATAATAGAATTTACGATTCTATTCAGTTACACCGATAATTGGGGTATTCTTTTAGGAGTCTAGGTATGAGCCTTGGGGCTCTTCCATCTGGGGGATCTGGTTTTCCAATTGGTATGTCATTTCCATAGGTACTGGGCATATAGATCAAAGTCCATAGTCCAGCCCAAGATGGAGTCCTGCTTTCAAGATGGAGCCTGTTCTGTCTGTTTCCTCCTTCAGGACCAGATGCCATGATCTTAGTTTTCTGAATGTTGAGCTTTAAACCAACTTTTTCACTCTCCACTTTCACTTTCATCAAGAGATTCTTTAGTTCTTATTCACTTTCTACCATAAGGGTCATGTCATCTGTATATCTGAGGTTATTGATATTTCTCCTGGCAATCTTGATTCCAGCTTGTGTTTCTTCCAGCCTAACGTTTCTCATGATGTACTCTGCATAGAAGTTAAATAAGCAGGGTGACAATATACAGCCTTGATGTACTCCTTTTCCTATTTGGAACCAGTCTGTTGTTCCATGTCCAGTTCTAACTATTGCTTCCTGACCTGCATATAGGTTTCTCAAGAGGCAGGTCAGGTGGTAAGGCTTTGGCATAGTCAATAAAGCAGAAACAGATGTTTTTCCTGGAACTCTCTTGCTTTTTTGATGATCCAGAGGATGTTGGCAATTTGATCTCTGGTTCCTCTGCCTTTTCTAAAACCAGCTTGAACATCTGGAAGTTCACGGTTCATGTTCTGTTGAAGCCTGGCTTGGAGAATTTTGAGCATTACTTTACTAGCATGTGAGATGAGTGCAATTGGACGGTAGTCTGAGCATTCTTTGGCATTGCCTTTCTTTAGGATTGGAATGAAAATTGACCTTTTCCAGTCCTGTGGCCACTGCTGAGTTTTCCAAATTTGCTGGCATATTGATGACCCAACATTTCTACTCATAGGTACATGCACAAGAGAACTGAAAATATATGACTGCGCAAAAAACAGGAACACAAATGTTTATACCAACATTATCCATAATAGCCAAAAAAATGAAAACAACCCAAATACCATCAGCTGATGAATAGATTAAATAAAATGTGGTCTCTATACAATGGAATATTATTCAGCCTTAAAAATGAATGACACATAGATGCATGCTACAACATGGATAAACCTTGAAAACATTAGGTTAAGTGACAGGAGCAAAACGCAAAAGGTCCCATATTGTATAATTCCATTTGTATTAAATATCCAGAATAGATGCGTCCATAGAGACAGCAAGCAGATTAGTGTTTGCTAAGGTCTGAGCTTCATTTTCCAGTTGATGAAAGTGTCCCAGAATTAAATAGCAAGGTGGCTGCACAACTTGGTGACATACAGAAAATGACTGAACTATACACTTAAAAATGAATTTTATGGCTTGTCAATTATATATCAATAAAGATGTTATTTAAAAATACAATGGCTGCAGATTTCATGGGATTGAAGAAAGATTTTAATCCAAAAATAGAAAACATGAAGGTGGTGCCAACAAGGTTACATAAAAGTAAATCCATATCTAACTACACCGTGGTGAAATGTACATCATCAGGAGAAAGAAATCTTAAAAAACTACCACAGGAAAAGGAAAATTATCTACAAAGGAATAACAGGCAGATTGAAGGTTCCATGTAAGACATAATGTACGCTAGGAGACATCAGAAAATAACTTTTAAAAACTACTGGCAGTGTTGGGGAAGGACTGAAGAAATTCAAACCAAAGCCCTATATTTAATTAAATTAATATTACGAGTATGAAACTGAGACATTTTGACTAACAGAAATATTAATAAAAATAGTGAAAGCTTTTTTGGCATATAATTGATAACAATAAACTGAACATATTTAAGGAGTTTTAAAGATATCGCTTCACAGTGCTCAGGACACATGTTATTACAGGAAGGAGCTGCTGCTGCTGCTCAGTCATGTCCGATCTGGGGTGAGGACTGAGAGTGGCAACAGGGAAGGTTTGGAGCCCGTAGATGATGCTGTTAGCATTGAAAGTGAAAGTGTTAGTCAGTCACTCAGTCGTGGCCAACTCTGACCCCATATCAGAGGGGTCACCCCATACCAGGGGTGACCCCATACCTGGTCACCCCACACCAGGCTCCTCTGTCCATGGATTTCTCCAGGCAAGAATACTGGAGTGGGTTGCCATTCCCTTTCCCGCGGTATCTTCCCCACCCAGGGATCCGATCCAGGATTCAAACCCTGTTCCCCTGCATTGTAGGTGGATTCTTTACCATCTGAGCCACCAGAGAAGCCAAGACACCGTGAATGTTTCAGGAAGAACAGGACAGAGCCTCGGAAAGCATGCTTATGCATTATGGTCACACTTCCCTTCCAAGGTATGTTGAAAGATAAACACACCCAAGGCAAAGAAGAGAAGCAGGGAGCAGTTGATTTCCACATCTATACGAGATGTAATCTGTGTTCTATTTTGCTATGAATAAAAGAAATCACAAGCCTTGGAAGTGGACCACCTAGGTTAGAGTGATCATATTCCAATGACTAAATCTGTGTCATCTTGACAAGTTACCTACCATTACGTGCTGTAAAGGGGGTGATAATATTGCCTAACCTGAATGCCTGTTACGAGAGAAATCAAGATAATATAGGTTCAGTGCCTAACAGGGATAAAATCCCGAAAAAAGACCCCAGTGAACTGTGGGACAACTTCAAGGAGACAGATGTATGTTTGTTTGGAGTTTCCAAAGGAAGATGGGTGGCAGGGGGTGGCGGGGGGCAGGTGGCGGTCATAATAAAATATTTGAAGATACATTGGCCAAAAATGGTCCTGCTCTGGTGAGAACTATAAACCCATAGTTTCACTGAATGCAACAAATGCCAATCACAAGAAAAATGAAGAAAAACACCAAAATATATGGAGGTCAAATGAAAGGTAAGCAGAGGAAAAAAGACATATTCATAAGAAAGATAAGGGTGCCAGCATGCTTATTGTATGGAGGAAGAAATGGCAACCCATAGCAGTATCCTTGCCTGGAGTATCCTGTGAACAGAGGAGCCTGGTGGGCTACCAGGAAGAGCTGAAAGAAGAGCAGGAGTCTGACTCAGCCCATACCAGGCTCCTCTGTCCCCTCTGACCTCCCCCCGAACCGAGCCAACTCTAGACTTTTCCTTCAGTTCATTAGCATGAACAAACTAAATCCTGTATCAGAAAATGTGAGGGATCCGTGTTACAATCCATATCCACCTCCTTCTTTCTTAAGACATATTTCAACATTTGTCCCACTTTAAAAGTTCAAAAAGGAGATTCTGTCTGGAACAAGAAAGTGTATGAGAAAAGGTCTCAAAATGTATAGGAAAACGTTCAATATCAGCCGCAGCAGCATCTTCCATACAAAGATATTAACATAATTGTTACACTGAAAATGGGCTTCCAAAAGTAGGAATCTGGGGAAGTGGGCAAACAATCTTAAAAGAATAGAGGGGGAAAAAAAAAGAGTAGAAAAGCCAATGTTTCTAGGACTTCGGTCTTCTCAAGTGCATCCTACCCAGAGTGATCGCTTGACACCCAATCAAGATAGGGACAGAATAAAAACATAGAACCCAAAGAAAGCAGCAAGGACTGCCAACAACGAAGGAAGAAACAGTTACAAGAACCAAGAGTGCTGATCATAGTGACAGGCTGAGCAGAGAATTAGTCAAGACAAGACTAAGCTGGTTATGCCCACTCATTTCCTTAACAAATGCTTATTAGGTCCTCTTCTAAGTTGTGCCTACTTGGAGAGGAATTCAAAGCAATAGCACAAGGGTGCAAAACTAAAACCATGCTTGCTCAACAGATATGGGGATGGTAGGGCAAAGGGAGATCCAGAAGCTGGAGCTGAGGCAGAGCAAAGTGTCTCAGAGTTCAGAAGCCATTCTGTTGAAACATCAACCTTTGCCCAGTCTGATGGCCACAACTTGCATCTCTTCAAATTCCCAGGTTTTGCTGCGCATATGTGGCTGACTGCGTTACTAAGTCACTGAATGAGAGATGAGGTTTTGAGGCAAGGAATACGACTATATTCAGGGAGCCTGCACATCAAAAAGATGGAAGGCTAACATCTCAAAATGGCCATCTTCTGGGGTCTTTTATTGATCAGAGATGCAGCGGGCGGTGGGGGGGGGGGAGGGTCGGGAGGGGCTGAGTGGTGCAGGAGTTGGGTGGGGGTTGGGGGGTTGGTGAGGAAACAAAGTAAAAAGCCCATTTAATCTTGCAAGTCTCTCCTAGAATGGCAAGCCTCAGGCAGGGGGATGTGTTAATTTCTTCCTTCCTGCCATATACAGGTGGACAGGGTTCTGAACAATGGCACTTTAGTTCAATAGTCAGGCAGAGTTCTCTGAAACAGGCCATTATATGCAATTATAATGACAAAAGCAACAGAAAGCAAGTCAAAGAAACAGTTCCAGCAGAGTCAGAATTGACTTCTCCCTGCAACCACTGTCTGATAAACCTCCTCCTTGCTAGCTATTTCCCCTTTCCCTCCACCTTCTCCACTCTGGAGGCCAGCTGAAAGGATTCCTTCCTTCCCTGGGAGGCATTGCTCCCTGGCTTCCTGCTGGGCTTCACCCTCAGGAGCACCTGATGATGAGAGTAAGTGGTGGATGATTCGCACCTCCAGCTTCCTCCTTTCCTGAGGCTAAGATCTCGGATGGCAAAACTCAGCCCTCTCCCATGGTCTCTGCCTCCTGCCCTGGTAACCTCCCTCCCTTGCTCCTTCAGATCTCAGGGTACAAAGTGCCTGCTGCTTTCAACCACTGAACACAGCACTCTGCCACATGGTTTTCTCAAGCCCTGCCCATGTCTCTGTAAATAGGCTTTTTATTCAACTCCCCTTAAAGTATCCTAATTTTGAGCCTTTCCTGCTGGGACTTTAACCATGCAGTTGCTGGTACCCAGGCTGCAAAGGTGTGAAAATAGAAATCCCTGATATACAAAAATAAATGTGACAAAAAAGAAAAATGAAGTAATATTTTTAAAAAAGAAGAAGGAAGAATTGGGGAAAGGGAAGACTGGAGGAGGTGGGGGAGGGAAGGGGAGGAAGGAAGAAATCCAGAGACTGCAGAGAAAAGACAACACAGAAGCAGCTTTCATGACAGGGCTGGCGCTGCTGCTGCTGCTGCTGCTAAGTCGCTTCAGTCATGTCCGACTCTGTGCAACCCCATGGACTGCAGCCCACCAGACCCCTCCATCCATGGGATTTTCCAGGCAAGAAAAAATCAATCTGTATGCCTTCTCCAAGGCACTGCAGTAAGAACAAATCAATCTGTATGACTCTATGGTTCGCCATCTCCATAACTGTCCTCATCAGGAACTTGGGGAAAATGTGACTGTGAGATGACTGTGGGGTCAGAGGAGATATGAAATTCATCTGACACTCAATCTTCTGGTGGCTCAGCAGTAAAGAATCCACCTGCCAGTGTAGGAGACAAGGGTTCAATCCTTCGGTGGGAAAGATTCCCTGAAGAAGGAAATGGCAACTCACTCCAGTACTCACTCCAGTATTCTCGCCTGGGAAATTCCATGGACAGAGGAGCCTGGTAGGCTTTAGTCCACGGGGCTGCAAAGAGTTGAACACGACTGAGTGACTCTGAAACCCACTCTGAGTCAATTCTCAGGTTCTTAGAAGGCATCAAAATGAACGACAGGGAGGAATACTCAACTCTAGGAAAGAGATCCTATTTTCTGAATAAAAACACACATGCGGTCATTTTAGTAGATTATTTTAATGAAACAACTCTCGAATGCCCTAAAGCTCCAGGTTTCTTATGGCCCATTAGGGATGGATGGCAGCAATCAGACTCATTTTGAACATTCTTACACTAAAGTCTTCATTTTGGTTCCACTCGCTCCTCCTCGTACTCTGCATAAAATGGGATCCTGTGTAAATGTAAAACCTAGTATTCTGTTAAGGGAGAATTCCTTTGTAAATTGTTTAAAGTGGGTCAGATGTATATTTCTATTGTCAGCTAAAAAATGCTTCTTGAAAATGAGTTGTTGGAACTGTTTGCTGTCACTATCAGTTTATACTAACTTGAGCAAAATACATTTGTTATAACTAACTTTAGACCTATTAGTTGTAAGAATTTCAGAAATGACTTGTACAATCATGAAAATACACAGCTTCCTCAAATGCTGAGTGTTCAGCCAAGACTTCTATGTTTTTCTTCATGTGACTATTGAACTTTATCTGACTTATCTTTTCTTATTTGACTATTGAACTTTAACCTGATTTTTCACATTTGTGGCACAAAATCAGCTTATCTTCAAAAGACCAACCTCTGTCCTGTAATTCCAGGTAGAATCACAGGACATACTTCAGTAAATTCCTGAAAACAAAAGCAAATCACACACCCACATATACTAAACTTTCAAGTATAAGAAATACTCAAAGGGTTTATCTTCAAATCTATCATCATTTTTTTTCTCTATTTATCAACCAGAATTAGGTTTTCCATGCTTTATGGATGAAACAAACTCTGATTCACTCATTAATCAATTATAAAGAGCTATTAATACTATCATGTGAAAGATGCTACAGGATAACAAAGTACATAAATATTACCAGAGAAGATCTGTTTTAGAGTTTCTGAATATCATGCCTCTTTCCTCTGTCGCATTTAATTGTATTTGCTCAATTCACGTTGTTTTCTATTTGACTTCCACTCAATATAACTGTATCTGAGAGCCTACACGCAGGTCTCAAACAAACAAGTGTTTGAAAATACTTGTTGAATAAATGAATGACTTACAAATTAGTTGGGAGGATGTTAACCACTTATATTTAGAGTTAATTATCAATACAAAGGGGGAAATGACGGGCTCAAACAACAGTTCAGAAAAAGAGGCATCTCCTATGGGCTGAATGAGGGAGATGGAATCTGAGTCGTGATTGGACAGAGGACCTACCCATCCTGGGATGTGGGTTGAGGGGCTGGCAGGGTGGGTGCTGGCAAGAGAATCTGGCCTGGGTCTCATGTAACTAAGTCTTAAGTATTTTCATTCATAGAGGTCCATCCTAACTTCTGGAAGTAGATTATGCTTATTACTGTTAGGATCAAACAGACGCCATGACAGGCTTCAGGGGGCCAAGGTAGGCCTAAGTCTCCTTCACAGAGGGGCTGAGTTATTGCCAAGGAGGAGCTGAGATTATCCTCTGCCAGCACCAGGACTCGACCAGTCAGTGTACTCCCTGTAGCCTGGTTCAGGCTTATCAGGACGAGGATGAAAACCCCCTGAGAAAGCCCACGTGCACGAAAATCTAGCCAATTAGTAGATGCTAAGGAAACCTTGCAACCAATCCGCCCCTGCCAATTCCCTGTCTTTGTCTTAACCCTATAAATACTGCTGTAATTCAGGGCTCGGGGCCCTTGTCCCATTCCACTGTGTTGGATGACACTTGGGCCCTGGCTCGAGCTAGCAATAAATTCCCTTTTTGCGTTTGCATTGCTGTGGATGTCTTGTTCTCTCAGTTCTGGGGATTGGGACCTTGGGCATAACAATTACAGGACACATTGCCCAACCAGCATCGAGAATTGGTATTTTTTAATACGTTCAGTATTGTGTCATTATCAAAATGGTACTTCAGTGTGTCTTCTGGGTTATAAAGATGACCCTTTAAGTGCAACAGCTTGGGTTTAAGTGTGGGATGGCACATAGATGTCAGCCCAGGTGTCAAGTGTGGTTAATATCTAATGAGGGTTGGGACTTCACCTTCCAGTGCAGGGGCTGAGGATTTGATCCTTGGTCAAGGAACTATAATAAGCTCCCACAAAAGCCTCTCATCAAAAAACCAAAGCATATTATAACAAACTCAATAAAGACTTTTTAAAAAGTAGTCCACATTAAAAAAAAAAAAAAAGAAAGAAAAGAAAAACTAGTAAGCGTTGAAAAGATCTAGTCCATACCAGGGTTCAGTAGCTACTGGACAGTGATACATGTCATGGTGTGGGTTGGGGGAATGGCTACCAGGCACCCCTTATTTATTTATTTCAAATCTCAGATTTCTCTTATTTATTTTTTAGTTGCGGCATGTAGGATCTAGTTCCTGAACAGAGATTGAACCTGAGCCCCCTGCATTGGGAGTATGGAATCTTAGGCAATGGACCCCCAGGAGGTCCTAGGACCTCTAATTTAGATCAGAGGCAAGCTTGCACAGGTGAGGAATGTTGGCAAATCACCCAATGGAATGGGAAGACACAGACAGCAAGAACAAGACAAGAATGCCTACTAGCATCACCACCATTTACCAGTGTCCTGGCAGCAGCAGTCAGTGCATTTTACAAGAGAAATCACAAGCGTGAGAACTGGAAAGAGATGAAACTACACCTATCTACAGATGACAGAAATGCAAGGGACTTTCCTGGTGGTCCAGTGGTTGGGAATTCACCTTGCAATGCAAGGGACACGGGTCTGATCCCTGGTTGGGGAACTAATATCCCACATTCATTGGGTTAACTAAGAGGGAAGCTCACATGTCTCCATGAAGATCCTGTGTGTCAAAATCAAGACCCGACATAGCCAAATAAACAAATATTTTTAAAAAAGAGGGAAAGAAATGCACGGATGTCAACCGAAAAGCGACAGGAAAGTCACTAAGAAAAAAAGCATATAAAGTTAATGTAGAGGAATTTATACTATAAAATCTGTTAGAAAATATCACTAAGAGAATACAGGCCTCACATAGGAAAACTAGACACCCCAGCTGTTCCACAGCAGGGCAAGGCCAGGGGACTAATTCCAGTGCAAGGTCAACTGTGCATGACTTTATTGATGGTGGCACCATCGCAAAGAATCAGCCTGGCCCGCTGAGTCGCCAGACCCACCTAGGTCTTTGCAAGAGTGATAGACAGGTCTTAACTGTATTTTTGTGACTAAGCTGTATGGCTTACTTTTTTTCATAGTACAGCCTAACTTTTTATATTTAGTAAGTTCAGTTCAGTCACTCAGTCATGTCCGACTCTTTGCGACCCTGTGGACTACAGCACACCAGGCTTCCCTGTCATCAGGTCCTAGCGCTTGCTCAAACTCATGTCCATTGAGTTGGTGATGCCATCCAACAGTCTCATCCTCTGTTGCTCCCTTCTCCTCCTGCTCTCAATCTTCCCCAGAATCAAGGTCTTTTCAAATGAGTCAGTTCTTCGCATCAGGTGGCCAAAGTATTGGAGCTTCAGGTTCAGTATCAGTCTTTCCAATGAATATTTAGGGTTTCAATCAATATTCAGGATTTCAACTGAATATTCAGGAATATTCAATCATTCATTCAGGATTTCCTTTAGGACTGATTGGTTTGATCTCCTTGAAGTCCAAGGGACTTTCAAGAGTCTTCTCTAACACCACAGTTCAAAAGCATCAATTCTTCAGTGCTCAGCTTTCTTTATGATGCAACTCTCACATCCATACAGGACTACTGGAAAAACCATAGCTTTGACTAGATGGCCCTTTGTTGGCAAAGTAATATCTCTGCTTTCTAATATGCTGTCTAGGTTGGTCATAGCTTTTCTTCCAAGGAGCAAGGGTCTTTTAATTTCATGGCTGCAATCACCATCTGCAGTGATTTGAGAGCCCCCCAAAATAAAGCCTGTCACTGTTTCCATTGTTTTCCCATCTATTCACCACAAAGTGATGGGACCAGATGCCATGATCTTTGTTCTTTGAACGTTGAGTTTTAAGCCAACTTTTTCACTCTCTTCTTTCACTTTCATCAAGAGGCTCTTTGGTTCTTCTTCACTTTCTGTCATAAGGGTGGTGTCATCTACATATCTGAGGTTATTGATATTTCTCCTGCTAATCTTGATTCCAACTTGTGTTTCATCCAGCCCAGCATTTCACATGATGTACTTTGCATAGAATTTAAATAAGCAGGGTGACAATATACAGCCTTGACATACACTTTTCCCAATTTGGAACTAGTCTGTTGTTTCATGTCTGGTTCTAACTGTTGCTTCTTGACCTTCATACAGATTTCTCAGGAGGCAGGTAGGGTGGTCTGGTATTCCCATCTCTTGAAGAATTTTCCAGTTTGTTGTGATCCACACAGTCAAAGGCTTTGGCATAGTCAATAAAGCAGTATATGTTTTTCTGGAATTCTCTTGCTTTTTCTGTGATCCAACGGATTTTAGCAATTTGATCTCTGCTTCCTCTGCCTTCTCTAAATCCAGCTTGAACATCTGGAAGTCCTCGATTCACACAATGTTGAAGCTTTACTTGGAGAATTTTGAGCATTACTTTGCTAGCATGTGAAATGACTGCAATTGTGTGGTAGTTTGAACATTCTTAGGCATTGCCTCTCTTTAGAATTGCAATAAAAACTGACCTTTTCCAGTCCTGTGGCCACTGCTAAGTTTTCCAAATTTGCTAGCATATTGAGTGCAACACATTAACAGCATCATATTTTAGGATTTGAAATGGCTCAACTGGAATTCCATCACTTCCACTATCTTTGTAGTGATGCTTCCTAAGGCCCACTTGACTTTACATTCCAGGATATCTGGCTCTAGGTGAGTGATCACAGCATCGTGGTTATCTGGGTCATTAAGATCTTTTTTGTATAGTTCTTCTGTATATTCTAGGCACCTCTTCTTAATATATTCTGCTTCTGTTATGTCTGTACCATTTCTGTCCTTTATTGTGCTCATCTTTGCATGAAATGTTCCCTTGGTATCTCTAATTTTCTTGAAGAGATCCCTAGTCTTTCCCATTCTATTGTTTTCCTATATTTGTTTGCACTAATTCTTATCTTTCCTTGGTATTCTTTGAACTCTGCATTCAAATGGGTATATCTTTCCTTTTCTCCTTTGTCTTTGCTTCTCTTCTTTTCTCAGCTATTTGTAAGGCCTCCTCAGACAACCATTTTGTTTTTCTTTTTCTTGGGGATGGTTTTGATCACGGCCTTCTGTACAATGTCACAAACCTCCATCCATAATTTTTCAGGCACTTTGTCATTCAGATCTAATCCCTTGAATCTATTTGTCACTTCCACTGTGTAATCATAAGGGATTTGATTTAAGTCATACTTGAATGGTCTAGTGATTTTTCCCTACTTTCTTCAATTTAAGTCTGAATTTTGCAATAAGGAGTTCATGATCTGAGCCACAGTCAGCTTCTGGTCTTGTTTTAGCTGACTGTATAGAGCTTCTCCATCTTTAGAGACATCCTTCAAAAGGACTTATGCCAGCACTGTTGTATTCTTGGAGGGCAGAAACAAGTCCTTGTGCACACCAGGACCCAGGAGAAAAGAGCAGTGACCCCACAATAAGAGACTGAGCCAGAGTTGCCTGTGAGTGTCTAGAAGTCTTTGGAGGAGGTGTGGGTCGACAGTGGCCTGCAGTGGGGTCAGGGGCACTGAATAAAACAGTGCTGGCATAAAGTAAGTATACTCTGATGAAAAAAAAAGAAGAGGAAAAAACAGTGACAGAGAGGTGTGCCCGCCATGTAAGGTATAGTCTGGGCTGAGGCAGAAAAAGGAAAGACGACCTCAACAGAAGTCCGTTACCTTTATTCAGGCAAGGAGGGGCGACAGTTGGCCTAACAACCAGACTGAGCATGGAGAGGGATCAGGGAGGCTCCATATTTATAGGGAGGTTTGTGGAAGCGATAAGGGAAACATTAATCAGGCGGGATGTTTTGGGTATTCTTTAGTTGAGACGGCATTTGTAGTTGTGCAAGGGGTGATAAGTCTTCTGGGCAGGTGTAGTGGGTGGAAGGTTTCTGGACAGGGGGTGATAAGTCCCAGATAGATGCAACCGGCCTGGAGCATCAGGGAAGGACCTAAAGTTCTGTTTTGTTTTCTCCAAAGTTAAATGATTCAGCAAGGGCCTTTGAGACTGTTGTTTTCTTTCCCAGGCCCAAAAGACTCCTTCATTCCAGACCCTGAAATCATAAAAAAATGGGAAAAGGGGCGCCGTATCTCTCTGGTTACTTTCTGCTGTATGGGGCAACAGTTTTGGGTCTGGAATGGAGGATCGTCCTAGGGCCCAGGGTCTCCTTTTTTCTGAGCCTGGGATGAGGCTCTTGAGAAGAAGAATGGTCTTGACCTAATCTCAAGAGATGGCCTGAATCCGTTCTTGGAGAAACCTTTGAAAGAGATTGAAGAGACAGTGTTCAAATAAGAGGAATAGAACAGTAAGTACCAGTGGTCCCAGGGAAGGGAGCAACCAAGGGAGGGCCTGTTGGAACAGGTTTTCAGGACTGTAAAGGTTTTGTAACTCTTTTCTGCGGCATTCAATTCTGTCTCTAAGTTCTTTGACTCTGCCCTGGATTATGCCCGTTTCATTAACAAAATAGCAGCAGTCCTCTCCTAGGAAAAGGCAGATCCCTCCCTTTTCTGCGTTGAGAAGGTCCAGGGCTCGCCTATTTTGTAGGGCCACAGAAGCTAATGAGTTAATTTGTCTTTGATTGAAATGAAGGACTCCACTACCTGCTCCATGTCTTCATTAAGTCCTTGGGACAGCTTGTAGTAGAAATGGGCAGAGGTCGAGATGCCTCCAATCCCAGTGCCTAGGGCTGCTGCTATGCCAGTCCCAATCAGGACGGGGGCTATGACGGCTCATCTCTTCCTGTGGGAAATTTCCCCTTGGGGGTAGACTATTTGTTCTACCTCTTCTTCTTAGAAGAATGTTAGGCCCGGGGTCAGGAAGACCAAGATGCAAGGTCCGGGGGGTCCAAGGGGAGACATGAATATGCATAGGTCCCGCAGAGAAGAAGATTCCTGGATTGATGCAATTATTGGTGCTGTTCCAGAGAACCCAAGTGGAACAGAAGGAGGGAGCGGAGTTTGTAAGAAGAGTGTAGTTGGGACCAGAGTAGTTAATACAGGTTAGGTTTGAAGGGGTTGAGAGTAGGACATTGTCAGAGACTGGCCCAATGAGTTGTATAGATTTTGTTGGGAAGGGGAGGTATAGTTGCCCTGTAACAGCCAGGTTGAAGGTAAAGGAATTGCTGCGTGCGGTGAGGGAGACAGTGACATGCATGTCCAGCACTGGGATGTGAGTTGTGTGTACTGGAAGAATTGGAAGGAAGAGTTGAGAAGGTGGGTAAGGTGTTGGTTGCCAGAGGAAGGTTTTAGGAGAGGCCGTAATTGGGAAAGGAGGTCAGGCATTTATAAGGCTCAGGGGTCGCCTGTAACCAGGAAATTATGTTCTTTATGACTTGTTCTTGTTTCTTTTCCCGATTTTGATCTAGTACGCCACCCTTGTCTGTGTACCCCCAGTGGGTAATGGGATAGAAACATATGTTTCTTCCATTTGGCTTATGCCAGGTATTCACGAAACTCCTTCTCTTTCGTACTTTAACAGGGAGTAAGGATTTGGACTGCCCGCCCCCGAGGTTCATGGTGCATGGTTTTGGAGCTGTATTATAACATGAGGAATGTACATAGGAATAAATGTCAGAGCAGGGGCAGGGAGCAGCCAGAAGGCTGCGGAGTGCAGCAGGGATAAGGAACAGAGGAGTCATGGGGCTGTTAGATGGGCAGCACAGAGGAAATAGCACCCTAGGAGTAGAACACAGCTAGCAACGTAGGCGATACCCACAGAAAGACGAAGGATAGGTGGCCAGTCCTGAGGGGAGACAGTTACTAGGCCTATGGCAAGGATTAAGATTAAGCATGCAGTTATAGTTAGAGAGACAGGGAGAGGTCAGTTAGGGCGAGGAGCAAAAGGCCCCAAGTTGGTGGTTGTTTGAATCTGAGGAGGAACAGTGTTCATTAGGATGTAGAATGAGGTAGAGAATGAGAGTAAAAAAATCAATTTCATCTGGAGCCACAGTTGAGACTTCAGTGTAGTGAGGTCTTTGAAGGAGGTTCCTGTCGGGGTGCTGGTCCAGAGGTCTTATAGTAGTTCGGTCGGGAACAGTTGTAGTTAAGGAGTGTCCAGGTAATTCAGTGTCCTCTCGGATGGTTGACAGAGGTTGTCACCAGGTGAATTTTAAGATAGGTCCTGTGAGGGAGACCTGTCATTTAAGGCAGGCAGTGCAGGATTGGAGGTGACCTGTTTCAGGGGAGAGAGGTATACCCTGGAGGTGACCTTCTCGAGTTTAGCTGCAGTTGGGGCAAGGAGGATGATTTTTAATGGTCCCTGCCACTTTGGGGTTAGGTCACCCTGGGGATTATCAGACAGACAGACCATGTCCCCAGTTTGTAAAGGAGGCAGGGAGGCTTGGGGGTCAGGGGCAGGCAAGTTGTGGTTGACATATTCCCAGAGGGCATTGCAGAGTTCCACCAGCAGAGGGGGGAGTAGGAAGCTTGGTATGGGAGGAGGTTTGGGGTGGGGGGAGTCCAGGAGGGAGCGTGGGCTTTCCATACATCACCTCAAAGGGGCTCAGCCCCAGGGGCTTTCTGGGCAAAGCCCATATTCTGAGGAAAACAACTGGCAAAAGTTTAGTCTAATCAAGATGTACTTCGAGGGTTAGTTTGCTAAGGGTTTCTTTGATTATTCTATTCATCCTTTCTACCTTTCCTGAGGACTGGGGACAGCACGGAATGTGTATTTTCCAGGGGATCTGTAAGAACTGGACAAGTTGTTGGGTGACCTTGGATGTAAATTCCAGGCCATTATCAGACTGTAGGGATGAAGGCAGGCCAAACTTGGGGATAATTTCTTTGAGGAGGATTTGGGCCACAGTGTGGGCTTTTTTGTTTGTAGTGGGAAATGCTTCCACCCATCCCGAAAAGGTGTCTACAAGGACCAGGAGGTATCTGACTCTCCAGACCGGGGGCATATAAGTAAAGTCTATCTGCCAATCCTGTGCTAGGAGGCTGCCTTGCATTTGATGGGTTGGAAAGGATGTCGGTTTAAGGTTGGAACTGGGGTTAGTACATTGACATGTTTGACAAGGGCGAGTTCAGTTCAGTTCAGTTCAGTCCCTCAGTCGTGTCCAGTTCTTTGCAACTCCATGAATTGCAGCACGCCAGGCCTCCCTGTCCATCACCAACTCCCGGAGTTCATCCAAATCCACATCCATCGAGTCGGTGATGCCATACAACCATCTCATCGCTGTCGTCCCCTTCTCCTCCTGCCCCCAATACCTCCCAGCATCAGAGTCTTTTCCAGTGAGGTGAGTCTTTTTCAACTCTTCACATGAGGTGGCCAAAGTATTGGAGTTTCAGCTTTAGCATCAGTCCTTCCAAAGAACAACCAGGACTGATCTCCTTTAGAATGGACTGGTTGAATTTCCTTGCAGTCCAAGGGACTCTCAAGAGTCTTCTCCAACACCACAGTTTAAACGCATAAATTCTTCAGTGCTCAGCCTTCTTCACAGTCCAACTCTCACATCCATACATGACCACTGGAAAAACCATAGCCTTGACTAGACGGACCTTTGTTGGCAAAGTAATGTCTCTGCTTTTCAATATGCTATCTAGGTTGGTCATAACTTTTCTTCCAAGGAGTAAGCGTCTTTTAATTTCATGGCTGCAACCATCATCTGCAATGATTTTGGAGCCCCCCAAAATAAAGTCTGGCACTGTTTCCACTATTTCCCCATCTATTTCCCATGAAGTGATGGGACCAGATGCCATTATCTTCGTTTTCTGAATGTTGAGCTTTAAGCCAACTTTTTCACTCTCCTCTTTCACTTTCATCAAGAGGCTTTTGAGTTCCTCTTCACTTTCTGCCATAAGGGTGGTGTCATCTGCATATCTGAAGTTATTAATATTTCTCCCGGCAATCTTGATTCCAGCTTGTGCTTCTTCCAGCCCAGCGTTTCTCATGATGTACTCTGCATAGAAGTTAAATAAGCAGGGTGACAATATACAGCCTTGACGCACTCCTTTTCCTATTTGGAACCAGTCTGTTGTTCCATGTCCAGTTCTAACTGTTGCTTCCTGACCTGCATATAGGTTTCTCAAGAAGCAGGTCAAGTGGTCTGGTATTCCCATCTCTTTCAGAATTGTCCACACTTTATTGTGATCCACACAGTCAAAGGCTTTGGCATAGTCAATAAAGCAGAAATAGATGTTTTTCTGGAACACTCTTACTTTTTCGATGATCCAGCGGATGTTGGCAACTTGATCTCTGGTTCCTCTGCCTTTTCTAAAACCAGCTTGAACATCTGGAAGTTCACAGTTCTCATATTGCTGAAGCCTGGACTGGAGAATTTTGAGCATTTCTTTACTAGCATGTGAGATGAGTGCAATTGTGCGGTAGTTTGAGCATTCTTTGGCATTGCCTTTCTTTGGGATTGGAATGAAAACTGACATTTTCCAGTCCTGTGGCCACTGTAGAGTTTCCCAAATTTGTTGGCAGGTTGAGTGCAGCACTTTCACAGCATCATCTTCCAGGATTTGAAACAGCTCAACTCGAATTCCATCACCTCCACTAGTTTTGTTCGTAGTGATGCTTTCTAAGGCCCACTCGACTTCACAATCCAGGATGTCTGGCTCTAGATTAATGGTCACACCATCATGATTATCTTGGTTGTGAAGCTCTTTTTTGTACAGTTCTTCTGTGTATTTTTGCCACCTCTTCTTAATATCTTCTGCTTCTGTTAGGTCCATGCCATTTCTGTCCTTTATCGAGCCCATCTTTGCATGAAATGTTCCCTTGCGATCTCTGATTTTCTTGCAGAGATCTCTAGTCTTGCAGAGATTTCTAGTCTTTCCCATTCTGATGGTCCCCTCTATTTCTTTGCATTGATCACTGAAGAAGGCTTTCTTATCTCTCTTTGCTATTCTTTGGAACTCTGCATTCAGATGCTTATATCTTTCCTTTTCTCCTTTGCTTTTCACTTATCTTCTTTTCACAGCTATTTGTAAGGCCTCCCCAGACAGCCATTTTGCTTTTTTGCATTTCTTTTCCATGGGGTGGTCTTGATCCCTGTCTCCTGTACAATGTCATGAACCTCCGTCCATAGTTCATCAGGCACTCTATCTATCAGATCTAGTCCCTTAAATCTATTTCTCACTTCCACTGTATAATCATAAGGGATTTGATTTGACCACCTGAATGGTCTAGTGGTTTTCCCTACTTTCTTCAATTTAAATCTGAATTTTGCAATAAGGAGTTCATGATCTGAGTCACAGTCAGCTCCCAGTCTTATTTTTGCTAACTGTATAGAGCTTCTCCATCTTTGGCTACAAAGAATATAATCAATCTGGTTTCGGTGTTGACCATCTGAGTAAGGTTATCTAAATATTGCTGGTCAGCATTTGATATGGGTAAGTGGTTACGGAGGAACTGTTGGAGTGTCTTGAATGAGGGATGAAAAAGTGAGTGTAGATAAGACCCTCCCCTCGGTAGAGGGAGGGTCAGGTGGAGTCAGAGCTAAGATGACAGGGACTGGAGG
Source organism: Capra hircus (assembly GCF_001704415.2). Classification (NCBI taxonomy): domain Eukaryota; kingdom Metazoa; phylum Chordata; class Mammalia; order Artiodactyla; family Bovidae; genus Capra; species Capra hircus. The sequence goes on from NC_030821.1 coordinate 58,561,588, forward strand.
GAAGGATGCCTTCTGGTCTGCAGCATTGTTGGAGGATGATATGAGTCTTCCTTTTTGATGTCCCCTATAACAGAGGATGGCGGCTTTGTTTGGCAAGAGTGCTGCCTCTAGAAGTTTGTGGATCAGGTCTGAATTAATAATGGAGGATCCTTGTTAGATTAGGAAACCTCTTTCTCTCCATATAAGGATGTTTGAGTGAAGTATGTTATCGGCATATTTGGAGTGTGTGTGGATGTTAACCCTTAGATTTTTAGCCAGAGTTAAAGCTCTGGTGAGAGCTATTAGTTCTGCCTGTAGGGAGGTGGTGGGAGGTGGTGTGAGGTGGCAGAGGTGAAGCTTCAATTGTCTGGATTCCGTGGTTGTGATGAAGGTCCCCCTGGATGATGGCATATCCTTCCGCAAAGGGTGGGGATTTTTGAGAGCTGCCATCAACAAACCAGTGTAGGGTATCTGCGTCTAGGATGGGCTGATCTGTTACATGTTGGAAGGGGTTTTGGGTAAGACCTACTGTTAGGCTGCAGCTATGTAGGAGGGAGTCTATTGCAGAGGACATGGGTAATAAGCTGGTGGGGTTAAGGGGAGATCGGGAGAGAAAGAGAGCTGAGGGTCGAGGAGAAAGGCATGTAGGACCTGTACCCTGGAAGGGGGAAGGGAGAGGAAAGCCTGATGTGATAGCAACTCTCAGAAGGTGTGTAGAGAACAGACTGTTAAAGGAGCATGTCTAGAGAGTTTATTTGCTTCGGGTACAAGGGCTGCGATAGCAGCCATGGCCTGTATACACGGAGGCCAACCCTTGGTCACCATGTCAAGCTGTTTTGATAGATAGGCTATGAAAGCCCAGGTGTCTCCAGCCCCCTGACATAGAAGTCCCAGGCAGGGCCTGTCTTTGGTTGAAATGGGCAAAGAGAAAGAATGGTCTGGTGTGATCTGGCAGGTGGAGAGTTGGCACTCACGGGAGACTCTGGGTGAGCTGGCAAAGAGGATTGGCCGGCAAGGAGGGATTAAAGAGGGGCTCATCCAGATATCCTTTTGTTGCTTCATAGAACGGCTTTGCAATGAAGGAGCAGTTAGGGATCCAGATATGGAAAAAGTTTAGGAGGCCGAGGATAGACAGGAGTTCCCTTTTTGTTTTTGGAAGTGGACAGTTAATCAAGGCCTGGATTCTATCTGGGGGAATAGTTCTTTGTTGATGGGATATGGAGAGCCCCAAGTGGATGACTTTGTCTGGGCTATTTGGGCCTTAGATTGGGATACCCAGTAACCCCAGCATCCCAGGGCCCCAAGGAGTTTGGCAGTATGTCGGAGGCAGAGTTTTCGGAGGAGGTCATCTACATATTGGAGGAGATGACTCGGGGCTAGGTCGAGTGTCTGTAGGTCCTTTTGTAAAGCCTGTCCAAAAAAGTGGGGACTGAACCCCTGGGGGAGAACTGTCCATGTTAGTTGTTGGGAAACGTGAGCCTCGGGGTCTTGCCAGGTGAAGACGAAAAGGGGTTGGGAGAGAGGTGGAAGGGGATGGTGAAAAAGGCGTCTTTGAGATCTAATACTGTGAAGTGGGTTGCAGTCGGCGGTAAGGTAGAAAGAAGGGTGTAAGGGTTAGGGACTACTGGGAATGTCGATGTGATGGCCTCATTGACTTTTCACAGATCCTGAACCAGTCTCCAAGAGTTTGATCCCTTCGTTACTGCCAGAATAGGGGTGTTATGTGCTGAATGGTTAAGAATTAGGATAGAGGCTTGAAGAAGTCTATAATAGACTTAAGTCTCTTGTGGGCCTCTGGGGTGAGCGAGTACTGTTGTTGGGTGATTATAGTCGATGGGTCTTTTAGCGTAATGTGGACTGGGGGATGATGTTTGGCTATGGATGGGTGATCACTGTCCCAGACTTGGGGGTCTAAGGTGGGTAGATCCAAGGCAAGGTCAGGGAGGAGGGATAGGGACCGTCCAGGTGCCATCTTCACGCAGAATATAGAGACTGTATCGACGAGGGGGGATATGTAATAAAGACCCCCAATTTGGATAACAAATGTCTCCCTAGGAGTGCCATCAGGCACTGAGGCATTATGAGGAATGAGTGTATAAGAGTTGATTTTACAAATTGACAGAGTAACGGAGGGCTGATTTTTGGCCTTAGGGAAACTCCAGAGACTCCCTTGATTGTGAGTTCTGAGTCTTGAGTTGGGCCAGAGTAGGAAGTTAAGAGAGAGAAAGTGGTTCCAGTGTCTACTATAAGAGGTCTTTTTTCCGGCCACTACCCCATCTACCCTAAGTTCTGAGCTCATGTTCAGGACACAGGCCAGGGGGCTGGGACCCAGGCCCCTTCATTGGAACAACTCTCATACGGTTGGGCTGGGGTTCTGGGGAGAAGTGGGGATCTCCCCAGAGGCGCCAGGGCGTCCCTGTGGACATTCCACTCTCCAGGTCTGGGAGGTGGGGACTACTCAGGGGTGCCAGGGCATCCCTGGGGACAGTCCATCTTCCAGTGTCCCCACTGGCCACAGGTTGGGCATGCCTTTGTGGGGGGCCATGGGTCTGGGCATGCCTTTGCCCACTGTCCTAACTGGTTGCATCGGAAGCAGGGTCCTGGCGGGGGGGTCTTAAGCCCCGTTCTGGGATGACTTGGGCCAGCCTGATCTCTTCCCTTAATTGCTGCCACCAAAAAAGCATATTTAGCTTTTCTCTCACGTTCTTTTTCTTTCTTAGCCTCCTCCTCTCTATTATTGAACACCTTGAAAGCTACTTCTAGAAGGTCTCTTTGGGGGGTTTCAGGGCCCTTTTCTAGTTGTTGAAGCTTGTGTCTGATGTCAGGGGTGGGCTGGCTGATGAACTGAACATGAAGGTCGAGTAACCCAGCAGGGGTGGTGATATACTTCTGGACTGCCTCTGTGAGGCGTGCTAAGAATAAGGCTGGATTTTTCTCTGCTCCTTGGGTGATTACTCTGACTTTATCATAATTGACATGGATATGAGTATTTTTCTGCATTCCTTCTAGAAGGCAGGTAATCATATGATTGAATCTCCTGATACCTGGGTCACTGGGCTGGTAAGTCCAGTAGGGATCTAACTGAGGCACCGCCTCATCAGCAACTGGGCTATCCCAGTCTTGGTTATGTAAATGACCAGCATGGGCTTTTGCTGCTAGCCAGATACAGTCTTTTTCATCTGGGGTGAGAGTAGCATTTAGGATATAATATACATCACTCCATGTGAGGTTATAGGCCTGGGAGAGTCTCAGGAATTCTTTTCTGTATCTGGTAGGATTTTCAGAAAATCATCTTAACTTTTCTTCTATCTGGCTCATATCTGACAATGAAAATGGCACATGGACCCGGGTGGGGCCCTCTGGTCCTGCCACCTCTCTCAGGGGAAACATGTGTTGGGTACATGACTGTGTGGCAGGAGGGGAAGGAAGTGGGGAGGAGGACTCGGGGAGATGGGGTAGTGGGGTCAAGGAGGAGTCAGGAGAGGTTTCCAGGCCAGTAGGATGAAGGGGAAGGAGAGGGGTTGGCTGAGTGCGAGTAGGGAGGGGACTCCTCCTTGGGGTTGAACTCCAGGGGTGTGGAAGGTCACTGCCTGCGGTTAGTTGAGGAAGAAGAGCCCTTTTGCTTGGGAGGCAAGGTGCATAGCAGGACCTCGTGGGTGGAGCAGGCCTTGCATAGGGAGGGCCTGCTCCGAAGGACCCAAAAGGCTTGGGCATATGGGACCTCTGACCACTTGTCATTCCATTTAAGGAAATTGATGAGATTTTGAAGAATGTTAAAGTCAAATGTGCTGACTTCAGGCCAGTGGTCTTGATTGTCTAATTGGTATTGAGGCCAAATCTGTGAACAGAGTTGTTTTAAACGGTTAGCTTTGAGTTCAGTGAGTGAGAGTGGTTTGAGATTTTTGAGAACACAGGTCAGAGGGGAATCTTTTGGAACAGACTGGCCAGACCCCATAATTGAAAGGCAAGCAGAGGCTCCTATTGAGAGCTCGAGTAGTCACCCGTAGTCGCAATAGGAGTTATGAGAAGAGAGCTCTGTGTCGAGGTGGAGCGTCCCCCACCATCACCTACAGAGTGGCCCTGGGCCAGGGGTCCCCGGGACCCGGAGAGGACTGAGTTCTAGGGCGCCTCTAGAACACCATCCGGATCTTACCTTAATCTAGGGGCCGGCCTGGGTGGAGTGTTGCATGTAGAGCAGTCGAATGGCAAGTGTTCCCTATTCCGGAGGTTGTCAGAGAGAGAAAGAGGGAAAGGGGGTAGAGCCGAGGCCTGGGGGTATGCAAAGCATCAGTAAAGCCTTAGCACGAGGCTTGCACTGCTCAGGAAGGCACTGGGCATCCCTGAGGGGAACTTGAGCCCTGGCAGAAAAGTGAGCTCGGAGGATGTTCACGCTCCCAGACTCCAGGAAAAGGGAAAACAATGAGAGGGAGGGAGAGTGAGAGAGAAACGAGTGCCTCGCCCCTTCCCTGGTTTCGGCACAAAGAATGTAAGGTACAGTTCAGGCCGAGGCAGAAAGAGGAAAGACGACCTCATCAGAAGCCGGTTACCTTTATTCAGGCAAGGAGGGGCAACAGTTGGCCTAACAACCAGACTGAGCATGGAGAGGGATCAGGGAGGCTCCATATTTATAGGAAGTTTTGTGGAAGCGATAAGGGAAATGTTAATCAGGCGGGATGTTTTGGGTATTCTTTAGTTGAGACGGCATTTGTAGTTGTGCAAGGGGTGATAAGTCTTCTGGGCAGGTGTAGTGGATGGAAGGTTTCTGGACAGGGGGTGATAAGTCCCAGATAGATGCAACCGGCCTGGAGCATCAGGGCGGGACCTAAAGTTCTGTTTTGTTTTCTCCAAAGTTAAATGATTCAGCAAGGGCCTTTGAGACTGTTGTTTTCTTTTCTAGGCCCAAAAGACTACTTCATACCAGACATGGAGCGGGGTGGGTGCTGGGTAAGTGGAGTCTGTACTATGGCCGGCAGAGGCTAGGGCAGGCCACACACACATACACACATGGACACCAGTACTGGTTGCAGCACCAATATGAGGGCAGATATTGGGAGGACCTCAGAGAACACCGCCTGGCCCAGCCCTGCTCCCTAGCTCCCTCCCCACCGCCTACAGTGTCACCGCTGAGCTTCCTGGCTCAGAGCCCTGTCCTCCCCAGTAAAAAAGACAGAGAAAGAGAACTAGGTACAGCATAGGAGCTTTCTGTCTATGCCTCAGCTGTGGCAAGATTTTAACCTGCTGCCTGAAAGAATCCCTGAAAACCACCCTGTGAGAATCAAGGAAGGGATGACTACTGGTCTATACAACCACCATTGCATATATCCTGAAAATAATACTTTTCATTGAAAAAAAGAAAAAACAAGAAGAGCTTGAACACTTTCTCTGCTCCAGGAGCTCAAATTTACCTGCCAAAAATAAAAAATAAACTCTAGATTGGGGGGTGGGGAAAGGAAAGGAAAGAAAACAGTGGAAAAGGAGAGTGAATACAGAAGAGTGGCCTTTATGTTGCTGTTCAGTTGCCAAGTCCTGTCCAACTCTTTGCAACCCCATGGCCTTACCAGATAGTAAATCGGAGTTAGAAAGTATCAAGGCCCAGAAGCAAACAAGCAAACCAAGAAACAAAGTTAAACGTTAGAAACACACAAATATACTTGAGAATTTAGAATATGATAAGGCATCATTTCAACTGAGTCCATTAAAATGGATTTCAGAAAGAAACGCTATGGGTATGACAAGTGTGTGCGTTAGTTGCTCAGTCATGTCCAGCTCTTTGTGACTGTCACATGGACTGTAGCCCGCCAGGCTCCTCTGCCCACGGAATTCTCCAGGCAAGAATACTGGAGTGGGTTGTCATTTCCTTCGCTGGTGGGTTTGACTGGTAATCATTTTAAAAGGTAAAACTGAACCCACACTGCGCACCATGAATATAAACTAGAGACTGTGGAGCCGAAGCAACTTTTCGAGTGGCACTAGTGGTAAAGAACCTGTCTGCCTGGTAAAGAACCTGCAGGAGATGTAAGAGACATGGATCCAATCCCTGGGTGGGGAAGATCCCCTGGAGGAGGGCGCAGCAACCCACTCCAGTATTCTTGCCAGGAGAATCCCATGGACGGAGGAGCCTGGCGGGCTACAGTCCATGGAGTCACACAGAGTCAGACACGACTGAAGCGACAAGCACGCTGTATGCAGGCATGCTAAGCATGGTTAGATACTGCTGGAGGGGTCCTGTCACTTGATCCAAATAATCAAAGCTCTAAAAGTAAACAATAAAACTACACACCATCAGAAAAAAACATGTGTGAATTCGTTCACTTTTAAAGTTGGACTGTGACAGGCCTTTCTAACTATGACTCAAATTCAGAAACCATGAAAGGAAACATGGATAAATTCAACTATTTTTTTTAAAGTATATATGACCAAAAAAAATCACAATCATAAAGCAAAAAGAGAACTGAGAGAAAATATTGAGTACACTTGTCACATTTAAAAGGTGAATCTGACTAGTATCTATATGCATACATATATATGCATATATGCTAGTAGAAATCAGGAAGAAAAAATCAATATTCTAGAAAAATAGGCAAAAAGCATAAATTACAATTCACAAAAAAAGAATTATAAATGATGCTTGAACAAATGATAAAATACCCGACTGATTATTAGAAAAAGGAAAATTAAAACTACTCCTGAAACCTGGTTTTCATTCATCATATTTTTTAAAATCCCTAAAGTTAACAACAGAGACTGTTGGCCACCCCGAGATCTGCACCTTTATACACAGAACAGAAACAGCAAATGTAGTGGCAAGAGCTTGGCATTAGCTCAAGTTATTCAGTCCATTTCTTCTTTGACCCATTAAACGCATATCTAGTCATCTCTCCTCCAGGTAGCCTGGAAGGGTATACACTGAAATTCATTCCATTCATTTCATCATTGTTTGTAATAACAAAAGGCTGCAAACCATCCACACCACTGAACACTATGAAGCATGAAAAACAAAGAAGAACAAGGTCTCTATGTGCTAATATAAAAGTATCATCAGGATATATTTCTAAAGGAAAAAAAAATCAAAGTACCAAACATTATATACAGTGCTATTTCTGTGTGTGGAACAAGTGAGAATTCAGAATATGAATATATATAAACAAAGACAATACAAATATTAGTATTTATAAAAATGAACATCAGTTCAGTTCAGTTGCTCAGTCATGTCCGACTCTTTGAGACCCCATGAACCACAGCACACCAGGTCTCCCTGTCCATCACCAATTCCCGGAGTTCACCCAAACCCATGTCCATCAAGTCGGTGATGCCATCCAACCATCTCATCCTCTGTCATCCCCTTCTCCTCCTGCCCTCAATCTTTCCCAGCATCAGAGTCTTTTCAAATGAGTCAGCTCTTCACATCAGGCGGCCAAAGTATTGGAGTCTCAGCTTCAACATCAGTCCTTCCAATGAACACTCAGGACTGATCTCCTTTAGGATGGACTGGTTGGATCTCCTTGCAGTCGAAGGGACTCTCAAGAGCATAAGATCGAGATAAAAGAAAATACTAAAAAATTACATGTATAGGTATATGTGTGTGTGTGTGTACAACATATGTATGTGTGTGTGTTGTGTTTGTGTAAAGAGAAAGCAGAAAAAATGGAGGAGAAGTAGGCAGAGCTTCAGTGGACAGGGGACACAAAGAGGATTTTGGAGGACTGGTAATTTCTTTTTCCTGACCTTAACTTTGAATCCTTTGGAAGACCCATTGAACTATATGTTTATGATGTGCACTTTTTGGTAATAACAGCTTGTGTGTGTGTGTGCTCAGTCGCTCACTCATGTCCAACTCTTTGCAACTCTATGGACTGTAGACTGCCAGGCTCCTCTGTCCATGGGATTTCCCAGGCAAGAATACTGGAGTGGGTTGCCATTTTCTCCTCCAGGGGATCTTCCTAACCCAGGGATAGAACTCACGTCTCCTGCATTGAAAGTAGATCTTTTTACCACTTAGCTATTCGGGAAGCCCCAATAACAGCATATTTTAATAAATAAAATTATTGTTTTAAAATGGTGGGGCCATAGAAAAAGTTTTTAGGCATCAGTTGGAAGGTGACCCCACACATCAAAGTTGTGACAATGTCAACCTTAAAAATATTAATGGATTTAATTGATTCAAGCACGTTAATCAAAGAAAATTTAAGACTTAATAATAAGTCCCCCAAAATAAGAGAATGTGAACTATTGATGCATGTTACAAGTCGGATGAATTACACTAAGCAAAAAAAAGTCCCCAAATGTTCCCTGCTGTATGACTTTCTTGATAAGATGTGTTTGAAATGCTAGCATTCTAGAAATGGAGACCAGAGGAGTGGTTGTCATGGGTGGACGAGCAGGAGGAGGGGGCGAGGTATGGGACTGTGGAAGGTGTGGTTACAAAAAGGCAATTTCAAGGGATCCTGGACTGTGGTGTAAATATATGTGAGGAAACCATATAAAACAAAACAGCACAGCAACTTCCCTGGTGGTCCAGTGGCCAAAGCTCTGTGCTCCCAAAGCAGGAGGCCTGGGTTCAGTCCCTGCTCAGGGTACTAGATCCCACATGCTACAACTAAAATCCAGCATAGCCGAAATTAATTAATTTAAAAAAATAGATACACACACACTCACAACTGAATACAAGCAGAATTCACAGAATCTGATAGGAGGTTGACTGTATTAATGTCAATATCTCAACTACAATATTGTACTATAGTTTTTATGGTTGTAAATTCAGTAAAGGATACTCAGGATTCTCGCTGTATTATTTATTATAACTGAATATGAACCTACCATTGTCTCAATCAAAAATAAATTTCAAAAAATTGGTAACTAAAGAGAAATAATTATCTTTAATGCTTCATTTTTTAAGCATTTCCAGCAGGCTCTGTATTTCAGGGAAAACAAATGAAGACAGATCTTTGCAGAAAAAGCTACCTAACAATTTAGAAGGCGTGATTAAATTAGAAAATCATCATTTGGTAACACCTAACAAGGTTACTGACTCATACCAAAATGATGCCAATATTAAACGTATTAGGTGTGTTTTAACTACTCGTAAGTGGGAAAATGTAACCATCTAATGAAGTAACCAGAGGTTTATTTCACTAAGGAGCAGACCATCACAGATATTTACATTTCCTGATATGATACAATACAAATTGCACACTTCCTATGATTTGTCTAGATAAAAATGTTTGTGCATATGTCCTGTGAGATAATAGAAAACATATATTGGTCGCTGCCCCCAGTGCTTGGCACAGAGCTCCTGAAACTCTTGTAATTTCCCAAACAATAAGAGCAGGAAGTGCACTTTGGTTCTGTGGTGGTGACTCTGGGTGGGCTCCTGGATGACAGTTGATCACCAGAAAGACTGAGCCAGGATTAGAAGGGTGGGATTTTCAGCCCCACCCCTATTCTCCAGAGAGGGGAGAGGGGCTGAAAATGGGGTTATTAATAATCATTGTTTATACCTATGTCAGGAAAGGAAAGGAAAGTCGCTCAGTCGTGTCCAACTCTTTGCGACCCCATGGACTATAGCCTACCAGGCTCCTCTGTCCATGGGATTTTCCAGGCAAGAACACTGGAGTAGATTGTCATTCCTTCTCCAGGGGATCTTCCTGACCCAGGGATCAAACTCAGGTCTCCCGCACTGTAGACAGACACTGTACCATCTGAGCCACCAGGGAGGCCTCCATAAAATCCCAAAATATCAAGTTCAGGGAAATTTAGGTGGATTTTTAACACATCCCAGGTGGGTACTTAGTCATGTCCCAGGTAGGTACTTACTAAGTCCCAGTCTCAGTCATGTCCTACTCTTTGCCACCCCAAGAACTGTAGCCTGCCAGGCTCCTCTGCCCATGGGATTCTCCAGGCAAGAGTAGTGGAGTGGGTTGCCATGCCCTTTTCCAGGGAGAGTGACACACCACAATGCCTGAACTCAGGACCCTCCCAGACCTCACTCTATCTCTTCATCTTCTGCATCCTTTTTCACACCCTTTCTCTTAAAAACATCATAGTCTAGTGGAAGACAGGAACGTGTTCATCAGCAATTATGGCAGGATAAACAGTCTGAAAGACAGGACAAATGCTGAGCTTCTATAGTTATCAGATCTCAAAATATATCTCTTCTGCCATAATACCTTTCTTTCATGTCATTTTCTATTTTCCAAGACCTTGACAATACACTGAGAGCTTATTGCCTACAGTCATAGTAACATTTGAAGCACACTATTCAATTCAATTCAACAAATAATTACTGAGTACTTGTTCTATGCCAGGCATTGATCTAGGTTTTATGGGGAAAACAAAAAAATGAAGGGATAACAATTAATCTTCATGCAGTTTTCTGAGCCCAAAAGGGCATAAAGCGTGCTAAAGTTAGATGAGCAAGAGAGTCATTCTTTCCTTTAGATTCCCCACTGTGAAAGAGAGATTTTATTTTTTTTAAATAGCAAAACTTTTCCTGTTATAGAAAAAGACTATTTAATAAATGTGGTAAGGATGCTAAATTAGGAATTTACCATTTTTCAAGCTCCAGTATAATTACTGATTCAGGCAAGGGTCATGGGCGGATGTTAAACTTACCGAATGCACCCACACCTACTTGAGTGGCTAAGATGCAGACACCGACAGCACTCAGTACTGACAAACATGAGGAGCAACAAGGATTCTCATTCATTGCTGATGAGGATGCAAAATGGTATGGTCCTGCAGTTTCTCACAAAACTGAACCTACTTTTACCATACAATCCAGCAACCACACTGCTTGGTATTTACCCACAGGAGCTGAAAGTTTTTGTCCACAGAAAAATTTTCACACAGATGTTTTTAGCAGCACACCTCATATTTGCCAACTAAGGTGCAACTCAGGTGTCCTTCAGTGGGTAAATGGATAAATAAACTGTGGTATACCCAGACAACGGAATATTACTCTGCAATAAAAAGAAATGGGGAAAGAATTTGAAAAAGAATAGATACATGTCTATGTATAACTGAATCACTTTGCTGTACACCTGAAACTGACACAATATCATTAATCAACTATGCTCCAATATAAAATTTAAAATTTTAAATAAAATAATCATAAAAAAGAAATGATCTCTCAAGCCACACACACACACACACACACACACACACACACACACACACACAAAGAGAAAACTCAAATGCAAACTACTAAGTAAAAGAAGTTAATCTGAAAAGACTACGGACTGTATGATTCCAACTATATGACATTTTGGAAAAGGCAAAACTATGAATACAATGAAAAGATCAGGGGTTGGAGAAGGGAGGGTTGAATACAGAGGATTTTTAGGACAGTGAAACTACTCCGAATGGTACTGTAATAGTGGATACATGTCGTTATACATCCGTCAAAACGTAAGAATAGAATGAACCCTAAGGTAAATTATGGACTTGAGATGATGACATGTCGATGTAAGCTCATCACTTGTAACCAACGCGCTACCTAGTGCAGGTGTTGAGAGTGACAGGGAAAGGAGTGTATGGAAACTTCCTGTGTTTTCTGCTCAATTTTTCTATTATCCAAAAACTGCTCTAAAAGTATAAAATCTACATATTTTTAAAATCATTAAGTGAAAGATTGTTGGGAGCAATATAGTCCTGGGGTGACCAGGTGCCCCACCTACACCACTAGCAATTGTAAAGGGGAAAGGTGCCTTTTCCGTGGAAAAAGCTTGTGGGTCCACCATCTCCAAGGGACCAAATTTAGCATCTCTGGTGATGAAACAGTCTGACACTAGACATTATGCCAGTTGAAGTAGGACATGCTCAACAGTAGGTATGATATTTCCTTACCCAAAATACTTAAACTGTATATGATCAAGGCTCTAAATCTAACTGGATGGCATCACATAAATGAGTTTAAGCTCCAGGAGTTGGTGATGGACAGGGAAGCCTGGTGTGCTGCAGTCCATGGGGTCACAAAGAGTCAGACACAACTGAGTGACTGAACTGAACCGAAATCTAACTTAAAATCTGCAAAGGGACGTCCCTGGCAGTCTGTGGTTAAGACTTCAGCTTTCAACACAGGGGATATGGGTTCGATCCCCAGTCAGGGAGCTCAGATCCCGCATGACTCACAGCCAAATAAACCAAAACATAAAGCAGAAGCAACATTGCAATGAATTCAATAAACACTTTGAAATGGTCCACATCAGAAATCTTAAAAAATAAAATAAAAATTGAAAAAAAAAAAAACCACCAAAAAACAGGGAATGGAAGTCAAGTTAAATGACACCAAGAGAAAAGACAGACAAATAAGGAATTACAGGACCTTCTAGAAAACATGACAATGCATGACATTTAATTGGCTCTCTGGGAGGAGGAAATGTCAACCCACTCCAGCATTCTTGCCTGGAGAATTCCATGGACAGAGGAGCTTGGTGGGCTATGGGGTTGTAAAGATTCAGACATGACTGAGCAACTAAGCATTGGGGAAAATGGGGAAATTTAAATATAGATCAGTGCTAGATAATGCTTAGAATTAACATTAATCTCATGCGGTATGATAATTTCACTGTGGTTTCGCATGATAACTTCCTCTTCAAGAGATGAGTGTAAGATACTTGTAGTGAAGGCTCATGTCTACAATGTACCTTGAAAGAGATCACCTACAGAGTGAAAGAAATAACAAGTAAATATGGTAAAATGTTTAAATTTTTTACATATAAGTTCTTGGAACACTTATGTACTATTCAAGATTTATGTGTGTTGAAAAACTGTTCATTATAAAAATTGAGGGAAGACTTCCTTGGTGGTCCTGAGGTTGGGAATCCACCTGCCAATGCAGGGGTCATGGGTTCAATTCCTGATCTGAGAAGACCCCATGTGCTTCAGGCCAACTAAGCCTCTTCACCACAACTACTGTGCCCTTGAGCCCTAAAGCCTGTGCTCCGCAAGAGAAGCCACTACAATGAGAAACCCAGACACCACAACGAACAGTAGTCCCTGCTCACCGCAACTAGAAAAAGCCTGAGCATAGCAACAAAGATCCAGTGAAACCAAAAATGAATAAATTTTCATTTGTGACTGATCTGTGTAGATATATGGAAAAAAACCACCATAATATTGTAAAGCAATTAGCCTCCAATTAAAATAAACAAATTAATTTTAAACAAACAAACAAACAAAATTGGGGAAATGATATAACCTGATCATCAACATGCTGAGATGGGTCAACCACTGTTTCCTAGTTTTTCCTAACTGACCTAGAAGTAAAATTTCAGGACACCCCTCATAAGGGCTTATGCCTGCAAGTCACCTTAAATGTGTGCCTTCACAGGACTTACACCTTGACTCCAGCCCACTGTGGGATTTGAAAGTTTAGGATGCAGGTTGCCCACTGTCAGTAATGTACACACGGGTAAAGCACAGGCTCTATTATCTGACACTCATAGAGACCACAGAAGGTGTGGGAAGACTTGAAAATACCAAGAACAGCTTGTAGCTGTTGATCTGAGCTCTGTTGCTTCATCCTGTGTAAGGAGGACTCCCCTGGAATGCAGTATTTCTGCAGAAATGACCCAGGAGCAAATGTTCATACCTGTTGCTCAGAGCCAGCTTCTCTGGGCATAATTTATTCCGCATCCCCCACCCACCTTCAATTAGGGGCTGGAGTGCCGGGAGCCAGCACGGGAGATCCCACCCATGGCAAAGGTCATGAGGAAGAGCCCTGACAGGCAAAGGAAGGTCAGGACTCAAGGGACTCCCCACTCCACCCATGACAAGGTCATGCAGGCAAGGACTCAAGGGGTCCCTTAGATCTGCTCGAGCATCTACCCCCGAAACCAAAATCTGTCTGTTATACTACACTCTTCTGACATTAACAGAGGATATCCCTGATGACCTTTCTCTGGAAAATTAACTTAGAGCTCCAGTTAATAGACTCCTGCATATAAAAGGAGTGTCTCAGGTCAAACCTCTCTGCTGGCAGACTAGCTTCTGTGACAGGATTATCCACACTCTTGCTACTATGTACATGATTGTTTACAACCTCTCAACCATAAACAGCACAGAGAATTTGGAGTATTTTGAAAGTCTTAGTTAGCATAGAGTTTTTCTAAAAATAAAAATCATGTTGGTGAAGGGTTTCATTGCTGAGTTAATGATTGCCACCAGGCCTCCATATCCTTAGGCACCTGGGAATATGTTAATCAATGTAATTGGAATGTAGAAAAAGAAATATAGTAGTTTTGATGTTAGCAATACTAGACTTTTGAGTTAATGAATTGTCTCTTTGTTATAAATCACTGTAGTCTCTTTGTTATAAATCACTGTACTCCTCTTTCTTTGTTATAAATCATTGTGTCCTTGCTATGTAAGGATGTAACTTTATCACTATCTTAAGACTAAGTAGATCTTAAGGGAAAACAAGTTTTCTGATTGACTAACCTTTATCAATAGAAAGAAAGATGGGGCCATAAAATGTTAATCGGTCTCCAGACCAGAAGATATTGTAAACAAACGTAAGACCCTTGTAAGAACAAAGATATGCAAAGAACACTGTCTTTAGATAAGGGTCAGAGCAGCTGACCCTGCGTGACTCTGTTTCTTACATTTATCTCTATGTACAACTAAAAGTATAAAAGCGGACCTGGAAAATAAAGAAACGGACCAGTTCCTGGAAAGACTGGTTTCCCCCGTGTCTTTTCTCCTTTTCTGGCTGAATTCCTATCTGGAGCATGGAGGTTTGCCAGGCCTACTAATTTTGCCTAGGCTTCTAAGATCTGAACGGGGAGGCACTTTGTGTCTCCACTCCTTCAGGAGACCGGGAAGACGCCTGTGGCCTACATAGGTGGTGCAAACCCCTTGTCTCAGGGTTTTATTGGTTCTCCGCGTAAACCAAGTTATTCAGCCTCTTTTCTCCACTAATTTTCCTACTATACTATTCTTTCCTAATCTCTCTTTATATCTCTAATTAAATAATTCTTTCCTAATCGCTGACTCTGTCCCTGCTTCGAATTACCCTGGATCCACCGGGGCTGGACCCCGGCACTGGAAGTTGTGTCATCTCCAGTGTCTGCTTGATATTTTCTGGTTTTGCTTACTTTGGATGGCATAAGGGAAGAGGTGGTGAAAGGACGTGGGAGAAAGCCAAGAAGGAGCCTAAGAAACGTGCTTGGGGCACTACTGTGCACACCTGTGAGTGCATGGATTTGACCTCTCGACAGGATGCCCCATTTAGCAACAGCTGACACCAAGATTGCAACTTAGCTTAATCCCTGCACAAACCTGGCTCCCACGCCCCCCTCAGCAGTGTCACAATGGAGGCACAGTCTCAACAGCACAGAAAATCTTTCCATTCTGCCTTAGTGGGCCTCCTTATGGATGCCCAGCTGCAGACTTACTGTCATCACCTAAGAGTTGCGGGTGCAAGTGATCAAAATCAGTATTTGCATGACACTTTTACAGTTTATAGAATGCTTTGTTATATGCGCTCCTTCAATATTTTTAACATTTTGAGAGTCAGCTATTTCTACAAATACATCTTTCATGCTCTCAGCCAACACTCTAATGCAAAGGGCTCAGGAGGGTCTGAAAAATGAAAGAAGATCCTTGTGATTCCAAGTCCAGTTTACTGAACAAGAAACTATATGCATGTAGTCAAAGGAGCACATACCCTGCACTCAAATCCAACTCCAACTCATACACTGGGTGCCCCCGAGTGCTGTCACTACCTGAGTCACATACTCACTCCACAGGACCATTTTGGGACTTAGAAAAAACAAGGTAATAGAAAGATGTGATGTGGTTTAAACTTGATAAGTGTTTGCTCACTATAATGCTTCATGATTTTTTCTAACTACCTGGTTACCATGACTGCCCAAGTACCACCTGGGAGTAATCATTTTTCTCACCAGTCCTTCCTACATCCAGAAGGAAGAATATACTTTACTTGTACTTATTCCCTTTGTTGCATATTCGAATGCTTTCTGCAGCCGGAGAGTGCAGTCTGTTAGTCAGTTCAAGGAACATTTAAACAATGAGTGATTGGAAAAAGTCAAAACTCCTGTCCTCAGGATGGTCCTCAAGCATAACAATCTGCGGCTGAGTTTTAATAATTTTCAGAGAAAGCTACTTGAACTTCAAGATAAATCATCTACTTTGAGGATAAACTTCCTTCCACAGAAAAAGGATGAGGAAAGTTGAAATTTTGTTCTCCATGTAAGAATTCTGTGATGCAGAACTCCAACTCTGCTCCATTTGTATTTACTTGTAATAGATGGTAAGATAATGGTTGCCTCTCATGATTGTAACATACTATATGTTGCCAGGGTTGCACCTGAGTCAAAGAGTCTATATAAGTTTGGCAAGGCAAGAATTTTCCATAGCTTGATTTCTTTCCTGAGTGAACACTTGAAATCTGCATGAACTCTTGGTGATTGTCAAGGTAAGTAGAAGTCTCTAAATTTTTCCAAGGATGATACCTTTCAGGATATAGTTAGTATTCTTAACAAATCCAAATTGTTAACAGGAAAGACCTAGAATGTCCTTTCTTTTCCTCTGTCTGAAAGGCAGACTTCAAATTTGCACTTGAGCAGAGCTCAAATGCAAATGCTGCTGCCCATTTTCTTATCTTCTACTGAAAACCGCATTCCCTCTCCCCAACCCTGGAACCAAGCTTTATCTGCAGCAATTTCACTCTGCAATCCTGTGTTTCTTTGTCATCTCCTGGAACTGGACTCCCTGCTTCTCAGGTCCAGGGATCATAACTTAGCTTAAAACTCAATGCCTAGAGCCTGTGATACAGAGTGAAGTGAGTCAGAAAGAGGAAAACAGATATCATAGAATAACACATATGTATGGAATCTAGAAAAATGATGAACCTATTTGCAGGGCAGGAATAGAGACGCAAACAAGAACAGACTTGGGGACACAGCAGGGGAAGGAGAGGGTGAGAGAAATTGAGAGAGGAGCATTGAAACATATATGCCACCACATGTAAAGTAGATAGCCAGTGGGAATTTGCTGTTTGGTTCAGGGAGCTCAACCCAGTGCTTTGTGACAACCTAGAGGGGTGGGATGGGGTAGAGGGTGGGAGGGAGGTTAAAGAGGGGGGCGACATATGCATACTTACGGTTGATTCACTTGTATATGACAGAAACCAATACAACATCATAAAGCAATTACCCTTCAATTTAAAAAAAAGACTCATGTTCAGTACATACTCATTGAAATCAACAAAGGCCCTGACTCTTTCCTAGGGATTTTTCTTTTTCTTTTTTTTTTTTTTTTTTTGTCCCTTTGGAAGCACACACAAATATTTATCACAGTGTTCTGGCAATAATGCTCTTTTCTATCTTTTTTCAGGAGAAGGCAATGGCATCCCACTCCAGTACTCTTGCCTGGAAAATCCCATGGACAGAGGAGCCTGGTAGGCTGCTGTCCATGGGGTCGCTAAGAGTCAGACATGACTGAGAGACTTAACTTTCACTTTTTACCTTCACACATTGGAGAAGGAAATGGCAACCCACTCCATGTTCTTGCCTGGAGAATCGCAGGGATGGGGCAGCCTCATGGGCTGCCATCTATGAGGTCGCACAGAGTCAGACATGACTGAAGCGACTTAGCAGCAGCAGCAGCTGTCTTTTCTCGGTGGAAAGTTCTGGCTGGCCAGGGCTGACAGCAAGAACTTTGATGAAGCAAGAACAGATGAAGGGAGCCTGGGTCACCCACTCTAGCATCTTCACTTGAGTCCTAGAAAAATCCCCAAATTAATTCCTCAATGACTTGAAGTAGATGTAACACAACAATAATTCTTTCCACCAGACTCAATTTTTTTTTTCTTTACTACATCTCTTAGTGCTTGGAGCTTAGCTGTAAGGTCACTATGTGGGTTCAGATTCCAACTTTGTCATTTTTGAGTGTGACTATGGACTAGTTGGCTAAGCCTCTCAGTAACACTGTTCTCTCAACTGTAAGACAGGGTGGCCCTTGGAAGAGCTAATTGAATCAATGCATGCAGAGACTTAGAACTTGGCTGGTGTGTCAGAAGATTCCAAATCTATTGCTGCTGCTTTTATGATGATGATGCTACTTCTTGTTCTTTCTTCAAGAAGCTCTGGTCTGGTTTTTTGTTTTGTTTTTTATCAAAGTAGTACCGTTGACTTACAATTGTATAGAAGTACAGCACAACTTAGTATGTTGTGCTAGTCTTGGCTGTACAGCAAACTGACTCAGTTTTACACATATTCTTTTTAAAATATTCTTTTACGGCTTATCCCAGGAGATCAGATATAGTTCCCTGTGCTATTACAGTAGGACCTTGCTGTGTAGTATCCATTCTAAATATAATAGCTTGCATCTCCAGCCACAGATTCCCAGTCCATCTCTGTGCCTCCCTTGTGCCCCTTGGCAACCACAAGTCCGTTCTCTATGTATGTAAGTCCGTCCTGTTTCATAGATATGTTCATTTGTGCCATATTTTAGATTCCATACATAAGTGATATCATATGGTATTTGTCTTTCTCTGTCTGACTTACTTCATTTAGTATGATAATCTCTAGTTGCATCCAGGTTGCTGGCATTATTTCGTTCTTTTTTATAGCTTAGTAGTATTCCATTGTATATACGTACCACTTTTTCTTCATCCATTCATCTGTCTACAGACATTTAGGTTGTTTCTATTTATTTCAGTTCAGTTCAGTTCAGTCACTCAGTCGTGTCCAACTCTTTGTGATCCCATGAATCTCAGCACGCCAGGCCTCCCTGTCCATCACCAACTCCTGGAGTTCACTCAAACTCATGTCCATCAAGTCAGTGATGCCATCCAGTCATCTCATCCTCTGTCGTCCCCTTCTCCTCCTGCCCCCAATCTCTCCCATCATCAGAGTCTTTTCCTGTGAGTCAACTCTTCGCATGAGATGGCCAAAGGATTGGAGTTTCAGCTTTAGCATCAGTCCTTCCAAGGAACACCCAGGGCTGATCTCCTTTAGAATGGACTGGTTGGATCTCCTTGCAGTCCAAGGGACTCTCAAGAGTCTTCTCCAACACCACAGTTCAAAAGCATCAATTCTTCAGGGTTCAGCTTTCTTCACAGTCCAACTCTCACATCCACACATGACCATAGGAAAAACCATAGCCTTGACTAGACGGACCTTAGTCAGCAAAGTAATGTCTCTGCTTTTGAATATGCTATCTAGGTTGGTCATAATTTTCCTTCCAAGGAGTAAGCATCTTTTAATTTCATGGCTGCAATCACCACCTGCAGTGATTTTGGAGCCTAAAAAAATAAAGTCTGACACTGTTTCCACTGTTTCCCCATCTATTTCCCATGAAGTGATGGGACCGGATGCCATGATCTTCGTTTTCTGAATGTTGAGCTTTAAGCCAACTTTTTCACTCTCCTCTTTCACTTGCATCAAGAGGTGTTTTAGTTCCTCTTCACTTTCTGCCATAAGGGTGGTGTCATCTGCATATCTGAGGTTATTGATATTTCTATTTATTAGCTATTATGAATACTGCTGCTATGAACATAGGGTTGCATGTATTTTTATGAAGTATAGTTTTGTCTGAGAATATGCCCAAGAGTGGGATTGCTGGATCACATGATAATTCCATTTAGCTTTCTGAGAAACTTCCAGTCTGTTTTCCATAGTGACTGCACCAACTTATATTTCCACCAACAGTGTAGGAGCTGTGGTCTGTTTTAATGTGGGTTTTAAGGATGACCACGTTAAACTTCTACATGAAATAATTGTGTAAGAATGTTCAAGTATAACAGATGATTATCAAAAATCAAGGATACATCATCAAAAAGAAAAAACGCTCCATTATTTTATTTTTTAAAAGGTAGGTCTAGGAAAATCAGCTCCAGAAAAAGCCTATTTGGATGTTAAAGGTCTGGACTTCATTCAGGAGACCTCTGTCCTCAATCTTGACATTTCCTATTTTATTAGCTGGCTATGTGGCATTCAGTAAGTCTGGGTGCATGTGTGCTAAGTCACTTCAGTCATGTCTGACTTTTTGCAACCCCATGAACTGTAGTTTGCCAAACTCCTCTGTCTGTGGGGATTCTCCGGGCAAGAATACTGCAGTGGGTTGCCATGCCCTCCTCCAGGATCTTCCTGACCCAGGAATTGAACCTGTGTCTCTTAGGTCTCCTGCATTGGCAGGCAGGTTCTTCACCTTTAGCTCCACCTGGGAAGCTCTTGAACAAGTCCACTCAATCTTTTTTGTCTCAGACCCCTCACTATAAACCACTAGTAACTGTACCTGGTTTGACTCTGTCAGAGGGATATTATAAGGATTATGTGAAAATACAGAGCTTCCCACGTGGTGCCAGTGGTAAAGAACCCAACTGCCAAGAAAGAAGACTGAAACATGGGTTTGATCCCTGGTTCAGGAAGATCCCCTCAAGGAGAGTATGGCAGCCCACTCCAGTATTGTTGCTTGCAGAATCACATGGACAGGGGAGCCTGGCGGGCTACAGTCCATAGATCAAAGAGTCAGACATGACTGAAGAGCCTTGGCACCCACACGTGCATGTGAAAATATAAAAAGATTTGTATTGCAAGAAATATTACTTCTATATTAATTTCTATTAGATATAAGATCATGAATTGAGTTCCTATAATATGCAGATGACACCACCCTTATGGCAGAAAGTGAAGAGGAACTAAAAAGCCTCCTGATGAAAGTGAAAGAGGAGAGTGAAAAAGTTGGCTTAAAGCTCAGCATTCATAAAACTAAGATCATGGCATCTGGTCCCATCACTTCATGGGAAACAGACGGGAAAACAGTAGAAACAGTGTCAGACTTTATTTCTTGGGCTCCAAAATCACTGCAGATGGTTATTGCAGCCATGAAATTAAAAGACGCTTACTCCTTGGAAGAAAAGTTATGACCAACCTAGATAGCATATTCAAAAGCAGACATTACTTTGCTGACTAAGGTCCGTGTAGTCAAGGTTATGGTTTTTCCTGTGGTCATGTATGGCTGTGAGAGTTGGACTGTGAAGAAGGCTGAGCACAGAAGAATTTATGCGTTTAAACTGTGGTGTTGGAGAAGACTCTTGAGAGTCCCTTGGACTGCAAGGAGATCCAATCAGTCCATTCTGAAGGAGATCAGTCCTGGGATTTCTTTGGAAGGAATGATGCTAAAGCTGAAACTCCAGTACTTTGGCCACCTCATGTGAAGAGTTGACTCACAGGAAAAGACTCTGATGCTGGGAGGGATTGGGGTCAGGAGGAGAAGGGGACGATCGAGGATGAGATGGCTGGATGGCGTCACGGACTCGATGGACGCGAGTCTGAGTGAACTCCGGGAGATGGTGATGGACAGGGAGGCCTGGCGTGCTGCGATTCATGGGGTTGCAAAGAGTCGGACACGACTGAGCGACTGAACTGAACTGAATAGGAAAATGACCATGTGAGAGTCCAGAGTCTTGGTTTAGGAGTCATGCAATGTATGTCTTTCGCTATGAAGCTTTTCTAGTAACTTGAGATCTACCTGTAGATCAAATTAGATTACCTGTAAGGAAGTGCCCTGCAAGTTGGAAAGATTCTTGTCAACATAAAATATTTTCATTCTCATTGCTTATATAATTTAAACATTCAACGATGGTAGCAGTTGTTGCCCAAATATGTATTTTGAAGAGCTGATGTCTCAAAGGTAAATTCCCTTGGACTAAGTGTTTTATGTGTGTTGCAATTGTGATAATGTCATGAATTTATCAGTTACTTTTTTCCTAATTAGGACGTTACTTTCTTCAGTGAATCAATATGAATGTGGTTCTCGACACCTCCATATTTTTGGGGAAATTTCTATATTATTTTTTAGAATCTTTATTTTACAAGATAATTCCCAAGAAGAAAAAGGATGTTACGGGAGAGATTGTCCTTATAACAGGAGCTGCAAGTGGACTTGGGAGGTTATTGGCTATCAAATTTGCCAGGCTTGGAGCCATTTTAGTTCTATGGGACATTAACGAAGAAGGCAACATGGAAACATGTAGAATGATCAAAGAAAAGAGGGATGCGAAAGTATTTCCCTACACGTGCGACTGTAGTAATAGACAAGATGTCTACAGAGTTGCTGATCAGGTAAGCTGACTGGTGTTCTTACCTCTATGCCCAGGAAAAGGATTGCATCTAATATGCGCTTTTGCAGAAAGAGGAGAAATTTTGTTGTACACTTCTTTTCCTATGCCTTTCGCTTGAGTCTGCATGTCAGAAATCTGACTTTGTAGGGACTTCCCTGGCAGTCCAGGGGTTAGGACTCCACTTTTAGTGCAGGGGTCGTGGGTTCAATCCCTAGTCGGGGACTGAAGCAAAAAAAAAAAAAAAGAACCTGAATTTGTGACCTCCAGAAAAGGAAACAAGAAAACAATGCAGCTGTAAATTTGATGAGCCTTTTGACCTGTTGCCAGCTGCTTTTCTGGTGACTCATTGCCACCAGAAGTCTGTAGAAACTAGAACTAGCCCTGTCTAGCTACCTGTCCTGTCTAGGTCCTTGTTCCTTGTTCATCAGTAAAATGAAAAGATTGGACAAGATGATCTTCAAGAGGACACAGTATTAGGTCTCTGTATTGTATGATTCCAGCATACACCACTGTCACCTAGAACTGAGGGTAGGAAGTAGGGAGGATGGGGAAGAAGCATGTTTCTAGACTACATTTCTTCTTAGATTTAACTTATGGACGTTCGTTCTAACTTCACACTTGTCATCGTTCAGTCGCTGAGTCATGTCCAACTCTTTGCTACCCCATGGACTGCAGCATGCCAGTCACTAAGTACTGATAAATGCTTTAATTATAATAGGTATTTATTGTGTAACTACCATACCCTCTAACGACAGTCCAGCCCTCATGTGGTGTTTTAGCCGTCTGCCGTGGGTGAGGTGCACTGAAGATAAACACAGACCGAGAGAGAGAGCAGAAAGCGTGTCACAATTCCGTGAGACTCATAGTTCCCTGGGGAGGACACGGCATACCACACAGGGCTTCCAGGGGACACACTGGGTGGGTCAGGAGGCAGGTGAGAGAAAGGGCATGACCCAGAGCCTGCACTGCGGTTTCCACAAGTCGGAACAGGTAAGGCAGGATCAGCCAGCTTAGGATGGATGAAGAGGAACCATGTGAGCAGGATCTGGGGCATAGGGGCTGCCCCTCATCCTCTGACACCTGACGCTGGGGCCATTAGGACAGTGTATATACAATAGCCTATGGGCTTCCTAGGTGGTGATAATGATAAAGAACCCGCCTGCCAATGCAGGAGATATAAGAAACACAGGTTCGATCCCTGGGTTGGGAAGATCCCCCATAGGAGGGTATGGCATCCCACTCCAGTAATCATTCTTGCTTGAAGAATCCCATGGACAGAGGAGCCTGGCAGGCTACAGTCCATGGGGTTGCAAAGAGGTGCACATGACTGAAGCAACTTAGCACGCACATATGGTAGCCTACAGTGAGAGCCTGGTGGGGAAGGTGCTGGACTTGTAAGCTTAATGGGCTGATCAAGATGGGGAATGCCCTGGCCTCTAGCCAGAGCCTCAAAACCAAGTGAAGATAGAGCAAGACAAAAAAACTATATTACAAGTAGCTACTGTTCTGAGCACCTTATGCACATAATAACTCCTCTAACCAACACACACAGCCCTCTTGAGAGTATACTGTTAGCATCCTTGCCATTTACAAAGAGGAAACTGAGGAGTAGGAAGAGTGTGCAAGTTGCCCAAGATGCTGAAACCAGTCATGGGCAGAACCAAACATGCCCAGGACAGGAGTGGGGCGATCAAAGTCGTTCTCTTCTCTGCTATGTGACCTGAAAGTGTCCACGCAACACAGTGTGATGACAGAATATCTGAGGGGCTGTCCATCCCTCTGGCAATCTATGTAGACACTTATCTTCTGAACCCTCCTCTTCGTTTTCTGCTTCAAAGTCCTTTTTCAATTGTTCGTTGATTTATTTTGGGGTGCACTGGGTCTTTGTTGCTGTGGGTGGGTTTTCTCCAGTAGTGGCAACTGAGGACTGCTCTTTTGTTGCAATGTGTGGGCGGTGGCTTCTCTTAAAGCAGAACACAGGCTCTAGGGCACAGGCTCAGTAGCTGTGATGCACAGGCTTCCTGCCAGGCATGTGGGATCTTCCCAGACCAGGGATCAAACCTGTGTCCCCTGCATCGGCAGGCATGGATTCTTCACCACTGGACCACCAGGGAAGTTCTTCAACTTCAATTACTATTGCCTCCTTCTTTGTTGGGATCTCATAGGATTTGTTCTTTATAATCCATCACCAACTAATGAGGATATAACCTAGGGATAATATATAGATCCCAGGGGTATTCTAGAACAAGTGGACTCAAAATCAGGTCTTATTTTGCCAAAGCAATGTGGCAAGAAAGGTTCACAAATGGAGGTCTTTGGGGCTAGCTCAGGGAAGGAGCCTGCGGGGGAGTGGCGGTCCCAGGACCACCACTAAGTCACAGATCAGGACTCTGAAATTTGCAGCGTCATCATACATAATCTTTTGTTTTTCAACTAATTTATTTTGATTGGAGGATAATCACTTTACAATATTGTGACGATTTTTGCCATACATCAGCATGAATCAGCCACAGGTATACATGTGTCCCCTCCATCCTAGACCTCCTTCCCCACTCCCTCCCAACCCCATCCCTCTTGGGTTGTCCCAGAGCACCAGCTTTGGGTGCCCTGATTCATCCATCGAACTCACACTGGTCATCTATTTTCTATATGGTAATGTATATGCTTCAGTGCTATTATCTCAAATCATCCCACCCTCATCTTCTCCTACTGAGTCCAAATGTGTTTTTCACATCTGTGTCTCCTTTGCTGCCCTCCGTATAGGATTGCCAGTACCATCTTTTTAAATTCCATATATATGCATTAATATATATGGATTTGTCTTTCTGACTTACTTCACTCTGTATGCTTCAGTGCTATTATCTCAAATCATCCCACCCTCATCTTCTCCTACTGAGTCCAAATGTGTTTTTCACATCTGTGTCTCCTTTGCTGCCCTGCGTATAGGATTGCCAGTACCATCTTTTTAAATTCCATATATATGCATTAATATATATGCATTTGTCTTTCTGACTTACTTCACTCTGTATCATAGGCTCTGGATTCATATATAATATTTATAGTAAAGTGGGCACAATAACATTGTCTGCTCTAGTGATGACAGGAAGCCAAGGCATAGAGCAAATTAATGACAGAGTAGAACCAGGGTTCCATCTGCCTGGAATCAAGACCCCTGCACATCCCCAGCAGTGACCCACCAATGTGTCAGCAATAAAGACACCCTCACAGTCCTTTTTCTTCTATCAAAAGCACTGTAATTTCCATCACCCCCAATGAATCTTTCCCTCTTGTTTAAAATTTCCTCGCTGTATAGTAGAAAATGAGGCCAAAAACTTTAATCAAAAATTGTCTTTTCATCATTTGAATGTATCTTGGACTTTTCTTTGCTTACAGTCCTGTAAATAGAATTCTTCTAAGTCAACCATTTTATTAATATTGACTGTTCTGTATAATTTCCATTACTTAGTGACTCCCAAGAAACCCAAATATTAATACTACCGTTAGACTTTATCTACCAGAATGTCAACAAGCCATGGACATTATCCAGACCCCTGAAATTTATAGGAAACGTCAATAACAGCATTCTAAAGGTCTCAGTAAAGGGACTTTCCTAGAGGTCAGAGGTTAAGACTCCAGGCTTTCACTGTAGGGGCCTTGGGTTTGATTCCTGGTCAGGGAGCCAAGATCCCATATGCCATGGGGCATAGCCAAAAAAACAATGATAATATTTTTAAAAGGGCTCAGTAATTTTCCAAAATTTGACTAAGGTAACTTTCTCATCTCCACCACAGAAACCCAGTACACAAATGAATTTTTTGTTGGAATAACCAGCGTCATGCTTTATTCCTAAATGTCCAGGTCCAATCACTTATTTATATTTGTTAGTGTGTCTGTGTGCATGTTCACATATGTGAGATTTGTTACTTACAGAAGTAATCATTTTGACCACAGAGAAGTAAATCTAGGTAAAAAGACCTTTTACTTTCTTGTATGTGTGTCGAAAACTGAGTGAGAATCACTGTGATTCTTCCCAAAAGCCAAAAGCTATCCTTTGGCAAAATCTTAACTTCTGAAAACCTCTGTTTCCTCATCTATAAACTGAGATCAGAACGCTTTCCTAAACTCGCAGTGAAAATTAAATCCTATTACCTAGATAAAGTTCTTCTTAGCTCTGGGTCCCTAAGACTGAGGGATCTTCTTGGACAGGATGATGGTGACCATTAGGTTTTTCTTAGATATTTAAGAATGCCTACACCAAAGATTTCCCATCCTCCAGAGGCCCAAGTTCCTCCCCAAGCTGGTCTAAGATCAAGCACTTGTTCACACTGGCTCCCTCATCAAGCCAAAAGCTCACATCTCTTGGGTGTTTGTCCCTGTACTGCCCCTCTCCAAAGCAGAGGGGCCTAATCACTCTGCCCAACATCGATGCAGCAACAATAATCCTTCCTTTCAGAGCCTGTTCAACTTGATGACATCAGGAGCAGTTTTTCCCTAATATCTCCCCACCATGTGATCTGGAAGCCTCAACACAGAGCAATAGGTGGGGCCAGGACAACCAAGTCAAGTTTTTTCCGAACTTCCTGTTCGGAAAAAAGAACAGATTGTTGTGACAGCACCAAAGACACAGTTCAGGGCAAAACATCTTCAAATCGTTGTTTGAACATGCATCATGCTTTACGTCATGTTTTGCCCCAGACCAGCTTTATCAAGGTCACTGCAGTGTTTCCTGCAGCCCAGCTTCCTCTAAGTAGGGCTGGTGGTAGTAGGTTCCGTAAGAGATGAGGTAAGCAATTCAGAAGGAAGGGTGAAGGAAGACCCTCAGAACACAGCAGTGGTAGCACAGCTGGAAACTCAGGGAAATAATTGGGCACAGACAATAATTAGACCTGGAGAGGTCTTTTTGACAGAGGTCACAGGCCCACAGACACCTATGATCCCACAGGTGAGAGCCAACATACCTGTGTTTGGGATGTCTTTGTGCTCAGCACTGGCCATGCCCTACAGGGATGGGATGAGCTCCTGCACCTGGTCACAGAGGAGTCAGGAAGAGGGCACCTACAGAAGTAACTGCCACACACACCAGGTTGAAGAAAGACACAACCACCATCCAAAGGGAGACATTGAGAGCCACACAGGGAAACAGAGACAGCACTCTGCAGTACCCCTGGCATTCACCTCTGGCAAAAAGGGACAGTAACATGACAAAAATAGGAGGCAGAGAAAATACAGTGCAACACGCAGTCATCTCTGCACACACACAAAGATAGGCAAAACTGGCAAATCAATCATAAAGCTACTCTAAACTTGCTGAATTTCTATGAGAGAGATAAAATAGCTGTGTTTAAAGAAACTACCTGAATAAAGTAAAAATAATAAT
The DNA here is from genome assembly GCF_001704415.2 of Capra hircus. Taxonomy (NCBI): domain Eukaryota; kingdom Metazoa; phylum Chordata; class Mammalia; order Artiodactyla; family Bovidae; genus Capra; species Capra hircus. The sequence goes on from NC_030821.1 coordinate 58,589,034, forward strand.
AATAATGGCATGGAAAAATAAGTAACCTAACGTAAATGAATTATCTGCCTCGCTTCTGCACAGGTTAAGAAGGAAGTGGGCAATGTGACCATCCTCATTAACAATGCAGGGGTCGTGACGGGAAGAGAGTTCCTCAAAACTCCAGACCACATGGTGGAAAGATCATTTCATATCAACGCCATGTCTCACTTCTGGGTAAGTCATCTCTTTTTTTCACTTTGTTTTGTTGGTGAATATGAGAATTTCATGTAGCTCTATAAATGAAAGTCACTCAGTTGTGTCGAACTCTTTGCAACCCTGTGGACTGTAGTCCATGTGAATTGGCCTGGAGAATTCTCTAGGCCAGAATACTGGAGTGAGTAGCCTTTCCCTTCTCCAGGGGATCTTCCCAACCCAGGGATCAAACCCAGATCTCCCGCATTGCAGGCAGATTCTTTACCAGCTGAACCATAAGGGAAGCCCGAATTCTATAAACAACTAGTCAACCATTTATCTGTTAATAGACCATTTGTGAGTTCCCATTAATAGACTAAGCAGAACTCTTGGCCTATCCAGAGTTGGAGGCAGAGGTGGCTATGGGCTTGATGGCCAAAACATCCTTTGTTTACTGGTATTATTGTTCAGTTGCTGAGTCATGTCCGACTCTCTGCGACCCCATGGACTGCAGTATGCCAGGCTTCCCTGTACCTCACCATCTCCTGCAGCTTGCTCAAACTCATGTCCACTGAGTTGGTGATGCCATCCAACCATCTCATCCTCTGTCGCCTCCTGTGCCTCCTCCTGCCTTCATTCTTTCCCAGCAACAAGGTCTTTTCCAGTGAGTCCATTCTTTGCAACAGGTGGTCAAAGTATTAGAGCTTCAGCTGCAACATCAATCCTTCCAGTGAATATTTAGGTTCGATTTCCTTTTGGATTGACCGGCTTGATCTCCTTGATGTCCAGCAGTGGCAGACAACATTCCTGGTCCACACCACAGTCTGCTAGGTGCCTCCATGCTTTTGCTGTATGACTTTGAACTTCTTTTAAAATTTTATGGGGAGCCAAATATTTCTTGTAAATTGACCCAATTGAATATTCTTCTAAAGTCTTGAAGTCTTTTAAGTTGACACTACAGAGTAACACAGTTACTGTTGATATTAAAAGGTTGTCCCAAAGGTAATTTTTAAAAATTGCAAAAGGCAATGCAGGTGGAAAAACAAAGTCCAAGTAATTGGCAAACCTGTCCAAAGTTCAAAAATACTAGTTCTTTTTTTTTGTAACAATAAAGTTATCATTTGTTGCAATTCAACTGAACACATATTTGCCGTCTTCATAACCTGAGCTATTTTGTGGAAATAGTGATAACTGATCTAATCTATAACCAGGGGGAAAACATTTAGGAAGTACAGTCATCGAACTTTTGCATAAGAAAAATGGAATCTTACAACAAATACAACAAAATAAAGACAAGCAAATCTGACACTTGTTTGTATTACACCCCACATGTGATCAAATCAGGGAAAATAGATATATCTATTTATCAAACACATGTCATTATTTCACAGAGTTACCTTGATTGTACATATATGTAAACCTTTATTTGTATCTATGTCTCTGATTAAAATGATATTCCCAAAGTTTCACTGATGTTTTTGATGACTAAATGCTTCCTCAACATTTACTTGCATTCCTTTCTCTTCCCTTTAATGGTGGGAATCTGTACATCCAGAACAAATAATGTCTTTATAATATAAATATATCTTCTAGAATGTCTTTAAAAAGCCCTCCACTGACACATAGGGCTAGAAATACAAACAGACGCTTGAAATATCCAGTCACCTTTTCCCTGTGAGGAAAACATTATTTTCAACTGGAAACAGAAAAATGATAGCAACATAAGAGATGCCAGTTGGATCCCTCGGTCAGGAAGATCCCCTGAAGAAAGGAAATGGTAACCCATTCCACTATTTCTGCCTGGGAAATCCCATGGACAGAGGAGCCTGGCAGGCTGCAGTCCATGAGGCCGCAAAGAGTCAGACATGCAAACACCAGGTGTTAAACAAAAATTTATTAAGTGAGCTTGTAAGGTGATCACATACTTGAGCAGAAAGAATAATAAATGAGTAATGAATATTGACACAGTGTGTTTATATTTTCCAGACTTGCAAGGCCTTCCTTCCTGCCATGCTTGAAGCTAACCATGGTCACTTAGTTTGCATTTCAAGTTTAGCAGGAATCTCTGGGATCAATGGGCTGTCAGGTGAGTGCTCCACCAGTGACTTTGTATCTCCAACTCACAGCACCCAGAAGTCAGGACTCTTCCAGGCATGGAGAACTCTTCTGCACCAAGGGGAAGTCTCTAGTACATTTGGCTCTGTTTGTAATGCCAGGATTCCTTCCCATTTCCCAAATTTGAATTCCACATGTAAGAGATATCATATGCTATTAGTCTTTATCCGTCTGGCTTACTTCACTTAGTATGCCCATCTCTAGGTCTATTCATGTTGCTGCTCCCCTGGCGGGACTCCCCTGGTGGTGCAGTGGTTAAGAATCTGCCTTGCAATTCAAGGGATGTGGGTTGGATCCCTGGTCAGGGAACTAAGATCCCACATGCCATGCAGCAACTAAGCCCATGCACCACAATTAGAGAGTCCGCAAGGAAAGACCCTGCATGATGTAACTGCAACCGGAGGCAGCCACATACATATATTTTAAAATAATAAAATCACTCTCTTCTTAATAAAAAATAAGACACAGAGAAAAAATGAACCAGTTGGCTTTGTACTCTTCTTGGGTTAAGAGAAACTGAAATCGTTTTCATTTTGTTGTTTGTATGCTGGAGAAGCTCTGCTGCTACTGCTAAGTCACTTCAGTCGTGTCCGACTCTGTGTGACCCCATAGAAGGCAGCACACGAGGCTCCGCCATCCCTAGGATTCTCCAGGCAAGAACACTGGAGTGGGTTGCCATTTCCTTCTCCAATGCATGCAAGTGAAAAGTGAAAGTCAAGTCGCTCAGTCATGTCTGAACCTCAGCAACCCCATGGACTGCAGCCTTCCAGGCTCCTCCGCCCATGGGATTGTCCAGGCAAGAGTACTAGAGTGGGGTGCCATTGCCTTCTCCAGGAGAAGCTCTACACAGTCACAAAAACAAGACCAGGAGCTGACTGTGGCTCAGATCATGAACTCCTTATTGCCAAATTCAGACTCAAATTGAAGAAAGTAGGGAAAACCACTAGACCATTCAGGTATGACCTAAATCAAATCCCTTATGATTATACAGTGGAAGTGAGAAATAGATTTAAGGGCCTAGATCTGGTAGATAAAGTGCCTGATGAACTATGGAATGAGGTTCGTGACATTGTACAGGAGACAGGGATCAAGACCATCCCCATGGAAAAGAAATGCAAAAAAGCAAATTGGCTGTCTGAGGAGGCCTTACAAATAGCTGTGAAAAGAAGAGAGGCAAAAAGGAAAGGAGAAAAGGAAAGATATAAGCATCCAAATGCAGAGTTCCGAAGAATAGCAAGGAGAGATAAGAAAGCCTTCCTCAGCCATCAATCCAAAGAAATAGAGGAAAACAACAGAATGGGAAAGACTAGAGATCTCTGCAAGAACATTAGAGATACCAAGGGAACATTTCATGAAAAGATGGGCTCGATAAAGGACAGAAATGGTATGGACCTAACAGAAGCAGAAGATATTAAGAAGAGGTTACAAGAACACACAGAAGGACTGTACAAAAAAAGATCTTCACAACCAAGATAATCATGATGGTGTAATCACTCATGTAGAGCCAGACATCCTGGAATGTGAAGTCAAGTGAGCCTTAGAAAGCATCCCTACAAACAAAGCTAGTGGAGGTGATGGAATTCGAGTTGAGCTATTTCAAATCCTGAAAGATGATGCTGTGAAAGTGCTGCATTCAATATGCCAGCAAATTTGGAAAACTCAGCAGTGGCCACAGGACTGGAAAAGGTCAGTTTTCATTCCAATCCCAAAGAAAGGCAATGCCAAAGAATGCTCAAACTACCACACAATTGCACTCATCTCACACACTAGTAAAGTAATGCTCAAGATTCTCCAAGCCAGGCTTCACCAATACATGAACAGTGAACTTCCAGATGTTCAAGCTGGTTTTAGAAAAGGCAGAGGAAACAGAGGTCAAATTGCCAACATCCGCTGGATCATCGAAAAAGCGAGAGAGTTCCAGAAAAACATCTATTTCTGCTTTATTGACTATGCCAAAGCCTTTGACTGTGTGGATCACAATAAACTGTGGTAAATTCTTAAAGAGATGGGAATACCAGACCACCTAACCTGCCTCTTGAGAAACCTGTATGCAGGTCAGGAAGCAACAGTTAGCACTGGACATGGAACAACAGACTGGTTCCAAATCAGAAAAGGAGTACGTCAAGGCTGTATATTGTCACACTGCTTATTTAACTCCTATGCAGAGTACATCATGAGAAACGCTGGACTGGAAGAAACACAAGCTGGGATCAAGATTGCCGGGAGAAATATCAGTAACCTCAGATATGCAGATGACACCACCCTTATGGCAGAAAGTGAAGAGGAACTCAAAAGCCTCTTGATGAAAGTGAAAGAGGAGAATGAAAAAGTTGGCTTAAAGCTCAACATTCAGAAAATGAAGATCATGGCATCTGGTCCCATCACTTCATGGGAAATACATGGGGAAACAGTGGAAACAGTGTCAGACTTTATTTTTTTAGGCTCAAATTCACTGCAGGTGGTGATTGCAGCCATGAAATTAAAAGAAGCTTACTCCTTGGAAGGAAAGTTATGACCAACCTATATAGTATATTCAAAAGCAGAGACATTACTTTGCCAACAAAGGTCCATCTAGTCAAGGCTATGGTTTTTCCAGTGGTCATGTATGGATGTGAGAGTTGGACTGTGAAGAAAGCTGAGCACCGAAGAATTGATGCTTTTGAATTGTGGTGTTGGAGAGAGTGTCTTGAGTGAATTGTGGTGTCTTGAGAGTCCCTTGGACTGCAAAGAGATCCAACCAGTCCATTCTGAAGGAGATCAGGTCTGGGATTTCTTTGGAAGGAATGATGCTGAAGCTGAAACTCCAATCCTTTGGCCACCTCATGCGACGAGTTGACTCATTGGAAAAGACTCTGATGCTGGGAGAGATTGAGGGCAGGAGGAGAAGGGGATGACAGAGGATGAGATGGCTGGATGGCATCACTGACTCTACAAACGCGAGTCTGAGTGAACTCCGGGAGTTGGTGATGGACAGGGAGGCCTGGTGTCCTGCTATTCATGGGGTCGAAGAGTCGGACACGACTGAGCGACTGAATTCAACTGAACTGATGCTATATAGAGCTATAGGAGTAGAGTGGCCACAGAAAATGACTTTAAAGGATGCTTTCCCTGGTAACTTAGATGGTAAAGAATCCGCCTGCCAATGCAGGAGACTCAGGTTTGATACCTGGGTCAGAAACATCCCCTGGAGGAGGGCATAGCAACCCACTCCAGTATTCTTGCATGGAGAATCGTGCACTTAGGACATGACTAAGTGACTAACACTTTCACTTTGCACCCAGAATAAGCCGAAAGGGAAGGGAGTTTCCATTTTCAAAATAACTCCATGAATTAACTTGTCAAAGTCTGTTGCTAACAGCTCCTCACTCTGTTTCAGATTACTGTGCCAGCAAGTTTGCAGCTTGTGGCTTTGCGGAGTCGCTCTACTTTGAATTAAAGCTACTACAAAAAAGTAAAATTAAAACCACCATTGTTTGCCCATATTTTATCAAAACTGGAATGTTTGAGGGCTGTTCAACCAAGTAAGTAAAATCTTACAGTAATCTTTGCTTTTATGATAATCTTCCAATATAGGTAATTATCATCTTTCATTTTGAAATTTTGAAATATGAAAAGTAAAACAAAAGACTGGTTGAATGCCTGAGTTAGTCAAAGAAAACATTCAACCTGCATTAAATTAATGAGTTTACTCCATTTAAGGATAATAATATGGTTATGAGCATACGGTATTGTGAAAACATAAACTTAAATTGCTAATCAGAAAATTACAATATAACAGAAAAGTTGGTAGTGAGAAGTTATTAAAATCTTTAGCATTGTTGTTGAAGATAATTTTTTTCTAAAAAGAACACTGTAGTAAAAATCATCCAAAAGATAAAATATTTTGAAAGATTGACTAATATATGTGGGGAAGTATTGGAGGATGATATAAGTTTATATTTGGAGAATAGACCAAGGAAGAAACAAACACAAAGACTTTTATACAAAGGAGCCAATCAGTGGAGTATATTGAAAAATATAGACATGGTCTAGGGCCAGTATAGTTATTACAATTGTTAAAAAGGGGATTGACAGGAACCAAATGCTATGAATCAGCTTTACCTGTAGGAAAGAGAGACAGCCAACAAAAAGCTGTCTAAAAAGCAATGAGGCTATTTAGAGTCTAAGGAAATCATAAAATTAAATTAAAAGTGTCAAAACAGGTGATGGAGTTGACAGTACAGCAGGGAAAAAGCTCTCACAAGGAAACATCTACCATGCAAGTCAAAATTAGCAAAGACAATCATTTAAAATATTTGGAGATTGACCAAAGAGCATGCAATCCATTGAGAAGTATTTATTTAACAAAACCTACAGAAATTTGGCAAGAATTCTGACAGGCCTTGGCACTGGAACCAGGAACTACACTCATCCTCCATACAACAGCTCTGCCTTGCAGAACAGCTGTTTCAGGGGCTTGGCAAACCAGTGGTAATTCCCATGTCTCTGGAAGGGCTTACAGGTGGCTTGGTGGTAAAGAACCGGCCTGCCAACGCAAGAGCCACAAGAAACTCGAGTTTGATCCCTGGGTAGGGAAGATCCTCTGGAGGAGGAAGTGCAACCCACTCCAGTGTTCTTGCCTGGAGAATCCCATGGACAAAGGAACCTGGTGGGCTGGAGTCTGTAGGGTCACAAAAAGCGACTGAGCATGCAGCATGCACGCACACACCCCAGTCCCTGGAGAGGGAGAACTCCGTTGGATAGTTGGGCAGCACTTGAATACTGAAAGATCCCGATTTCTGTGGAAGGCCTCCAATGAACGGATAGACTCAGTCAGACAGTGTTTGCTCCTCCACCTCCGAGGTAGGAAAGGCCTGGGGAGAGGCTATTGCTGAAGAAAGCAGCTCCTCTTCCCACAGCTCTTTGTTGTTGGAGCAGCAGTCATGTGGCAAAAGACCTATGTGTGTGTGGTAGACCTACGCGACAGTAAAAATTAGCAGACCCCAACCCCCAGGTTCTGGGTGCTGGAAGATCCACACAGGCTGGTAACAGCAGCTGGGTGGCAGCATCACTTCCTACCATTCCCCCAGACTTGGTTTGACATCTAAGGTGAGAAACCCAGTGAAGAGTCATTTTCTCATAACCCAACTCCTGCTTCATAACAGGGGTTCTGACAGACAAGGTCACAGTCAGCACCAAAGACTGGCATCTTTCTCCCTCTGCCATTGGATAAAACCATAAATCAGAACACTTCAAAAAAGAAAAAGAAAAATAGCACTACCAGCTAGCACACTACAGCATAAGAAGTAGATAGGATACAAATAGAGGCAGACCAGCTAGAGGCTTAAGAGAAAGAGGCAAAGATTGCCTGCTTAAAACCACAGTTTCCCTGGATGGAGTCCTTCCAGGAATGACATCAGAAGCCATACCTTGGAGGAGAGATAGACCTCATGGAACTAGTTTCAGCCAAGTGACTGAGGAAATAAACAAGCAAACAATCGCAAAGGACAGTTATCCAGAGTTGCTACCATATGTCATCTAAAATGTTCAGTTTTTAATAAAAAAGTATGATAGGCAAATACACAGAAAACTGTGACCCATACATGAGAAAAACCCATAGGCAATGGAAATTGCTTTGAAAAGGACCCAGATGTTGGTCTTAGCAGACAAACTTGAAAGCAGCTATTTTAAATCCATTCAAAGAGCTAAAGAAATTCATATTTTTAGAATGGAGATGTTTCATCAAATATTAATAAATACAGATTTTTTTTAAGCAAATGTAAATTCAGGATTAGAAAAGAAGAGTAAATGAAAAGGAAGATGCACTAGGGCAGCTCAGCAGTAGATTTGGGCTGGCAGAAAAAAAAAGTGAACCTCAAGACGAATGAACAGAGAATATGCAAGGAAGAGAGAACGTAAATGGAAAAAGAGGAACAGATCCTCAGAGAAAGCTGGGGCACCTTTAATCATATCAACATATACACAGGAGAGTAACAAAGAAATAACAGAAAAGATCAGAAAAAGCATTTAAAGAAATGATGGCGGAAAACCTCCCAAATTTAATGAAAAACATTATTTACATATAAATGGCAACCCACTCCAGTATTCTTGCCTGGAAAACCCCATGGACAGAGGAGCCTGCCAGGCTACAGCCAACGGAGTTGCAAAGAGCTAGGCACAACTAAGGGATTGAGCACACACAAAAAAAATAGAATTTTGAAGAGGGGTGTGGTTCAAGAAATACAGAAGCATAATATAAAAGTATAAAATGTCAAAGTAATGTCTAATGGGAGCTTCATTACATGCTCATCCCATTTCAACTCCAGTTAATTTTGCAAACATCTGAGTTTGCTTACAGTAGTGACAATAGTGTGCCTAAAATAAAGCCACATTATACATGATCAGGAGCATTTTCCTTTGGGTAAAATAATTTTGCAGTTCCACTTCTTAATAGTATACAGCTATCTGATGTTTGGGCTGACAGAGAGAAAAGAAAAATATGAAAAAAAATCTCAAAGCACTTCCCTCCATAGATCTAGACCATCACAGAGGAGAAAATCAATAAAGGCCAGGAGTTCACTCCAGGAAATTAGATACGCTAGCTTTTGTTTACTCACTAAGTCATGTCTGACTCTTGTGACCCCACAGACTGTAGCCCACCAGGCTGCTCCATCCATTACATCTTCCAGGCAAGAATACTGGAATGAGTAGCCATTTCCTTATCCAGGTGATCTTTGCGACCCAGGGATTGAACATGCATCTCCTGGGGCTCCTGCATTGCCAGCGGATTCTTCGCCACTGAGCCACTGGGGAAGCTGGAAACGTGTGAGCACTGGTCCCAATATGATCATGAGAGAAGACACAAGGCTTTTTCCAATATTTACACATGATTTGCATACTTATAGACATATGTTGATGACCTGATATCTAAAATTTAATAATTAGTGCTCACCATGGCAGCAAAAAAATACCACTTTAACAATATAACTTTTTGTGATTTTTTTATTCCAGGTATCCACTTTTGTTGCCATTGCTGAAACAGGAGTATGCTGCCCAAAGTATTGTAAATGCTATTTTAGAGGAGCAGTTGTACTTGATAATACCCAGATTCTTGCATATTGCATTGTTCCTGAAACAGTAAGTGAATAATGACTTCTCTATCATTTTGGTTGTTTGTGAACAAATTCCTCTCATCATTGCTACCTCTTTTACCAGAAAACAACCTTGTATATTTCTTAAGGTTGAAGGAAGAATAATATCTAAATAATGCCAGGGCAACTTATTGGACTAATTCTAGCTGTGCTTGGTTATTCCAGACGTTGAGAAAATTCAGAAACTGTTGGTTCTTACAGAGTGCTAAGTTGCTCCAGTAGTGTCTGAGTGTTTATAACCACACAGATATAGCCTGCCAGTCTCCTCTGTCCATGGGATTTTCCAGGTAAGAATTCTGGGGTGAGTTGCCATTCCCTTCTCCAAGGGAATCTTCCTGACCCAGGGACCAAACGCATATCCCTTATGTCGGCAGGTGGATTCTTTACCACCAGCACCACCTGGGAAGCCCTCTTAGAGAATAAAAATTATTAACTTCAAGAAAAACAAATAGAACCCCAATGACAGGAGGTGAATTCTATCAGTTCAGCTGACATAAATTCTATTTTGAAAACAAAGGACCAATAAACTCAAGTGCATTGCCAGAAAAATATTAAGGATTTTTGGCAAGTTCCTCACTTCCTCTGGTGAAAGAGGACCTGCAACTTCAAGCTTAAAGTTCCAGAGTCTTTGTGAGTGCATTTAGGCCAGGCCCACTATCTTCTCTGAAGAGAAGAAAGAACAGCATGTAAGATTCAGTGTCTACTTGGGCCGGACTCGGCATGACAGCCTCACGTGGTTTATCACACTTTGAGTAACTGAGGCTTAAAGACAGGAAGTCATTTTTGCAGGATTAAACAGCTAATGGGGCTTCCATGGTGGCTCAGATGGTAAAGAATCTGCCTGCAATGCAAGAGACCTGGGTTTGATCCCTAGGTCAGGAAGATCCCCTGAAGAAGGGTATGCAACCCACTCCCAGTATTCTTACTGGAGAATCCTATGGATAGAGGAGCCCTCAGGCCCCAGTCCAAGAGGTCGCAAAGAGTTGGACACAACCGAACAACCAAAATACACTTTGTGGCCTGAGCACTGGGACTTTTCAAAGCTCTGTAGACAGCATTCAGTGCCCGTGATGCAACATTTCTGCGTTTGTCCCTCTCTGCAGTGACATGCACAGTGTGAGGCACAAGAATTCACACGTAATCTTTACAAAGATATTTCTCTTTTGTTTATATATTTGTTTGGCCGCAATATGTGTTATGCGGAATCTTAGTTCCCCCGCCAGGGATGGAACCCACGCCTCCTGCAGTGGAAGCCTGGATCCCTAACCATTGTGCCTCCAGGGAATTCCCTGAAGATGTCTCTTTGACTCCTAAAGCATTCTGAATTTTTTCCTCTGCTTTTCTCTAGAATAGTATCTCCAAACATGATGATCACGATGGCTGAGTACCTTGGAATGGACATTTCCCTGGCTTCATTTATAGAACGAGAGAAATCAGGGGAATTTCAGACCAAAACCGAGAGGAAACAACAGTAGCTAAAGCTCCAGATGTGGTAATAAGTGTCATGAGGAACAGCCACCGGAAGTCTTGTTCACGCTCAGAGCACTCCAGCCTTCAAGCAATGACCGAGGCTTCCAGAAGTGCTCACCGGGACATAGCTGATACTCTCACAATCTCCCTAGGTATTCACATTACATACTCAACAGTTTCCTGTCACTTTTTAGTCTGATTAAAAAAAAAAAAAAAAAAAAAAAAACACTGCAGCCATTCTAATGTCAGAGAACTCAGAGAATACAGTGTATTAATAAAAACATATTAATGCAAATTAACCTTAATTTAATTTTTAAATAGAGTAGATGATACTTTTAGAAAAAGAGTAACTATAAATAGACTTTTAAAATTGCAGTTTTAGGTTGATAATTTTTAAACATTATATGTAAAGAAAATTTTTAGTACAGCTGTTAAGAAAAATAACACTTTTATGTGTGCCTATTAATTCCTACTGGAGCTGGATGACCATATCAAGATCCTTAGGGAGGCACTGAATCTGTTTATTCAATAAAATAAGTCCACAACTAATCATGTTTGTTTGTATCTGAATATGCCTGTAATTCTTAGCTTCTTTATATGTTATGATGTTTCCAGGTGGCACTAGCAGTAAAGAACCCATTTGCCAATGCAGGAGACATAAGAGACTCAGGCTCAATCCCTGGGTCACAAAGATCCCCTGGAGAAGGGCATGGCAACCCATTCCATGTAGCCCTGGCAGGCTACAGTCCATGGGGTCACAAAGAGTCAGACATGACTGAAGTGACTTAGCACACAGTACCCACATGTGCTCAGTCATGTCTGAGTCTTGTGACCGAGTGGACTGTAGCCTGCCAGGCTCCCCTGCCCAAGGGATTCTCCAGGCCAGAACACTGGAGTGGGTTGCATTTCCTTTTCCAGGGAATCTTCCCAAACCAGGGAATGAACCCACATCTCCTGCATTGGCAGGCAGGTTCTTTATCACTAGCGCTAGCTAGGAAACCCTCTTCTTCCTTACTCCATAGGGAAAAAAGTACATATTAGACTCTGTACTGCTGGTTTGAAGAAGAGACTTATTTTTATAATTCAGTCAATAAATTAGCCTTAACTGTGATGGGTTTGCGTACACGACATGAGCCACCTCTGTTAAAAATGTATATACTAATTCAAATGTGCACCTCACCTGACAGCCCCAGCAAACACTCCTAAGTGACTCTGTTGAGTTCAGAAATGTACTTGAGCTGAATCACAGGACAGTAACCTAGCTTTGTCTCTGACAGGTCAAGAGCGAGTAATAACAGCAAAACCAAAAACAAGAAAAAAAAAGAAATATAAAGTATATATTTCCCTCATAGCTCAGCTGGTAAAGAATCTGCCTGCAATGCAGAAGACCCCAGTTCGATTCCTAGGTCGGGAAGATCCACTAGGGAAGGGATAGGCTATTCACTCCAGTATTCTTGGGCTTCTCTTGTGGCTCAGCTGGTAAAGAATCCACCCACAATGCAGGGGACCTGGGTTGAGAAGATCCCCTGGAGAAGAGAAAGGCTATCCACTCCAGTATTCTGGCCTAGAGAATTCCATGGACTGTATAGTCCATGGGGTCACAGAGTCGGACATGACTGAGTGACTTTCACCTTTATTCATTAACCAAAAAGTGAGCATTCAATATATACAATCTATCCTATTATTTGGGGCTTCCAGGTGGCATTAGTGGTAAAGAATCCACCTGCCAATGCAGGAAACGTAAGAGTTGTGAGTTTGATCCCTGAGTGGGGAAGCTCCCCTGGAGGAGGGAATGCCAACCCACTCCAGTATTCTCACCTGGAGAATCCCATGGGCAGAGGAGCCTAGCGGGTGACAGTCCATAGGGTCGAAATGAGTCAGACACGACTGAAGAGACTTAGCATGCATGCACATCCTATTATTTGGAACATAGTATTTTTACAATTACGCAAACAAAGTTTAATTTGCAATAAATTAGAGGAAATTTTTGAACTAAAAGAGGAATAAAAATTCCAAAATGCAATAGTTTTCAGGAAATAGGTTATCTTTTAACAGTTCCGTAGGTAAAAATCTTTATAAATTTTTGACATCTCTGCCTTCTTACACCAAGCATTCAAACAACTATATACATTCTTCTTAAATTTTCATAAATTCCCATTAATTTTCCTTAATGTCTAAGGAGAATTAACATATTTCTGTCTATCTGGGTTGACCCCCAGGAGTGGCTTTTGAATGGCCATTTATCTCTAAGTACACTAGTCCCCACACCCCTGTTGGGCATCACCTTCCGCTTCACTCAGTGAGGAAGGGTCCTGCTACTTCTAATTGGGCCCCTCTTATTTTCAATGGTCAAGCTTCAGGAGGGTCTTTTATGCATTCACTTGTTCATTTGTTCTGCCTTGTTTGCTGAGAGTACCTGCTCTGTGCAGCAGGCTTCCCCAGTGGCACAGTGGTAAAGAACCCGCCTGCCAATGCAGGAGACACAAATCCAATCCCTGGAGAAGAACATGGCAACTCACTCCAGTATTCTTGCCTGGAAAATTCCGTGGACAGAGAAGCCTGGCGGGCTACAGTCCATGGGGTCACAAAGAGCGAGGCGTGACTGAGTACACACACACACCCCACACACATTCTGTGTGGCACTAGACACACAGCAGCAAATAAGGCAGTCACTTAGTGAGGGAGGAGATATTTGTGACAACTTTCAGCCACACAGGGGCTTCGGTTTCGTTTGGTCTTGCCTGTTTGCTAGTTAATGTCAGAACTCTGGCTTCTCATCTTGTAGGTTGACAAGGTTTAGAAACTGCAAAGTCTGTTTCTCTGAGCTCTTTCATTTAGGTTGTGGGTAAATGCTAACCTATGTTTTGTTTTTCTTCAAGAGACTGTTCCCTGAGGTTAGCATCCTCGTTCTGTTCTCCTGGTAACCTGGTTAAGAGTCAAATGTCATATATGTTTCTAAGCAGTGCTGCTTATGAGGAAAAGGATCACTGATTGGTAACTTGCAGCAGACTGAGAGGAGCTGTGGATGCATCTTAAGGGCGTGATGGGGAGGGATGACTCCCTGAGGCTGAGTAGGGGAATCTGGTATGTGGGATGCTGTAGGCAGTACCCATGTCGGCTTTGTGGGGCAAAGACCTTGTCAAGTCCTACACTCGCCCTGTCTGCATCTCCCCAGAGCTGGCCCAAGAAGATTATTGATGTCTGTGCTCAAACTGTCTGGACTGGGGGACTGCCACCCCTTTCCCACTCCTCCTCTCAGCCTCAGAGTGGACCCCTGTCCCCTGAGTCCGAAGGTGGAGTTGAAACTAAAAGATTCCCTCGCGGCGTCGGGGGTAAGCAGGCACTGAACTTTCTCTTCCTATTTCAGTGCTTTCTGAAACGTGAAAATATATAACTGTTCGTGTAATTATGTTCCACATTTTCAAATAGAGCAATGAAATCTGTCCAGTAGAAGCGACAAAACTGAACTGATTATTGAGTCTGAAATTTGGTCACATCTATTATTTCCTTCCACCAAGTTCTCAAAAACCACAGCTACCCTAGCCCTTTTCACGTGATGGCTCCCCTCACCCTTTCCCTGTACTTAAAACACTTCATGGGGATGTTTTGGGAAGTGAAGATTCATGTCAGCATGTCACCCCCTTCTGATGTCTGTGTCAGAAGCTTTCTCTATCTCTTTTATAATTTAATAAAACTTTATTACACAAAAGCTCTGAGCGATCAAGCCTCATCACTGACCTCAGATGGAACTCTTCTCCTCCGGAGGCCAAAAATCCTGGTGTCTTTTGTGGTTCAGCAGCAACCTTTCATGTTAGGGGCTCATCTGGGATTCTTCAGGACAAGGTAAGGATGCTTGGAGCTCTAGTTCTTTGTTCTCCTAGCAAACATGTTTTCTGCTGTACTTTACTAACTCTATAGTGCACTTGTGTGAATGAATGACACGCCCTGCAAGTGAGGGGAGCAAGTGAGGAGCCCTGCTCTGCCATTCCATGGTGACCTCATACGGCTTATGGCAGAAATCCAGACAGGGGTTTATACCAAACTGCCAATGGACTTCCCTGGTGTCTCAGATAGTAAAGTATCTGCCTACAGTGCAAGAGACCCGGGTTCAATCTCTGGGTTGTGAAGATCTCCTGGAGAAGGAAATGGCAACCCACTCCAATATTCTTGCCTGGAAAATCCCGTGGACTGAGGAACCTGGTAGGCTACAGTCCATGGGGTCGCAAAGAGTCAGACACGATTAAGATGGTAAGCTACAGTCCATGGGGTTGCAAAGAGTTGGACACGACTGAGCACTTACTTTCTTTGAGAAGTGAGGATTCATTTTTCCAACAGGAAAATATTATAATTGATAGTTACTCTCTCCTTGCAAAGCAAAAGTCCCTCAGTCATCTAAGACTCTACGAATTGTAGCCTGCCAGGCTCCTCTGTCCATGGGACTCTCCAGACAGAATACTGGAATGGGTTGCCTGCCCTTCTCCAGGGATCTTCTCAACCCAGGGATCGAACCCAGGTCTCCAGCATTACAGGCAGATTCTTATTCTTGTTTTAATTGGGGGCTAATTACTTTACAATATTGTGGTGGGGTTTGCCATACATTGACATGAATCCGCCATGGGTGCACATGTGTACCCCTGTCCTGAACCCGCCGCCCACCTCCTTCCCCATCCCATCCCTCTGGGTTGTCCCCGTGCACTGGCTTTGAGTACCCTGTCTCATGCATCGAACCTGGACTGGCTATCCACTTCACATATGATGATATACACGTTTCAGTGCTACCCTCTCAAATCACCCCACCTTCACCTTCTCCCACAGAGTCCAAAACTGTTCTTTACATTTGTGTCTCTTCTGCTGTCTCGAATATAGGGTCATCATTACAATCTTTCTAAATTCCACATATATGCGTTCAGTTCAGTTCAGTTCAGTTCAATCGCTCAGTTGTGTCCAACTCTTTGTGACCCCAAGAATCACAGCACACAGGCCTCCCTGTCCATCACCATCTCCCGGAGTTCACTCAAATTCATGTCCATCGAGTCGTTGATGCCATCCAGCCATCTCATCCTCTGTCATCCCCTCCTCCTCCTGCCCCCAATCTCTCCCAGCATCAGGGTCTTTTCCAATGAGTCAACTCTTCGCATGAGATGGCCAAAGTACTGGAGTTTCAGCTTGAGCATCAGTCCTTCCAAAGAACACCCAGGACTGATCTCTTTTAGGATGGACTGGTTGGATCTCCTTGCAGTCCAAGTGACTCTCAAGAGTCTTCTCCAACACCATAGTTCAAAAGCATCAATTCTTCAGCGCTCAGCTTTCTTCACAGTCCAACTCACATCCATACATGACCACTGGAAAAACCATAGCCTTGACTAGACAGACCTTTGTTGGCAAAGTAATGTCTCTGCTTTTGAATATGCTATCTAGGTTGGTCATAACTTTTCTTCCAAGGAGTAAGCGTCTTTTAATTTCATGGCTGCAGTCACCATCTGCAGTGATTTTGGAGCCCCCCAAAAAAAAGTCTGAGACTGTTTCCACTGTTTCCCCATCTATTTCCCATGAAGTGATGGGACCAGATGCCATGATCTTCATTTTCTGAATGTTGAGCTTTAAGCCAACTTTTTCACTCTCCTCTTTCACTTTCATCAAGAGGCTTTTTAGCTCCTCTTCACTTTCTGCCATAAGGGTGGTGTCATCTGCATATCTGAGGTTACTGATATTTCTCCCGGCAATCTTAATTCCAGCTTGTGCTTCTTCCAATCCAGCGTTTCTCATGATGTACTCTGCATAGAAGTTAAACAAACAGGGTGACAATATACAGCCTTGACGTACTCCTTTTCTGATTTGGAACCAGTCTGTTGTTCCATGTCCAGTTCTAACTGTTGCTTCCTGACCTACATACAGATTTCTCAAGAGGCAGGTCAGATGGTCTGGTATTCCCATCTCTTTAAGAATTTACCACAGTTTATTGTGATCCACACAGTCAAAGGCTTTGGCATAGTCAATAAAGCAGAAATAGATGTTTTTCTGGAACTCTCTCGCTTTTTCGATGATCCAGCGGATGTTGGCAATTTGACCTCTGTTTCCTCTGCCTTATCTAAAACCAGCTTGAATATCTGGAAGTTCACAGTTCACGTATTGGTGAAGCCTGGCTTGGAGAATTTTGAGCATTACTTCACTAGCATGTGAGATGAGTGCAGTTGTGTGGTAGTTTGAGCATTCTTTGGCATTACCTTTCTTTGGGTTAGTATACTGTATTGGTGTTTTTCTTTCTGACTTACTTCACTCTGTATAATAGGCTCCAATTTCATCCACCTCATTAGAACTGATTCAAGTGTGTTCTTTTTAATGGCTGAGTAATGTTCCATTGTGTATATGTACCACAGCTTTCTAATCCATTCATCTACCGATGGACATCTAAGTTGTTTATTGAAACAGTGCTGTGATGAACATTGGGGTACACGTGTCTCTTTAAATTTTGATTTCCTCGGTCTGTATGCCCAGCAGTGGGATTCCTGGGTCGTATGGCAGTTCTCTTCCTAGTTTGTTAAGGAATCTCCACACTGTTCTCCACAGTGGCTGTACTAGTTTGCATTCCCACCAACCATGTAACAGTGTTCTCTTTTCTGCACACCCTCTCCAGCATTTATTGTTTGTAGACTTTTTGATAGTGGCCATTCTGATTGGTGTGAGATGGTACCTCACTGTGGTTTTGATTTGCATTTCTCTGATAATGAGCAATGCTGAGCATCCTTTCATGTGTTTGTTAGCCATCTGTATGTCTTCTTTGGAGAAATGTCTGTTTAGTTCTTTGGCCCATTTTTGGATTGGGTCATTTATTTTTCTAGTATTGAGCTGCTTGTATATTTTTTATATATATATAATTTATATATTAATTATTTGTATATATTAGTTATTTGTCAGTTGCTACATATGCTATTATTTTCTCCCATTCTGAAGGCTGTCTTTTCACCTTACTTATAGTTTCCTTCGTTATGCAAAAGCTTTTAAGTTTAATTAGGTCCCATTTGTTTATTTCTGCTTTTATCTCCATGACTCTGGAAGATGGGTCATAAAGGATCTTGCTGTGATTTATGTCAGAGAGCATTCTGCCTATTTTTCCCTCTAGGAGTTTTATAGTTTCTGGTCTTACATTTAGATCTTTAAACCATTTTGAGTTTATTTTTGTGTATGGTGTTAGAAAGTGTTTTAGTTTCATTCTTTTACAGGTGGTTGACCAATTTACCCAGCATCACTTGTTAAAGAGATTGTCTTTTCTCCATTGCATATTTTTGCCTCCTTTGTCGAAGATAAGGTGTCCGTAGGTGCATGGATTCATCTCTGGGCTATCCATTTTGTTTCATTGATCTATATTTCTGTCTTTGTGCTGTGCAGGTAGATTTTTTACCATATGAGCCATCAAGGAAGAAAAGTTTTCCTAATCCAAGGCAATAAAAATAGTTATGTTAAAATGTTAAAAATATATATATGAAAACAGTGTTAATTATGAATTCAGTTCAGCCATTTTTAAATTAAATGCTTGGGGCTTCCCAGGTGGCACCAGAGGTAAAGAACCCACCTGTCAATGCATGAGAAATAGGAGACATGAGTTTGATCCCTGAGTGGGGAAGATCCCCTGGAGGAGGACGTGGCAACCCTCTCCAGTATTCTTGCCTGGAGAATCCCACAGACAGAGGAGCCTGGTGGGCTACAGACCATGGGGTCGCAAAGAGTCAGGCATGACTGAAGTGATTTAGCACAGCACATTAAGTGCTCGAGAAAATTTACAGGCTGAAGAGATAGAAGTTTTGATACTCTAAAATAGATGACTAGACTCCTCCATGGGTTTGGAAAATGAGAGCATTTTCTTTTGCATAACTTCATTTTTTAAAGTAGCCATTTATTCTCCTTGATATTGGAAAGGAGGTAGATTTTGACTTAACATAACAAAGAACTATCTAAAAATAACAGTGGATTGAGATAAAAATGACTTCAGTGTGACTTCTGAAAGACGGAGTTTCCCATTTCTGAAAACCAGAGGAAGTTAATGACTAAACTATCTGGATCCCTTCCAATCCTAAAAAAAAAAAATCTCTAGTTAGGGCTCATTCTTATAATTAATCTTTATTGAGATCCTATGTGAAAAGCACAAATATTTGTCAAATTACTGAACATACTTTTGACTCACAATTAAGACTTGATGAGAAAAAGAAAATAAGAGACTCTGAGGGTTAAGGACCCACCTGCAATGCAGGTGACTCGGGTTTGATCCCTGAGTCAGAAAGTTCCCCTGAAGGAGGGCCTTGCGACCTGCTCCAGTATTGTTGCCTGGGAAATCCTATGAACAGAGGAGCCTGGCAGGTTACAGTCCAGGGAGTCACAAAGAGTTGGACACGACTGGGAGACTAAAACAACAACAACAAAGACGAGAGTAGTAACACAGCACATCTCCAAACACTGCTGGAAGAACTACATTGCAATAATGTATGGAGAGTTCTTAGCACAGTACCTAGCACACAGTTAAGGCTCAGTTAATTCCAGCTCTCCATAGTTTATTACCCACAACGAGAGGCAGACACTGTCGTCAAGATGGCGGCCCTGTGTGGAGTCTGGCCCTGGTGCCACTGATTGCAACTGTAACTCTGGGCAAGTCACCCTCTTAGGCTGCAGGTGTCCTGTCTGTAACACAAGTCCTCAGTTAATACACGGAAAGATCTTAGACAAACACTCAGCAAGTTGCAAGCATTCCACGAGTGTTAGCTTTGAATATCTCTCATTATCATTATTTACTTCTTACAACAACCAGGACAGGTGTGTGTTATGATGCTCACCTTACAGAGAAGAAAACTGAAGCTCCAATAGGTTCAGCAGCAGTTCACCCAGCATCACACTGCCACGGAGGGGTGGACAGGGGTCTCAGCCTGGCTGCAGCCTTTCTGACTTCAAGGCCCAAACTCAAAACCGCTTACTGTTCCCGAATGAATACAATGCATATCTGACCTTGCTGAGTGGATGGTGAGGGGCCCACAGCCCCTAAGTCATATCTGCAAAACCACAAGTCAAAAACTTATGGATTTAACTGATTTCCAACATCCTTCCCAGCTAGTGCATTAGTCGCTCAGTCACGTCCAACTCTTTGTGACCCCATGGACTGTATCCCGCCAGACTCCTCTGTCATGGGATTTCCCAGACAAGAATACTGGAGTGGGTAGCCATTCTCTTCTCCAACGGATCTTCCCCACCCAGGGATCAAACCCGGATCTCCGCATTACAGGCAGATTCTTTACCATGTGAGCCACCAGGGAAGCCCAACATCCTATAAACCCAGGTCAAAACTGGATAACATCACCTGTGGACTTTTCTGCTATCTAATTTCACTGCAGTTTCCACCATATAGGCTGACATCCTTGAACTGGTCCAGACCAAGGAAACAGATTAAAAAACACTTGGTGATCTGTGCTGTTGCCACACAATGTCAGTCTCTGTCCACAAACCACAGGAAGAAGTCCGTTTCCTCCTCTGTTTCTATGGAGCCGGGGTCCAGGGCCACTTGTGCCCACTGCTCTGCTCCCTCTCCTTCCCGTGCACCCTGGAAACCCCCTCCTCGGGAACAGCCATATTGCAGCAGAGGTCAGGCTGGACTCCTAGTGTACCTAGAAGCGGCCAGTGCCTGGGAACAGAGACAGGATAAAGGAAGGCCCCTGAGGGTGGGAGAGAAGTCAGGTTCACCATCAACAGCTGGTCCTCACAGGAGCTAGGATGTCCCCACTCTGGGAGACAGAGCTCTCCACCTAGTAAAACTAAAGGGGTGCTTCTCCACATTTTATTGTCATTTTTCACATGGTAGAGACAAAATTGTGGCAGCCGATGTGTAAAACCCACAAGTACGAACTGGATAACATGGAAGCTGCCTGTGAATGACATTCTTAAAGAACATGTGACTCTACTGATAAACTTTCAAGGAGTCAATGAAGCCTAAAGGTGAAATGATTGCCTGTCTTGGAACTTGAGGTTCTATGTGTGAGGGGTGTACCTGGGAGATGGTGGGAATGGGTGTGGTGGATGGAATGACATGGGGTGGGGGGTGGTGAAAGCCTGGGTGTGGGGTGGTCATGTACCCTGAGTGTGGGTGCAATTAGAAACATCACATGATCAGCTGGGGCTCCCTAGTGCCCCTGCATGGGGGCGCCATCTGTGCACCTCTGGAAGCCAGTGGGCAGACCCACAGGGAAGGTTCACAGGGTCCCTGCCAAGCACCGGGTTTTGCAATTGGATGAAAAAAATCCTCCTGTGCACCTGGCATTTCAAACCCTGCCTCAGTCCTGCCATAAATAAGAAATACTGCAAGAAACCAAGCACATGTGAAAGCTTGTGACATATGATGAGATTTGGAATTCTACCTGCTTCTCAGAGATTTCATCAGCCAAAAACACTGCAGATTATAAATCCTTAACAAGATAGAACCTGGTAAAGAATAACACCAAGCCGCATCTTCTCCACAGGCTGAAGTCTAAAAGCTGCTCAGTGGTCCCCAACCTTTTTGGCACCAGGGACCGGTTTTGTGGAAGACAATTTCTCCACAGACCAGAGACAGGGGGTGATTTCAGGCGGATTCAGGCACATTACATTTACTTTATTTCTATTATCATCAGGTCACCTCCACCTCAGATCATCAGGCATTAGATCCCGGAGGTGGGGGACCCCTGATAAGTGACAAAATATTCACCTGAACATCGTCACCATTATCAGCAACAATAAAAAGAGAATGAATATATAACATAAAAGAGTTGCCTTGGTTTTAGTTGGGTGAAAGAATCACAATTTTTTTTTTCTAAGTAAACCTTTTCTTGAAATAGAACATCTATTCAGCAAGGTACAGCCAGTGCATATAGCTTGACACATATTTTCATAGTGAATGCGCCTGTGTGACCTCCATCCAGATCATAATGTTGTGGACAATAGAGGGCCCTCTAGAATCCCCTTTGAGCCATTTCTGTTGTTACTCCAGTTAGGTAACCACCATTCTGACCTTTAGCACCAAAGATAAGTATTGCTGGTTTTGATAATACTAAAATGTTAAGAAAGAAAGATTGGTATAAGTCAATGGTCTTCAGACTTGTTTGAAGAACCCCTAAAACTTTTAAAGTCTTCCCATTTGGCTCAGTGGTAAAGAATCTGCCTTTCAAGGCAGGACACAGGAGACTCAGGTTCGATCCCTGGGTCAAGAAGATCCCCTGGAGGAGAGTACAGCAACCTACTCCAGTATTCTTGCCTGGAGAAGCCCATGGACAGAGAAGCCTGCTGGGCAACAGTCCATAGGGTCCAAAAGAGTCAGACATGACTAAGCAACTCAATAACAACAAAAACTTTTTAAATTATTTATCCTGAGAAGTGGTCAAGATGGCACAGTAGTAAGACCCTCCTTACACTGGGAGGAGGATGAGAGGAGGATCTCACTTCCTCCCAAGGCTACCCCAAAATTACAGCTATTTACAGAGCAACCATCAGGAGCCCAACCTGAAGACTAGCAGAAAAGATCTAAAACTAAAGACATAAAGAAGGAACCGCAAGGAGATGGGTAGGAGTGGTGGACATGCAGTGTAATTTAAATTATAATTACAGTTGTGGAGGCTCTCCTTATAGAAGAAGAGGTCAGAGTCCTGCCTGCATCAGACTCCCCAGATCTAGGGTCCTGTACCAAGATAAGCCCCTGGCATGTCTGGATTTGAAGACCAGCAGGGCTTACTTCTGGGACAGCCAAAGGGTTTGGAAAATAGACTCCACTCTTAAAGGGCAAACGTAAAAATTTCAGATGCTCCGGGACCCAGGGCAGAAGCAGTCAGTTGAAAGGAGCCTGAATCAGATTCACTTGTTGATCCTGGAGAGCCTCCTGGACAGGGAGGGGGCAACTGCAACTCCCACTGGGGAAACAAATTCTGGCAGCAGAGCTCATTCTACCACAAGGACATGGAAGCGAGCAAGCACAATGTTGGAATCCTTCCTCTAGTTCATTACTGCCAGGACAGGTTCCACCTGCCAGCAGCTTGACAGTAGCTCAGGGACCTCTTGGGCCCCACAGCCAGAGGCCCCAGGATCCAGCCTCACCTATCAGTGGGTGAGCATTGGCCCGGGACTACAGCAGCCAGCTATGTCTGGACCCAGCCCACCCATTAGCAGGCCAACACTAGCTTCAGGACCCCTTGCCCCACAGTCAGTCACTCTGGGACCTGGCTTCACCAGCCAATAGACCAGCACTAGCCCCAGGATGACGCAGGCTTCATAGCAAGTGATCCAGTCCCACCCACTGGTGGACCAGTGGCCTCTGCACTAGTCAGGACCTGACAACTAACCAGACCAACACCAACACCTACCAGCATGTTCACAGTAGTCAGCCTGTCACAACAGAAGGGTCCACACAGTCCATACAGTGGACACCCTAAGAGCATATAGCTCTGATGACCGGAGGGAAATGCACCACTGGGCCCCAAAGGACATCTACATACAGCCACTTCTCTAAGATCAAGATAACCAACTTACCAAATACAGAGAATTAGGCAAAAGGAGGCAACAGAGGAATATGTTCCAAGAAAAGGGACAAGATAAAATCACAGAAGAACTAAATGGAGTAAACAATCTACCTGACAAACAGTTCAAGGCAATGATAGTAAAGGTGTTCAAAGAACTCCTGAGAACACGGGATGAGCAGAGTGAGAAGTTATGTTTCTAACAAAGAGTTATAAAATAGAGGAACCAAAGATGAAGAATACAATAACCAAAACGAAAAATGCACCGGAAGGAATCAGTAGTGATTGGATGGTACAGAGGAAGGGATCGACGAACTGGAAGATGGAGTAATGGAAATCACTCACGTTGAACTGAAAAGAGAGAAAAGAATAAAAAGAAACGACAACAATTTAAAAGACCTCTGGGACAACGTCATGCATACTAAGATGCACATTGCAGAGATTCCAGAAGGAGAGGAGAAAGAGAAAGAGGCCGAGAACATATTTGAAGACATAATAGGAGGGGAGAGGGAAAGATGGCGGAGGAATAGGACGGGAAGATCACTTTCTCCCTCACAAATTCCTCAAAAGAACATTTCAACGCCGAGCAAACTCCACAAAACAACTTCTGTAGGCTGGCAGAGGACATCAGGCAACCAGAAAAGCAGACCATTGTCTTCAAAAACAGGTAGGGAAAAATACAAAAGACAAAAAAGGAGACAAAGGAGGTGGGGAGGGAGCTCCGTCCCGGGAAGGGAAGCCCGTCCCGGGAAGGGAATTTTAAGAAGAGAGGTTTCCAAACACCAGGAAACACTCTCACTGCTGAGTCTGTGGCGAGCCTTGGAAACACAGAGGGCAACATAACAGGAAAGGAAAAATAAAGAAATAATTAAAACCAACAGATTACAAGCCCAACAGTAACTCCCCCAGCGGAAAAGCAGCACAGACGCCTGCATCCGCCATTGGGAAGTGGGGGCAGGGCAGGGACGCGCGGGAGGCGCGGGCTGCAGAGCTTTGTAAGAATCGGGCAGGAACGCCCCACGCGCAACCAGAATGATCTAACTTGGGCTAGCAAACCAGACTGTGGGATAGCTACCACGCGAAAAACTCGAACATAAGACACCGCCAGGACCGAGCACAGAACAAAGGACGGAACGGAAAAAGCCGGCTGCAGACCATTCCCCGCCGGGGACAGGCAGCCAGAGCCGTAAGGACTGGAAAGGGGCAATTGCAGACCCAGAGAGACTTTACGTACCTAACTGCAAGCAGGCTCCTTTGCTAAGACTTCTGGGGGTGCTGGACAGTCACAGCCTGCCTCACGGGGGGCACCAGCGGTCCACCCAGAGAGCTGAGCGGCAGCGGCGGAAAAGGTGACAAGCCGCGGCGATCATGCTCGCCAAACTCCTGAGCTACTCGGACCTCGGAAGGGCACAAAGCGCAGTCCCAGCCAAATCTGTGCCTCTGAGGGCTGCCTGAGCGCCGAACCTGAGCGGCTTGGACCGGGGAAGTGCACGCAGCCTAGGGCCGGCCCCAGACGGTTCCCGGCTGAGCATCGTAGAGCCGGAGGGGTTTGTGCGCCGCGAGAAAGGACAGGTCAAGTGGGGCTGAGATGCGGTGTGCACAGGACAGTGCTGTTTGTTTGCAGCATCCCCCTTCCCCACAGCGTGACTGAACTAGTGAGCCTAAAAAACCAGTAAACAGAAGAAGTTAAACAGAGGGAACCACCTTGGAAGTGAGCCCACACGGCCCATAACATCAGAGAAGGGCCAGATATATTTTTAATATTTTTAAAATCATTCCTTTTTTTTTTTTCTGCTTTTTGCTTTTTTGTTTTTTTTTTCTTTTTTTCTATCTTTTTTTTAATTGTTAAGTATTCTATTTCTCCTCTAATTTTTATTTCTATAACCTATTATTACTATTTTTTTTTTTAAGGCAAACACCATATATACTCTTTGGATGGTTGTTGGTGTGTTTTTTTTTTCTTTTGTTTGTTTGTTTGTTTTTTAATAATTTTTTTTCTTTCTTCCTTTTTCCTTCTGCTTTTCTTTAATATTGTATCTTTGAAAATCCAACCTCTACTCTAGATTTTTAATCTTTGCTCTTAGGTTTTTGTTGTCAATTTTATACATTTAAAAACCCAAACTTCACTACCCAAGTTTACCTGAGAGCGAGATTACTGGCTTGACCACTCTCTCCTCCTCTGGACTCTCCTTTTTCTCCACCAGGTGGCCTCTGTCTCTTTTCTCCCCCATCTCTTCTCTATCCAACTCTGTGAATCTCTGTGTGTTCCAGACGGTAGAGAACACCTAAGGAACTGGTTACTGGCAGGATTTGTCTCTCTCCTACTCATTCCTCTCTCTTATCCTCCTGGTCACCTCTGTCTACTTCCTCCCTCTCCTCTTCCCCGTATAACTCTGTAAATACCTCTGAGTGGTCCAGACTATAGAGCGCACATAAGGAAGTGACTACTGACTAGCTTGCTTTCTCCTCTCTTGATCTCACCGCATCTCATTCCAGTTATCTCTAACTACCCCCTCCATCTTCTCTTCTCCTTGTAACTCAGTGAACCTCTCTGAGTATCCCTCAATGTGGAGAAACTTTTCATCTTTAACCTAGATGTTTTATCATCGGTGCTGTATAGATGGAGAAGTCTAGAGGCTACTGTAAAAATAAAACTGAAAACCAGAAGCAGGAAGCTTAAATCCAAAGCCTGAAAACATTAGAGAACTCTTGAATTCAGGGAACATTAAGCAATAGGAGCTCATCAAATGCCTTCATACCTACACCGAAACCAACCTCCACCCAAGGGCCAACAAGTTCCAAAACAAGACATACCACGCAAATTCTCCAGCAACACAGGAACACTCCCCTGAGCTTCAATATACACGCAGCTCAAAATTATCCCAAAACCTTTGATGTCTCATAACCCATTACGGGTCACTCCACTGCACTCCAGAGAGAAGAAACCCAGCTCCACCCACCAAAACTCCAACACAAGCCTCCCTAACCAGGAAACCTTGACAAGCCACTGATAGAACCCCATCCAAAGTGAGGAAGCTCCATAATAAAGAGAACTCCACAAATTACCAGAATATAAAAAGGCCACCCCAAACGCAGCAATATAACCAAGATGAAGAGACAGAGGAATACTCAGCAGGTAAAGGAACAGGAGAGTTGCCCACCAAACCAAACAAAAGAGGAAGAAGTAGGGAATCTACCAGAGAAGGAATTCCGAATATTGATAGTGAAAATGATCCAAAATCTTGAAATCAAAATGGAAACACAGATAAATAGCCTAGAGACAAGGACTGAGAAGATGCAAGAAAGGTTTAACAAGGACCTAGAAGAAATAAAAAAGAGTCAAAATATAATGAATAATGCAATAAATGAGATCAGAAACACTCTAGAGGCAACAAATAGCAGAATAACGGAGGCAGAAGATAGGATTAGTGAAATAGAAGATAGAATGGTAGAAATAAATGAATCAGAGAGGAAACAAGAAAAACGAATTAAAAGAAACGAGGACAATCTCAGAGACCTCCAGGACAATATGAAACGCTCCAACATTCGAATTATAGGAGTCCCAGAAGAAGAAGACAGAAAGAAAGACCATGAGAAAATCCTTGAGATAATAGTTGAAAACTTCCCTAAAATGGGGAAGGAAATAATCACCCAAGTCCAAGAAACACAGAGAGTCCCAAACAGGATAAACCCAAGGCGAAACACCCCAAGACACATATTAATCAAATTAACAAAGATCAAACACAAAGAACAAATATTAAAAGCAGCAAGGGAAAAACAACAAATAACACACAAGGGGATCCCCATAAGGATAACAGCTGATCTTTCAACAGAAACTCTTCAGGCCAGGAGGGAATGGCAAGACATACTTAAAGTGATGAAAGACAATAACCTACAGCCCAGATTACTGTACCCAGCAAGGATCTCATTCAAATATGAAGGAGAAATCAAAAGCTTTACAGACAAGCAAAAGCTGAGAGAATTCAGCACCACCAAACCAGCTCTCCAACAAATTCTAAAGGATATCCTCTAGACAGGAAACACGAAAAGGGTGTATAAACCCGAACCCAAAACAATAAAGTAAATGGTAACGGGATCATACTTATCAATAATCACCTTAAACGTAAATGGGTTGAACGCCCCAACCAAAAGACAAAGACTGGCCGAATGGATACGAAAACAAGACCCCTCTATATGCTGCTTACAAGAGACCCACCTCAAAACAAGGGACACATACAGACTGAAAGTGAAGGGCTAGAAAAAGATATACCATGCAAACAGAGACCATAAGAAAGCAGGAGTGGCAATACTCATATCCGATAAAATAGACTTTAAAACAAAGGCTGTGAAAAGAGACAAAGAAGGCCACTACATAATGATCAAAGGAACAATCCAAGAAGAAGATAAAACAATTATAAATATATATGCACCCAATATAGGAGCACCGCAATATGTAAGAGAAATGCTAACAAGTATGAAAGGGGAAATCAACAATAACACAATAATAGTGGGAGACTTTAATACCCCACTCACACCTATGGACAGATCAACTAAACAGAAAATTAACAAAGAAACGCAAACTTTAAATGATACATTAGATCAGTTAGACCTAATTGATATCTATAGGACATTTCACCCCAAAACAATGAATTTCACCTTTTTTTCAAGTGCTCATGGAATCTTCTCCAGGATAGATCACATCCTGGGCCATAAATCTAAACTTGATAAATTCAAAAAAATCGAAATCATTCCAAGCATCTTTTCTGACCATAATGCATTAAGATTAGATCTCAATTACAGGAGAAAAACTATTAAAAATTCCAACATATGGAGGTTGAACAACACACTTCTGAATAACCAACAAATCACAGAAGAAATCAAAAAAGAAATCAAAATATGCATAGAAACTAATGAAAATGAAAACACAACAACCCAAAACCTGTGGGACACTATAAAAGCAGTGCTAAGAGGAAAGTTCATAGCAATACAGGCATACCTCAAGAAACAAGAAAAAAGTCAAATAAATAACCTAACTCTACAACTAAAGCAACTAGAAAAGGAAGAGTTGGAGAACCCCAGAGTTAGTAGAAGGAAAGAAATCTTAAAAATTAGGGCAGAAATAAATGCAAAAGAAACAAAAGAGACCATAGCAAAAATCAACAAAGCCAAAAGCTGGTTCTTTGAAAGGATAAATAAAATTGACAAACCATTAGCCAGACTCATCAAGAAGCAAAGAGAGAAAAATCAAATCAATAAAATTAGAAATGAAAATGGAGAGATCACAACAGACAACACAGAAATACAAAGGATCATAAGAGACTACTATCAGCAATTGTATGCCAATAAAATGGACAACGTGGAAGAAATGGACAAATTCTTAGAAAAGTACAATTTTCCAAAACTGAACCAGGAAGAAATAGAAAATCTTAACACGGAAATTGAAACTGTAATCAGAAATCTTCCAGCAAACAAAAGCCCAGGTCCAGACAGCTTCACAGCTGAATTCTACCAAAAATTTCGAGAAGAGCAAACACCTATCCTCCTCAAACTCTTCCAGAAAATTGCAGAGGAAGGTAAACTTCCAAACTCATTCTATGAGGCCACCATCACCCTAATACCAAAACCTGACAAAGATGTCACAAAAAAGAAAACTACAGGCCAATATCACTGATGAACATAGATGCAAAAATCCTCAACAAAATTCTAGCAAGCAGAATCCAACAACACATTAAAAAGATCATACACCATGACCAAGTGGGCTTTATCCCAGGGATGCAAGGATTCTTCAATATCCGCAAATCAATCAATGTAATTCACCACATTAACAAATTGAAAAATAAAAACCATATGATTATCTCAATAGATGCAGAGAAGGCCTTTGACAAAATTCAACATCCATTTATGATAAAAACTCTCCAGAAAGCAGGAATAGAAGGAACATACCTCAACATAATAAAAGCTATCTATGACAAACCCACAGCAAACATTATCCTCAATGGTGAAAAATTGAAAGCATTTCCGCTAAAGTCAGGAACAAGACAAGGGTGTCCACTTTCACCGCTACTATTCAACATAGTTCTGGAAGTTTTGGCCACAGCAATTAGAGCAGAAAAAGAAATAAAAGGAATCCAAATTGGAAAAGAAGAAGTAAAACTCTCACTGTTTGCAGATGACATGATCCTCTACATGGAAAACCCTAAAGACTCCACCAGAAAATTACTAGAGCTAATCAATGAATATAGTAAAGTTGCAGGATATAAAATCAACACACAGAAATCCCTTGCATTCCTATACACGAATAATGAGAAAGTAGAAAAAGAAATTAAGGAAACAATTCCATTCACCATTGCAATGAAAAGAATAAAATACTTAGGAATATATCTACCTAAAGAAACTAAAGACCTATATATAGAAAACTATAAAACACTGATGAAAGAAATCAAAGAGGACACTAATAGATGGAGAAATATACCATGTTCATGGATCGGAAGAATCAATATAGTGAAAATGAGTATACTACCCAAAGCAATTTACAAATTCAATGCAATCCCTATCAAGCTACCAGCAACATTTTTCACAGAACTAGAACAAATAATTTCAAGATTTGTATGGAAATACAAAAAACCTCGAATAGCCAAAGCAATCTTGAGAAAGAAGAATGGAACTGGAGGAATCAACTTGCCTGACTTCAGGCTCTACTACAAAGCCACAGTCATCAAGACAGTATGGTACTGGCACAAAGACAGACATATAGATCAATGGGACAAAATAGAAAGCCCAGAGATAAATCCACACACATATGGACACCTTATCTTTGACAAAGGAGGCAAGAATATACAATGGAGTAAAGACAATCTCTTTAACAAGTGGTGCTGGGAAAACTGGTCAACCACTTGTAAAAGAATGAAACTAGATCACTTTCTAACACCCCACACAAAAATAAACTCAAAATGGATTAAAGATCTAAATGTAAGACCAGAAACTATAAAACTCCTAGAGGAGAACATAGGCAAAACACTCTCAGACATAAATCACAGCAGGATCCTCTATGATCCACCTCCCAGAATTCTGGAAATAAAAGCAAAAATAAACAAATGGGATCTAATTAAAATTAAAAGTTTCTGCACAACAAAGGAAAATATAAGCAAGGTGAAAAGACAGCCTTCAGAATGGGAGAAAATAATAGCACATGAAGCAACTGACAAACAACTAATCTCAAAAATATACAAGCAACTTATGCAGCTCAATTCCAGAAAAATAAATGACCCAATCAAAAACTGGGCCAAAGAACTAAATAGACATTTCTCCAAAGAAGACATACGGATGGCCAACAAACACATGAAAAGATGCTCAACATCACTCATTATTAGAGAAATGCAAATCAAAACCACAATGAGGTACCACTTCACACAGTCAGAGTGTCTGTGATCCAAAAATCTGCAAGCAATAAAGCTGAAGTTAGAAATAGGCACCTTCTACACAGAATCAGCTAGTAGCATTGAGTTCTGTGATCCAAAAATCTGCAAGATAAATGCTAGAGCTGTGAGAAAAGGAACTCCTACACTGTTGGATAGGGAATGCAAACTAGTAATGCACTATGGAGAACAGTAGTAGCATTCCATTATAAGAAATTGCAAATCATGAACTACTGTATGACCTCAGCAATCCAATGTTCTGGATTACATCAGCAGATGAAATGAGCCATTATAAGTCATGAGCTGTATAAGGCTAGAATGGAAACACCTAAGTATGTATCAGCAGATGAATGGATAGAAATGGGAATGCACATGTATTACTCAGCCGTAAAATCAAGATTCAGTGTTGAATGCAGATTCTGATGAGATGGTGATAACTGGAGCTTTACTGATATTCATGATGTTGAAGGTAGCAGGCCATGTAAGGAATACATGATCATCTGCAATACAGTATGACTAACATCATATATATGAATTTAGGAAATCTTATCGCCTGATGCAGTGGGAAAACATCCAGATGTGTGAATGACTGGATGAAGAGGACCAGTGTGGCATGATTTGGGAAATGACATTCTAAGCATGGTAATTATCATGTAAGAATTGAATAGAAGTCTAATGTCTGATGCAGGATGCTATGGAGCTGGTGCATGGAGATACCAGAGAGATGTTATGGAGAGTGGCAGGGCTTCATGTATTGGAGAATGCATGTAAGAATTAAAGATTTTAAATGTTAAAATAAAAAAATATAATAAAATTGTAAAAAAAAAGACATAATAGGTGAAAACTTATCTAACCTGGGAAGAAGAACATGACATCCAAGGTAATGAATGTCAGAAAGAGTCAGATGACAAGACACACATGTAATTAATGCAATACAATGACAGAATGAATCAGCCAATGAGTTCTATGCTTCGTAAGACATCAGTGATTGTTCAGGATATGGTACAGAAGGGAGTGACTCATAGTCAATGATGTAAAGTTAGATGAAAATGATAAAAAATAATAATAATAAAGTGAAGAAAGGGAAAAACCTACAACCAAGAATACTCTCCCTGGCAAGGTTACCATTCAGGTAAATGGGCAGTAGACCTAAATAGATATTTCCCCAAGGAAGACATACAGATGGCCAAGAGGCACATGAAAAGATGTTCAACATTGCTAATCATTGAAGAAATGCAACTTAAAACTACAATGAGATATCACCTCACTTCAATCAGAATGGGCATCAAAAAAATCTATAAACAATAAACGCTAGAAAGAGTGTGGAGAAAAGGGAACGCTCCTACACTGTTGGTGGGAACATAAGTCAGTGTGGCCACTATGGAGAACAGTATGGAGTTTCCTCAAAAAACTAAAAATAGAGTTACGATCATTCAGACTCATTCCTGGGCATATATCTAGAGAAAAACTGTCCAAAATGATACACACACCTCAATGCTCATTGCAGCACTGTTTACCAGAGCTAAGACATGGAAGCAACTTAAACGTCCATCTGCAGAGGAATGGATAAAGAATATGTGGTACGTACATAAAGTGGAATATTATTAAACCATTAAAAAAATAAAAGAATGCCATTTGCAGCAACACAGATGGACCTGGACATTGCTGTTCAGTCACTCAGTCATGTCTGACTCTTTGCGACCCCATGGACTGCAGCACCCAGGCTTTCTTGTCCTTCACTATCTCCCAGAGTTTGCTCAAACTCATGTCCATTAGTAATTCCATCCAACTGCCTTATCCTCTGTCACTCCCTTCTCCTCATGCCCTCAATCTTTCCCAACAGCAGGGTCTTTTCCAGTGAGTCAGCTCTTCATATCAGGGGGGCCAAAGTATTGGAGCTTCAGCATCAGTCCTTCCAATAAATATTCAGGATTGATTTCCTTTAGGATTAACTGGTTTGATCTCCCTGCTGACTTTCAAGTATCAGAAAAGACTCTTCAGATGTCTTCTAGGTAGCACTCTTTTGTCATCCTTCTCACATCTATACGTGACTATTGGAAAAGCCATAGCTTTGACTAGATAGAACTTTGTCAGCAAAGTGATGTCTCTGCTTTTTACTGTGCTGTGTAGGTTTGTCATAGCTTTCCTTCCAAGGAGCAAGTGTCTTTTAATTTCATGGCTGCAGTCACCATCTGCAGTGATTTTAG
The DNA here is from genome assembly GCF_001704415.2 of Capra hircus. Classification (NCBI taxonomy): domain Eukaryota; kingdom Metazoa; phylum Chordata; class Mammalia; order Artiodactyla; family Bovidae; genus Capra; species Capra hircus. Next base: position 58,622,039 of record NC_030821.1, read on the forward strand.
ACCCCAAGAAAATAAAGTCTGTCACTGTTTTCATTATTTTCTCATCTATTCGCCATGAAATGATGGGCCCAGATACCATGATCTTCGTTTTTTGAATGTTGAGTTTTAAGCCAATTTTTCATTCTCTTTCACTCTCATCAAGAGACTCTTTAGTTCCTCTTCACTTTCTGCCAGAAGAGTGGTGTCATCTGCATATCTGAGGTTGTTGATATTTTTCTCGGCAATCTTGATTCCACCTGTGATTCATCCAGCCCAGCATTTCACATGATATACTCTGCATATGAGTTAAATAAACAGAATGACAATATACAGGCTTGAAGGGACTTCCTTCACTTAGGATGATATTGGAAATTATGATGATAGATGATAATGGCGATTATCATCCTAAGTGAAGTCAGACAAAGAAAGATAAATATTATATGATATTACTTATATGCAGAATCTAAAAATATATATATACAAAAATGAACTTATTTTAAAAAACAGAAACCAACTCACAGACTCAGAGACTGAACTTATGCTTACCAGAAGGAAAAAGATAGCGGGAGGGATAGGTTGGGAGTTTGGAGCTGACAAGTACACACCGTTATATTTGAAACAGATAACCAACAAGGGCCTGACATATAGCACAAGGAACTCTGCTCCATATTCTGTAATAACTTAAATGGGAAAGGATTTTAATAAGAATAGACACTTTTATATGTGTAACTGAATCACTTTGCTGTACACCTGAAACTAACAGAACATTGTTAACCAACTATACTCCAATATGAAACTAAAATTAAAAAAACAAAACCTCACTTCTTAAATTCTAGCACTAAGGTAGAGAAGGCAGGAAGCATTATCAGGAGTCAGGCACCTGGATAAAGAGGCACTGCCCCCTTCTGCACTGTGCTAGCATTCCTATGTCCTTGAGCATCTCCTCCTCTGGGGCTGTCCATTCTAGAATTATCCAATTGTCACCCCAGAAGGGTCAGCATCCCAGGGCAAAACATGAGTAAAATTCAGAGAGGATGAGAAGTACCCCCACTTTTCAGGCAGTAGGGCCAGCTTGATTTGAGAGAGCCAGCAGAGCACAGACTAGTCTGGGGCAGATTGCTTTAGGAAAGAGCTGCGTGCAACTTCAGTTGCTCAGTCATGCCAACTCTTTGTGACCCCATGGACTGTAGCCTGCCAGGCTCCTCTGTCCATGGAATTCTCCAGACAAGAATACTGGAGAGGGTAACTGTTCCCTTCTCCTGGAGATCTTCCTGACCCAGAGACCGAACCTGGATCTCCTGCATTAAAGGGCAATTCTTCACCACTAAGCCACTTGGGGAGCCATCTATACCCAATACAGGCAGCTAATGCCCTTCACTAGCAGTTTCCTGACCACAGATAGAATCAAAAGGGAAAGAAATCCAAGAAGAGAACTGCAAAATGAAGAGGAGAAGACGTGTCAGTGTCATGAAACATTGACTGTGTCTGAACTGCCTTCCAACATGACACAAGCAGCCTTGGCATGGCAAACCAGGTCAAATCTACATAAACTCATCACAATGCCACCCATACTATGTTTACTCAGAGGAAAAGAAGGGGGGCGTTGGAGGTGATTATGATCTTGGGATAAACAGAAGGGCAGAAACAAACTGGTATCAACTCATCTCTTTGCCTTTTTCTGTGAGAGGGGTCTAAGGAGTGTTTGGCTGTGTGATCAGCCCTCCTGAGAAACATGGTACCAGGCAATTCTCCTGAGAAACGTGGCACCAGGGGATTCCAGTCCTGTGTCGGTTCTATCGCTGTCTTTCCCCAGGCCTGGCTCTCTGGAACTTCTGAGTTTCTGTGGTATACAGTTCCTCTGCCCAGCCAGCACAACTGCCCCCCACCTCCTTCCATCTTGGACTGCTTATCCACATGTATTGTTCCTCCTACTCATTCAGAGTCAAACGTATTTGTGGCCTACTTCTGTCTTGGCTGACAATGCTTTTCTCTGTTCATGGAACAAGCCAATGTATTTAGAAGCTAATTTTATTCTCTGAGAATTTTATAATTTCCTTTGACCAACTCCAGGCAGTATCCCCAAATAGTACATTTTGGCAATACTAATATATTTTGAATGTGTCACCTAATCTCCAAAGGCAATCTCTTCTCTCTCTCTTTTTGGAGATTTGGAATTAAAACTATTTTTTCCAAATTATAGTTGATTTGGGGCTTCTCTGGTGGCTCAGATGGTAAAGAATCTGCCTACAATGCAGGAGACCCAGGTTTGATCCCTGAGTCAGGAAGATCTTCTTGAGAAGGGAATGGCTACCCATTCCAGTATTCTTGCCTGGGAAATCCCATGGACAGAGGAGCCTGGCAGGTTATAGTCTACAAGGTCACAAAGAGTCAGACACAACTGAATGACCAACACTATCACTCTCTCCGATAGCTGATTTACAATGTTGGGTTGACAATCTGTTCTTAAAATGAGTCTTTTCTAAACAGGAAGTATGTCCATTTCAATCATTATTTTGGTTTTTAAGATTACAAAATAATGCACGGCATTTGTAGAAACTCTAATGATAAGAAACATACAGATGTAGAAAACAAACTTATGGTTACCAAGAGAGAAGTGCAGGAGGATAAATTGGGAGATTGGGATTGACATATACACACTACTACATAGACACAGATATATAATGAGATATATATTTCATTATACATAAATACACATATATAGCTATCTATATAACATAGATAACTAATGAGAACCTAGTGTATAGCACAGGGAACTCTACTCAGTACTCTGTAATGACCTATATGGGAAGAGAATCTAAAAAGAGTGGATATAGAAGCATATATAACTGAGTCACTTTGCTGAACAGCAGAAACTAACACAACATTGTAAATCAACTATACTCCAATAAAAAGTAATTTAAAAAAAGAAAGAAACATATACCCTAACTCAGGAAACCTCCCTTAATGGCCCTCACTTGATCTGGTCCCCTCCTAGGGGTAACCACTGTGAACATATGTGTTTCCATCTGTATTCATACACACACACATGCACACAAACAGTGCCATCTTAAATTTAAATTTCATGGAATAAGACTGTATTTTTTTCTCATGTAACATACCCTGGAGATCTCTCCCTGCCAGTATATAGAGTTCTAACTTCATTCTTTTTTATCTTTACATCACTTTTTTATTCAACAATATATCATGGAAATATTTACACATCATTATGTGTAGGTTTTCCTGCATTTTTTCAAACTACATTTTTTTTTCTAATGGATATTTTAGGTTGTTTCCAGTTTTCTCCTGTTAACCTAGGCTGAAATAAATATCTTTGTGTGTGGAGAGGAGAATTACCCTATCAGAAATGTTTGAGATATGAAATTGGTGTATGCTTTTTTTTTCAATTATTTTCTTTTTTAATTAATTTATTTTTTAATTGAAGGATAATTGCTTTACAGAATTTTGTTGTTTTCTGTCTAACCTCAACATGAATCAGCCATAGATATACATATATCCCGTCCCTTTTGAACCTCCCTCCCATCTCCTTCCCCATCCCACCTCTCTAGGTTGATACAGAGCCCCTGTTTGAGTTTCCTAAGACATACAGCAAATTCCCACTGGCTATCTATTTTACATATGGTGATGTAAGTTTCCACTTTACTCTCTCCATATATCTCACCCTCTCCTCTCGTCTCCCCATATCCATAAGTCTATCTACTATATCTGTTTCTCCAATGCTGTCCTGCAAATAAATTCTTCAGTAACATTTTTCTAGATTCCATATATATGCATGAGAATATGATATTTATCTCTCTCTTTCTGACTCACTTCACTCTGTGTAACAGGTCTAGGTTCATTCACCTCATCAGAACTGATTCAAATGCAGTCCTTTTTATGGCTGAGTAATATTCCATTGTGTATATGTACTACAACTTCTTTATCCATTCATCTGTCAATGGACATCTAGGTTGCTTCCATGTTCTAGCTATTGTGATTAGTGCTGCAATGAATGATGGGATACATGTGACTTTTTCAATTTTGATTTCCTCAGGGTATATGCCTAGGAGTGGGATTGCTGGGTCATATGGTGGTTTTATTCCTGGTTTTTTAAGGAATTTCCATACCGTCTTCCATAGTGGCTATATCAATTTACATTCCCACCAACAGTTCAAGAGCATTCCCTTTTCTCCACACCCTCTCCAGCATTTATTATTTGTAGACTTTTTGATGATGGCCATTCTGACCGGTGTGAGGTGATCTCATTGATGTTTTGATTTGCATTTCTCTAATAATGAGCTATGTTGAGCATCTTTTCATGTGTTTGTAAGCCATCTGTATGTCTTCTTTGGAGAAATGTCTGTTTAGGCCTTTTTCCACTTTTTGATTGGGTTGTTTGTTTTTCTGTCATTGAGTTGTATGGGCTGCTTATATATTTTGGAGATTAATCCTTTGTCACTTGTTTCGTTTGCTATTATTTTCTTCCATTCTGAAGGCTGTCTTTTCACCTTGCTTATAGTTTCCTTTGCTATGCAAAAGCTTTTAAGCTTAATCAGGTCCCACATTCTACTTTTGTTTTTATTTCCATTACTCTAGGAGGTGGGTCATAGACAATCTTGCTTTAATTTATGTCATCGAGTGTTCTCCCTATGTTTTCCTCTAAGAATTTTATAATGTCTGGTCTTGCATTTAGATCTTTAATCCATTTTGAGTTTATCTTTGTGTATGGTGTTCCTATGTGTATGCACTTTAGGAAGTGTTCTAATTTCATTCTTTTACATGTAGCTGTCCAGTTTTCCCAGCACCATTTATTGAAGAGGCTGTCTTTGCCCCATTGTATAATCTTGCCTCCTTTGTCAAAAATAAGGTACCCATAGTTGCATGGGTTTATTTCTGGGCTTTCTATCTTATTCCATTGGTCTATATTTCTGTTTTTATGACAGTAGCATACTGTCTTGATGACTGTAGCTTTGTAGTATAATCTGCAGTCAGGAAGGTTGATTCTTTCCTCCATTTCCATTCTTCTTTCTCAAGACTGCTTTGGCTATTCGGGGTCTTTTGTGTTTCCATATGAATTGTGAAATTTTTTGTTCTAGTTCTGTGAAAAATGCCATTGGCAATTTGATAGAGATCGCATTGAATCTGTAGTTTGTGTTTGATAGTATACTCATTTTCACAATATTGATTCTTCCTACCGAGAAACATGGAGTATCTCTCTATCTGTTTATGTCATCTTTGATTTCTTTCATCAGTGTCTTACAGTTTTCTATGTACAATTCTTTTGTCTCCTTAGGTAAGTTTATTCCTAGATATTTAATTCTTTTTATTGCAATGGTGAATAGGATTGATTCCTTCATTTCTCTTTCTGATTTTTCATTGTTAGTATATAGAAATACAAGTTATTTCTGTGTATTGATTTTGTATCCTGAAACTTTGCTAAATTTTAGCTCTAGTAATTTTCTGATACTATCTTTAGGGTTTTCTATGTACAATGTCATGTCATCTGCAAACAGTGAAAGCTTTACTTCTTTTCTGATCTGGGTTCCTTTTCTTTTTCTTCTCTGATTGTTGTAGCTAGGACTTCCAGAACTATGTTGAATAATAGTGGTCAAAGTGGACACCCTTGTCTTATTCCTGATCTTAGAGGTAATGCTCTCAGTTTCTCACCATTGAGAATAATGTTTGCTGTAGGCTTGTCATATATTGCCTTCACTGTGTTGAGGTAGGTTTCTTCTATGCCCATTTTCTGAAGAGTTTTGATCATAAATGGGTGCTGAATTTTGTCAAAGGCTTTTTCTGCATCTATTGAGATCATCATATGGTTTTTATCTTTCCATTTGTTAATATGGTATATCACACTGATGATTGATTTATATATACTGAAGAATCCTTGCATCCCTGGAATAAACCCAACTTGATCACGGTGTATCCACTTTTTGATGTGTTGCTGAAGTCTGTTTGCTAAAATTTTGTTGAGGATTTTGCATCTATGTTCATCAGTGATATTGGCCTGTAGTTTTCTTTTTTTGTGTTGTCTTTGGTTTTGGTATCTGGGTGATGGTTGCCTCACAGAATGAGTTTGGAAGTATTCCTTTCTGTGCAATTTTTTGAAAGAGTTTTAGAAGGATAGGCATTAGCTCTTCTCTAAACGTTTGACAGAATTTTCCTGTGAAGCTATCTGGTCCTGGGCTTTTGTTCTGGGGAGATTTTTTATCACAGCTTCAATTTCAGGGCTTGTAATTGGGTTGTTCATAATTTCTATTTCTTCCTGGTTCAGTCTTGGAAGACTGAACTTTTCAAAGAATCTATCCATTTTCTTCCAGGTTATCCATTTTATTCCATATAGTTTTCATAATGGTCTCTTATAATCCTTTGCATTTCTTCATTGTCCGTTGTAACCTCTCCTTTTTCATTTCTAATTTTGTTAATTTGATTCTTTTCTCTTTTTTTTCTTGATGAGTCTGGCTAAAGGTTTGTCAATTATATCTTTTCAAAGATAACTTCATTCTTTTTGTCTGCCTCAAAGAATTCTATCATATGACTACACTATAATTATTGGAAAAGATATGTATTTAAGGAGTTTCTGTTTTTTGCCACTGCAAACAAGCTTCACTGAGAATTCCTTCTGAGCAAGTGTCAATACTCCTATGTGATTGATCCCTAGATGTGAAAGAACAGGGTCAGAGGCATGAAAGCTGCTGCTCAGTTGCCTTCTGGAAAGGATACATCAGCATCTGCCCTCACACCAAATCCATAAGCACACCTGTGTTCCCACACCAGCATCATTGCTGGGTTTTCACCTAACTTTGTAATGTCTCCATATCAATGGATGAAACAAACGGATATTCTTTTCCAATGTGCATTTTCCTGAATACTAGTGAAATGTAGCATCTTTTCAGAAGTTTTCAGTCACTTGTATTTATTGCCTATGAGTTTTCTGTGCATATCTTTACCCATTTTTTTCTACTGCCTTACTCAGAGTGGTTTATACAAAGTCTATAAATTATAACTAATTGTCAATTCTTTATGTGAAAATATTTTTCCTAGTCTAGTGCTTGCTATTTTACTTTGCTTATGATATTTTTTTTACTATATGATAGTTCATACTCTTTATGGAGTCAGATTTAAAAAATTGTTGGTTTCCAGTGGCAGAAGTAACAAAACAATGTTTGTATATTTTATTTCAGTACGTTTAGTGCTTTGTTTTTCTTGTTGTATCAAGACTCGTACTCCAAATGTGGATGATCTATATCCTATTTCCACTCTTTGTGTTTATTTACTGGATTGCAGTTACTCGGGGATTTTGTTGGGAAGAATGACTCATTTCTCCAGTGCCTTCCCTGAGTGTGTTTTAGGTTAAGGTATCTTTTGCTCTGATTTCTGGAAATAGGATCCATCTGCTTACTGACCTCTAGTCAGTCCCCACTGAGACAGCCTTTCTTTTTTACTAACACTATTATGTTCGAATTCACTTTAACATCTTCCCCTTCATTTCACAGGAATTTTGGAAGAAAATAGGAATACATGCCTATACTCATCCTGCCATCTTGAATGGAAACATCTGTGTGTGTCTGTTCTAAGAAAAATTTTTACTGTGAAATAAAAGCATATAATAGGAAATTTGGAAAATACAAAAAGACACAAAGAAAAAATAAAATCAACCAAAATTCCACTATTCAATAATAATAATAAAAATAATGTTAAGACATTGGTGAATTCACTACCAGCATTTCTAATGCATGTAGACAAAGTTTTCATAGAAAAATAGGATCATATCATATATTGAGTCTTATACTATGATTTTTAAACTTATATCACATGAAGAGTATTTTTCCATATCCTTGAGAATAGGATTTTATTTTAAAAAATGACTCTAAGTACTCCATCTGCACATATTTCTTAGAAATTAAAGATCAATTTATTTTTAGTAATATATGTGTTTCCAGAAAAAGTAATACATTTCCATGAGTCAAAGCAGTCAAAATGTTCCTCCCAGTGGCCAGTTTTCCTTCCTGGAGTCAACAAATGATATCCAATTATTTTGTAAAGATTAATGTCATAGATGGAACAGGATGAGAGGTTACATATATTTCTAGCTCCTGAAACATACTTGCTCTCCAGCAATGTTTCATTTACATCACTGCCATATGAAGACATTCTCTCTTTTCCTTTCCAAATATTTGTCAATTTGGCAGGCAAGAAATAATTTAATATGCATTTTTCTAAGAATAAAGTTAGAGCATTTTCTTTCATGTGCTCATCAACCATTCTGCAACCACCATCAGAAACTGTCTGTTCCTAGACTTTGCCACAAAGGTAATTATAGTTTAAAGGTAATTATAGTTTTCATGCTTCCAGTCACCTATGAATTCTCCCCATACCAAGGCAAAAGGAGGCCTTTTCCAAAGGCAGTGCTTCTAGTTCCCTGAAGGGCATCATCAGCGGAGCCCACTGCTTCACATTCATGTTGTTTTAAGGAGCTTTCTAATAATGCTGGAGACTTCTTTCTTGAGGTCTACTGTGAACTACTGACCAGAAAGAAGAGGAACAGTGCAGAGAAACCATGAAGATGATAGAAGGCTGGCATTTCCCAGTGCCCCCCTGACAGGGACAGAGTAAAGGGACAAAGTAAGCGATCCCACTCACAGACTTCCCTGTAGCTCAAACGGTAAAGAAACTGCCTGTGATGCAGGAGACCAGGGTTCGATCCCTGGGTTGGGCAGTTCCTCTGGAGAAGGGAATGGCAATCCCCTCCAGTCTTCTTGACTGGAGAATTCCATGGATAGAGAAGCCTGGCGGGCTATCGTCCATGGGGTCGCAAAAAGTCGGACACAGCTGAGAGACTGACACACACAAGTGATCCCACTAGGGGATTGGCAGTAGAAAAGATATGGGAGACACCTTTAAGTTAATGATTACTCAAAAAAAGCAGGTTAGTTTAACCACAAAACTAAGCAGGCTTGCTTAGCAACAAAACCATGACACAGAAACACAGGATGTACCTCCAAACAATAAAACGATGGTGACATGAGCCCCACATCCTGCCCAGTGAGCTCAGTAAGTTAGGACATGCTCCTGCACACATTAAAAAACAATCATTTGCGGCCCTAGCCTGACCATGTAGGTGCAAGAAATCTTCCCTGCCCAACCCAGAGGAGAAGCTGATGATGGAAGCATGGCATTCAAGAAAGTCAAATTCATCTATTCAAGAAATTCATCTATTCAAGAAAGTCAAAGAAGTTTTCCCCCCTCCCTTTTCCTTTGATTATAGAACTGTAGCCCAGTAAGCTCTCAGCCTGATACCTTTTCTCCCGCCTACTTGTAGGCCTCTCAAGCGTCCTATTCTAATAAATTGCTTCTTATCTATCACTTTGCCTCTTGCCAAATTTTTTCTGCACTGAGACATAGAGGACCAAGGGCTCTTCAGAGTCCCCTGAAATGCCATCCAATGGTTTCACCCCACTCTGAACTCTTGCAGGCTGGCTACATGACCTGGAGTCCATCATCCAACTTTTCTGCGCCCTGGCCTGTAAGCCAGAAGGGTTAATTTTGAATTTATGTTGGATCTGTTTCTATGACCTTTACTCTCATCTTGCCACTTTTGTCACTGCAAGCATACATAATGGCAGGGAGATAACCTAAGCTACTCACCTGTGAAGGACTGTTAGGGAGTGAAACTAACAAATTCCCCCGCCTGAAGCTTGCCATTCTAGGGGATATTGGCAAGGACTGAATAGTCTTTTTACTTAGTTTCCTCACCCCTCCATCTCTGATCCATAAAAATCCTGGCAACCAAGCCCCAACAAGATGGTTATTTTGAGGCACTAGCTTACCATCTTCTCAGTCAACTGGCTCCCATATAAAGTCTCTTCTTAGTCCCAAGGCCTTGTCTCAGAATCACTGACTTTCCGTGCAGCAAGCAGAGTGAGCTTGGACTTGGTAACAGCCCGCTCTCACTCCCCACGGAGTCAGCCCCTCATTTGATGGGTTCTGTCTCTGAGTTAGGAAGGCTCTTCAGGCCAACTGCCTCTCCTCATCCAGGCTGAGGGAGCCCCCTCTTCCATGCACTTGGGACACCTCCCTGCCTGTCTCTATCACCTGCACATGTGTACTTCCTAACTGTGTCTCATTGCCTCCCCCAAAAGCTCTGTGGTTCGCCCAGCCATGCAGAGCCCCCTACAGCACATGTCCTTGGGTGACGCCTGCCAACATGAAACCAACGCACATACCTGTCCTATTCACCCTCACACAGAACAGCTCCTCACCGCCTCCGGAACACACCATTCCCTCCTAAGCGCTGAAAAGGCATTCAATTCTCTCCCCTACATCTACTCCTCCAGGTTTAAACCACCCGCCTGACTCTTCTCACAGCCAAATAAAGAACAAATGTGCAGTTCCTCACATTGTAACCCAGCAGGACCCTATGAAGCCTGCCTGAAACAGGCCTTCCCCCATATCCTCTGCTGTAGCTCCCATCTGAAGGACCCAGACAACAGTATCGGATGCAAATCTTCTGAGCTGTTTTGCATTTGTGAAAATCCCCACCAAATAGAAGATGTTAAGTACCTAACCACCATGAGCACACAGCCCCAGGCCTCCTGGAACCTAAGGACTGATCTCGCTAACCTCTGTGACACGACTCTGTGACCTCACCATTAGCCCATCAGAGAACTGTGCCCAAACTGATCATCCTGGGACCCCCTCTCCCCACCAGCCCTTATAGATAGCCAATGGAAACTCAAATTGGGGCTCCGCAGTAACCTAGAGGGGTGGGAAAGGCTGGGAGGTGGGAGGGGATGCAAGAGGGAGGGGACATATACACACCTATGGTTAATTCATGTTGATGTGTCAGTTAGAATAGGAAAAAGGAGTCCAGAAGGGCGGTGGCTAAAAGACAAAGAAGGGGAAAGTCCAGGAAAACAGAACAAAGGAAGGTCTGAGGACCGGAGTGAGAACCTCAGGTAAAACAAACAGCTCTCCTGGCAAGCCCAGTTTGCACAGGGCAGGCTCAGGGGGAGGAGAAAAAACATATAAAAAGAGGAACCAAAATTGATCTGGCTTCTCTTCACATCTTTAGGGTTGGCCCACCCTCATGACTCAAGGATATAGTTTCCTTTGCTTTCTAAATAAAATTGAGCTGTAACACGGAGCTATAATGAAGGAGGAAACAGTCAGAACAGGCTCTGTCTTGAAAGCAGGACTCCATCTTGAGCCAGACTGTGGACTTTGACCTATATGCCCAGTATCTATGGAAACGACATACCAGCTGGAAAACCAGGCCCCCAGAAGAAAGAGCCCCGGGGCTTGTACCTAGACTCTCTTTTGCCTAAAAGAATACCCTAGTTATCTGTGTAACAGAATAGAATCATACATTCTATTATGCTTATTGGAGTATGACCACAGGCCTATTGATAATTGTCCACTGTTAACTACCTAGGCTTTAGGCAAATGAATCACAGGTTAACTTTGATTATATCTTTATTTTCAATTGTTCAGACTAGTCTCAGGGAATTTGGGGAGGTGGGTTTAGGCACGTACACTTACAGTATATAAGGTTTTCACAAAAACTGGTTGGGGTCCTTGGCTAAGAGGAGATTCTGCCTTGGTTCTCTGGTGTAAATGGTGTAGCAAACTGCACTCCACTACCTGCATTGTTCTTCTGAGTGAGTTTGTTTCCCAGAACGCGTGGCTACAACAGTGACTCTGGTCCCTCCGAGGGCAATAACACCAGTCCGTCCGTTGTGTCAACGAGACAGAACCAAAGAAATTACAAACTCCCTCAACAGATGCATGACAGAAATCAAGCCAATATTGTAAAGCAACCATCAACCAATTAAATATAAATAAATATAATTATACACATTAAAAGACAATTTTTGCCAAAACCCTTCCAGCTGCTGGAACCTTCTCAGGGCGTGAGCCTCCTTATTTCCTTGCAGGGCCCTGCAGTAAACACTCCTCGGCTTCAGACTCCAACATGCCAGTGTGTCTGGCCTCACCGGGCATCCAGCGCACGGACTTGAGTTAATCACACAGCCAGGTTTGTCCCAGATACATGTTGGCCAAGCAGCTCTCCTGTGCACCTTGGGCACTCCTGGGTGTCCTACTTAACCCTCAGTAAATTCTAAATGCAATCTTGTCCTGACTCCCAGTTCTTTCTTTAGCACCCTATAATCTGATATTCCTTCTCATGCCGCCCATGAAACTCCACCTTCACTCATTTCACTGATAACCTAGTAAATGACGACCAAAAGTTATTCGCTGATTATTATCTCTTATTTCTTCCCAACATACGTAGCATTGCTATGTCTCTGGATCTTTGTACACAGAGAAGATGTTCAATAAACACGGGTCAGCGTTTGTTAACTTCTCCGACTTCTCCAGGCCCCCTGCCAGCTCTGCATCCACCAGCTTCCCGAGCTGTGTCACGCCCACATGCCAAAGCCCAGGCCGGAATCCGAACAGCCAAACACAGCCCAGTTCTCGCCTCTCTGCTCCGCACTGCAGGCCACAGGGACAGTACCTGGTTCCCTCCCTGCACGGACCGGGCATCTGCCTCCCCCGTTTTCTCCTCTCCAAGGGTCCCAGCCTCGATCTGCGTTTATGAAACGCTTGGGGAACTTTTTAATTGTTGGTGCCAGGGCCCCCTGTCAACCCAGCCATTCTGACTTGATAATCCAAGCTGCAGCCATGGGCATCGCAAATGTTAAACGTCCCGGGGGGATGCACTTGCCCGGAATCTAGGTATACGTCGGGTCCACCAGAAAGAATTGCCAGCTTCCAAATACGGCAGCCTGGGAAGAAAAAAAATGGGAACGCACACGCCCCCGGGGCGCGTAGAGGCCCGCGGGCGCCCCACCCCCGCGTGGGCGCGGCCGTCCCGCCCTTGGCCTTGGTCTCCAGGCGGCGCCAGGGATAAACCCCGAACCTCACCCGGCTGAAGCCAGAGACTTGGTGCCGGCGGCTGAACAGGCTGGCTTCTCTGCTGCAGCTGTCCCGGGTGAGTACCGAGGTCTCCGGGAGGCTAGGGTCGTGCGAGGCCAGCCCGCGGCGTTAAGGTTAATGGGGGTGGGGGCGCTGAGAGTGCGCGTTTGGGGAGACCCGGCGGCTGGGTGCAGGGGCCCCGAGGCCCCCTCTGCGTCGGCGATCCACGCTTCCCGGTCCCAGAACCGAGCTGCCAGCCTCCCGCCCCATCCCAGAGCAGGGCGGGATTCCTCCCGGGTGTCCTCGTTTTCTTTCGGGCATTGTGCCCAGGTGCCCCACTCTCCGCTGCTCTGTGCACCCACCTTGGCCTTGGTCTGTCGCTGCCCCTCTCCAGACTTACACACACACAATTCACCCCGTGCCCTCTTAGCAGGGCAGCGGAGCCCTGGCCTGGGAGGCAGGCCTCATCTGTTTATGCTGCACCAAGTTAGCTCAGCTATAGGACTAAGTGGGTAAGCCATGGGATGAAGACGCCAAAGAAGTCTTAGCCTGATGAAATTTAACACATATGTTCCCTGACTTCCTAAGGAGCAGTCTTTACACTAAGAGAGAGCCACCCATTTACCTGTGTTCCACAGTAGTTGCTATTAGCCTCTTTCTCTGGCATAGCCAAGTTTCTGTAATTCATGTGCTAGCTGGAACACCAGTCACAACCTTAGCTGGTATTTATTTTGCTGTCTCCATGCATCTGGCACTCTTCTGGCACATAGTAGGTGGGTGTGGATGGGAGATAAAGCTGGCAGCACTCAGATCTAGCCCAGCTCCTCTCCTTCCACCCTCACCCTCACTCCCTGCCTCCTGGAGAGGGCTGTGCTCCATGGCACAATGGGTACCTTTTTTTCCCCTCCAATCTGCTCAGAAGTTTCACATGGGTTTGTTGTTGTTGTTTAGTCGCCAATTTATATCTGACTCAAGTTGTGTGCCACCCTATGGACTGCAGCACACCAAGCTGCTCTGTCCATGGGATTTCCCAGGCAAGAATACTGGAGTGTCAATCGAAAAAAATACTTTATTGCTAAAAAATGTAACCATCATCCTAGGCTTCAGCAAGCTATAGTCCTTTTGCTGGTAAAGAATATTGCGTTGATGTTGATCGCTGCTGACTGATCAGGGTGATAGCTGCTGAAGGCTGGGGTGGAAGATCCCCTGGAGGAGGGCATGGCAACCCACTCCAGTATTCTTGCCTGGAGAATCCCATGGACAAGAGGAGCCTGGCGGGCTGCAGTCTATGGGGTCACACAGAGTGAGACACGACTGAAGCAACTTAGAATGCAGCATGCATTAACCTCGTATAACTTCCACACCTTCCATATTTCATACATGTTGGCTTGTTCTAGTAGAATCCCCCTGTTCAGGGAAGGAAACTGAAACACAAGAGATGCCACAGTTCTTACCAAGGATGCAGAGAGGTCGGTGCAGTTCAAGATTTCCAACCCACAATCTCCAGACCTCACTGCCTGTGCCAGTACCCCGCAGACACTCTAAACCCCAATGAGGGGGACCTCAGGAGGCCTAGCTCTAGAGAACCTGGGAAGCATCTGCTGGGTTGGGTTAAGAAGTGGCTTTTCCCAGGGCTTGTGTCATGCCGGCATGGAGACAAGGGAAAACTGAAATCTAGAACCCCTGAAACGAATAACTTTTACATCAACCAGGAGAGTGGTGAGGCTTCCAGCTATCTTCATGGTGCTGGAGACGCTGAGGAGAGAGGTAGACCATTGTCCCCCTGGCGAAGGCATACATCATGGGGTCCCTGAAAGGAGTTGTCCACAGCTGGCCAGCGTGTGTTTTCTCACAGAGGAGTATTTCATGCACAGCCAGCTGATGTGAATTTTCTCGTGGAAGTAGTGTGGATGATGCCAAGGCTGCCTCCTGGGGAGGGTGCCCAAGGCATGGCATCCCTGTGGGAAGTCTGACTGTCTTCCTTCAGGCCTGAAGGAATCCATCCCCTGACTGTGTGTTTAAAATGAGAATCTGAAGACCACTGTTCACTCATTAAGCTACCTTCTCTCCAAGTCCTGTGGGCCTGGGAGATTCTATCAATCATCCAGAAGCAAAGATGACAAAGAGTCTGAGAGCCATTTCATCCAAAGTGTGGTAAGCTGAGTGCTCCACAGCAGGAAGCACTCCTTGTTGGACCGGAACATCCAGCTCCCCCACCCCCACTCCCACTAGCATGCCTATTCCCTGCACACGTAGAGCAAACCTATCTCAAGGCTCACACTCTTCCATCCCTGTGCTGGGCAAGCTGCTCCCAAGCCCTCCCTTGCCCTGTTCATCATTTGCATGTCCAATCAAAGGTCACTTTCCACAGATCTCGCCTGTTGCCTCCTCCATTGACTCCCATCTAAAGCAGGTCTCCTGGCTACTCTCTAGAGTGCCCCCCTACACACACAGTTTTCTTTATAACACTGCAGCTCCTACTGGTATATTCATTCTTTCATTAGACTCTTATCTCCCCAGGGCAGAGATTATGGGAGACTGCCCACCAACTCAGCCCCAGGGCCCAGCATTGTACCTGCACAGGATCCATGCCCAGGAAATGTGACAATGAGCTCACCTAGCCTGCACAAACTAGACCGGGATCCTGGCTAAGCCACGCACACATTCTTTCTGGTCCTTGGTCCCATCTACGCATGCTTGTATGCTCACTCAGTTGTGTCCGACTCTTTGCAACCTCATGGACTATAACCTGCCAGGCGCCATCTGTAGAAAGAGCCAAGAAGCAGCAATTTAGTTTGCCACTTCCTAAGGGTCTGACCACACTTCAAGCCATCCTTTAATGAATCTATGAGAACTAGTGTGTCCTCAGCCAAGCTTCAAAGTCAGTGTGGAACTGCTTCACTTTACTAATGAAGTCCATCTTCTGTCCTCACATCCAGCTCTCAGCTGGCCACCCCATTCAGGGAAACCCCTGCCCACAGCACAGTATGCCCCTTCTCTCCTCGTCTGGAGGAAATAAGACATTCCCTTCTTTCTCAGGTGCTTGTTAGGAAAGCATCTTATAAGCTCATTCTCACTAAAGTGTGAATGACTGATAGGGTGGAGGCATTGAGCCCCATATACGTTTGCCTTTTATTCATTTGGCAAACTTGTCAGGTACCTTCCTGTGGACAGCACTGTGAGTCTGAGAAACAAGCTAACATGATAAAGTGCTAGCTGCGAGGCTGCATTGCGCTCACACATGCACAAACATTCTCATTCTACTTGCAAAACCACCCTAGACCACAGGGCCAGGAGGTGAGGAGACCGAGGCCCAGAGGCGCAGCGTGGCCTGCCCCAGTCTCCAAACCAGACAGGCACAGGGCCTAGCTATCTCACCCCTTCCCCAGATGTCATACAATTGCAGGGCCAAGTAGTAAGGGATGTAGCATGGGAGCCTCAGAGCCTGGAAAACAGGTACTTGTGCTGACGGCAAGTTATAGGGGCTAGAATGTCTAATTACTTCTCTTCAGGATTTCAACATTTTTCTCTTGAATCTCAGATTTTAAATAACAACAGTGCAATGAGAAAACAGAAACCTCAAAGGAGGCAAAAAATAAAACCAGAAGGGAGCAATTGTGTCATTAACACAATAGGGTCAAGACCTTGAAGGTGAAATCAACCTACAGGACATATTATGGAGAAAAACTAGCTATAAGAAAGAGGGAGCTTCTGCTTTGGGTTAAATGTAGCCGTGGTTACAGTTTCTGGGTAACGAGCATTTCTGTCACCTAGAACACATAACAGGCATTCGGGGATGTGATGAGCTTGGCACTGTGATGCAAGTTGGTCGAGATGGTCCCTGTGGACCCCCACCCCCCTTTCTCAGTTCAGAGTCTGCTACCAACAGGGATGATTACATCACGATTCTTAGTTTCTTTCACTTCTGCAAGGAAGTATGGGCCCCATGGAATAAGGTCCTTATATGAGTCCCTCTTGCTTTATAGGTGTCAGCCAGAACATGGCCCTCAAGCTGAAGTCAGCCAAGAAATTGTTCATTTTCTTAGGAAAATCAGCGTTGGCTCTTGTGGAGGCTGTAGTTTTTGCTATAATCCCAAAGCCACGGAAGAATGTTGCTGGTGAAATCGTACTTATAACAGGCGCTGGAAGTGGACTCGGAAGGCTCCTAGCCCTCAAATTTGCCCAGCTTGGGTCGGTGCTTGTGCTCTGGGATATCAATCAGGAGAGTAATGAGAAGACCCACAAGATGGCTGGGGAAGCTGGAGCCAAGGGGGTCTATGCCTATACCTGTGACTGCAGCCAGAAGGAGGAGGTGTACAGAGTGGCCAACCAGGTAAACCTGTGTGCTTGCTCTTCCTAAGGGCAGTAAGGACTTGATGTAGTCTCGGATGTTCATCAGTTTCTCTGCCTTCCTCAGTGCTGATTTGCCTCTCTTTAAAAAATATCATGGTGTGGGAATTAGCATTTTTGAGTTCTTGCTATGTGCCACACACCATGCTTGGCACCCTCTGAATTATACACCTATAAAGTCAGGCCTCTTATTATCTCCACTTCACAAATAAGAAAATGGAGACTTAGTGCAGGTGAGTTTCTCAGGTGACTGAACTGAGAAGTGCAGGTAATAAGTAGCAGAGCTGCAGGTGGGATGCGAGTCTCTTGACTCTGAAGAATGCCCTCTGGCCAGCTCATGCGCTGGTTGTCCGGGCCCCCTGTTACCATGTAAGAGAAAGGCTATAGCGCCCTTCATGGAGGCATAACAAAAACTGAGAAGCAGGACTAGTAAATAACCTGCTGGGAGTCACAGAGCTAGGGGAGGACCACACCAGGAGGTGAACCCGTATCTAGCCTGATTGCAAGTCCAGCTGTTTCCCCCACCCCCAACAGTGATTTCCATTCAACCTGCATTTCTCTCACGTGGTCATATGAAAAGCGAATGTGTTATTCATCCGAAAGACTCTTAACTGCAGCTGTTTGGTGACGGTAGAGAAGTATGTATAAAGAATACTTTCAGGAGCCCAGAGCTCCTGATTTGCAGAGCCCGAGGAGACACATGCCCATGTGGTGGCCGCTTCCTCTTCCCTCATAAGGATTTCTCTAACCGCTTCTTGTACGAGCACTGCACGCATCACTCCCCTGGACTACTTTTTTGTGGCTCTCAGTGTTCCCTGGTTTCGAGAGAAGGAAGAAAGTAGATGTGACTGCTGGAAGGTTCCTGCCCAGCTTGTGGGCTCTAACAAGGCTCTGCTTGCAGCTTCTCATCTGACTCTCCAGTGGAGGGGTGTGCACATCTCTGGCCAGTGAGTTCCTTTTAAGTTGTGACTTTTGTCTTTTACATCTGATACATGCGTTACCACCACCATCACCAATCGCAGGCTGCCCGGCAAGTCTGGGGATCCAGACCAGACAAGCTGGCATGGGCTTGTGTGGGGACCACCTTTCAAAGTGTAGGGGGCTCTGCTGCAGCTACTTTTGCAAACTAAGCTGTTTGCACTTGGAACACAGGCTCCTGCCAGGTTGACTTCCCCTGGCTATGAGCCACTTCTCTGGCTATGAGCCACTTCTCTGGCTATGAGCCACTCTTAAGCAGTGACTGGTTCACATTTAAAGACAAAAGACTTTAAGACATTCATACTATAAACCAGCCATTTCCACTTCTTGTTCTTGATAGAGGAAAGGTAACCAGGAAATTTTTATCCCGTAGAGGAATAATCAAAGTGCAGATTTTTAGAGCTGATGTGACAGTGTTTTACTTCCACAGAGCCCCGTAACTTTGAAATCTTGTGTCCCTAGATCATAGCTTGGGACCAATTTCAGAAAGTCCATCCTCGCCACCTGGCATCCTGGTTGAGTCGTTTATTGTTCAGAATCACACAGCCCCGTTCAGCGTGTGATTGAGCCCCAGGAAGAGTGCCTTGACTGCTGTTCAGCTTTGATTTGACTAAATATTTCAGCCACTCTCCATATCAGACTTTAAGTTAGATTGTTTCCAGCACTTCCATCTGAAAATTTCAACATGAAACATGAGGTTTCCTTGGTCTCCGTTGCAATCCTTAACTTCGCTGAGACTAGGGATCTCATTGGCTAGTGGACACCGAGCGTGTCACCTTCCTTGCTGGGACTCAGGCCTCCTGGGAGAGCGAGAGTGGCAGTGTCTGCTCGTCAGTAATCCAGCCCGTCTCCCCCGCTGCACCACCCACACAGGCAGGCTCACACCCACATCTGCACACCCACACGAGTGCACACACAGCAACAGAGCCAGACACAGATGCAAGTGGTGCTGCAGCCAGGGGTTCCCTCTGATTCGGGGAACACAGGGCCCCTGCTATGTGATACAAATTACAGGAATGAAATTCAAAACACGAAGGCAAGCCAAGGGATGGCTCCACCGCCTGCCGTCAAGCCTGGAAAACCCTGTGCTCAAAAAAAAAAAACAAACAAACAGAAATCTGACCAAGCCTGGGTCACTTGCTGACAGTTTGCTCTAAAGGGAAGGCTCCAGTGGCACTCCCAGGATTTTTATTTCTTAAATGAAAGTTATTAAGTATCTAGTCTGGCCAGTGCCAGTGCGACAGCAACAGACGGGGGCCCCTCTGATCCTCCCTTCACAGACCTTACACCTAAACGTTGGTGTTGGGGAGAAGAGAACCAGCCAAGGGGTGAAAACAGGACGGACAGGTTCTGAGCTCCTGTATGTTTGAAACATTCATATGACTATCACACTCCCTCATTACCTCCCTGCCCCACCCCTGCTGCTACAAGTGCCAGGGCTTGATTTACATGGGCTGGTATCATGCCTGATATAGCACCACGTTCATCTAAAGGCTGTGCTGCTCATGCCTCTTCTTAGCATAGGACAAAGTCACTAACTGTGTCACTACTGAGTATAAGAATAACGCTCCCTGTAGGAAAGTAGCATTGCAGGTGTTGCAACCACCATAAGAGGGGAAGATGAGTAGAAAGGCATTAGACTTAGATCTCTGATGTGCCATGAACTCTGCAGAGGAAATAGACATGCTTTGTTTTTAGAGGGCCTTGCAGCAGCAGCTCTGAGTTAACAAGGACAGAAGCATCTAAAACCACAGGAGAATAAATCCAGTTCACATAAAGAATTATGGGTGCACCTCATTTTATGGCACTTCACAGACATTGCATTTTTTCTACCAGCTGAAGATTTTTTTTTGCAAATTGAACGTTTGTGGCAATCCTGCCTTGAGCAACTCTTAACGGCACCCTTTTGACAGCATCTGCTCAATTCGTGTCTCAGCATCACATTGTTTCTCATGATACTTCACACTTTCATTATTATATTTGTTCCGGTGAGCTGTCATCAGTGATCTTTGTTACTACAGATCAGTCAAGGCTTAAATGATGGCTAGCGTTTTTAGCAAAAAAACATTTCTCATTAAGGCAACTTGTTTTTTAAACCTAAAGCAATTGCACAGTTAGTAGATGACAGTATAGTGTAAACATAACTTGTATATGCACCAGGAAACCGAAACATCTGTATGACTCACTATGTTGTGGCGTCAGCTTCACTGCTGGTGGGGCAGGGGCTGGGGGCGGGGGCGGGGTCTGAAACTGAACCTGTGTATCTCCAAGGTCTCCCTGCGCTGCCCTGGTGGTGCTGATTTCCTTATCCAATTCAGGTGAAGAAAGAAGTTGGTGATGTTTCCATCCTGATCAACAATGCCGGAATCGTAACAGGCAGAAAGTTCATGGACTGCCCAGATGAGCTTATAGAAAAGTCTCTTGATGTGAATTTCAAAGCACATATATGGGTAAGTACTTTTTCTTCTCGTTAGAAACGTCATTCCCAGGTGGTGCTAGTGGTGAAGAACTCACCTGCCAGTGCAGGAGACATAAGATATGTGGGTTAGATCCCTGGGTCAGGAAGATCCCTGGAAAAGGAAATAGCAACCCACTCCAGTATTCTTGCCTGGAGAGTCCCATGGACAGAGAAGGCTGGCGGGCTACAGTCCATGGGGCTGCAAAGAGTTGGGCACGACTGAAGCGACTTAGGCTTCCTCTTGTTCTCTTACAGTAGTGAAAGTGTTAGTTGCTCAGTCATGTCTGACTCTGCCAGGCTCCTCTGTCCATGGGATTCTCCAGGCAAGAGTACTGGAGTGAGTTGCCATTCTCTTCTCCAAGGGATCTTCCTGACCCAGAGATTGAACCCAGATCTCCTGCATTGCAGGCAGATTCTTACAGAATCCACTGCAGAGTGGACTCTTACATCAGTACTGGTCTTAAATAAAACACAGACTTCTCAGTTCTAGCTCAAGCTGTCCTCTCCTGATCCAACTTAAGCTCTACATCCCCACACCTCTGCTCAGGGAATCCTGCAAAGACACAGCAGCTATTGTGTCCTAATCATGTACTGACGGCCAGTGTCCTGTCTGGTACCATCCCAGGCACCTCGTGAATAAGCCTTCAAACAGCCCAGTGAGATAAGGGCTCATAGAAGTTAAAAGTGACCATGCTTAGACATGACCAGGTGACCTCATCACTTGCCTAGGCAGGAACTCCCTTGAAATGAAAGGAGGCATAATTAACAAGCAAACATCCACCAGGTCTGTTTGGGGGCACACGAAGATGCACAGTCAACTTTGTTGTTGCTGTTCATTTGCTAAGTCATGTCTGACTCTGCAACCCCATGAACTGTAACACTCCAGGCTTTTCTGTCCTTCATTATCTCCCAGAGTTTGCTTGAATTCATGTCCACTGATTGAGTGAGACCATCCAACCATCTCATCTTCTCTCACCCTCTTCTCCTCCTGCCTTCAATCTTTCCCAGCATTAGGGTCTTTTCCAATGAGTCATCTCTTCACAACAGGTCCCCGAAATATTGGAACTTCAGCTTCAGCATCAGTCCTTCCATTCATATTCAGGGTTGATGTCCTTTAGGATAGATTGGATGGATCAAGGACAACACAGAGATCCTTTAGGATTCTCAAGAGTCTTCTCCAGCACCAGAGTTCAAAAGCATCAATTCTTCAGCCCTCAGCTTTCTTTGCGATCCAGCTCTTATGTCTATACATGCCTACTAGAAAATCCATAGCTTTGGCTATGCGGACCTTTGTTAGCAAAGTGATGTCTCTGCCTTTCAATATGCTGTCTAGGTTTGTCATAGCTTTTCTTCCAGGGACAGCGAGCCCACAGCAGCCTGATAACTACATGCCTTGAACATTAAAAAGCATGGTCCTGACTCTCAAGGAGAGGTGCCACACGACACTCAAGTTGCATTGTCCTGGCCTTTGCACAGACCAGTCACATCAGCCTCTCCAGACATGCACACACCCTGTTCTGCCCCTCGTGATCACGTCTCCCTGACAGGCCAGATGAGTTTAAAAACAAAGTAATATTTTTAAACTGAAACCAATAGCCACATGTCCTGTGAACAAAGTTCAGGAAAAATTTGAAATTCAAATATAAGCCAAAGGAGGAAAAAAGTCACCATAAATCTAAATAACCATATCTTTGACTGGTCTTACTGGTTTGTGGACTGTGGATACCACAATTAAGATTTTCCTGTACTGTTTCAATTATTTTATTTTTGTTGTGTTTTTAAAAGTCAAATATGAGCAAATGTAAGTTTGAGTAAATTATTTTTAATAATTGAAATTCCAATTAAAATACTTGAATAACCACCAGAAAAATATTGATCCACAGTTTAAACAGTTAAGGCGGTTACTTGCCAGATATTTAAGTTTGAATGTCCCATTTCCTTCAGGTATTTTTTTGAACTTAATTTTTTTCAATCATGATGATTATATATACATCTGAAAAAAAAAAGTGCTATAAAATGTTAAATGTTTTACCTTGATCTTCTTAGACTTACAAAGCCTTTCTACCTGCTATGATTGCTAATGACCATGGACATTTGGTGTGCATTTCAAGTTCAGCTGGATTAATTGGAATAAATGGACTGGCAGGTAAGAGAAATATGGTATTTCACAACCTCAGCTTGAGCAACAGCTCTGTCTAGGTTTGTCATAGCTTTTTTTCCAGGGACAGCGAGCCCACCAGCAGTCTGATAACTATGTGCCTTTAACATTAAAAGGCATGGTCCTGACTCTCAAGGAGAGGTGCCACACTCCAGTTGCATTGTCCTGGCCTTTGCACAGACCAGTCACATCAGCCTCTCCAGCCACGCACACACCCTTGTTCTGCCCTTCCTGGCTCTTGCTCATGATCACGTCTCCTGCTCATAATCAGCACTGACTTGGTGCATTAATAATAAATGGTAACAGATGAAGACATATGTTCAGTAAGGTAAGTTGTTGAGAACTTTATCATCCAGCGAAACTGCCCAGCTGCTATACTTACACGAAGTTGAACTATGCACTTTATTTATTTTTTTTAACTGTTTTTTTTTTAAATTTTAAAATCTTTAATTCTTACATGCGTTCCCAAACATGAACCCCCCTCCCACCTCCCTCCCCATAACATCTCTCTGGGTCATTCCCATGCACCAGCCCCAAGCATGCTGTATCCTGCGTCAGACTGAACTATGCACTTTAGGATCATTAGGTCTTATACAGTTGCTTGGAATTAATAAAAGACCTAGATGGGTGGGATAAGGAGGTGGGAGAGAAGCTCAGAAGGGAGGGAGTATACATATACATATAGCTGATTCATGTTGTTGTACAGTGGAAACTAACACAACATTGTAAAGCAATTATCCTCCAATTAAAAAAAAAGAAGAGAGACCCTACCTATAAATTCCTTATACAAGTGATTAGCATAGTCACCTTCCCCGAAACTCACCTGACACTGTAATCAGGGGGTTAAGGAGGATCCTTCTGGGACTTCTTGTGGTCAGTGAATAAGAATCTGCCTTCCAATGCAGGGGGTGCAGGTTCATCCCTGGTCAGGGAACTAAGATCTCATGCTGTTTAGTCACTCAGTCCTGTCTGACTCTTTGCGACCCCACAGGCCACAGCACACCAGGCTTCCCTGTCCTCCACAATTTCCCAGAGTTCACTCACACTTATGGCCATTGAGTCGATGATGCCATCCAACCATCTCATCCTCTGTCGCCCCCTCAATCTTTCCCAGCATCAGGGTCTTTTCCAGTGAGTCAGCTCTTTTCATCATGTGCCCAAAGTATTGGAGTTTCAGCTTCAGCATCAGTCCTTCCAATGCATATTCGGGTTGATTTCCTTTAGTATTGACTGGTTTGATCAGATCTCCTTTCTGCCCAAGGGACTCTCAAGAGTCTTTTCAGGGCAACTAAGCCCATGCACCACAACTACTGCGCCCACACTCTCGAGCCTGTGCTCCACAGCTAGAGAAGCCTCTAAACACTGCAAGTAGAGAAAGCCTGCACACCACAATGGAGACCCAGTGCAGCCAAAAAAAAGAGAGGACCCTTCTGCTCTATGAATTTTCCATAAGTGGTCTCCCCTGGCTGGGAGCTTGGAGAAAATATCTTCACCCCAGGAAACCTAAAATTAACTTTCTTTTGCTGTTCCATCGATTAAAGACTGGCAAGAATTTGTTGTCACTTTCATGTCCCTTGCAACCGACTTGACATTAGCAGTGGGGAGGGGATAAGACATACAAGATCTTTGGTGAAGAGGGCCCACTGGGGAGCTGGCTCTAGGAAGTCCTGCCCTTCCCCCCGGGGTGCCCCCCGGAGGCTCATCCATCAGAACCCTAATTGCAACACTCAGGTAGCAGACCAGCCAG
The DNA here is from genome assembly GCF_001704415.2 of Capra hircus. Taxonomy (NCBI): domain Eukaryota; kingdom Metazoa; phylum Chordata; class Mammalia; order Artiodactyla; family Bovidae; genus Capra; species Capra hircus. The sequence continues at coordinate 58,646,630 of NC_030821.1, forward strand.
CTTGGCTGACTCATAGCTGGTTCCAGATTCACGACACTGGTCTCAGCAAGTATCTCTCAGCTGCCAGATAGGTTTCCAGAACCACTTATTACCCCAATATCAGCAGTCTGTACATGTCTCCCTGTAGCCTGGGTCTCCCTGCCTCTGTCCTTAGAATCCGTCAGGCATTATTATTACCCCTCTCTCATACATCTGGGAAGTCACAGGTCCTTGACATAACTATAGGTGCATTTACAGGGCTTGTTATTCCTTTTGTTAGACACAGCATCTCTCTTCAAATGCAGGTCTCTCCTCCCTGGCTCCCTTAGAAACAAGTATTCCCGGCATGGGCAGCAACTCCCCAGAATCAGAACCACTGGGGCTGCTACTTGGAATGCAGGTTCCCTGGCCCTGGGCTGTACCTGCTCATCCCAGTCTCGGAAGTAGAGGAGCTCAGTGAGCTATAGTTCTACCAGACGACTCATGATCCCAGAGGTGGCTCAGGACCCCTCCTCTCACCTCCCTGCACCCCTCACCACTTCTTTTGTGTCTTTTCCAGCGTCTGGGGCAGCAACTGCCTGATACCCTATGCCTGGCAAGTGCAGCCTGGTTCTTGCTGGCTAGAGTAGCTGCTCCCCAGCAGAGCACCAAGGTGTGTGTTTTCTGCTGTGCGAGGCAGAGGGAAGGATAAGTCACCTAAATGCCTTTTCTTCTCCTGACATTTCCTTTCAGCAAACTGAATGCCCAGGTTTTGACTTGAAGTGAGTGTAACCAAGGACAGAAAGCTCAGAACTGACCTAGATACCACTTCTGCATTTGAAGATAGTCAAGCAGTCGAGGTTGAAGGGGCAATGTGTTCTTTGCAACCCCATGGACTATAGCCCACCAGGCTCCTCTGTCCATGGGTTTCTCCAGGCAAGAATACTGGAGTGGGTTGCCATGCCCTGATCTTCCCAACCCAGGGATCGAACCCAGGTCTTCTGCATTGCAGGTGAATTCTTTACTGTCTAAGCCATCAGGAAAGCCCAAATAAGAAAAACTTTGTTTTCCTTCTGGAAGTGGAAGAATTCCAGTTGGAAGAAAACTTGCTCTGACAGGTATCATGACCAACACTGATCTCTGCTGCCTAGGCTTCCACTTGACTTATTATTAGTGTATGGTTTTTTTGGCTGCACTGGGTCTTTGTGGTGGTACTTGGGCTTTTCTCTAGTTTTTGCATAGAGGGGCTTCTCTTGTCGCAGAGTAAGGGCTCTAGAGTGCATGGGCTCCATAGTTGTGGCTCGTGGGCTTAGTAGCTCCGAGACATGTAAGATCTTAGTTCCCTGACCAGGGATCCAACCTGCGTCCCCTGCCTTGGAAGGCAGATTCGTGACCACTGGACCACCAGGGAAGTCCCTTGACTTATTATTTTATTTCTACTATGTGTCCTCCTGCCCCATTTGGGCCAGAGTTCTTTGGGATAGAACCCACATCTCGTGCCCCATGTCAGGGCTGCAGAGTGCCTTACCGTCACTGCCACGGGAGTGAAGTTCAGCTGTGTGACTCCCGGCAGCCCTGCTGTTCCTCAAGCCCACATAGCCATTGTCATCTGACCTTGAGGTGATCACCGACCTTCCCACTCACGCCTCACCTCTTCCAGGCAGAGCAGACCAAGATCATGTAAAACAAGAACTCTGAAATGGTTTGTCTCTGCTGGTATTCATGTTATGAGGAAATCTTCCTGTAATGCCATTTTAAAACTTTACACTATATTATAGTATCATTTGTCTTTTCAGATTACTGTGCAAGTAAATTTGCAGCCAATGGATTTGCTGAATCAGTATTTTTAGAATCACTTGTCAAGGGACAGAACGGGATCAAAACCACTATCGTGTGTCCATTTTTTATAAAAACCGGAATGTTTGACGGATGTGCTACTGGGTAAGCATATCGTTTGATTTCAAAGGAACTGTATTTTGAAAAATGATTGACCATCGATTTTATTTTGTTCTGGCTAAAGTTATTTAAAAAGACTTTTCTAGCATTCAGCCTGCTTTATAAACGGTTTTAGAATTTATTTCCTTAGATGTGTTAGTGATTAAGACACTGGGTTTAATAGTGATAGTTTATCAAGGCTTGGAGAAGGAAACAGCAACCCATTCCAGTATTCTTGCCTGGGAAATGTCATGGAAAGAGCAGCCTGGTGGGCTGCAGTCCATGGGGTCGAAAAGAGTCAGACACAACCAAGCATGAGCACAGCACACAAACATCAAGGCTATATCCACGTCTTCAAGGCTGGCCTCAACCTGCTCCCCCATCTCCTTGGCACTCCTGTCACACACCCCCTTTCTGCCACCAGCTCCATCCTGCCCTCATCCCTGATTCCACAGAAGAACAAGAAGTTGTTGAAGGGGCATAAATATACAGTCTGCACTCATCAGATGACAGGCAGTTACTTTCAAAGATGCGCTTTGCAACATTTAGGCCATTTGTTTAATTTGGTTTCACATATGTGCCTATTATAACATCATTGTATTAATTAGAATCCCTGATTTCCACTTCAACTTCTAGTTATATTATTACTCACCATATTAATAATAAGAGAGCAAGTACAGAAAAATATCAAATCTGGAAGGAAAAGAAGCCAATAAATGATAATGTCTTGTGTGTGCATGCTTGCTAAGTCACTTCAGTCATGTCCAACTCTTTGCGACCCTATGGACCGTAGCCTGCCAGGCTCCTCTGTCCCTGGGATTCTCCAGGCAAGAACACTGGAGTGGGTTGCCCTTTCCTTCTCCAGGGGATCTTCTCGACCCAGGGATGGAACCTGTGTCTTTTATGTCTCCTGCACTGGCAGGCAGGTTCAATACCACTTGCTCCACCTGGGAAGCTCACAACTGTTTTATTGTAATTTTTAAGAATTGCTTTCTCTAATTTCTTTATTTTTTTTAACCCTCCCCCACCTCCCCCAGCTGTCCTTCTCTCTTACCAATTCTGGAGCCAGAATATGCAGTCAGGAAGATAGTAGATGCTATCCTGCAAGAAAACATGTACCTGTATATGCCCAAGTTTATATACTTCATGGTGATTTTAAAAAGGTAATGTTTCTGCTCCTATTAATTCTCAACGTGCCAGTCCAGTCAACAGCTTACTCCAGAGCCAACAGAGAGGAGCCATTTAAAAGATAACTGGTGGGGGGGGGAGGGGGGAAGATAACAGTTTTTTATATATTTATATATTCTATATTTATATTTTTGTTTTCGTCTGTGCTGGGTCTTCACTGCTGTGTGGATGTTTCTCTAGTTGCAGCGAGTGGGGACTACTCTGTAGTTGGGAAGAGCAGGCTCCCCACTGCAGCGGCTTTTCCTGTTGTGGAGCAAGGGCTCTAGGATGCATCCTGATTTAAGCGTCAGGATGGCCACATGGAGAAGATAATATTTGACCAGAGACCTGAACCTGGGAAGGGCAGGAACCCCCTGGATATCTCAGGCTGCCCCCAGAGGGACCATGAGCCCAGGGCCCTTTTCTTGTCCCCACTCCTAGGACAAGTCTCTGGTTGGCTGACTGTGCCCTTCCTCGTCCTGCGGTGTGAACATCATGATGGACAGGAACAAAGTGTCAGGAGGGGCGAGCGGGATGGAGATGGACAGTCTTAGTTGGGTCTTGCCAAAGCTCTGAGGGGCTATTGCGTGGACTTCTCTCTGTTGTCCAGGAAAGAAAGGGCAATGACCTGTTTGGACAGTGGGAGGAACTGAGTGTTGAGAGCCCAGTTGCACTGTGAGCAACAGGGCGAGTTGGCAAGGCAGGATCAAGACTCCTCAAGGCTGCGCGCTTCCTGTCCATCATTACAGAATGTAGTCAGGCCTTGAGACTGACACAGAAGTGAGTGAATAATATAAATAAAGCAAAGAGAAACACAGAGATCCTGGGCCGGTGTCCTCCCACATGGTGGACCTAAAGACAGGGACATTCAGGTGGGCGTGAGTGACTGATGTCTTCTGCAGCAAGTCAATGGCCCTGCTTTTCAGTGGAACTCATAAAGATGTCCCATGAATGATAACCAAGATGTTCCCTCTTGTGTTCTCTTTAGCGTCTTGCCCTTCAAGCTGGGGCTGCTTTTGGGTGAGTACTTGGGGGCCTTTAATGTAATGGATGGCTTCACTGGCACCAGGAAGAAAAACTGAAGACCAATTCTGTGGCTGACATCCCCAGATACCCACAGTTACACAACATCTGTTTCAATGAAGAAGTGTCTTTTTGACAGAATGTACCTGGAGACCGCAAGCACCAGTCTGCTGTCTGGACTAGTATTTGCAACCAGTGCCTCTGAAAATAATGTTGCGCTCTGTTTTTCTGTTGAGTTTTTTAAATTAAAAAATAAAAAAAGTCCATGTTTGGTGTTTGCTTGCAACTGCTGTGGAAGTGATTGTTGCTGTTGTTTTAGTTACTAAATCACATCCGACCTTTTGTGACCCCATGTGTGGAAGTGAGATAATCCTCTCTCTCTTGTGAATTGCTCATCATTTTGGTCGGGGTCTGTGGCTGAACATGCACTGGACAGGGGAAGTGAGGGCTAAGAAGAAGCCTGGGTGCATGCGGAGGTGGGGTGTCCTGAGGACACAGAGCTCGTTCGCCATCACCTTGTTCTCAGACTTGGCCTTGTTGAAACTGTGCCATCTGGCATGGAAAGGTCAACCTCCCACATCCTTCTCCCTACACAGATGCTCGTCCTCCTCCCCACAAAGATGCTTGTTTCTATAGCCCTGGGTACTCAGACAGCAAGTGCCAGACCTGCTGAAGGTTCCCCAGGGGCGCCATGTCAGGGAGCTTTCCTGCACATTCCTGCATAACCAAGGGCCAGTGATACTGGCGTGCCTGCTAAGTCACTTCACTTGTGTCCAACTCTTTTGTGAACCCATGGACTGTAACCCACCAGGCTCCTCTGTCTATGGGATTCTCCAGGCAAGAATACTGGAGTAGGATTGTCATACCCTCCTCCAGGGGACCTTCCCGACCCAGTGATCGAACTTGTATCTCTTACATCTCCTGCACTGGCGGGCAGGCTCTTTACCACTGGCGCCATCTGGGAAGCCTCAGTGATCCTGGACCAAACTTTAAATAGGATCTCGTGGCTTTCCTAGAAGATACCAAAGAGCGGTTGCTTATGACCCTGAAGAAATGACCTCCAGAGTTAGATAAACTGTTCCCTATTAAACCAGAAACCATTCCTGTGGGTAATTTCAAGTATTTCATTTAGTAGTTCAAACTGGGTATCTCATAAGGTACTTTTTTTTTTTAACAGAAGGAACAAATTTATCCATTTATATTCATCAGGGCTGCCTTCATTTCATTTGTATTGCATGCTTAGGATTTAATCGACTGGCCAACTCTTTTCACGCTCTGGAGATTAACTATAAAAGCAAGATTAAAAGAAAAATGTTAATTACCATAGTCCCAGAGCTCCTTACCCGGGTGGGTGGAAGCACCTGCCTTGTGAGAGAAATAGCAGCCTTTGTCCCCTATCTCTGTCACTGGAGAGTGGGGAGGGGGGATGAGCACCTTGGGAGTCTCTGTGAGAGTCATTTCTGGGGTGAGATGCTCTTAAAGGGACGGCCATCTCAGGAAATATGGCATCTAGAATCCATTATGGACTGATTGCTCCTGAGCTGCCTGTAGGATTCTGACAACTCTGCCCCTGTATTTCCTTTCCCTTCAGAAAGTCTTTTTTTAAAAAACAAAAGACAAAAACCTTGTTTTTCATAAAACTAGCTCACAAAGACATTTGAAAATATGTTTTCTTTTTGCAAAAATGGGTGATTATTTTCATAGTATTCCAAAGCAACTGTATCTTCCTTGTTTAAAATACTTTGTTTGGGCTTCCCAGGAGGCACTAGTGGTAAAAAAAAAATCCACCTGCCAATGCAGGAGATGCAAGAGATGTGGATTCAATCCCTGGGTCAGGAAGATCCCCTGGAGAAAGAAATGGCAACCCACTCCAGTATTCTTGCCTGGGAAATCCCATGGATAGAGGAGCCTGACGGGCTAGAGCCCATGGGGTTGCAAAGAGCTGGACCCGACATCACACACACACATATGTCAGTGATTATATAAACTGCAGAAGTGCTGGGCTAAAATGTTTTGGTTTTTACTGTTTTTTGTTTTTTTTTTTTGGAGAAGAAGGAAATTCTTCAACAAAGTAAGGATTTTGAAAAAATATAGGCCTTAACAATATAGGCATTATGTATTTTTTTAAAGCTTATTTTATGATCATAAAAACAATAGCTCATATTTGTTGTGCCTGGCACAAAGCTTTCCACTTTACACACATGATTTCATTAAATGAGAATCATAATGGTATCTAAAGGATGCTGAAGAAGAAACGGCATTTATTTCACAAGGGTGACATCCTCCTCAACCAGGGACCTGCATTCAGAGGATCAAAGACCCACTTACATCGACCAACTCCTGTGCCAAATCCTTGGCTAACAAGGTTAATTAAGAGTGAGGCACACTATTGCTCCCATATTACAATTCCAAACACGTAGATTCTAGGGGCCTGTCTCTTTAAAGAATAAAGAAGAGACTCTAAGGGGATTTTGTAGAACAAGGGTCTGAGGCATAGTGGACACCCACCACCTCATAACTGCATTAACAGCAATTATTTCTAATTGGAGTGCATCTTGGCTGGGCAACTACAGAGGCCCAAAATTCAATTGTGGTTTTACAGTACCCGTACAATTGTCTAAATGAATTTGGATCTACTCGAAGCACTCAGAGGGGAAGAGGCCACATGTAAATTAGAGAATTCCAGGGGGTGATAAATACCAAGGTGAATTAACACCACCGGGGAACAAGCATCCTCAGAGAGTGTTTCCTGGCAGTTTCCATCTGAAATTTAATCCTAATGAAGCCATGATCAAGAGCCCAACACCCAAAGAGGCCTCAAGACTCAAAAGGGAGACAAGAGCTGCCCCCAGGAATGGGCACCCTGCCCTCCAGATTGCATCACCTCACATCCTGTAGTCAGCATACCGCTCAAGAATGAGGAAGAACCCTTGATCTTGGAAGGAGTTTGGCTGGGGAAGATATGTACGACCATGGTTTTGTGACAGCTTTTTGGCTTAATTTTTATTATTATTATTTTAATATTTACCTTTATTTTTTATTTGTTTGGCTGTGGTGGATCTCTAGTTGGGACATGTGAGATCTAGTTCCCTGACCAAGAATCAAACTCCAGCCCCCTGCACTGGGAGCATGGAGTCTTAGCCAATGGACCACCAGGGAAGCCCCTGGCTTGGTGTTTACGTTGTGATGCTGTAATAGTCAGCTCAGATTGGCCCACCATGACAAAACAGCAGAGACTGAAGGGCTTAAATATCAGACATTTATTTTCTCACAGTTCTGGAGGCTGCAAGTCCAAGATTAAGGTGCCAGTGGGTTCAGTTTCTAGTGAAGGCTCTTCCTGGCATGCAGTCAGCCCTCTTCTCACTGTCCTCACATGGCCTTCTCCTGTGTATGACCACTGAGAGAGAGAGGCCATGCTCTTGCTATAAGGGCACTAATGCTATCATGAGGGCCCCACCCTCATAACCTAATTGCTCCTACTTACCTCCCCAAGGCTTCATCTCCACATATCATCACACTAGGAATTAGGGTTAACAACACCACGTGCTATCAGCCAGAGTTAGTCACATGACTGAACTAGCCTGCAGTGGAGGCTGAGTGTGGTCCCTGACTTGCACTGCATGAGCCAGCTAAACATCAGGGGTTATAGCACTATGGAAAAAGATAAAGACACCTGTTGATGTCAACTTACAGCTCTGTCACAGTCTGCTTCCCCAGATGGCTATGTATCCTCTTCTCAAATAGAAACCTCAGACCCTCTCTGCCTTCAAGACCTTCCCACTCTGCATCTCAGGCAAAGTCCAGGACATCTGGACCAGGGCAGCACTCTGCATCAGGTCCAGAAATGGCTCTTCTCAGTCTGATGACCAAGAAGGTAAAAGGTGATATTTGCTGCCATGCTGGATTCAATGGTCTAGAAGACAGGCTTTAATGGAAGTTGCTGGGGAAAGGCTTAGGACCACAGTCTTATTTCTGCTAAGGCCACTGTCTGGAATCCACACTTCCCAGGACTTCTCATCAGCCACAGAGGGTGCTGGTTGCTTCAACCATTCCAGGCTCTACTCTGCAGGTAGAGAGGGCCTCCTGGAACAGACTTTCATCCTCTTAAACCTCCACTTGCACATTGGTGCTCTCCAGTCTTAAATTCCAGAAGACTCTGCTGAAAGCAGCAGAAACATCCAAGTTGCAGCAAAGTTATGAATTTGTCTTAGCTTTCCCCCTTATACTGCAGTCTCCCTTAGTGGGTGACAGAGCTTTCAAGGTAGAGCAAGGTCAATGTGAATCCATTGTTCCCATATGCCAAACAAGGATCACCAGATTTCTAGTCCATGAGATTATGAGCCCTTGCCACCTCCCACATGAGAACTTGAACTTACATCACATATTTTCATCTCTGCCATACACAGCATTGCTCAACATGGTATTGAGTTATTGTTTGTTGTTCAGCTGCTAAGTCATGTCCAACTCTTTGTAACTCCATGGACTGCAGCACACCAGGTTTCCCTGTCCTTCAGTCTTTCCCAGAGTTTGCTCAAATTTATGTCCATTGAGTCGGTGATGCTATTCACCCATCTCATTCTCTGTGGTCCTCTTCTCTTCTTGCCCTCAATCTTTCCCAGCATCAGGGTCTTTTCCAATGAGTTGGGTCTTCTCCAATAAGTCGGCTGTTTGCATTGTGGACAAAGTGTTAGAGCTTCAGTTTCAGCATCAGTCCTTCCAATGAATATTCAGGATTTATTTCCTTTATGATTGACTGGTTTGATCTCCCTACTGTCCAAGAGACTCTCAAGAGTCTTCTCCAGCACTAAAATTAAAAAGCATCAGTTCTTCGGCCCTCAGTCTTCTTTATGGTCCAACTCTCACATCTGTACATGACTACCAGAAAAACCATAGCTTTCACTAGACAGACATTTGTCAGCAAAGTGATGCCTCTGCTTTTTAATATGCTGTCTAGGTTTGTCATAGATTTTCCTCCAAGGAGCAAGGTATTGAGTTATAGATTTGTTTAAAAACAAGGTTCAGTGACCCAGGGATTCAACCCACATCTCCTACGTCTCCTGCATTGGCAGGTGGGTTCTTTACCTCTAGCACCCCGTGGGAAGCCCACTGGAGTGGGTAGCCATTCCTTTCTCCAGGGGATCTTCCCAAAAACCAGGGATCAAGCTCGGGTCTCCTGCATTGCAGGCATATTCTTTACCATCTGAGCCACCAGGGAAGCCTATCTTTGGGTTTAGATAATTCTAAAGTTTGAAAACAAAACTTCTTTGTAAGTCGATTGTTAAATTTTTAGGACTTCAACTTTCACATTTATTTCCTAGATGCTTTATGAGAAAAAAAATTAAGGGTGATATTAAGACAATGAATATAACTCAAACAAGATTATGTATAACAAATAAATTACAAAAAAATTAAAATAAGGTTAGCTGTGACTGTAAATAACAGAGAGTTAGGAACTATAAGCAGAGAAGGCAATGGCACCCCACTCCAGTACTCTTGCCTAGAAAATCCCATGGATGGAGGAGCCTGGTAGGCTGCAGTCCATGGGATCACAAAGAGTCGGACATGACTGAGCGACTTCAGTTTCACTTTTCACTTTTCACTTTCATGCATTGGAGAAGGAAATGACAACCCACTCCAGTGTTCTTGCCTGGAGAATCCCAGGGACGGGGGAGCCTGGTGGGCTGCCATCTATGGGGTCGCACAGAGTTGGACACGACTGAAGTGACTTAGCAGCAGCAGTAGCAGCAGCAGGAACTATAAGTGTATTCTGTCATGGGAAAGTCTGAAGGTAAGTGGAGCATGCCTTCCATGTGGGCTCTGCTCTATGAAGTTCCAGTGACCTGGGCCACAGACAGCTCCTCACTTGGTCATGCCCATAGTGTGGCAACAGCATCTCCAGCAAGAAGGCAGCTGTCATAGACCCCTCCAGGCAGCAGATGTAGGAAAGAATAAGGATGAAAAAGACACAGGCACAATTTGCCTTTTAAGAATATTTCTAGAAACAGCCACACAACACACTCTTCAAATATTATTAGTCAGATGCAAGTGAGACTGAGAATTGCTGCTTTTATTATAGCAGCCATGATTCCATTTAATAACTGCAGAAATTTCTAAACATGGGAAACTGGGCCTCAGTGATCTCGGCCACAGGCTTTCTCAGATCATAGATGGGCACTCAAATCAGTTGAGTTGTGCAACTTACATCAAGCGATGTGAGCTTTCTGAAACCCTTTTGCAATGCTGCAAATGACTGTAATTCCTCAAGTGTAATTCCTCATAAAGAGCCTCTTGATAACAGTGAAAGAGTAGAGTGAAAAAGTTGGCTTAAAACTCAACATTCAGAAAACTAAGATCACGGAATCCCATCCCATCACTTCATGGCAAATAGGTGGGGAAACAGTGGAAACAGTGAGAGACTTTATTTTGGGGGGCTCCAAAATCACTGCAGATGGTGACTGCAGCCATGAAATTAAAAGATGCTTGCTCCTTGGAAGAAAAGCTGTGACCAACCTAGACAGCCTGGTAAAAAGCAGTTACTTTACCAACAAAGGTCCGTCTAGTCAAGGCTACAATTTTTCCAATAGTCATGTATGGATGTGAGAGTTGGACTACAAAGAAAGCTGAGCACTGAAGAATTGGTGTTTTTGAACTGTGGTGTTGGAGAAGACTCTTGAGAGTCCCTTGGACTACAAGGAGATCCAACCAGTCAATTCTAAAGGAAATCAGTCCTGAATATTCATTGGAAGGACTGATGCTGAAGCTGAAACTTCAATACTTTGGCCACCTGATGCAAAGAACTGACTCATTGGAAAGACCCTGATGCTGGAAAAGATTTAAGGTGGGAGGAGAAGGGGACAATAGAGGATGAAACGGTTGGATGGCATCACCAACTCAATAGACATGAGTTTGAGTAAATTCTGGGAGATAGTGGAGGACAGGGAAGCCTGGTGTGCAACAGTCCATGGGGTCACAAGGAGTCATACATCACTGAGTGACTGAACTGAACTGAATTCCTCATAAGGAGTAAATAAGCTGACAGTTACAAAATGCCCAACGTATGGTTTGGTACCTACTAATGCTCAATACTCCAGAATCCCGTGGACAAAGGAGCCTGGCAGGCTACAGTCCACAGGATTGCAAAGAGTCGGACACAACTGAGTGATGAACACATCCACACACAATGCCCAATACACACCAGATTTTTACTGTGTCCCCTATGTTAATCCCGAACACCTAATTTATTGCCTTCAGTTTTCTGATGGGTCAAAGAAAAGTAATTTGTTTTCGGTTTATCCAGATTTTGTTGTTTAAGATTGGAATGATGACTTCATGTCAGAGATGAAACCTGATGTTTAGAAGATGAAATCTGAAACCAGAAGTTGGCCATCTATCAGCTAGTTCTGCATGCTTACGTTTAACAGGGTTTTTCAAAATATAAAGATCCCTATCATCCTCAGCTTTGTGGCTTCTACCAGAAGTTCAAGGTATCAAGAAAATGTTCCACTTGAGAGCCTGTAACTGGGGCTTCTCTGGCAGTTCATTGGTAAAGAATCTACCTGCTAGTGCAGGAAACACTGGTTTGATCCCTGATCCAGGAAGATCCCACATGTTGTGGGGCAACTAAGCCCATGTGCCACCAACTGTTGAGCCTGTTACTGAGCCCACAGGCCACAACCACTGAAGGCCATGTGCCCTAGAGCCTGTGCTCCACAACAAGAGAAACCACTGCAATGAAAAGCCACATAACACAATTAGAGAGTAGCCCTGCTCGCCGCTACTGAAGAAAGGTCTGTGCAGCAAGGCAGACTCAGCACAGCCGAAAATAAATAAATTAATGATTTTTTTTTTTAAGAAAGAGCTTATAGCATACATTTGCACACCTAATACATTTTGTACACATAGTACTTTGAAAGTGAAACAACATGGACATTCAGGACATATTTTTGAAAGGAAGACAGGAAGAGATAGAGAGAAATTAGATGGGAGAAAGTCAGGAGGAAAGAGAGAACAAATAGGAACCATAAGATAGTCAAGATCCAAAGTTTATCCAAAATTATATCAATATAAGTGACCTACATAGAGTATAGTGAGTAGTAACATGAGTAAAAACATCAAAGTAGAACATTATGTTGTCTTTGTGTGTGTGTGTGAACTCCAAAAGATAGCAAATTCTTTTAGATTACAAAGAATTAAAAGAATATTCTATACCTAAATGTCCACTGACAGGAGGAATGGATTAAAAAAATGTGGCACATATATACAATGGAATATTACTAAGCCATAAAAATGAATGAAATAATGCCATTTGCACCATCATGGATGGACCTAGAGAGTTTTATACTGAGGGAAGTAAGTCAGACAGAAAAGGAGAAATATCACCCTATATCCTTCATATGTGGAATCTAAAAAGAAATGATACAAATGAACTCACAAAACAGAAAGAGTCTCACGGATTTAGAAAACAAGCTAATGGTTGCTGCAGGGAAGGGAGAGTTAGGGAGTTTGGGGAAGGTTGGGAACATGCTGCTATATTCAAAACAGATAACCAACAAGGGCCTACTGTATAGCACAGGGAACTCTACTCAATATTATGTGGCAGCCTGGATGAGACAGGGGTTGGGGGGAGAGCAGATAAAGGTGTATGTGTGGCTGAGTCCCTTTGCTGTTCACCTGAAACTATCACAACATTGTTAATCACGTATACTCCAATACAAAGTAAAAAGTTAAACGTTTGAAAAAGAATATTCTGTAGAAATCCATAGCTGTAAATAATTCTACTTTCTGCTGTGAAATGCTAAAATACCCTTAACATATAGGCTTTAGAATGTCGTTGCAGCCATTCTGACTGGCGTGAGATGGTACCTCATTGTGGTTTTGATTTGCATTTCTCTGATAATGAGTGATGTTGAGCATCTTTTCATGTGTTTGTTAGCCATCTGCATGTCTTCTTTGGAGAAATATCTGTTTAGTTCTTTGGCCCATTTTTTGATTGGGTCATTTATTTTTCTGGAATTGAGCTGCAGGAGTTGCTTGTATATTTTTGAGATTAATTCTTTGGCTGCTATCCAAAAGTCTACAAGCAATGAACGCTAGAGAGGGTGTGGAGAAAAGGGAACCTTCTTACACTGTTGGTGGGAATGCAAACTAGTACAGCCACTATGGAGAACAGTGTGGAAATTCCTTAACAAACTGGAAATAGAACTGCCATACAACCCAGCAATCCCACTGCTGGACATACACACTGAGGAAACAAGAATTGAAAGAGATACGTGTACCCCAATGTTCATCGTAGCACTGTTTATAATAGCCAGGACATGGAAGCAACCTAGCTGTCCATCAGCCGACGAATGGATAAGAAAGCTGTGGTACATATACACAATGGAGTATTACTCAGCCATTAAAAAGAATACATTTGATTCAGTTCTAATGAGGTGGATGAAACTGGAGCCTATTATACAAAGTGAAGTAAGTCAGAAAGAAAAATACCCATACAGTATATTAACGCATATATATGGAATTTAGAAAGATGGTAATGAGATGGTATGCAAGACAGCAAAAGAGACACAGATGTATAGAACAGTCTTTTGGACTCTGCGGGAGAGGGAGAGGGTGGGATGATTTGGGAGAATGGCATTGAAACATGTATAATATCATATGTGAAATGAATCACCAGTCCAGGTTCGATACATCATACAGGATGCTCGGGGCTGGTGCACTGGGATGACCCAGAGGGATGGTACGGGGAGGGAGGGGGGAGGGGGGTTCAGGATGGGGAACACGTGTACACCCGTGGCAGATTCATATTGATGTATGGCAAAACCAATACAATATTGTAAAGTAATTAGCCTCCAATTAAAATAAATAAATTTATATTTTAAAAATGTCATTGCAAATGTGTTATAAAGAATTTCAAGTGGTACCAGACACATTGCTACAACCTTTAGGAGTTTAACATATACATACAACTATATATAAAATAAATAGCCAACAAGGACCTAGTGTATATCACAGGGAACTATACTGAATATTTTGTAATACCTATAAAGGAAAAGAATCTTAAAAAAGAAACAATATAGGTAGTTATAGATATGCCTCCCTTATGGCTCAGATGATAAAGAATCTGCCTGCAATTCAGGAGATGTGGGTTCAGTGCCTGGGTCAGGAAGGTCTCCTGGAGAAGAAAATGGCAATCCACTCCAGTATTCTTGCCTGGGAATCCCATGGACAGAGGACCCTGGTGGGCTATAGTCCATGGAGTTGCAAAGAGTCAGACATGACCAAGCAACTAAACAATGATGATGAACTAGCATGACAACAAGAAACTTTTGAAAACTAAAATCTTAAAGACCTCCCCACACTTCAATGGGCTTTTTCTCCAGGAATCCCAGCAGGTTCTCAGAGAAAAGGTCTGAGAAAGATCCCTTCCTGGCTCTGGGAAGAAGGATCATTGGGAAAGACCCTCACACCAAAAGCCTATTTACTCCCATTCCCAGAACCCAATAAAACATGTTTGACTTTCAACCAAAAATTGCAAAGCATGCTTTTTGAAAAAACACAGTCTGAAGAGACATAGTAATTATTAAAACCAGACTCACATATGACACAGATATTCACATTACCAGGCGAGAAATTTACAATAAATAGATTACTATGTTAAGGGCTCTCATGGAAATAGTAGATAACATGCGCAAATAGGTAATTGTGATACTGTGATTTGTAGTAAGACATACACATTCCTCTTCCCCAGTGCTGGCACAGAGTTCCTAAAACTCTCGCAACTCCTAAGTGATGAGTGATAAAGAGAAAATGGGTGTCCTAGTACTCACCTGATAAGTCCCTTTCACTCACACCTGAGTTTAGATTAATGGGGGGACTTTTGGAAAGTCCCCAAGGGTCCAGGCTGGTTGCCAGGGGAACCAATTACGATTACAGGGTTGGAACTTTCAACCTCTGGGAAGGGAAGAGTGGCTGGAGGCAGAATCAATGCCTATGTAATACTATCATGCCTGTGTAATGAAGTTTCTGTAAAACCTGAAGGACAGGCTTTAGAAAGTGTCCCTGTTGGTGAATGCTTTCCATGGCTGGAAGATGGGCACTCCCAGTCCCAAGGGCGCAGAAGCTCCTGTACTCAGGAGCTTTCCCACCTCTACTCAATTCATCTCTTCTTCTGGCTCTTCATCTGTGACCATTATAACATCCTTTATAATAAACTTAAATGTGTAAGTGCTTCCCTGACTTCTGTAGGGCTTCTCTGGTGGCTCAGATGGTAAAGAATCTGCCTGCAATGTAGTAGAACCAGGTTCAATCCCTGGGTCGGGAAGATCCTCTGGAGAAGAAAATGGCAACCCACTCCAGTATTCTTGCCTGGAGAATCCCTGGGACAGAGGAGCCTGGGGGGCTACAGGCCATGGGGTCACAAAAGAGTCAAACACAACTGCACAACTAACACTATCACTTCACTTTCACTTTATAATAAACTCATAAATGTAAGTCAATGTTTCTCTGACTTCTGTGAACCATTCCAGCAAATTAATCAAACTGAAAAAAGGAGGCATGGGAACTTCCTATTTCAAGCCAAGAGGTCAGAAACACTGGTGACAACCTGTGCTTACAACTGGCATCTGAAGCGGGGTTAGTCTTATGGGACTGAGCCCTAACCTGTAGAATCAGATGCTAGCTCCAGGTGCATAGTGTCAGAACTGTGTCTATTTATAAGACACTCAATCAGTGTCCATTGAGAACTGGAAAACTGCTCTATGTGGGGATAAAACACACACACAAACACACACACACACACACACACACACATCTGATGTTGGAAGCGTTATGAGTGTAAAAGTCTTCCCAATGCAGTTGGTGGTGTTGGAAAACACTCATCAGAGTGATGCAAACAGAAAGATGGAAACTCTAAGAAAGAATCAAAAAATAAAAAGATAGAACTTCTAAGCACCATAACAGAAATGAATGTCTTTGGTGGGCTCATTAGTAGACTAGATATAGCCAAGGAAAGAATCAATGAAATTAAAAATGGATTGATACAACCTAGAGGAGTAAGATGGGGAGGGAGGTGGGAGGGAGGGAAAATATGTACACCCATGGAGAGAGCTGACAGAATGTGGTCCACTGGAGAAGGGAATGACAAACCACTTCAGTATTCTTGCCTTGAGAACCCCATGAACAGTATGAAAAGGCAAAATGATAGGATACTGAAAGAGGTACTCCCTAGGTCAGTAGGTGCCCAATATGCTACTGGAGATCAGTGGAGAAATAACTCCAGAAAGAATGAAGGGATGGAGCCAAAGCAAAAACAATAC
The DNA here is from genome assembly GCF_001704415.2 of Capra hircus. Taxonomy (NCBI): domain Eukaryota; kingdom Metazoa; phylum Chordata; class Mammalia; order Artiodactyla; family Bovidae; genus Capra; species Capra hircus. The sequence continues at coordinate 58,663,027 of NC_030821.1, forward strand.
CCAGCTGTGGATGTGACTGGTGATAGAAGCAAGGTCCAATGCTGTCAAGAGCAATATTGGATAGGAACCTGGAATGTCAGGTCCATGCATCAAGGCAAATTGGAAGTGGTCAAACAGGAGATGGCAAGAGTGAACATTGACATTCTAGGAATCAGAGAACTAAAATGAACTGGAATGGGTGAATTTAACTCATATGACCATTATACCTACTACTGTGGGCAGGAATCCCTTAGAAGAAATGGAGTGGCCATCATGGTCAACAAAAGAGTCCAAAATGCAGTACTTGGATGCAATCTCAAAAATGGCAGAATGATCTCTGTTCGTTTCCAAGGCAAACCATTCAATATCACAGTAATCCAAGTCTATGCCCCAACCAGTAATGCTGAAGAAGCTGAAGTTGAATGGTTCTATGAAGACCTACAAGACCTTGTAGAACTAACATCCAAAAAAGATGTCCTTTTCATTATAGGGGACTGGAATGCAAAAGTAGGAAGTCAAGAAACACCTGGAGTAACAGGCAAATTTGGCCTTGGAATGCGGAATGAAGCAGGGCAAAGACTAATAGAGTTTTGCCAAGATAATGCACTGGTCATAGCAAACACCCTCTTCCAACAACACAAGAGAAGACACTACACATGGACATCACCAGATGGTCAACACCTAAATCAGATTGATTATATTCTCTGCAGCAAAAGATAGAGAAGCTCTATACAGTCAACAAAAACAAGACCAGGAGCTGACTGTGGCTCAGATCATGAACTCCTTATTACCAAATTCAGACTCAAATTGAAGAAAGTAGGGAAAATCGCTAGACCATTCAGGTATGACCTCAATCAAATCCCTTATGATTATACAGTGGAAGTGAGAAATAGATTTAAGGGCCTAGATCTGATAGATAGAGTGCCTGATGAACTATGGAATGAGGTTCGTGACATTCTACAGGAGACAGGGATCAAGACCATCCCCATGGAAAAGAAATGCAAAAAAGCAAAATGGCTGTCTGGGGAAGCCTTACAAATGGCTGTGAAAAGAAGAGAAGTGAAAAGCCAGGGAGAAAAGGAAAGATATAAGCATCTGAATGCAGAGTTCCAAAGAATAGCAAGAAGAGATAAGAAAGCCTTCCTCAGCGATCAATGCAAAGAAATAGAGGAAAACAACAGAATGGGCAAGACTAGAGATCTCTTCAAGAAAATTAGAGATACCAAGGGAATATTTCATGCAAAGATGGGCTCAATAAAGGACAGAAATGCTATGGACCTAACAGAAGCAGACGATATTAAAAGAGGTGGCAAGAATACACAGAAGGACTGTACAAAAAAAGATCTTCATGACCCGGATAATCACGATGGTGTGATCACTCGTCTAGAGCCAGACATCCTGGAATGTGAAGTCAAGTGGGCCTTAGAAAGCATCACTACAAACAAAGCTAGTGGAGGTGATGGAATTCCAGTAGAGCTATTTAAAATCCTGAAAGATGATGCTGTGAAAGTGCTGCACTCATAATGCCAGCAAATTTGGAAAAGTCAGCAGTGGCCACAGGACTGGAAAATGTCAGTTTTCATTCCAGTCCCAAAGAAAGGCAATGCCAAAGAATGCTCAAACTACCACACAATTGCACTCATCTCACACGCTAGTAAAGTAATGCTCAAAATTCTCCAAGCCAGGCTTCACCAATACGTGAACAGTGAACTTCCAGATGTTCAAGCTGGTTTTAGAAAAGGCAGAGGAACCAGAGATCAAATTGCCAACATCCACTGGATTATCAAAAAAGCGAGAGAGTTCCAGAAAAGCATCTATTTCTGCTTTATTGACTATGCCAAAGCCTTTGACTGTGTGGATCACAATAAACTATGGAAAATTCTGAAAGAGATGGGAATACCAGACCACCTAACCTGCCTCTTGAGAAATCTGTATGCAGGTCAGGAAGCAACAGTTAGCACTGGACATGGAACAACAGACTGGTTCCAAATAGGAAAAGGAGTATGTCAAGGCTGTATATTGTCACACTGCTTATTTAACTTCTATGCAGAGTACATCATGAGAAACACTGGACTGGAAGAAACACAAGCTGGGATCAAGATTGCCAGGAGAAATATCAATAACCTCAGATATGCAGATGACACCACCCTTATGGCAGAAAGTGAAGAGGAACTCAAAAGCCTCTTGATGAAAGTGAAAGAGGAGAGTGAAAAAGTTGGCTTAAAGCTCAACATTCAGAAAACGAAGATAATGGCATCTGGTCCCATCACTTCATGGGAAATAGATGGGGAAACAGTGGAAACAGTGTCAGACTTTATTTTGGGGGGCTCCAAAGTCACTGCAGATGGTGATTGCAGCCATGAAATTAAGAGAAGCTTACTCCTTGGAAGAAAAGTTATGACCAACCTAGACAGTACATTCAAAAGCAGAGACATTAATTTGCCGACTAAGGTCCGTCTAGTCAAGGCTATGATTTTTCCAGTAGTCATGTATGGATGTAAAAGTTGGACTGTGAAGAAGGCTGTGTGCCAAAGAATTGATGCTTTTGAACTGTGGTGTTGGAGAAGACTCTTGAGAGTCCCTTGGACTGCAAGGAGATCCAACCAGTCCATTCTGAAGGAGATCAGCCCTGGGATTTCTTTGGAAGGAATGATGCTAAAGCTGAAACTCCAGTACTTTGGCCACCTCATGCGAAGAGTTGACTCATTGGAAAAGACTCTGATGCTGGGAGGGGTTGGGGGCAGGAGAAGAAGGGGACGACAGAGGATGAGATGGCTGGATGGCATCACTGACTTGATGGACGCGAATCTGAGTGAACTCCGGGAGTTGGTGATGGACAGGGAGGCCTGGCGTGCTGCGATTCATGGGGTAGCAAAAAGTCAGACACGACTGAGCGACTGAACTGAACTGAACTGAATGGATGATTCATGTTGATGTATGGCAGAAACCAACACAATATGTGAAGCAATTATCCTCCAATTAAAAATAAATTGATTTTTAAAAGATAATTCAATGGAGAGTTCCCAAATTGAAATGCAAAGAGGAAAAGATGAGGGGAAAAAACAGAACAGAACATTAAAGAACTGTGGGGCAATTTCAAATGTGTATCATATGCCTAACTGGAATACCAGAAGGTAAAGAAAGAGCTTCTTATTCCTAATTTTCCAAAAGTTTCTTTTACTAGGATTAAAAGACTCTCTTCTGGATTCTTGCTGAAGCAATAAGAAAGTGTTGCATGATAATATGCTTTGGCAATTCCCCTTTTGGGCATGAACCCTTTCCCGTCACCTGATATTTATCTGTTTGTGTTACCTGCCTTCCCACATAAACGTGCAAATTTGGATTCTGATGGCATACGTGTACGTCAGTCGCTCAGTCATGTCTGACTCTTTGTGACTCCTTGGACTGTTGCCCACAAGGCTCCTCTGTCTGTGGGATTTTCCAGGCAAGAATACTGGGGTGGGTTGCCATTCCCTTCTCCAGGGGATCTTCCCAACCCAAGGGTTGAACTCCAGCTTCCTGCATTGCAGGCCAATTCTTTACCATCTGAGTCATATTGCCTGTGAATACAATCACTTTGCTGTCTTGATGGATGCATCACCAGAAAATCTAAAGTTCTTTGCACAAATGCTCCATGTCCCACAGATCTGGACCTAGCAACCCAGCACCACTGCTCTCTGCTCACTCCTGACCAGTGACAGCTGTCAACCTGGATACTCATACAAGCCCTATCCAGACTTTTATTTTTTTAAATAGCACATGAAATCAGATATGTACTACTTACTCTTAAATTTTTCATCATGATGAGAAGTGTTATGTTTGTATTACATTAAAAATTATGTTTCTAAAAACTCTTATGATGATTGAGAAGTGCTTCTCACCATTGATTCAGGTCTTTAAAAAGCAGGGAAACAAATTGTGCAGAATCATAACTACATAAAGGGAAACTTAAAGTCATATGGAGAAAAGCTTATGTCCGTAAGCCTTCACAGGTAATGTGACCGTGGTGATGCTTTTTTACATCTCTCTCCTGCGTCTCTCAAATGGTAATGAGGGTATCATACATGCTAGTGGAGTCCACTCAGATCCATTTTGCCCTGATACGCCCACCCTAGCTGTTGCAAGGGATTCCTAGCAGCTGATACTTGGAATCTTCACCCCAGGCTCCTTCCTGCCTGCCTGAGCCAATCCACATCTTCAGGGCCTGGGTTTGTTTGATTCAGGGTAGAAAGAGTGGTGTGTGTGTGCGCGCTCAGTCATATCGAACTGTTTGTGACCCCCATGGACTGTGGCCTGCCAGGCTCCTCTGTCCATAGGATTTATCAGGCAAGAGTACTGGAGTGGGCTATAAAAAGGAACACGTTTGAATCAGTTCTAATGAGGTGGATGAACCTGGAGCCTATTATACATACTGAAGTTAGAAAGAGAAAGACAAATATCATATATTAACGTATATATATGGAATCTAGAAAGATGTTACTGACAATCCTACGTGCAAGGCAGCGAAGGAGACACAGACAATAAAGAGCAAACTTTTGGATGTAATAGGGGAAGGAGAGTGTGGGATGATTTGAGAGAATAGCACTGAAACACACACATTACCATATACAAAACAGATAGGCAGTGGCAGTTTCATGTATGACACAGGGAGCTCAAGCCCAGTGCTTTGTGACAACCTAGAGGGGTGGGAAGGGGGTATAAGAGGGAGGGGACACATGTATACCTATGGCTCTTTCATGTTGATGTATGGCAAAAACCATCACAATATTGTAAAGTAATTATCCTACAATTAAAAAAAAACCTAGTGGGATACCATTCTACAACTATTTAAAAAAAAAAGAATACTGGAGTGGGAGAGGGAGAAAGAAAGAGAGGGTGGGGTAGGGAGGCTCCCTGTGTCTGTTCTTATAAGGGCACTAATCTCATTCATGGGAGCACCACCCTCATGACCTAGTCACCTCCCAAAAGCCCCACTTTCAACATCATCACATTTGGGAGAAGTCAGAATTTCAACATATGAACTGGGAGCCAGGAGAGAGACACTCAGTCCCTAAAACACTATCTCACTACATGTTGCTGTTCTCAGAAGCCTGTCTTTAATTCCTTTCTCACCATGACACACATTCCCTGGCTGGTGTCCTAAGGGCAAAAGAAACAAAAGAAAAATAAATGGGACCTAATTAACCTAAAAACATTGCACAGAAAAGGAAACCACTGACAAAACGAAAAGTCAACCTACCTAATAGGAGAAAATATTTGCCAATGAGATGATCGATAAGGGATTAATCACTCAGTCATATCCAACTCTTTGTGACCCCATGGACCCCAGAGGAGCCAACCATGCTCCTCTGTCCATGAGATTCTCCAGGCAAGAATACTGGAGTGGGTTGCCATGCCCTCCTCCAGGGAATCTTCCCCAACCAAGGATCCTAAACGAGTCTCTTCCATCTCTTGCATTGCAGGAGGATTTTTTTTTACTGCTGAGTCACTAGGGAAGCCCAATGGATGAATACCCAAAACACTTAAGCCACTTATGCAACTCAATATTTTTTTAAAAAATCTGATTTTAAGAAATGGTTGGAAAACGTAAGTAAACATCTTTCCAAAGAAGGTACACAGATGTCCAAGAGGCACATGGAAAGGTATTCAGCATCACAAACCATCAGAGAAATGCAAATCAGGACCACAGTGAGATATCACCTTATACCTGCCAGAATGGCTATCATCAAAAAGTCACTCTGGGTGTGAGCAAACTGCTATTTTTCTTTAGGGACAGAAGGTCTCTTTAAGGCTAAAAGTCATGAGTAGATGCTGTATCCCTGTGAGGCGGTTGCAGAAGAACAAAGCAGCAAGATCAGGTACCTATTGCCACAAAGTAGAACCTCCAGGGAACTTTATATTATCCAGATCACCCTCCAGGATTTGTGAGAAATTGGAAGATTCTCAGCAAAACTCTGAGGCATTACTGCTCAAAAGAATTGTTTTTCTTCCCAAGTGAAGGCAAAAAGTTAATAGGTAGTTTGTCAGTTGGATACCTAGGAATGCACTGCATCAATTAGTTACAATAGAGAATTTACTTTTGGTGGGAACTGTTGTTGTTTACTTGCTCAGTCGCGTCCGACTCCTTGCAACCCATGGACTACAACACGTCAGGCTTTCTTGTCCTTCACCATCTCCCAGAGTTTGCTCAAACTTATATACATTATGTCAATGATGCTATCCAACCATCTTATCCTCTGTCTCCCCCCTTCTCCCCCTGCCCTCAATCTTTCCCAGCATCAGGGTCTTTTCCAATGAGTCGGGTCTTTGCATCAGGTGGCCAAAGTATTGGAGCTTCAGCATCAGTCCTTCCAATTGAATATTCAGGTTTGATGTTCTTTTAGAGGTCCAATCTGGTTGTAAGAAAATTAGCTTTGTGGATTTCCAAGGTCCCCATCATGACCACTGATGTGCTAACCTCCTTTGGTCAGGTGGGTCTGCTTAGTTAGAAAAGGGCACAAGACAGGACTATGGTTTTTAAACATAAAATCAGCTGGAATCCCTGCAGAGGGTATACTCTCAAACTCTTTAGATAACTAGTATCCCATTTCTCATTTTTCCCCCCTAGAGTAAAAGAATAATTTTGAAACAATCTAAACAGCTCAGTTTACAGCTCAGACAATTCAAACAGTTCAAACATCCCAAACAACCTTCAGGGCTAATAACAGCCAGTTCTAAAGGAACAGCTAGGTCCCAGAGGAGCCGAGTTGGGCTTTTCAGGCAGTTCCTATAGGTCAGCTCCTCTTCCAAAGGAACAGCTGAACAGCTGAATGGGAATGGTTTTAGTGAAACATATACTGCAAAAATCAGACCAGGGACTTCCCTGGTGGTCCAATGGTCAAGAATCCGCCTGCCAATGCAGGGGACACAGGTTAGATCCCTGGCCCAGGATAATCCCACATGACTCGGAGCAACTAAGCTCCTGCCCCAAGACTACTGAAGCTGGAGTAGCCTAGAGCCAGTGCTCCAGAACAAGAGAAGCCTCGGCAATGAGAAGCCTGCTGACCACGAGTACAGAAAGCCCACGCGCAGCAATGAAGACCCAGCACAGCCAAAACTAAATAATAAAAGAAAAAAAATCAGACCAAAGTACCAAACAAGTACACTCATACAGAAGAAGGATTTCACCCGGGAAAAAAAAAAAAAGGAAAGAAACCCCAGGACCTTAAAGATCCCAAATTAAGCCCAGAGAGCTTCAAACGCAAAGAGGGTGGACGCTGCGATGAAGGAGAAAGACTTACCTTCAAGCTCCAGGGTCCTTGAGAGAAGCCGAGAGCTTGATGGGCTCCACGTGGCTCCCGGACCTTCTTGCTCACCAGCCCGGCACCCTCAGGGGTCTTCTCTGGACCCCACGTGGGCCACCAGGATGAAGACTTGAAGTGGCCAGACTGTCCGATGCTTCTCAAGCAAAGAGGGTCTTATTCGGGACCCGCAGAGTCTTGCAACTTGGTGTCGGCAACCACAGCAAGTCCCTGCAGGCAAGGGGAGATTTTTTAGAGGGGGAAAGAAGTGGGGAGGGATTCAGTAAGCACATGGCTTGTCTTTGGCTGAGTCCTTCCTGTCTGGCTCCGCTACTGTCACAGGGCGTGAGAGCTCCGCCTGCTGGTCTCCTGGGGCTATTTCACTAAGGTTTCTATTAATCTACATCTTCGTCTGCAGTATGTAGATACTGATAACATTTAGCGTTAGTCGCTAAGTGGTGTCTGACTCTGCGATCCCATGAACTGCAACCCGCCAGGCTTGCCTGTCCTTCACCATCTCCCTATGTTTGCTCAAACTCATGTCCATTGAGTCGGTGATACGGTCCAACCATCTCATCCTCTGTCTTCTTCTCCAGCCCTCAGTCTTTCCCAGCATCAGAATCTTTTCCAACGAGTCCACTCTTCACATCAGGTGCACAAAGTATTGGTGCTTCTGCTTCAACATCAGTCCTTCCAATGAATATTCAGGGTTCATTTCCTTTAGGATTAACTGGTTTGAACTCCTTGCTGTCCTTGGGACTCTCGAGTCTTCTCCAGCACTACAGCTCAAAAACACCAATTCTTCAGTGCTCTGCCTTCTTCATGGTCCAGCTCTCACATCTATACATAACTACTGGAAACACCATAGCTTTGACTAAGTGGACCTTTGTCGGCAAAATAATGTTTCTGCTTTTTAATGTGCTGTCGAGGTTGCCATTGCTTTTCTTCTAAGAGCAAGCATCTTTTAATTTCATGGCTGCAGTCACCATCTGCAGTGATTTCGGAGCCCAAGAAAATAAAATCTGCCACTGTTTCCATTTTTTCCCCATCTATTTGACGTGAAGTGATGGGACCAGATCCTATGATCTTAGTTTTTGGAATGTTGAGTTTTAAGTCACCTTTTCCACTCTTCTCTTTCATCTTCATCAAGAGGGTCTTTAGTTCCTTTTCACTTTCTGCCATTAGGGTGATATTATCTGCATATCTGAGGTTGTTGCTATTTCTCTGGGGAATCTTGATTCCAGATTGTTGCTACTCATCACCAAGTCCTGGCAATTTGGTGCCCCAGGTATCTCTACATCTACCCCTTCCTATACCCAGACCTTTATCGTTAATTGTCACCACCCTTAGGCAGGCTCTTATCCTCCCAGCTGGAGTTCTATAAGAGCTTTTTGCACTATCTCCCTGTCTCCTTAAATACCATCCTTCCCTCAAGATCACCATGCTGGCTCCTTGAAAAGGCAATTTCAAAACCATCTCAGTCCCCTTGCATAAACAAACTTAAAAAAAAACAGAACAAAATAAACCTCTCAAATGGTACCACAGTGACAACAGGGAAAGTTCACATGCCTTAGCCAGACACTCAAGGTTTTCCTGATATATTTTGGCATTTCTCAGACACAACCTCTGACTACTTTTAGCACATTCATCTGAAACCTGTTACGTTTCCTGAGCAGGAATCCGGGATCTCCACATTTAACAAGCTTCCCAGACATAAACTGGGAACCCTCATGTTTACCCTCTTGAGTCATTTTCCATCACTCTCTGCAGCAAAAACGGTGTTTCCCAACCCTGGATGCTAGTTAAAATCACCTAGGGGAGTTATTTTGTTAAATACCAGCACCTAGGCATCTCCAGATGAATTAAAGAAGACTGTCTGGGAATTAGGGTCTTCCCTGGTGGCTCAGTGGTAAAGAATCCACCTGCCAATGCAGGAGACACAGGTTCAATCACTAGGTTGGGAAGATCCCCTGGAGAAGGAAATGGCAACTCATCCCAGTATTCTTGCCTGGAAAATCCTATGGACAGAGGAGCCTGGCGGGCTGCAGTCCGTCAGGTCGCAAAGACTCAGACACAACTTTAGTTTCTACTAAAGAGCAATATCTGGGAATGAAGTCCAGGGATTGTTATTTTTCAGAAAGTCCCCAAGTAATCTGATGTGGACCCAGGACCAAGAACCACTGGTAGCATTTAGGGTTGAGCTGTTCGGAAAAGTACCTTCACATCTATGATGTGTCTCACCTCCATTCCTCTACCCACAACCCTCCTCACCTAGATGGACCTGCGCCCAGATGTCTGCTGAACCAATTCCTCTTAATCCCTCAGGACTAGCCGTAGGTACTGCTGACAATCCCCCGCAGCGTCCCCACACTCCCTCCCACAGGATGGATTGGTCCATTCTCTCTGGGCTCCTATAACGTCAAGTACATATCTCTACTATTGTAGTAAGTTATGTAGTACATAATATTATAATAATTCTGTCTCCTCCAAATAAGTTTTGGTGCTCAGTCACTCAGTCGTATCTGACTCTGCGAGCCCATGGATTATAGCCTCCTAGGTTCCTCTATCCATGGGATTCTCCAGGCAAGAATACTGGAGTGGGTTGCCATTTCTTCCTCCAGAGAATCTTCCCGACCCAGGGATCAAACCTGCGTCTCTTATATCTCCTGCATTGGCAGGTGGGTTCTTTACCACTAGTGTTACCTAGAAAGTCCAAATAAGTTTTGAGCTAAAGGCAAAGCCCATAAGCCATATATCTTGCATCCTTCTGAACTTAGCAGTATCTGGCATATCTCTGTTGTTTTGTTTAGTCACTAAGTCATATCCGACTCTTTTTCGATACCATAGACTGTAGCCCACCGGGCTCCTCTAGCGATGGAATTTCTTAGCAAGAATACTGGAGTGGGTTGCCCTTTCCTTCTCCAGGGGATCTTCCCAACCCAGGGATCACACCTGTGTCATCTTCTGTATTGGCAGGCAGATTCTTTACTGCTGAGCCACCAGGAAAGCCCCTTCTATCATATAGTAGGTACTGAATGAATGATTGTGGATTGAATAAACAAATGAATGGAAAAAATGAAGGGATTGATCTTTTTGATAAAATAGTAGGTGAGTCATCTGCCTAGACTAAGAGGCCTGGGGTGAAGTTGCTCTGTCGTGTCTGACTCTGCGACCTATGGAGTATATAGCCCACCAGGCTCAGGGTGAATTTAGAGTATTGAGAAGAGGAGGATATTTGCGACTATGCTTGTGAATCACCAAGAGATGAATGGGAAAAGTGAATTTGCATATATATTCAAGTAAAATACAGGAGTAGAATTCTTTATTGTTCTTAAAATATTGGTTTAGCCATGCAATTCATTCTATGTGCAAGTATTGTTAAGTGTTATAAGACTGTATATATGTATTTAATTGAGACCCAAAGAGGACTTAGTTACTGTTGTAACGGACTTGTCAGTCCTTTACACCCTAGTGTAAATAAAAGCTTTGAAGGTAGGAGAAGGGTGCCATCTACCGATAAAATGAAGAATAACAGTGACTTGACAGCTTCAGTGATTTCTCATTTTTACATTGCTCCTAGGAATTGTCTCACCTAATTTCATACTCTGTCCACTGCATATTTAATCAAGTCTTTTTCTAGATTATTTTAAGCACATCACTATTTAGGAAAACATTACACCACCTCCATACATACCCCATGACTATTTTTAAATGTTGTTCACATCTTTCTTAAAATTTTAGTGTGTGGCTTGTTTTTTTTTTTTTTTCCCTAATGTCCTTAATCAAAAAATTTAAAATAGAAATTAGTGGATAGCAGGGCTGCAAAGTCTGGAAAGTTATTTGTCTTTAACAAACAAACAAAAGACACCACTGATTTTGTTCATAGATTCCAGGGGAAAAAGAATTTTTGACACAAGGCAAGGGCCAGATGTGTTCACCTTATTTAATACAAATGAAAACGATGTGCAGCTAAATGCATCACTGGCACCTCTGCAAGAAGGCATCCCTGGCCTGGCACTGCAGTCCTCTCCATGCACTGTGCATCATGGAGCTGATGAGTTCACACGGACAGTGGAGAGACGGTCACCTGAAACCCACTGTTTAGGTCCTGTACCCATTGAATGGATAATATTCTGTGCATCACACAAGGTGTTTTCTCAAAAGCCTTCCTCAAACACAAGAGACATAGTTATCACTCAGAGTGGAGGCAGAACCAAATAGTGAGCCTGTTTCACAACCTTCCTGCTCAGATCCCCTGAAAGTTCAAATGTAAGCTGTTATTGCTGCTGTTTAGTTGCTCAGTCATGCCTGACTCTTTTGCAACCCCATGGTAGCCCGCCAGGCTCCTCCGTCCATCGAATGTCCAAAGCAAGGATACTGGAGTGGGTATCTTCTCCAGGGGATCTTCCCAACCCAGGGATCAAACATCTCCTGCATTGGCAGGGGGCTTCTTTATCACTAATCCACCAGTGAAGCCCTTCCAACATAGGTAGAAACAGGATTTATTGAGCAGTTTCTATATGCCAGTCACTGAGCTTTTTACCTTATAGATGGTGTATTGTTTAGTCAGTTGGTCCCCTGGTGGCTCAGACAGTAAAGAGCCCACCTGCCAGTACAGGAGATGTGGGTTTGATCCCTGGGTCGATATTTGGTTTTGATACCTGGAGTAGGAAATGGCAACCCACTCCAGTATTCTTGCCTGGAAAATTTCATGGGCAAGGGAACCTGGTGGGTTACAGTCCACGGTGTCACGGAGAGTCGGACACGACTGAGTGACTGGGCACACACACCAGTACGGGAAATGTGGATGTGATCCCTGGGTTGAGAAGATCCCCTGGAGAAGGGAAAGGCTATCCACCCCAGGATCCTTGGCCTGGAGAATCCCATGGCCAGACACACCTGGTGGGCTACTGTCTGTGAGGTCAACAAAGAGTCGGACACAACTAAACGGCCAACACTTTTGTTGTTTAATCAAAACATTCCTGTGAGGTAGATTTTATACACAATTTAATGATGGAGGAAAGAGACTAAAGAAACAGAAGCTTACGCCAGCTGGTTGGTCTAGTAAGTGGTTGAAATTGCAAAATTGACCTCTTTGACCCTCAAATCAATTTCGTTTTCTCTCACCAGGGCTGTGAGAAAGACAGTGTAGCCAAGAACAATGGTTAGAGGCAACACCAAAAGGGACACTAATTCTTACAAGGGAGAGGCAGAGTGGAGTGAATCCCCACTGGTTTGAATTCTTCACAATTGCTATAGGAAGTGTTTCTCGAAAGACTTACTTTGTAATCCTAATCATTGTTGTGCTTCCCTGGAGAAAGTGTGGGGCTGGTCCAGCTAGATTTAGGAAAGGTTCTATCTCGCATCTTCTCTGACAAGGGTCACAAAGGTCAATAGCCTGCAACACAGTACTGACTGGGGATACCTCTTTTGTTACCAGAATGTTGTTGCCCAGAGACATATCAATGTTTCCGAGAGTGATACAATTAACATTATGTATTAATATGACTATGGCATGCCACAGTCCATGGGCTTGCAAAGAGTCCAACAAGACTTAGCAACTGAACAACAACATAGCAACTGAACAACAACAACAATTAACATCACCAGGTAAACTTGCTAGGGCTTAAAATTGATCAAGGGTTCATTAGCCAACGTATGATTGTCGTTATCATTCACATTTGCTTGGTTAGGCTTTTGTTCCAACCTTTATTGTTGTTCAGTCACTGAGTCATGTCCGACTCCTTGCGACCCCATGGACTGCAACAGGCCAGGCTTCCCTGTCCTTCACCATCTCCCGGAGCTTGCTCAAACTCATGGCCGTTGAGTCAGTGATGCCATCCAACCATCTCATCCTCTGTTGTCCCCTTCTCTTCCTGCCCTGTGTATATTATATACATAATTTTTTTTAATGACACATTGTGAAATTTTGAGTGAAGAACTTTACAGCGGATTTTATGCAGATGCTTTCTCTGATTGTCCAAGTGACATGTATACTAGCGTCTCAGAGGATGATAGTTCTTCAGAATATAGTGTTGATTCAAACCATGTGAATATTAGACAAACAAAACGGCAAAAAACCTTAGAGACCGATTATGACTTGAAAAGTTAAAATGAAACCCACAGTGCTGGAGAATGCTCCTTTGCATCTACAGAAGACAACATTTCACAAAAATTTGAAGACTTTACAGGTGTGTCAGGTGTAAGTATTGACCGTAATAACCATCAAAGTATTAGCGAAATAACAGAATTAAATTTTGGCCAACCAAAATAAACATCACCTACCACAGGCATTGGTTTCAGCAAAAATCCCCCTAGTCAATATTTAAGAGCTCTAGGAGGTAAAGAACTCTGTTTAAACCGGCTTATCCAAGGCTTCCTGCCGAATTTTTCTTGCCCTTCTTTGAACATCCCAGTGAAAACCAGTTAGAAAGCACCAGTGAGGAGTGGACTGGTTGTAAGCAGGGCATGATGTGTGATGTTTATGTTTTTAAATAGGATCTGGCAGTGGGGTTGGAAACGGCTGATTAGGAAATGCAGCCAAAACCTGAAATAAGATATTTAGTAGGGGAATTAGGATGGACAGAGAAAGACAAAAATGGAGAAATATTTATGAAGTAAAATGAATAGGACTTGAAGATGTATTAGACACCAAAGGGAAATAAATAATAATAATACATTATTTATTCTAATATTAAATAATTATTACATGATGTTTTCAAACTATAGTGCTGGAGAAGATTCTTGAGAGTCCCTTGGACAGCAAGGAGATTAAACCAGTCAATCCTAAAGGAAATCAACCCTGAAAATTCATTGGAAGGACTGATGCTGAAGCTGAAGCTCCAGTCCTTTGGCCACCAGATGCAAAGAGCTGACTTGCTGGAAAAGACCCTGATGCTGGGAAAGATTGAAGGCAGATAGAGAAGAGGGTGACAGAGGATGAGGTAATTGGATGGCATCACCAATTCAATGGACATGAAGTTGGGCAAACTTTGGGAGATGGTGAAGGACATAGAGGGCTGGTGTGCTGCAGTCCACCGGGTCTCAAGGAGTCAGACACGACAACTGAACAACAAATTACCAATCTGCAGATTTCTAATTGTTTGGGTAACTGGATATGAGACAGAGAAACTGGCTTAACCTTTTAAATTCAGTGCTTTCTCAATGTATTCACCCCTAATGCTGCTTTTCTTTTCTCCCCCTTGGAGATTTCCAAAAGAATTGGTGGCCTGCAGGACTTGCTTTCAGAAATGTTGCCATGGGAGTTCCATGTGTTAGAAAAGAACTGGCCTGGAGAATCTGCTCAACATCAGCCAACTTCTAGGTGGAAAATTCTGAGAAAACTGTTATGCAGACAAATGCATTTTACTGTTGAAATGAAGAGCAGGGCCACCACTCCTTTGAAATAACCTGGAAAGGGGAGTAGGTGAGCCACAGCCTGTGTAGAGGAAGGGAAAGAGCCTGGGAATGGCATTAAGTAAGTGGAGTCATTTTTGTCAGGTCCAACTCTTTGCGACCCCATGGACTGTAGCCCACCAGGCTCCTCTGTCCAGGGGATTCTCCAGGCAGGAACACTGGAGCGGGTAGCCATTTCCTTCTCCAGGGGACCCCCTGACCCCGGGACTGAACCCACATCTTTGAAGTCTCCTGCACAGGCAGGCAGGTTCTTTACCACTAACGCCACCTGCAAGTGGTATTGGGAGCAGCTGAACTGCGGTATCCGACCCAGAGGCTGTGCTCCACTCACTCCCCAACGTGCTCTCTCCATGATCTGTCTGGGTGAAAACAATGCCGCCATCTTGCTGATGCCCCACCTGGACGTGTCTCCACAGGCCCCTTAGGCCTTGCTCGATGTGTGTGTCACAACCTCCTTGCTCGAAATGTAGCGGGGCAGGACCCCATGGGTTCTTTCCAGGACAAGCCTTCCCCCATATCCTCTGTTGCAGCTCTTCCCTGAAGAACTAAGATAACAGCACTGGACACACATTTCCCGAGTTGCTTTGCAGATGTGAAAACCCTCCATCAAATGGAAGATGTTAACTATTTGAGGACCATGAACACACAACCCCAGGCCTCCGGTAGCCTGAGGACCAATAGAGTGAACCCCTGTGACCTCACCATCAGCCAAATAGAGAACTGTGCTCAAGCTGATCACAAACTCTGCAACCCCACCCTCACCCTACCCGGCTTTTAAAAATGCTTTGCTGAAACCCTCCAGGGACCTCAGAGCTTTTTAGGGCACGAATCACCTGTGTCCTTGAATGGCCTGCAACAAACCTGTCTCTGCTCCACACTCCAGTGTTTCAGTGCGTTTGGATTCACGGGGCAGCAGGCACATGAACCTGCACTCACAATAACCCCGGAGATGGTACACTGTGGAACAACCAGCAACACCACCTCTCTCCACTGAGTTTCCCATGGTCCCTTTCATTCTTACTCTGAAGCTTGAAAAGAAGCAAGCTTCTTCAAGAAACTCTCTCCAATGTCCTCTCCAGCATCTCAGGATAGTTGCTCTCTGGGGGTCCTTCCAGAAACCTCCAGACGTGCCTGAAGCTCCAGGTGGGTACAGCTCAGGATCCCACTCTGGGATCCTCGTAAATCAAAAGGGCAGAGCCAGACAGAGTGGATGGAAACAGGGTTTCAGGAACACAGTGCTAAAGACAGAGGATTTATTGAATGCCTAACACACCACAGGGTTCCCCTTGTAGCTCAGACAGTAAAGAATCTGCCTGCAATGCAGGAGACACGAGTTCAATTCCTGGATCAGGAAGGTTGCCTGGAGAAGGAATGGCAACCCATTCCAGTACTCTTGCTTAGAGAATCCCATGGACAGAGGAGCCTGGCAGGCTACAGTCCACGGTGTTGCAACAGTCAGACATGACTTAGTGACTAAACCACCACCACTTGCCACAAACAAAGTCCATATTTTAATTATATGATATTAAATACATTCAATAAAATATTAAAGTCTATATTTTAATTTTAAACATTTTTTCTATTTAAAACCCAGGCCAGAAAGAAATTCTTGAAAATATGGTAACTACTACAGCATCAGGGTCATTAAGTTTAATAAGAATCTTTATTTGGATGATTGGATGAACAGCTGGTTGGTTGGCTATTATTTTTGGTTAAAGTTTATGATAAAATAATAATACCAAATGTAATATTTATTAAATACTGCATTAGAATCAGTCAGAGTTTTTATTCTCTAAGTTAAAAAATTGTAGTTGATGCAAATGAATCACAAAATGAGTATATTTACCCCTTCGGTCATGTGTGAACATGACCAATATTACGCTGTTGTTGTTTAGCCACTAGGTCGTGACCCCATGAACTGCAGCCCACCAGGCTTCCCTGTCCTTCACTATCTCCTGGAGTTTGCTCAAATTCATCTTCATGGAGTTGGTGATGCTATCTAACCATCTCATCCTCTGCCTCCCTCTCCTCCTTTTGCCTTCAATCTTAACCAGCATCAGGGTCTTTTCCAGTATACTGATGGAAAAGAGGAGACAGTAGGAAGGGCACCAAGTTATCTGAGGAGAGGCGAGATGTTGTCCACAGAGAAGAAAAGAAAACGAAAAGAACTAAGGAGTTCCCATGGCGCAGAGTGGACCAACAGGCTAAACCTCCGATTTTGCCTGTTATCTGGTGAGCCCACTGAGGGCGGGTGAGTCAGACTCACTGGGGAGGCAGTGCAGCAGCTCACCACCAGATGGCAGCATAGAGCTACTTCCATTTTCACCCTTGGCCCACATTGCCGCTTCAGGATATCGAACTTTATTTTTTGTTTTTTAGTTGTTCAGTCGAGTCCAACTCTGAGACCCCATGGACTGAAGCCCGCAAGGCTCCTCTGTCCATGGGGTTTCCCAGTCAAGAATACTGGAGTGCCGTCCCCCACGCATACCCTCTCCCCTCTCTCCTGCTTTGCAGGTGGATTCTTTACCACTGAGCCACCTGTGAAGCCCCACTGAGCTATACACAACGTTTCAAAGAAGGACTGGACTCACAGCTATGGAAACAGGAATTATTCCAGCCAGACTCCTCTTATTGCCCTACCCAAGACCTGAGCACTGATGCTCCTGAATCCCACTTCTGTTCACTTTCCCTCATCCCCCTTTCCTTCTTGCTGTCACTGGGAATGTAGGATAACTAGTAAATCTGATTTATTTCAAAAAAAAGAATCATTCTACTTCCAAATTAAAGAACTGCTGAGTCCATTCTGCATAAAGCATTTCTGCTGTTCTTTCTAAACCCACAGTGGTTCAGCTATGGCTAAAACATTTATTAAAACAAAACACCATTTGCCATGTTTAACAGTACCACCAGTAAGAGGCAAACCACATTTTAACAAGAGTAGTTCAAAAATAAAGACGCCACAGAAATCCAATTGCTTTTCTGCAGAAAAGTCAAGCTTTTTGCCATCAACATCCTTTAAGATTAATTTCCACATACTTAATAGCTTCTAAATGTGTTCGGTCGTGTCCGACTCTTTGCCACCCCATGGACTACAGCCCACCAGGCTCCTCTGTCCATGAAATTTTCCAGGCAAGAATACTGAATGCGTTGCCATTTCCTACTCCAGGGCATTTTTCCCACCCAGGGATTGAACACGAGTCTCTTACTTCTGCTTCTAAATGGATTCATACAAATAAAGTAAATTGCATCCTCAAACCCAAGGTATTTATGAATTTTCATTGTTGAACTATGCAAACAAATCATTTTCCTTTACAGCCACCAATAGGAATAGCATTGCAGTGATCTATCCAAGGTTAAAATACTGTAGGACCATCAGTCAACCCATTCATTTTAAATTCGGGCCAAGTCATTCAAGGAGAATTTCACACATGTACATGACGTCCCCCAAATGCTATAATTTACATTTGGTGCTAAGATTTTGTCAGCAGATGTGACATAACTATGTATCCAAATGGTTCTCTAGGAACTACACATTGTACAGAAGTTGAAGACACGTCATTCTCGCTTATGTCAGTGTTTACTTTCACTTGCAAGTTTCCTCTAATTTGCCTTTCTGTTGTGATAGAACCTGGCCTGGTGTTGTAGTCACGCTCTCACTCCTTGTTTCTGTGCTGTTGTTCTTCAGTCAGTAAGTCGTGTCCCACTCTTTGCGACCCCACGGACTGTAGCCGGCCAGACTCCTCTGTCCGTGGAATTTCCCAGACCAGAACACTGGAGTAGGTTGCTATTTCCTTCTCCGCTGGATCTGCCCATCCCAGGGATCGAACCTGTGTCTGCTGCATTGGCAGGCAGATTCTTTACCACTGAGCCACCGGGGAAGCTTTGAGCCTAAACTTAATGCGGATTAATTGTAAGTCTACATTAATTTTTAGCATATTGCCAAAACTACCTATTAATAATGACACTACATTGAGCTGAAGATAACTAAAACATCGACTTTTTGAATTATGTAGGCTTAACCTACAGTTAATATTACCAGTGACTAACCTTATCAGTGACAGTAACAAATCACATCACGTGTCTCCTAGTATCAGGCACTGGGAAAGTCACAATAGCTCTTAGATAGGACTCCGTCCAAAAAAACCTACAACCTGAACCTAATCATGAGGAGATAGAAGATCAGCCAAACTGGGGAACATTCTACAAACAAATGGCTTGTACACTTTGAAAATGTCAGTCATGAAAGACAAAAGGAGAAACTGATCCCGATTGAAGAAAATGGAAGAGACGTGAAAACCCAATGCAATGTGTAATCCAGGATCCCGGCCTGAACCAGGGGGAAAAAAATTGCTAGTTAGGACATTACTGGGAAAATTGGTGAAATTTGCATAAGCTTCTCAGGTGACTCAGTAGTAAAGAATCCACTACCAGTGCAAGAGATGAGGGCTCGATCCCTGGGTCGGGAAGATCCTCTGAAGAAGGAAGTGGCTAAGCACAGCACATAGATTAGATAATAATGCAATGATGTGAAGTTTCCTGATTTTAATCATTGTGCATGTTTGTGTAAGTGGATGTCCTTGTTCTTAGGAAATATACACTTAATGTGTTTGGGGATAAAGGGCAATGTACTCTCAAGAGACTCAGAGAGAGTCTCATGTGTAGGGGAAAGAGTGTGCAAACACAGAAAGTGTTAACAACTGGTGAGTCTGAGTGAAGAGTAGGTCAGAATCCTTTGGACCATTCTTGAAATTTTTCTGTTAGCTTTAAATTTTTCAAAATTAAAAGTAACTCGTTAAGAAAAACATGTCAGCCAGAAAATTATTCCAGACTAAGATCCGGTAAGGCAATTTTTGTTGTTGCTATTTAGTTGCTAAGTTGTGTCTGACTCTTCGCAGACTCCATGGACTGTAGCCCGCCAGGCTCCTCTGTCCATGGGATTTCCCAGGCAAGAATACTGGAGTGGGTAGCTATTTCCTTCTCCAGGGGATCTTCCCGACCCAGGGAAGGAACCCACATCTCCTGTCTCTTGCATTGCAGGTGGATACTTTACCACCAAGTCACCAGGGAAGCCCAAGACAACTTTTAATTTATTCTTTTCTTACTGAATAACATATACCAAGGTGAAAAAATAGAATATTTACAAAGAAAGTAAAATCACCCTAAATCCACCTCCCTAACCTGAAGGTGTTCCCACGACTACAGATTTCCTCCTATCCTTACTACCCTATAGCTCTTGTCCCCTCCCTGTTCCCATCACCTGTTTACAACTTCCCCTTGAAGGTTGGACCCCCGCCTCTACCTGTCCCCTCCCCACCTAATCTTACCAGAGCAGCTAAGGTGTGTTCTTTTGTGTTTGGTACTTTCCACAAAGTTGTGTACATTCACCAAAAACCAAAACACATTATGTATTTGGGCACATAATGAGGCAAGTGGCTAAATATTTTTGCATTTGAAGACATTCGAGCTTTGTTTAATCCTAGTAAAATCCCTTCTCCTCTCACTCATCCTCAGAATTCATCTTCTACCCAGTTGAAAAGGAGACCAAACACCCCCAACTCCACTTTTGTTCTTCCTCACTGCTGTCTTTATCTCACACTATACGCATGAAAGCATAAGCTTTCCAGGTGCTTGATGGTAAAGAACCTGCCCGCCAATGCAGGAGATGTGGGTTTGATCCCTGGGTCAGGAAGACCCCCTGGAGAAGCAATGGCAAGCCACTCTGGGAAATCCCATGGACAGAGGAGCCTGGGGTGGGGGGGCATGGCAAGGAGTGAGATGCGACTGAGCACACACAAACATGCATGACTCTCCATAGGGCGCTGCTGAGGCCAGGCGGTGATGTTCACACCTCTCAGTTGAGATCAGACAGGGCTCTGCCCTCCAAGTGAGCCAGAGCCTCCCCAGTCTCACCAAAATCAGCAGGTCAAGGGATAGGCATCTGCCAGTAGCCAGCTGTAGGCCTTTGGCAGACTATAATCTTTCCTGTTTTCAATTTTGAATTAAGTCAACCAAAGCCAGGATTAAATAATTTCTAAAAATCACTTTTAATTCTGAAAGACTATGATACACAATTCGACAGCCCGGAAATGTAGAAATAATCAGAAAATCAGAAGCGGAAAAATTTTGAAACAGCATAATAAAAGATGATTATGAACAACGTGGGTTTATTCTAGGACTTAGATGCAGAGGATAGAAGAATCAGACTCTCCTCACACATACTGGTGGAATAGAATTAGCTAATTAGAGACTGGGGGTTTCACAATGAGACAGCTAATGACTCAACAAAACAGTTGACCATGACTTACCACTACGGATGGATGACACATCTCTAAATGCTGTAATTAAATAGATCAGAAACCAAATTCTAGCTATGAGTAAGCTTTTCTTCCTTTATACTTTCAGTAGCTTGGGAAGAAAAGTAGAGTCAGTTTTTTAGGTCATTAAATCAATGGTTCTACAAGTTTAGACCAGAGATAAGAGCATTTCGGACGAGAAGGGAAGGATTGATGACAACAAGCCCAATGTTGAGTTAGTGCACAGGGGAAGTAAAGACTAGGCTGGTTGAGTGACTTGTCAAAGGTCACACAGCATGGAGGTTCACTCCCAAAATGTCTGCTGGGCGGGGTACCCCACTGCTAAGCATCCTCATCCATCAGACACTTCTCACCAGCTAGTATCGTGCTGGTCGCTGGGCTCTTATTGAAACCGTCACCTTTGACACTGATTTACACGCTTCACCCCTGTACACACTTCACCCCTGAGGCTGTCAGCTTAGGTAGGCTGTGTACAAGGAGACCTTTTGTAGTGCTGGGAGTCATTCCAGCCCTCTGGGATGGAGTCCAAGATGCACACCTTCTACCTCCCTGCTGTGGGTCCCTCTGGCGGCCATCCAGGTGTTTCCAACTCTTGCAGCAGCAGTAGATGAAGGGCTCCACTTGGCTCCAAGGGTGTGTATATCCATCAGCGTGCCGTCTAGAAATCGGCAAAACTTGAAAGCCCAGTACATGAGCTTCCCTGGTGGCTCAGACAGTAAAGAATTTGTCTGCAAGGGACTTCCCTGGCGGTTCAGTGGTTAAGACTTTGCCTTCCATCGCAGGGGTTGCAGGTTCAATCCTGGGTTGGGGAGCTAAGATCTCACATGACTTCTGGTCAAAAAAAAAAATAAATAAATATATATATATATATATATATATGTATATAGCAGAAGCAATATTCTAACAAAGCCAATAAAGACTTTTTTTAAAAAGGTCCACATCAAAATAAACAAACAAAAATATCTGCCTGCAATGCGGGAGACCTAGGTTCTATCCCTGGGTCAGGAAGATCTCCTAGAGAATGGAATGGAAACCCAATCCAATATTCTTGCCTGGAGAATCTCATAGATCAAGGAGCCTGGTGGGCTATGGTCCATAGGATTACAAAGAGTCAGACATGACTAAAACGACTTAGCACGCTTGCAAATTATTTAACCACTCAAGTCAAAGGTTTTCTTCTCTGTGGATGAAGGCTGCTATGAAGAATAAATGAGTAAAGAACACGGGGTGGACCATGCTGATTTCTGCTCACCAGGCAGTTATACGATGACTCTATTGAAGAGTTTGACTGTCCCATTTTAGATGAAGAGAGAACAGTTGATAAGTTAGAAAACCAAATGAGTGAAGGTGGAGGTCTTGATGACTACTATGGTTGTGATTTCTTCTCTGAACTCTGGTTACATATAGTATTTGTACTGAAAACAGACAAGTGTTTTGTACAAGAGACTTGAAACTAGGGGTTATAATGAGAAGAAGCTAAAAGACAATATTCAGTGTGAAAGTTTTCTAGTTCTTGATAAAGAACCCTTAGCATTCTACAAGGAAGAAATAGTGCATTAGCTGCCAAGCAATAAACCAGAAGGTCTAGAGGGTAATACCAATCAGATATTGAAATGGATTGAGCAGTGAGTCAAAGATCCTAGTTCTTGACTTAACAAGAATGCCATTTTACAATCACTGTTGATATCTCTCTGCCATCATCATACATATTGTTTAATTATCAGTAAGACTTTCTTACTGAAATTGTGCTGTTGGACTAGGAGGTGGATAGTATAAACGTTTATGCTTGGTTTTGTTTTTTTTTTCCTCCATGAGAAAGCCAAACTCAAATGTAATGAATAATACTATAATTAAAGATTGAGAGTTAAAACTGTAATTGCTTAATGGTTCAGTTGCTTAAGAAAAAATGTGTTAGTCGATCAGTCATGTCCAACTCTTCGCAACCCTATGGACAGTAGCCCGCCAGGCTCCTCTGTCCATGGGATTCTCCAGGCAAGAATACTGGAGTGGGTTGCCATTCCCTTCTCCAGGGGATCTTCCTGACCCAGGGATTGAACCTGAGTCTCCCACATTGCAGGCAGATTCTTTGCCATCTGAGCCACCAGGGAAGCCAATAAGTAAATAAATCTGACCAACGGCGTAGAAAAGAAAAGAATAAATGAGGAGAAAATGCAAGATATTCACAAAAGTACCCGGCACGGCACTTGGTATGTAGTAAGCATTTTAAAAATATTAGTTATTGCTATTAGTGGAAATGCAGTGGCAGCAACATGGCAGGAATAACAGCAATATCGCTTTATTTGGGAGACAACTTGTAATTAATAACAGTGGAATATCTCTGAAAAATGTTCTTGGCAGAATTCATGTTTCCATCTTTGACTGGAGCGCGTTACAAATTACCATCTTCTCTGAACAGAGCAAGAACCTTTAAATGAATGTCCTGGATGAACTGGGAGGGCACACCATCCAGTAATGTGTAGACAGAGAAACATTTTTTTCCCTCCTGAACTGTTCCATTGGACTTATTAAAAAACCTTTCTTCAGCTGCTTTAATTGTTGGGATACTAATAAAAACAATAAAAATGTCTGCCAATATTTATAATATAAAAATATTCACTGGCCTCATGTTCAGAGCGTCTTAAGCGTTTACCTGAAGTCAGTTTATTCTCTCGAGGTACCGTTAAATGAGATGCACACTGGACTTTATGTGCTTGTGCTTAGTTGCTCAGTGGTATCCGACTCTTTGCAACCCCATGGACTGTGACCTGCCAAGCCCCTCTGTCCATGGAATTCTCCAGGCAAGAATACTGGAGTGGGTTGCCGTTTCATTCTCCAGGGGATCTTCCCGACCCAGGAATCGAACCTGGGTCACCTGCATTGGCAGGCAGATTCTTAATCATCTGAGCCACCACGGAAGCCCAAGTTGAAACAAAACCAAACATGTTATATGCAAAATACTCCTCCCTCTACTGGCTTGGATAGAATGTTATGACCCTGGGCCATCCCTTATTATTTCTTCATTTCTTCATCCGTCTCCTCATCCATGAAAACAGGAGCCTTAGTGGCTGCCCTGATGGTCTTCCAAGGTTGTTATTGGAGATGAGATGAGGAAAAACTTGGATCCAATAATTGCAATTGAAGTGGTACAAGTTTAAAAGTTGTTCATATTTCAAAATGTGAGCTCACTGCCCTACACAAACACTGGTTCTCAGATTCTATTTGTGCTAACTGAAAAACAAATTCCGTGGTTGGTACATCTGCCCCGCCATTGGGGCCTGAAGCTGGCTCTAGGGAAGGGAGACAGGCCGACTCAGAACTTGCTGGAAAGTGTTTGGATGCTCACCTATCTGTGCTGCAGACAGGGAGGCCACGACAGCAGGAGCCTTTCCCAGAATGCTTGAAGGAATGTAACCAGGCTGTCTCAGAGCTGCGTGCAAGCCAGAATATATATTGACATGATAGACCACAATGGATTTAAGTGTTTAAAGTCAAAAATACACTTTTAAAAATAAGTGCTTGAGTTGGCTGCTTGAGCAATACCTGGGTGCCGGAGCAAATTTGTTTAGAATAAATCACAGAGTATACAGTGGCTCAGACGAAGAATCTTCCTGCAATGCAGGAGACCCAGGTTCGATCCCTGGGTCGAGAAGATTCCCTGGAGAAGGTAATGGCAACCCAGTCCAGTATTTTTGGCTGGAGAATACCATGGACAGAGGAGCCTGACAGGCTACAGTCTGTGGGGTCACAAAGAGTCAGACATGATTGAGTGACTAACACACACACATACTTTCTGTTAACTTTTTTTGCACCCAGGCGAGGACAGTCAAAGGGGAGAAGCACAGTTCCGTGGACCACTTCCTCATTTCTGCGTTATGGAAAAACTGCAGCTGGTGGCAGAGTTGTATCACAAGGCCAGCAAATCCTGCTGGCCTCTGTAAAATAAGGTTTAGCTTTAGATAAACGTGCTTCTATGTCCCCTGCTCTGTGTCCTTCTAACGCTTCACACACGTCCCTTACGCTTCCTGTAGCCCTCCTTTCGATGTCAGAGCAGAACTCTGCTGCAAAGAATCTCCCGAATTTGGGAAAAAAATGCAAAAATGTCGGCTGCCTCTTTTGCCCTGATGTGCCTGGGGATGTGCTTCCCAGGTGGCTCAGCGGTAAAGACCTCACCTGCAATGCAGGAAATACAGGAAATGAGGGTTCCATCCCTGAGTCAGGAAGATCCCCTGGAGTAAGAAATGGCAACCCACTCCAGTATTCTTGCCTGGGGAATCCCAGGGACAGAGGAGCCTGGTGGGCTACAGTCATGGGGTCGCAAAATCAGGCACGACTGAGCACACACACGCCTTCTGAGGACACACAAACTGCTCTCTCTTCCTTTGGTGATGCACAGCTCCTGTGACCCTCCCAGGTTGTCTCCATTGCTTCAATTCAGGTGTTATATTGTGAAATATTTTGTCTTGAGTGACATCTTGTGTGGGTGGGCTAGCCAAGGGTTCTGAAGCACAGAGATGAGCTTGTCTCATTCACTTGGCTCATTTAGGGAGACACCACTGCCTCTAGCATATTCTAAGAAGCAATAAATTATTTCATTATTTGGTGAGATTTCAAGCGCCAGCTTGAAGCATAAGGGGAAAAACCCTGTTGAACCAGGCAGGTGATCAGAGCACTCTTGGTCCTGTCACGTCCTCGGATATGCACACACTCGGCCATCACGTAGACACAGGAGAGGTAAGGGGGTGGCCCTGGGAAGGCCTCGGAATTTGCCACAGGGGCCTCGCTACTCCACTTCTGACCTGGTTCTGCATCCCAGTGGTGGGAATTAGGGAGCAGGACCCCCCAATACAAATGTAGAGCAGTAAGTCAGAGGTGCTTGATTCTCCCTTTGGCCTAGAGGGGCCCTCCACAATTGAGACAGATTTATCAGGTTTGCCTGCCTCTGTCAGAGGTGAAGGTCCAATAAATAGTTAGCTCGCCCCCCTCCCCCACAGCAGGTAAACAATCTACCTGCGATTCAGGAGACATAGGAGACACGGGTTCTATCCCCAGGCCGGGAAGATCCCCTGGAGGAGGAAATGGCAACCCACTCCAGTATTCTTGTCTGGAGAGTCCCATGAACAGAGGAGCCTGGCGGGCTACAGTTCATGAAGTCACAGAGTCACACGACTGAGAGACTGAGTATGCACATCAGTGGCCAACACAGCCTGTTTCCTCCGAAGGAAGGAAGCCTTTCTTCCCTCTACTTTCCATCTATGGGTGACATTCCTCCGACCTCAAGTGAGTGTCCTGCTTATCCTTCACCAGCTCTTGGCTGCACCTCTGAGCTTGACCACAGGTGTATAGGGCCGCGTCCTGGAGGAAAGGGAGAAACTGAGGCAGTCATGCAGGTGCTAGGGGGGTCACATCAGCCGGCAGTTAACTTCATTCCTCATTTAGGTATTAGAATCCCCCTGTGGGGAGAGATCTCTTTCTTCAAAGGTGTTTAGCGCTCTGTAGACCCGTCGGAAGTGTTTCTGAATCCCAAACCTTCCTGCAGAGCCTCTGTTATTCCACAAGAGCACTCACTCCTTGCTGCCTGTGGTTTACAAGTTCATGGCGCCCTGTGGGCTTTGGCTGCCCGGGCCCTGGGGAGCGTCAACACTGCTTTTCACTGTGTGTTTCCATCACCTCCATTACCTATGACTTCCAGGTTCTTAAATGCTTATCCCTGTTCTCCCTGGGACATTTGTATGACCTAGTTTACTTGCACATACTAAACCAGGAGATGATCATTAGAAAAATGAGGTCAGAACAGCAAGAAGGAGAGTCATCCATTTGGGTGGTGGCCCCAACTGCTGTCACAGAAATGAGCTTTGTTGCCCTTGAATCAGTACGTCCATACCCCCTTCCCATCCCACACCCACTGCTCCTTGACCCTCTTCTCTTGCCTTTACGGTCCTTTTAGTCACAACACTTACAACTTTCTAATAAGCTATCTAATAATAGTTTATTTATTGTGTTTATTGCTTACTCATTCTCTCTTTCTCCAATCATATAAGTCCCATGAGGGCACAGGTTTTTGCCTATCTTGTTCAGTAATCAATCTTAAGTTCCAAGGACAGTATAAGGCATTGTAAATACTCAATAAATAGTTGCTGGAAAATAAAAAAGAAATATTTGCTGTACAAATGAATGAATGCCAAAAGATAGATACCTCTCTGATGCTCAGGTCATAAAGCATACCCTTCAGAGTGTTAAATCTTTTCCTTGTTTAATTTCCTCATCTCTAGGTACAAAGCTTCAGCAAAATTTTAAAACTTGGCCATTCTTTCTTCTACTCCCTTTACCTCCTCTCACAACTGTAAACTAGAAATTTTATTTAATCTAAACATAACCAATTCCTTGGTCAAGTCTGACTCTATTCTCCAAAGAACCCCATGCTTCAGTAAAAAATGCATTCTCTCTCAGTTGTTCACACCTTTCTAATTGAGTCCATCCCATTCTTTGTTTTATTGTTCTGAGAAGTACTCAAAATTTCAGAATCATAAATATTTCCGGAAAAAAAACCTCTTCAAGTTAATATAATTGTCTATCTTTGCAAATATGCTACTGTCTTCTGGAGAATTGCTGCTGCTGCTAGTCCTGTCCAACTCTGTGCGAACCCATAGACGGCAGCCCACCAGGCTCTGCCGTCCCTGCAATTCTCCAGGCAAGAGTGCTGGAGTGGGTTGCCATTGCCTTCTCCAGTGCATGAAAGTGAAAAAAGAAAGTGAAGTCGCTGAGTCGTGTCCGACTCTTAGCGACCCCATGGACCGCAGCCTACCAGGCTCCTCCGTCCATGGGATTTTCCAGGCAAGAGTACTGGAGTGGGGTGCCATTGCCTTCTCCTCTGGAGGATTACTAGTGCCAAATCATACAGTCTTGCGCAGCTGGCCCTCTCCCTTAGAGATACCCAGATAGTAGAATTACTATAATTAGTTTTGCAATCACTCAGCACCAAGGAACTCTTACTCAAGACCGGGATACTGTTTTTGAGATGACAAGTTCAACAACATGGAAGGAAGTGGTACGGATCTAAAGACTAGTCTAGAGAAGCAAAAACAAAGTCTAAGATCTCTGATTTTCAAAATGTAATCTCCTGGAATGGAGAGTTCATGGGTATGTTTTGCTTTTCCTTCTCCTCAAAAGGGAGGGACACAGAATAAAAATAAGTGAGATTTATCAGTGCTTCCTATGGTCCAGTTACTGTGCTAAGCTTTTGACAGTCATCATCTGATTCCTGGCCCATGTTAACTGTAAAATGTTGGCATTTCACAGTTGCAGAACTGAGACTTCTACATTGAAGCAATTATCCAGAACCCACTGCTTAGGACAGCTAGGAAGAAGTAGGGTTGCCCCTACCTTCAATCACCAGCCGCACCCATCCCATCCTGTCCCTTATTTCCTCCGCTTTCCACATTTTCTCCCCATGCCCATCCTGAAAGGATAAATACAGGGGCTTCTGAAGAGATACAGGTAAGTGACCCAGACACTGCTCTGAGCCCTCTCGTGTAGTGAGGGGCTGGAGTCATACCCCCACCAGGAACAAAACTCAGGAGTGGCGACCATGTAGGGTGTGCTGCTGTCTGCACTGTTGTTGGGTCTTGTTTTCCCAAGAAATGTAGTCCACAGAGCTTGTGAAAGACATTCTTCAAAAGTGGAAATTACATACAGAAGCTGTCAAGGGTCTGGAATGCGGTTCTACAGGATATCATCCATGTTTCAAGGGAGACGAGATGACAGCTCCAGCTGCCAAGCCCACGAACCGCAAAGTGGAAACACCCCCACCCTGGCCATGAGTCCCCAAGTCTCTAAGAAGCCCGGGTGTGTGTCAGGAAGCACTTCAACACACCAGATTGACAAAGTCCACCTTTTTATACAGAAGAGCCTCCTCTCTCTGCAGATGACCCAGACCTTGGCCTTCCTCTTCCTTGTTCTTCACAACAAACAGCGTGGTCATCACAGCAATGTTATGTTCCTCTGATATCTCTGGAGCAGAAGACACAGATGGTGACAGGGCACCCAGGACCAAGCATTTGGGGGAGATTTCTTAGAGGTTTGGTGAAGAGTCAGTCACACAGTCACACAAATTAACTTATAAATTTACTCGTATAAATCCTTATTCATGTTTACATCCCATGTGGAAGCCTTTTATTTGTGTAGACTCAGTAAGCATTAAATGGTGAAATGAATAGTAACTGCAACACTAGGCAGAGTCAGGAGCTGCGAAGAAAATGGAAAATATTGTGAGGCCGTGTCTATGCAGGTGAGGAACGTGAAGGTCAGAGGCGCACAGCATCTGCGTGGATCACAGCTTATAGGGCGCAAGTTTTGCTCCTGTATCTGTGACCCAGCAAGACGCCTGGCTTCCCACAGGGTTGGGCTGTGAGATTAACAGGACGTTTCTGACATTGCCTTAAAAACTGCAAGGTGCCACACAAACAGAAGTGTCAGGACAGCCTCTGCCTCTGCAGTTTTGCACAAGATGTAATGGGGACAACCTAGGTCTACAACTGGGCACATGACAGAACATGCATCTAGTTACAGAAAGAGTGGAATAGTGCTGCGTGAGGAGCTCAGGTACTGGGAGGGTACAGGTGGCAGACGGTTATTTCTGGAACAGGGCAAGGACTGGTGAGGAGTAGAGCTGAGCCACCATGCGTCTGCTCAACAGAGCAGAGGATGCCTTTGTAAAAGGAGTAGAATGCTCTCAGACGTGGGCAGGACGTCAGCTCTGTTTATGCAGCTCAGGCCCTAAGCACTGAGGCACAGTAAACTTCTGACTGATGTGGTAAATAGCTTGTTCTTATAATCTGCCCCCCACCCCAAAATGAAGTTTTTTATTGGTTCTTACTTATCAGAGGTTTTGGGTATACATGAAGCAACTAGGATGGGGGCATGGAGTGCAAAGTTGAAGCTCTGACCACATGATCTGAAGAGCTGACTCACTGGAGAAGACCCTGATGCTGGGAAAGATGGAGGGTAAGAGAAGGGGACAACAGAAGATGAGGCGGTTGGATGGCATCACCAACTCAAAGGACGTGAATCTAAGCAAACGCCAGGAAATGCTGATGGACAGGGAAGCCTGGCATGCTGCAGTCCATGGTCACAGAGTTGGACACGATTGAGCACCTGAACAACAGAGTGTGAGAAGAAATCTATAAGGACAACATTCTGGGCCAAATTATATAATAAAACTATAAAAGTAAAGGAGTAAATGAAACAAAGAATGTGACTTCTTGCAATCTTCTCCAACAGAGATGTGTTTAGGGGGTCAAGTAAGATTGTCCTAGTTGAAATCATAGTTTTCAGGGTAGACCAAGAATTAGGCAGGCTTTCACTGATTACCTATAAATCCACTATCTTTTTATCAATGCATTTGAAATATTACTTGCATGCCACACATGAAACCTGCTGTGGGACAACCTACAGGAAGTTATGGCATTTTTTAGACACATTTCCAGGACTAAAGGCTCTGAAAGAGCCAGTGGTTTGCTCGGGCTGTAATGGCAGCAAGTGGCAGAGCCTGGACTGAGTCCTGGGAACTGCCTCTAAATGCAGTGCCGTTTTCCCACCAAGTTTGGGTCTGGCTTCTGGGTATTACATGGATTTCTGCTTTTGGAAGCTTTATTTTCACTGTGAACAACCTTTTTCCTCAGTGTTCACCACACTGGGCAGGTCACTCTCTCCTCCCCCACAACCCCCACCTCCCACTCCTGTCTCAACACCCTATACTTGCCCCGCCTTCACCCCACCCTGATTCTTTTTCTCCAGGACGACGATCAGGACTGGTGGAGAAATCTGAGTCAGTATCAAGCTAATCTGTCGTCTCTAAACACAGTAATGAGGGGACTCCCCTGGTGATCCAGTGGTTAAGAATCTGCCTCCTAATGTAGGGGGGCCCAGGTTCGATCTCTGGTTAGGGAACTAGATCCCACATGCCACATGGTGTGGCCAAAATAAATAAAATTTTGAGAAGAGAAAAAATAAACAGTGATGAAACACAGTGAATCTGAGCGCACAGCCCAAGGGAATGTTTGTGAGTGGGGCTGGTCCTATAGGCCGGCAGGTTTGCAGTATGTAAGGCGGGAGGTCTCCTAGAAGCAAGCAGGTGTTCAGACGTGGACTTGACATTTGGTTGTGCAACAGCTCCATCCAGGGCAGAGGCAGAGCCTGGTGGCCCTGACAGAATCACCTGCCTGAGGCCAGGGAGCAGCAGCGGCCACCAAGCCATCTCAGGCATCAGGCAAACTTGTTCCTGATGCAGGCACCTGTCCATGAAAGCTGCTTCTGGGGTTCTAGCTGCAGACCAGAACCAGTTCACCTCATTCAATCTCCTCTTCAGAACAGAGCATTTCATACTTCTACAAAATACAAAACCAAAAAGGTGAAGTTAAAAAGTTGGTTCAGCTGGCACTGGTGGTAAAGAATCTCCCTGCCAATGCAGGAGACGCAAGGGACTTGGGTTTGATCCCTAGGTCAGGAAGATCTCCTGGAGAAGGAAATGGCAACCCACTCTAGTATTCTTGCCTGAAAATTTCTATGGGCAGAGGAGCCTGCTGGGCTTCAGTCCACAGGGCTGCAAAGGGTTGGACATGACTGAGCATGCACAGGTGACTTTTTTTTTCCAGGTTCTACCACATCTGATTATGTGAGCTCACAAAGTGAGAGCCACCATGGGGTTGGGGGGTGGGGAGTGAGATGGGCTCTGATGAGGTGGTATGGAGGCTGCAGAGGCAGCCAGGGGCTGAAAGTCAGGGGAGATCTGAGTGCAGCCCAGGAGGCCAGGGCGCTCAGCTGGGAGGACTAGGTCACTCAGCGTGCAGGAGACCCCGTGTCTGGAAAGAGGCAGCTGTGTACCTGTCTGTCTCCCTCCCTGAAGACTAGGGCCCTTGAGGACAGAGCCTGGGTCTTGTGTGTCCAAAAACACACCCTCCCCACCCTGCTCAAGCCTGTGCCCTTTACACATGGCCCTGGATGGCCAGGACCGTGTAAACAAAAGGAGGGAAGGCAGATGTTTATCCTAAGGTGACGGCAGGTCTCGGGAAGTTCAAGGAGGGGGGTTGCTGGGTTTCCATTGGGGAAGGTTCTCTGGGCTGCAGTACCAAGGAGGGCCTGAAGCGGACCAGGATTTCTGCAGGAGACAGTGTACATGGTAGAAGGGATTCTGGACCATCACCATAACCTCTGACTCAGCATCTCCACAATTACCCTTCTCAACACACATCAAGTGTGTTGACTTGACCTTTTTTTATCTCAGAAGCCTGCAGAGCTTCCCTTTCTGTATGGAGTCAAGTTTAAGTCCTTGTAACAGCCTTCGAGGCCACACACAATGTGATCCTAAGCCACCTGTCCACAGCCCCTGGCACTGCCTTCATCTATTCTTTCAGCCAATAAGAGGATGTGTCTGTCAAGGCCATTCACCCTCTGGGAAGTTTGCTTCTACCCCTCCCAGGAGCCCATCCTCCAGGGAGCACCTCAAAGTCGGCTGAGGCCAGTGATGCCTTGCTCCTCCCGATGGTTACCCCAGCACTCGGCATAGTGTGGGCACTTTGCTAAGGCTTGTGGAGTAGAATCAAACTGTAGGGCTTGCAGCTGAATTCATTTAATACTGAGCAGCAGAAATCATAAGCAAAAAGACTGATCCATTTAATTACCTTAAAATATAAAATACTGCTCCGAAATGAAAATACAAAGTTAAAAGACAAACTGGGAAAAATACATAGAATACATATGACGAAGAGGTATTAATAAATTTTCTTACCAAACCAAGCATTCCCCAACTGGTTCACAGCAACAATCTAAGAAGGAAAGAAAAAGGGGGGGTGGAGGGCAAAGGAAGTAAATACGCCCATTCCATTTTTCACTCATCAATGGATGGAAGTTTTAAAGGGCCCAGCGGGAACCAGGGCCTGAGGAACAAGGAGGGACTCACAGGCTTTTCATCCAGGACTGTGAAGGTGTGCTTCCTGGGGAAAGGAGTAACTACATAAATCAAACTACTGAAACCTTCAGCCTAGAAATTTCACTCTTAGAAATGCAGCACATAGATAAAGACAGAACAAGCAAAGCACCACAGCTGACATTATTTCCAAAAGGGAAGGAATCCATCTGTGGGAAATGGGTCCATAGCCTAGTATCTCACAAGGAAAGACCTACAGTGGGCCTATAACCGGCTGTGCAGAACTATTCCAAACCACACTGCTCAGTGGAAAAGGCCAAGAGCCTCCACTTACACACTACCACGTTCCTTTTTTGCAAACCAAATAAATATACAGCTACACCTGCTGTTTAGTCCTTGTGTCCAACTCTTTGCGACCCCACAGACTGTAGGCCTGCCAGGCTCCTCTGTCCTGGGATTTCCCGGGCAAAAATACTGGAGTGGGTTGCCATTTCCTTCTCCAGGGGATCTTCCTGACCCAGGGATTGAACCTGCGCCACTGAGTCACCTGAGAAGCACCGGATGTGCCTGTACTTGCATGCGAGACCTTGAAACCCCGTAACATTGGCTGCTTCTGGTCAGATTTATCTACACTGTGTACCTGTTCACATCCTGTGAATCAGCCGCATTTTCCAATGTGTTCAGTTTTAAAAGCCTGCTCTCCTGCTCTCCCCAAACACATACACAGCTGTTGATCATTTATTATATACTACAAGCTTCCTAGGGAGGTGTTACGGACAGAGCTGCTTCTTGGAGTAGTTGACATCGCTACGTCCCATTATAGTGGATGACACTGTTTCCATCCTTCAAGAGCTTCTGGATAACTACAAATATGCAGCTCTTAGAAGAAACACAGATGTTAACCTTCAGACTTTTTTGTAGACATGACACCAAAAGCTACAACCACCACCACAAATTGGACTACTTCAAAATGAAAAGCTTCTGTTTCAAAAGACACCATGAAATGCAAACACAACATATTCAGAATGGGAGATAAAATTTACAAACCATGTATTTTATCAGGGATGTGTATCTAGTGTGTGTAAAGGACTCTGGCAGTGATAAAGATACACAACCCGATTTAAAAATAGGCAAAGGATCTGAGCAAATATTTCTTCAAAGATCTCTAAGTGGCCAATATGCATGTGAAAAGATGCTCAGGATCATCAGCCATCAGGGAAATGCAAATCAAAACCACAATGAGATAGCAGCTCAGGCCCTCTAGGATGACTGTCATCAAAGGCAGGTATTACAATAAACGTTAATGAGCATGTGAACAAATTGGAACTCTCAAATACTGTGAAGTGATGCTGCTACTCTGGAAAACATGTTGGTTCCTCAAAAGACTAAATGTACTTACCATATGACCCAGTATGGTCACACCAGTTCAACTGCTGGGCATATATCCAAAAACACACTGTCTATGCAAAAACTTGTACACACATGTTTTAAGAAGCAACACACCTCATAAAATAGCCAACAACACAAACAACCCAAACACCTGTCAACTGATGAATGCACAAATAAAATGCGGTGTATCCACACAGTGGAAGCTTTGTCAGCAGCAAAAGGAATGAAGCACTGATGCAAGCAACGGGACTGAACCTTGAGAACGTGAGGGTGAGTGAGAGGAACCAGTCACCGAGGGTCACAAGGTGCGTGACTCCATTGACGGAGATGTCCAGAGCAGGCAATTCTAGAGACAGAAAGAAGGTGAGCAGGTGCCTGAGTGTTGGGGATGTGAAGTGGGGATGGAGGGCGGTGTGTGTCAGGAGCAGATCAAGAGTGCTACAGGTACAGGCTTTCTTTCTGGGGTGATGGCTCCTAAAATCAATTGTGGGGATGGATGACAATTTTGTCAATATACTACTAATAAAAACCATTGCTTTGTACACTTTAAACAAATGATTTACATGGTATACAAACTGCACGTTGATGAACCTGCTATTTAAAAATAAAAAGAGCTAGGCCAGGACAAATAAATGTGGATATTGGTATGTACATTTTAAAAGGTGACATTAAAATTCCACTTTTAAATAAGCCTAGAAGTACTGAACTGTTTCTTACACAGTAAGTATTCATTCCTTGTCAGCTCCTATCTAAATCCATCATTTTTACAGCAATCAATACAAATCAAAGAATTTCTGAAACAATTCTACCTTTTATTCAAATAGAATCACATTTGAAAATAAAGGTTCCATAGTTTAAAAACCTCTGACCTGGATTTTGGACTAGGACCAACGAGCTGGACAGTTTGTGTCAGCAGCTGTTGTAATACTCCTGCACCAGAACCAGACGAAGAGAAGGGACTCAAACTATCTGTTTTCACTTTCTGTACACATGAAATTTGATCAAATAATGTGTCTTTTACAAAGCAATCCTGTAAACGAAAGACCCTGGATTTTAAAAGGCGGAATTGAGATCTGCTTTACAACCCCACCCCAGTCATGATACTGAATATTCTCGCTTTTATATCATAAAACGAAGCTCGGCTCCAGCCTCATTCTGTGTTGCGATCACCTGACGAACCCCAGCCCCTCCCTGTCCCATCTCATCCTGCAGGTGAAACCCCACCTCTGAAAGCACCATCTTTTCTTTAGAAGGCTGTTCAGTAACCACAGACTTCAGTCTCAGAGTCCCTTGACTAAGCCCATCCTTAAGGAAACATAAAGAAAACCAGTTCTCTGTATGTCATTTAAAGACACCTGTGCCTCCCCAAGGCTTTTTAAATCAAGGTACACGAGTGAGGTCATCAGGGCAGAGACCTTAGTAATGTGCCTGGGACTGAGGCCCATCGGGTATCCACCCTGGACTTGCTGTCCAGTCTTCTCCCTACCACTCAGTGCCCACCTCCCCTCCAGGGGGCCAGTCCACACACTGCTCTCCACACACGGCTCCAGCCTGCCCTCCTGTCGTGCTGTCACGTACATCACTTCC
This sequence comes from Capra hircus, assembly GCF_001704415.2. Classification (NCBI taxonomy): domain Eukaryota; kingdom Metazoa; phylum Chordata; class Mammalia; order Artiodactyla; family Bovidae; genus Capra; species Capra hircus. The sequence continues at coordinate 58,698,912 of NC_030821.1, forward strand.
CTTCCTTGGAGACACTGCCTCCCTTTCACCCCCTTAATCCCTCCCTTGTTCACATCTTACTTCTTTCTCTCGAGACCCGGCAGAAAAGCTCAACTCTCCACTGAGCTGTTCCTAAGGCCCCCTTGCCTTCAGCAAGTCTTGTGAAGCCGAGGACGTGGCAGAGCTGGGGTGGCCCGCTCTCATCGCGGCACTGAGAGCAGAAATGGAGGAGGACACGGGGCTTCCCCCAAGGAATCCGAGATCTATCTGGGTAAGGCCTGAAAAGTCTTATGAAGACACAGTAACCACTTATTAAAAATATTTATCTGTTCCTAAGTTAAATAAATAATTTTAATGCAAACGCTCAATAGGGCATCTTCCCCAGTGCTTCTAAGATCTCGTCTCTCTCTGCTGCCGTGGGCATGGGCGGCTTCACTCCGTTTTGTCTTCTCTGGATCATGACAGAGTTCTGCAAGTATGTACAAAAGAGAAGAAACCAGAATCAGTCATATACTAAATGCCAATCAACTGCCAGTAATCAGGTATTGCGTCTTCTAAAAGGAAACATAAAAGGGCAGGTTAAAAAAATAATAATAATGAATTCTAGGACTCTAGATGATGTTTTCAGATTATTATCCATTAAACAGAAGTGATTATTCCCTTGGTGGTGGTGGTAGTTTAGTTGCCAAGTCCTGTCTGACTGCTTTGCAACCCCATGGGCTGTAGCCCTCCAGGCTCCTCTGTCCATGGAATTTCCTAGGCAAGAATATTGGAGTGGGTTGTCATTTCCTTCTCCAGGGGATGTTCCTGACCCAGGGATCAAACCTGCATCTCCTGCATTGCAGGTAGGTTCTCTATACTACTGCACCTCCAGGGAAGCCCCATTATTCCCACAGGAATAATATGTCCCCTGTTACTAGGATGGGGATACAGTGTTGAACTACCAGCCCAGGAGCACAGCCCACCAAGAGTTCAGGAACAACTGCCCAAAAGAGCCAACAAGTGACCACAAGTGAGTGAGCAGAGGGAAAGGAAGCCATTGGAGCCAGTGCTCCGAGAAGCAGAAATTACAATATATGTGAAAAAGTGGGGACCATGGGCAGCAGTGGGGGAAGAGGAGGCAGATACACGTGGTGACGGGGCAAGCCTGCCATTCCATCCACCTCTAGGAAACTAACACGATGGCAAGACACTGATCCACGTAGGAAGACCCACCTCAGCTGGAGCTGAGTTGTCACATGTGGGAGGGGGTGAGGCACCCAACGAGTGTGCCCGAGGGTCCTGAGGGCACACAGGGGTTGTGGTCAGAAAGGTGGGCTTTCCACAGCCATCACTAAGGAAGGGTGGTGGGTTCTGACAAACCTCAGGCTTCAGACTCATGCATAACAGATGAGTTCTGACAGAGGTGACTGAGCCAAGCTTACCCAGAACTTCCGGCAGTTCTTGTACTTCAAGAAGTGAGAGGAACAGCTCTCCTTGTCATAGTTGTTTTCAGCCATGCATCTGGTAGACGCGTCCGATTCCTTAAACATGTAAGACAGGCAGCATTTAGGAGGCAGAGTGGCATCTAAAAAACAGATACACACACTTCTGAAGCTGCACCTCCCCAAGCAGATAACTGGAGATAGTTTCAAAAGGGAATTAGCTTTCCAACCATCCCAGCATCCGTTATGCTCGAGGCCAACACCTTCCTCTTCATAGTTGGGGTCAGTATTCTCTGTATCTGATTCACAGGAATTTAAGTCGAAGCACTGAATGAGATCAGTCAGTAACCATTTTATCAAGGCGGCTGAGGCAAGGTTCCACTTGGATGTGCTCAGTCATGACTGCAGGGAGCTTTTCTGCGGGTCCAGGGTTAGGGCTCAACACTTTCACTCCCAGGGGCCTGGATTTAACCCTGGTTGGGGAACTAAGACTGCAGAGCAGGGCCAAAAGAAAAAAAAATTCACTACTGCACAGCAGAAGCCAAACCCCATCTCCTGACTCAGAGGGCACCTCTCCACTCCTCCAAGTTCTCACCCGGACTTGAACGTTTGATGTTAAGGTGGTTTCAAGACCCTAAGTAAATAGCTAATGACTGGTCTACAACAAGGTAAATCAATGACATTCATTTCAACATCTGTTTGGCTATCATTCACTCCATTACGCAAGTAAATACACTATTATGTCCGTAATTTTAATAGGTATCATTAATATCACTTCAAAACTGAAGTGAGCCACACAGGGCTACAAGTTCAAAGGAGGGTAGCTGCCATTTGGGAATTAAAGTTTAGCTGTCTGAACTGGAAGTAGATTGGATAACAAACTTCAAAGTGAAAGGCATGATTCTGAGAAGTCATCTAAAGGAAAACTTTAAATTAAGGGCAAGTAATTTGCTTCACAGATCTGAGAAACATGGTTTATCTAAAGCAACTTAGGAAAGCTGCTGAAAACAGATTTCAAGTAGAATAAAGCCAATACTCCATGCCAAATATTTAACAAATGCGTACATTTGGAAAATTCGTGAGTCAGGAAATACAATTTTCATAGCACCGGTCCGATGGCTGCCTTATTCAAGGATGACAATGCCACAAGAACTGCTAATTGTAGCAAATAAATGACAATAAAAGCTTATTATAACAACAAAACGTTTTGTTTACATGATACCCTCATGAGTACCTTCAGGCTTTAAATAACTCTAACTCAGTTATCAGCCCTTCACTCTCAGCGAGGTGGTCTCAGGGACATGATGAAATCATTGCTATCAAAACAAATTCCAGTAACCATTTAAAAATACCTACTTTCCAACTTTGCATGTTTGGACTCAAGAATTTCCTCGGTGTTGCACAAGCTTGTCTAATGTTAAGAGTGACAACTAAAAGCTTGCATGCTCTACAAATTAGGGAAACTTAAAAGAGATGAGTCTTTGTCAGCTAAATGATGAATATCTAAAAATACTCTTGTGAAATAAGGATACGCAGGCCATGAATATTTCTTGTACAGGAATAACTTTATTCAATAATTGAAGAAAACTGACGTCCACAAAATCAGAAGATGCTTATTTTTCCAACTTAATACTTGTGACAATTCAAAGCCAACCAGCTTACCGACAAGCAAGGGTTTACGTCAGGATCCCTCAGCCTCCGTGTCACCATGGGCATCCTAAGTGTCTTCTCCCTGCAGGCAGAGGTTGGGAAGGGTTACACAGGGGATGACACACAAGTCAGTTAAGCCTCATCAACTCTGCAAGTACAGTACCTGAAAAGCTGACTTTGGCATAAAGATTTTCTAGTGAGGAACTCACCCACTCTCTGTATTTTCAGAATGAAGACTTGGATGTGATTCTCCTCTACACTGACTCATGCCTCAGCACAAACGCCTGTCTAAACTGTTTAAGTGCCTCTACTGAAATCTGACTACAATGTTCAGAGAAAAAGATAGTTCTGCTAAAATTCAGTTTTAGTTTATTCCTGTTTCTAAAGGTGGCTCAGTGGTGAAACCGCCTGCCAATGCAGGAGACAAGAGTTCTATCCCTGGGTTGGGAAGATCCCCTGGAGGTGGTACTGACAACCCACTCCAGCATTCTTGCCATGGACAGAGGAGCCTGGCAGGCTACAGTCTATGAGGTCGCAGAGTCAGACTGACTTTCAGGGACTAAAAGACAACAGTATCTATAGACTAAGCAATTAAATGTATTAACAAAACAAAAATACAGCATGCACTCTAATGATTACTTCCTTATTATACACTGACTAGCACACAAAATAAGGGTGGAATAATTTAGTATAACCCAACTTTAGCAAAAGTGTTTGTCAACTAAAGTACCTGAATGTCTACTCTGTGGCCTGTCCTGTGTTGGCCAATGTACCAAGAAAAAAAAAAAAACAAACCACACACACCAAAGTTATTGCTCAGTGGACATTTTGAAAAGTTAAAAAAAAAAGAAATCTGAAATTTAACTTCCCAAAGGCATCTTCTATTTAACTGATACCTCCAGGGATAAAGGAAGTGAGGGAACACCACTGCAGCACATTAATCTTCCGGCTAAAGCCCTATAGGCATACAGCTTGAAGGAGCCTTTATCAATTAAAGATGATCACAGTTCTCTAAGAGCCAATTAGGGATTCCAAGTCAAATCATATACTCTTATAACAAGTACGTCACCTATATCCCAGGACAAATGCCCTCTCTAATGAATCTAACTGAAATTGGTATGCCTGTTATCTTCAAAGACACATCATAGAAATGAACTGAAAGAATTTTTTTAAAAAACTCAGCTACTTTTAAACGCAATTCTTTATTTCAACATATTGGCATATTATCAATGAGCCAGCCACAGATATTTTTTAATGCTCTGCACTAACTTTATGGAACTTACTCCTGAATCCTGCTCTAGCTTAACTGTCTTTTACTTAAAGATCAAAGACGACAGCAAATAATGTAGGATGACCTACCCAAAACACCAATGAATAAAAAACTGCATCAGTATAACTAGACAGAGCTCTGAACTTTTGTACAAAATGGTTTCTACTTTCCTTCCGCAAGATGGGACCATCAAAAAATATGAGCCATGTTAAAAGAAATAAAGTACATTCAGGAAAAACAATCAAACCCCCATGAGCCCCTAAAAAGTGGAGGTATTCTAGGATCATGAGTCAACTAGTTCCCTTTCTCCTTTACAAGAAAGATCAGTATGTCCAAGCTAAAGGGGATAACCTTTGCAAAGAAGGATGGAAAAAAGTCTAACCATTCTGGGTCCTTTCAGTAAGTAATCCTTCTATTTTATGATCTTCATTGACCAATACATAAGTACACCTAGCTAACAAAAATTTCTTGGCAGGAAGAAAATTCAAGATGCTGTTCAACTGTACCTAGAAGCTTCTTCCTCTCCCGCACAGAATTCCTTCGCAGGCTTGACTTCTTCCTAAGACAGGTGAGGGCACAAAGTGAACTCACGGCTTTCTGGTCTACATGTGTCCTGTGTTCTGAGCACAGAGCTCTGCTCCACTGTTCACACTCCTTGAATGTAATCTCAACAATGATCAGACAGACTGAACTCAGGTTGCCCCCCTTCCGTGAAAGCGTTCTACTTTTTATCACCATCGTCGGTTAGAAATTCTTTAAAAACCATACCACCTAGGTAACATCATATATACCGAATCAGGTTTGCTGTAGGAGTTTATTCACCGTTCGTTTCCTTTCCCTTCCGGGTTCTAAATACCAATCAATCTAAGTTTGGATTTCCGACTGTCACCTGCTCTGCACGAATCCACGTGTAATAACTGTAAATGAAGAGGAAATGTCAGTTCATAGTGAGGATCGGGGCTGAAAGCGGGTGTTCCGCTAAGGAGGCCTTGTCTACTTGCTCTCTGAAGGTAACAAACAAACGTGCCTAAGCTCTGTCCGCAGAGGACAGCCGGAGAGAAACCAACAATTTGAGGGAGGGGGCGCAAAAAAGCACAGCACGTTTGAGGAAGAGCGCTCAACTCTTTTTGCAAAGGGCAAACTGCTTTAAAAAGTATTTCTTGACTTTCCATCCGGTGATTCCACGTCCCCACTCGGAGCAGCTTTGCAAGGGAAGGGAACGCTCCTGACCCGTCCAAGGCCCCGTGCCGCCAACACCGCCCGCGTTCCCAGGCTGTCCGAGCCCAGGCAGGGCTGCGGGCCTCCCCACCGCAGGAGCAGCCGTCGGGAACCCGCAACGCGTCCCGCGAGGCATTCGAGCCTCCAACATATGTCTGGGAGCAGGCGGCGGATCAGGAAGTCGGGGTGGCCTTGCGGAGGGGGCGGGGAAGGCGAGAGGAGATCCCAGATCGAGGCGAGCCCTAGGCCCGCGGCCTCCCGACAGCTGCCCGTCCAACCTCGTGAGCGGTGGACGCAGGTGAACACACCTTGCTCTCACTTTCGACGGCACCCAAGAAGGCAGGGGGTGAAAAAAACGCAGGGAACTGGGGGCGCGGGCGGGGTGGTGGGAGGGCGATTACCCTCCAAAGGCTGAGAAGTAAGGGTGAAGAAAGGGCTGGGGGTGCCCAGGCAGGGGGCACCTCCCTCGCCCCCGGCCCGAGGAGACCCGCGTTGCCACGAGGAAGCGCAACGGCAAGAGGCCCGCGCTTAGGCGAGGCCTGGTGGAGGCGGCTTCACGCTGGAGACGCGACTGCGGGTCCCACGGCGGCCCGGGCGCGCCAGTCTCTTCCCGCAGCCCTGCAGCCGCGGCGGAGGGCAAGGCGAGGGGGGAGAGTGGGGGGGGGCGGGGAAACCACTCACCTCGGGCGGCCGCTCCGCCAGCGCCCAGGCCGTCTCCAGCTCCAAACACGTCAATGGCTCACGCAGCTGGGCCTTAAGTAGCGCGCATCCCAACGTGCTGCCCCCGCTCCGCGGCGGCCGCCGACCCAATGAGCGGGCCCCGCCGCCTGACTGACAGCCGAGCGCGGCCCTGCGCGGCGGGGGCGGGCGGGCCTTGCCCCGCCCCCAGTCTGAGGGAGGAGGGACGAGACAGGAGGAGTGGGCGGGGCGGCGCTCGCGACCCCGCCTCCGCCCCCGCCCCGCCGCGCCCCCCGCGCCGCGGCCCGCCTCTTAACACTTCGGCTTGACGGGCGGCGCGGCGGGCCAATCGGAGCGCGCAGCTGCTGCGGCGGCGGCACCCAGTGGCCGGCCCCGGGGAGGAGCGCGCGGGGAAGGGCGGGCAGGGCGGGCGCAGCGGCGGGCGGGGGTAGGGGGCGGGTCGGCGGGAGGCGGGGGCGGCGGCCGAGCGGGCCGGGGGAGGCGGCGGTGGGCGCGACGTCGGCGGCGGCGGCGGCGGCGGCGGCGGCGGCAGCTGCAAGTTGGGCTGCAGGGGCAGCGCATACACTACAATGGCTGCTGGAAAGAGGCGTAAGGAAACAATTTCCAGGCCCGCCGCGTCCAGCCCGAAATATGAGAAAAAAATTATTAGAAATTCCGCGGGCGGTGTAAAGGCGGCGGACGGGCCGGAGGGAGGATGTTAAAGCCCCGCGGTGAGTTCTCCCGGGGTCCGGGGCGGCGGAGAGGCGTTTAGCGGGAGAAATATCAGGGTTATTTAAATTATGGGACTCGCTGAGGGGGCAGAGGAGCCGCGGCGGCGAAAGGAGGAGGAAAAAGTTTGTGCTGCTCTCAGCCCCTGCTCAGGACCCCAGAGAGAAAAATAATAATAAAAAATAAAATAAAAATAATCGGGCGGGGGTGCGGGGACTCCCGAAGTCGCTTCTGACAGGGCAGGGGGCGATGCGGCTGGAGACCCGAAGGTGAGGTCGGTGGGAAAAAAAAAAAACCCTTTATTCAGGGTCTGGAAAGTTTGAAAAGTTTTCCTCCTCCTCCGCCTCCTCTCTGGTGCTGCGAATATTGTGACAGCGGCAGCGGCAGCAGCGAGAGCGGAAGACATTAGAGACCCGAAAAATAAGGGAAAAATTAATATAAATTCGGTTTTGAGAGTAAACTCTCCGCATTTTCTACCAAAACATCCCGGGGGAAGGTGGGTCCCCAAAGGGCCTGGCGGAAACCCGCAGTCGGCAATATTTGGGGGGCACTTGGAGTGACTTGGGGGGAACTTTGCCCCTTTTTTCAAAAGAGGTTTTTCTTTTTTGGAGAAATGCATTTGTTTTCGCCCTTTCCTCAGGTGGGCGAGTCGGGGTCGGGGTGCGGGGTCTGCGAGGAGGTGTGAGCCCCGGGTGTGTGGCTGCGGGGGGGGAGGGGGGTGCTAAATGAAAGCAGGAGATCTGCACAGACCAGGGACAGCTTGTTGTCAGTATCATAAACAACCAAAATGGAGGGAGAACTCAGGCATATAACCAAATAAAAATTTTTTAAAAATCGCAAAAAAATCCCAAAAAATCCGGGATGCTCCCCCTTTTCTCGCTCAAGGTAAAAGGATGAACCGCCTTTCCCCTGAAGTCCATTTTGACTTTGCAGGGACCAAGGAGTTAATATTTATTTATTTTTTCAAAACTTTCGAAGGGCAAAAGCCTTTTATAACTCAACCGACAATGAGAAAACGTGAAAATCCGATGCTCGAGAAGGAGGGGGAGGGGGGGGGAGGTGGTAGTGCAGAAACTGCTAAACTTATTGGTAATGTGGGCTGATCTGACATAAGATAAACACTATATTTGCTATTTTATAACTCTGTTTTAATGATCGTTGCGGGTTTTTTTTTCTCCCCCCCCCTCGGTGGAAAAAAAAAGTGATGCCATTTTCTTAATAGAGTTAATATGTGTGATTGGAAGAATAAACCCTTTCGGCTTTGAATTGCATTTTCGTCGCATTTATGCTTCAGGTTTTGTTGGTGGCTCCCTCCTTTCTTTAAACTAGGCTCTACAGAGGAGGGGTAGAGAGAGGTGGTGCACACAGAGGCTGGTGTGCAAGAGTGGAGCACCTTTTGGGGTGGGGTGGGGAGTTACTAAGCTGCTCGCCTCCTGACACGTTTGCTTCACCTGCTCATCCTCAGGATAGAATGTCCAGCCGAGGTTTTCTGGTTTTATGTATAGAAAAGGATGGTGCCTCTTACATCACAGTGAAGTTAATGGGAAAGTGCTGCTGATGTTGGTTTCCACGTGGGATGTGGGACAGAGCAGGGCGTTTTAAAGGGACAGCTTCTCTTTTCTTATGATTTTTCATCACCTACACAGAAGCCCTGCGTGAGGACCAGCAGTAGAGGTGCTGGAAGGGTGTGGTGATGGAAGAGCCTCCTCTTTCCATGACTCAAACGCACCCACCTTTAGCAGTGATGGAGGGAAAGGAGGGCTAAAGCAGGCTCAACAGAAGATGGATATTGTGTAGATCAGTTTGTTTCCAAGCTGTTCTTTTGTGTAACCAGCCCTCCCAGGAACTTTGCATGTTACATTGCTGTGCTCTGGAAGCTGATTTTGGAAGGAATTGTGGAAAAATGGAAATAGTTTAAGGTGTGTGGTGTAATGGTATAGCATTATTGAACAGTTATGAATTTTGTGCAGTGAGATCAAAGAGCTGTGTATGCCCATAATATGATTTTACAGCCATTTTGTAAAAGCTGTAAAATACCTAATATTCAATTTGGCTTAAGGTACACTGAGGACTTCTGGTTGAAAACTGTAGACAGAGTGGTGGAGATTCTTACTCTGTAAGCAGTAGGCATTTCTTTAAGGGGAAAAAAAAAGCACATACACCAACACCATGGAAAAGTTTACGCATACCCATTTTAAAGCCCCATCCTATACATGTGCAGTAACTCTGTGCCTCTGAAATGAAAAGGTTTTAAAGTCCTGTGACCTACTGGTTTGCATCTTTTAAGTTGAATTTATTTGTGTTATTTAACAGGAAATGTTTACTGATCATAAACTACTATTGACTCTGATGGCTTAGATTTTCACAATATTTTCAAAATTGAAAATATGTAAGTTGTGTGCTGTGCTCTATTGGACATTAAGGTTCACCTTGAATAGAATTTGTTTGTGTTCCGTTTTCCACAGGTATATGAAGTTTCTGGAATAGATGCCTATTTTCCTTTGTTTTTATGATTTATAGAAATGGATTAAAGTAAGGACTGGATTTTTAGACTTCTTATATAGAATACTTTTCCTGGCCATACTGTACAAATTATTATTTTGAAGTCTGGTGTACATTAACCTGTGTTCACATCTGAACTCTTACCTGCACCTTTCTGTAAATACCTCCATAGTAGCAGTTACATCAGTGTAGTGTGGTTTCTGATTTTGGAAGCAATTGCAACTTTCTAAGAACTCATTTAAAAAATTAATCCCATGAACCACTGTTAAATCAAAATTGATTGGAAAGTGATTAAACTGTCAGTGGAGAAGGGAAACTCCCCCCACCCCCCCCAAATATCTTTGCAGAGATTTCATGGTGCCATTAATACTTATAAAACCTTTGAAATTTATCTTACATGTTCATTGTAGTTTGGCTGGAGACAGTTACATTGACTATAAGTAATCAAATTCAGTATAGATTTAAAATAAGTTAGACTTTTAGATCTTGAATAGTTGCCACTTTGACAAACCCGTTACTAATATCAATAAATTCAGTTTCTGTAAATGTGAAGAAGTATTTCTTCCAGTTACATGTGACCATGGAGTTATTCAGTTTGCTTGGACACTTCACATTATAATTAGTTTATTGTCATCCTAAATAAAAGTGCTGGTATTGTGATTTTTTTTTTTCTATATCACAAAAGGTGGTATGAAACCTTCATGTTTGGGTTTTACACACCTCGCTACTTGTCTGAATCAGAAAATACACTCAGAGCACACAAGTATAAAACCTGTAATTCCTTAGAGAGTCTTATTTAGCTGGGACATAGCATAATTACTCATTTGAATTGATGGTACTGAGCTTTTGTAATGCCTATGAAATACTACCTGTTAAACATCCTTTTTCTGAAGCTACTATTAAATTGTACCAATTAACAGAAATAAGGTAAGGCTGTTGTATATTCATAATCTTTATTTCAGGTAGAATTAGAGAAGCCTCATAGCTGGAGATGTTTATTTGAAATTTATATGCCTAATTTTGCTATTGGACATTCTATAAGGAATTTAGCTGCTGTGGAAGATGATTTATAAATGTGGGCTAATTCTGATAAAATTCAACATTTGCATATTTATTACAATCTAAATATTTTAATAAACAGACATAGGTAAATAAATTAGTGAATGTTTTTATCAGTATATTTTCGAAGTTGTAAGTGTACTCTTGGTGTTTTAAAATCATACAAAGGTGTTCTTTTTTTTCCTTTGTTTTTAATATAATCCTGGTTGTCACTATATACATTTTGGTTTGGTATTGTGGAAATTTTCCTTTCTGAGGATTAAATTGTTATTTGCTGAATGAAATATAATGCTGCTATCTTTGAGATTTGAAAAACTTGAGAACTAAAACATGTATCTATAGCTGTCTTTGAAGTTTTGTTTTGATAATCATTTGCCCCTTAAGCTGTGTAATCAAAATATTGGTTCCTTCCAGGAATGTTTTAATGTTTTTTATTTAGAATCTTGTTCTTTGGAAAATTAATATGTCTGAAAAGTTACCTGTTACACATATATACACACAGACACACACCCAAGAAAAAAGTTTAACTGAGTAACTTTACTTACACAGTCTGGAATACTTGTTCTTTTTGATGTGTTTCCAAATGTATAGGAAATAAATAGAAATTTTCCTCTTTATATTGATAACATCTTAGATTCTTTAGTTAAGTTATTTGAGTAAAGGAAGAGTTTCAGAAGAAGGCAGGAACAACTGAATGTGTTCAACAAAATCCAGGATAGTGAATATGTTCAAGGTAAAAAGGCTAAAAATTGTCCCTTGAGCCATTTTTTAACTGTTTTAAGAACCCGATAAACACCTTATGTGAAACATCAAATACTTTGAAAACATATCAGACACTGCAGAGGAGCAAAAGTGTACCCTTAATTTCTTTAATTGTAACAGGAATTAATGTAGGCAGCATATTTAACCAATTAGTAAGTATTTAGGTAGCCTTGGAAAAGTATTTACAAATAAGTTAAATGTGAGGGCAGGGTACAGTGAATTGATGAACTGAAAGGTCACTATGATTTTAGAATTCATGCAGGTGAAGTCTTTGCCATTTTACAATAAGACCACTTGGAGGTAACTAATTTTTACTTTTGTGTGTATTTCAGTACCTAATTTTTTTCTTTTTTTGAAAAAGCCTGAGCCTGACATCTACTGTGTTACTACATTTCCTTTATAACAGGGCAACTTTTATATCTCATTAACAAATTTAATTTGAGAAATTAAATGCAAAATTTTACATTGTAACATTTTCTGAAAGTATTGATGTGTAGTTGTTAACATTTGGAGTTGTGAGAAATACACATGTATGAAAGCCTAGTAGCCGTTATTGCAGAGGCATAATTTGATTTTTAGTTTTGAGTCACTTGGCCTAGTGCCCAGTAGCTTACATTCTACCCTGGGTGTCCACCTGTCTCTCCCTCCTCCCTCCAGGGTGGTATTGACAAGGGTATGGTGATGAGGAACCACCAAGGGTGCTTTGGTATTTTTGCTTTCTGATTTTGTGTATGCACTGGTGTGTGTTGTTCAAGTGTTAAGGTTTTTGTTCTTTTTTTTTTAATGCTTATCAGAGAACAAAATCCCAATTTTAGGAAACAATATCTCATTTTTAAAAAGTGAAGTGGTGTGATACTGCATTAAAATTGTTAGTATTGAAAAGTCCTTGGATGTCTTGTAAACAGAGTTACTGCAGAGACATGGCATTAAAACTAACCACAGTGTGTGGGGGGAATTTGAGATGGCAACCCAAGAAATGGGTATGCCTATGTAGAAGGAATGAATTTAGGCAGTTGTATCCTAGGTTAATAGGAGGAACAATTTGCTTAAAGTGTTTCCCTGTGTTTTTCTTTAAGTGAAAACTTTTTCCTAATCTAAATACATAGAAAACCTAGAAATATGAATGTGTTAGAAAGCAAAAATGTTCTTTTTGATGTATTTTTTTTCTTAAAAAAAATTGTAAGGAAAAGTGTATTATAAGAACCTAAGTGTCCAAATTTAATGGGGAAATGTCCAAAATTAATGGGGAAAGAACTAGGTATATGAGAATATCAGATTTAATCGTGGAAAATTTAAAATTTGACTTCTGTGAATAAAGAATAACTAACTATAAAGCAAATAATAGTAAATTTACTCCCCCAAAATGAGAGTGATAATTGGGGGACTCTGTAAGAGAGTATTTTTAATACAAATTGCTGGTTTATGGTAACCTTTTAAAAACAGATTCCTCCCCAATTTTTCCTCCATATCTTTAGACTTGTAGTAAACTAAATTAAACTCTAAGAATAATGTGTAGTGATTATTTGGAATACTTTATTTTTAAATAAGGAAAAATGATTTTTTGTTATTTTTTTAAGAGTAAAGATTATTTCAAATGTGTACCTAAGTGAAGTGTTCTGAAAAATCTTAGAAACTGTTGAAAATTATTTTCTTAATTCTTTATCAGAAACTTTAAAACTTCCCATTAAGTTAATGAAATAAATTTTAAAACCTTAGTTTAAGAACAGAGTACTTTGTGGACTGTTTTTTAGGGCAATTTAAGTCATTTCTTCCAGACTCAGTAACAGTTTAAAAGCTTTTCACAAGGTAAAGATAAGAACACTCACAAACTTTTTGATTTCTGAAGTGTTTTTAGGGGTAGGCTGACAGTTAAAGAAATTTTTTTCCCCATTTATTAATTAGCAATTGATTTTCTGAAGGAGAATCTAGATCTATTACAGTATTGTGTTCAAGAGTGGAATTTTCTTTTAATATTAGAAAATATTTTGAGGGTAAAGGAGGCATCTTTTCTTCAAGGGTCTCAGCAGACTGTGGTTATCTGTCATTGCAGAGCCTTGAGCCCTACCTTTTTTTGAGAGTCAGAGACTCATCTTAGGCTTTCAGATATTAAATATTTAAATTATTGTCTCAAACCAATGTTGGAATTGCACATTGTTTATTGATTATTTATGGTATCCTATCTTTTAGTTTCTGAACATGGAAATGTTAATTGTCATGAAATGCTACAACTACAAGGCTGCCATCTGATTTTTTGAAAAATTTTATCTTTTAAATCAATAGTTTGACATTAGAGCCTTGAGTTTTGAGATGCATTTTTGAAGACTGTTAAGCTAGAAGTCAGAGAACGAGGAATTTAGTCCCTTTGACTAATAGGCAGAACTAGAAAAATGTTTCAATCAATTTTTTTCTACTTGAAGATATTTTAGTAAAAAGTTGACTGAATTGTTCTTAATCAGAAGAATTTTACGAAATTGAACCTGAAAGTTTGAGGTAGTTCAAATGTGCAGGTTCAAAATAGCACCAGTTGAATTTTAGACTAGTAGATTTTCTCAATAACTTGATTTTATTTCCTTGTATTGCCTTAATGCTGGAATTACATAGAGCCCGCGTCACTTTTCATCATATTCTAAAACAGTTACACTAATAGGTTTTATTTTCATCAACTTTAAACAATGAAATGAAAATACTATTTTATATAAGGGTACATTACCTTTTTAAAACTATTTTGTGCATTTCCTAAATTTAATTTCTTTAACTGTTCCATTCCAAGGAAGAGAAACTAGCTGCTTTACTTTAAAACTAAATTAGCTCTAAATTTGCAGTTTATGGGAGAGTTGTCACTTTATATGTTTAGATAAGATCTATTATAACCTTAAATGTAAATGTTAATATGATTATCATATCTGATTATAAACTGTATCTCAAACATGAATTTGCTCCCCTTCTTCTAAAATTGTTTTCTGAATAAAACTGAGAAAATATTTTTCATGTTATTGTTATTGTCTAAAGTAATTTAATTGGGTAAGTTTTCAATGTCAATTATATTCCTCTTCTAATATTAATAGAATTTTACCTAAAATTACTATTCAAATACATAGTGTCTCAGCAGTAAAATAGAACTAGATATATAATAAAATAGTTAATTATACTATGAGTGGTGGAAGCAGTCTTAGTAGTTCTTATTTGGAATAGTTTAAAATGGCTCAAACAAACTGCCCATGGGTATAAGGCATACCTCTAACAGCAGCTAGTGATATTTTATAGTTTTCTTTTTCTGCTTCATAAAGTTTGAGCATTCTCAGAGCTACTGTCATGCAATAAATAACTGATTTAACTATGCCCTGTGTAAAGTACACATATCAGGTTTAGCTTTTAATATAAGTTGCTTTAGCTTTCTTATAAGAAAACTGAATAAGACAGATATCCCATAGTTATAATTTGGTGGACATCACATCACATCTTAAAAGATATTACGGGAAAAATATATTATCATAATCACTTACCCAAATCAAAATGAAAATAAACTACTAAGTAATTGTTTTAATTAGACATAGAATGATGGTTTTAAATATTTAACTCGGTAACTTGATGTACTGCTGAAATATAGGGAATTTTAGTTGAAAGTTGTTATTGTACCCAAATCTATTTTGTATGCCTCAAAAGTTTGTGAATAAAAGTGAACACATGTGACAGTCTGGTAGTTTACAGACGTTCCTAAACATCTATCCTTTGACAGTTAGTGAAAATGTATTTTTTAAATATGTGGGCAAAATTATTTCAACAATTATAACATTCAATTATTATACTTATTTTTCAAAGAAAAGTGGAGATGAATGGTTTATTGTTGCTTATATCTCTTATCAGTTGCATATTCATTGCATTTGAAATTTTAATCATTAAAGCATTTGATACTTTAGGGATATTTTAGGCTTTTTAATTTTTTTTAATAGTGTAACAGTGTTTTCCTTAAAACCGTTTCTTTTTGAACATTATAATCTATTTAAATAGTTATTTTAAAACTTTAACTGCTTTTATTTAATAAAAGAATTTCTGTTCCCTAGATCATGTTATTCTTAAAAGAAGTTCCTATCTTGAAATACTCTTAATCATAGCTAAAGGTTATCTTTTTAAATATATACTAGAAGCTTTTCTTCTTTCTGGAGTTAGACATTTATCACTATGAACTTACCTCTCATGACTGCTTTTGCTGCATCCCATCAATTTTGGTATATTCCATTTTCATTTTCATTTATCTCAAGGGTTTTTGTTTTTTAATTTCTCTTTGGATGTCTTCTTTGACCCTTTGGTTGTTCAGTAGCATTTTGTTTTATCTCCACATATTTGGAAATTTTCTGGTTTTCTTCATGTAATTGTCCACATTTCATACCATTGTGGTTCAGAAAAGATATTTGATGTGATTTCAACTCTCAAATTTATTGGGACTTGTTTTGTGACCTAACATATGGTCTGTCTTGAAAAAATGCTTCATGCGCACTTGAGAAGAATGTGTATTCTGTTGCTTTTGGATAGAATGTTCTGCAAATATGCATTAAGTCTACCTGATCTAACGTGTCATTTAGGGCTGATATTTCCTTATTTTCTTTCTGGATGATCTAACCATTGGTGTAAGTTGGGTTTTAAAGTTCTGTTCTATTATTGTATTGCTGTGTGTTTCTTCCTATGTTTGCTTTATATATTTAGGGGCTCCTGTGTTGGGTACATGAATAGTCACAGATGTTATATCTTCTTGTTCAAAGAAACAACCTAAATTTTAGAGATATTTTAGAAACTAGAAAAAGAGCTCAAGGAGCTAGAAAAAGAAAGGAAGGAAACATGAAAGATTAGAGAAAAAAATGAAATAGAGACTAAAGAGATCATAGAAAAAATCAGTGAAGCTAAGAGCTGGTTCTTTGAAAAGGTAAATAAATTGACAACCTTAAGCTAGACTCATCCCTCCAAAAAAGAGGACTAAAATAAGAAATGAAAGAGATAGTTTAAGTAATACCACAAAAATACAAAACATCCTAAGAGACTGCTATGAGCAGCTATACGCCAACAAATTGGCAACCTAAAAATGGACAAATTTCTAGAAACAGAACAACCTACCAAGACCGAATCATGACAAGATAGAAGATCAGAACAAATGAGTTACTGGTAAGGAGATTGAATCAGTAATCAAGACTTCCCAACAATCAGAAGTCTGGGATCAACCAAATGCATTCACTGGTGAATGTTGCTAAGTCGGGTCAGTCGTGTCCGACTCTGTGCGACCCCATAGACGGCAGCCCACCAGGCTCCTCCGTCCATGGAGTTTTCCAGGCAAGAGTACTGGAGTGGGGTGCCATTGCCTTCTCTGCTGGTGAATGCTGCTGCTGCTGCTGCTAAGTCACTTCAGTCGTGTCCAACTCTGTGCGACCCCAGAGACGGCAGCCCACCAGGCTCCCCCGTCCCTGGGATTCTCCAGGCAAGAACACTGGAGTGGGTTGCCATTTCCTTCTCCAATGCATGAAAGTGAAAAGTGAAAGTGAAGTCACTCAGTCGTGTCCCACTCTTAGCGACCCTATGGACTGTGGCCCACCAGGCTCCTCCGTCCATGGGATTTTCCAGGCAAGAGTGCTGGAGTGGGGTGCCAACATTAAAGACTTACAGGCATACCTCATCTTATTGTGCTCTGTAGGTATTGTGTTCCTCACAAAGGTTTGTGACAATCCTGAATCAGGCAAGTCTGTTGTTGCCATTTTTTCCAACAGCATGTGTTCACTTCTGTGCACATTTTGGTAGTTCTCATAATATTTCAAAGTTTTCCATCATTACTATATTTGTTATGGTGATCTGTCATCAGTGATCTTTGATGTTACTATTGCAAAAAAAAAAAATTACAACTCATTGAAGGCTTAGATAATGATTAGTATTGTTTAGGAATAAAGTATTTTTTAATTACCTTGTTTTTTAAGACATTCTGTTGCACACTTAATAGACTACAGGATAATGTAAACATAAATTTTAAATGTACTAGGAAAACAAAAATCATGTGACTTGCTTTTTTCAATATTTGCTATATTGCAGTGGTCTGGAACCAATCCTGCAATATCTTTGAGGTATGCTTGCAATTTCAATCCTTCTCAAACTCTTCCAAAAAATAGAAGAGGAGGGAACGCTTCCAGACTTATTTTACAAGGCCAGCATTACCCTGATACGAAAACCAGAAAGGATGCCGCAAGTAAAGAACCTCATAGGCCAGTATCTTTGATGAATGGGCTTCCCAGGTGGCTCAGCAGTAAAGAATCCACCTGCCGATGTGGGAGACTCAGGAGACATGTGTTTGATCCCTGGGTTGGGAAGATCCCCTGGAGTAGGAAACAGGAACCCACTCCAGTATTCTTGCCTGGAAAATTCCATGGACAGAGGAGCCTGGTGGGCTACAGTCTTGTGGGGTCACAAAAGAGTCAGACACAGCTGAGCAACTGAATAAGCAGGCACACATCTTTCATGAACATAGATGCAAAAATGCTCAAAAAAGCATTAGCAAACCAAATTCAATAATATGTTAAAAGGACCTTACACCATGATTAAATGGTATTTATTCCAGGGATGCAAGGATGGTTCAACATCCACAAATCAGTGTGGTATGTCACGTTAACAGATTGAAGGATAAAAACTACATAATCATTTCAATAGATATAGAATAGGCATTTAACAAGATTTAATATTTATTTGTGATAAAAAAAAAAAAACAACTTTCAACAAATCAAGTATAGAGGGAATGTACCTGAACATAGTTATAACCGTATAGGGGAAGCTCAGAGCTAACATCATGAGAACCTTTTCTCATTCAAAGGTGAGAACCTTTTCCTTGATAATCAGGAGGAAAGAAGGATACCTACTTTGACCACTTTTAGTCAACATAGTATTGGAAGTCCTGGCCAGCCCAGTTAGGCAAGAAAAAGAAATAGAAGACATCCAAACAGGAAAGGAAGAAATAAAATTGTCACCATTTGCAGATGGCATGATACTTTATATAGAAAACCCTAAAGACTCTCCCCTGACCAAAAAAAAAAAGTTAGAACTAGTAAATGAATTCAGTAAAGTTGCAAGATACAAAGTAAGTATAAAAAAATCTATACATTGCATTTCTATATGTTAATAATGAACTATCCAAAAGAGAAATGAAGGAAACCATCCCACTTAAAGTTGTGAAAGACCATATTCTGAAAACTGTTAAGACATTCATGAAAGAAATTAAAGAAGTCACAAATAAATTGAAAGATATCCTGTGCTCATGGATTAAAAGAGTTAACATTGTTTAATGTCCATATTTTCCAAAGCAATCTACAGATTCATTGCAATCACTATCAAAATTCCAAAGGCATTTCTCAGAGAAATAGAACAAACAATCTTAAAATTTATATGAAACCATAAAAGACTTGGAGTACCCAAAGGAATCTTGTGAAAGAAAACCAAGCTGGAGGCTTCACACTTCCTTAGTTTCAAACTATACAAAGCTACAGTAAGAGAATAGTATGGTATCAGAATAAAAACAGACACATAGATCAATGGACCAGAATGGAGAATTCAGAAATAAACCCATGCATTTTCGGTCAATTAATACACGACGAAGGAGCCAAGAGTGTACAGTGGGGAAAGGACAGACTCTTCAATAAACCATGTTGAGAAAACTGGAAGCCATATGCAAGAGAATGGAACTGGACCACAATCTTAAACTATACACAAAAGTAACTTAACTATACACAAAACTAACTCAAAATGGACCAAAGACTTGAACATAAGACCTGAAAACATAAAACTCCTAGAAGCAAACATAGGCAGTAAGCTCCTTGACACAGGTCTTGGCAATGATTATTTTTAATCTGACATCAAAAGAGAAAGCAATAAAGGCAAAAATCGAAAAGTGACATTACATCAAACTAAAACTTTCTCCATGGCAAAGGAAATCTTTGACAAAATTAACAGACAACCTACTGAATGGGAAAAAATATTTGCACATCATATATCTGATTAGGGACTAATATTCAAAGTATATAAGGAAGTAATATGACTCAAAAGTAAAAAAAAAAAAAGAGTCCAATTAAAAATAGACAGATCTGAGTAAACATTTTTCCCAAGAAAACATGCAGATGGCAAACAGGTTCATGAAAAGACGCTCAACATAATTAATCGTTAGGGAAATGCAAATCAAAACCACAGTGAGATAATACCTCACAGCTGTTAGGATGGCTGTTTAAAAAAAAAAAAAGGCTAGAAATAACAAGTGCTGGTGAGGATATGGAGAAAAGGGAACCCTTGTGAACTGTTGGTGGTGTAAACTGCTGCAGCCACTATAGAAAAAACAGTATAGAGTTTCCTCAAAAGATTGAAAATAGAAATATTGTATGATCCAACAATTCTACTTCTGGGTATTTATCCAAAGGAAACAAAAATAGTGACTTGAAAAGGTATATGCACCCCCGTGTTCATTGCAGCCTTATTCATGATTGGTAGGATATGGAAACAATTGAAGCGCCCATCAGTGAATGAAGGGGTAGGGAAGATGTGGCATGCATGTGCGTGTGTGAGATATATATTAATTCATCCATGAAAGAGAATGAAATCTTGCCATTGATGACAAAATGGATGGACCTCAGAGGTCTGTGTGAAACAAGCCAGAGATAGGTGCACACCGTATGATCTCTCCTATGTGGGGTCTAATAAATAAACTAACTTTTTAAATACCCACGCTCACAGATACATAGAGCGAGTTGGTGGTTACCAGAGGCAAGGAGTGGCAGATGGGAGAAATGGATGAACTGTTTTTGGTTTTGATTTTCAGTTTAAATGGGAAGCAAAAACAGCAAAAAATCTATACTAGAGATCCAGTTGGTGTGCTCAAGCATTGGATCTGACGTGGTGCTTCAGTTTCATCATACTCATTTCACCTATTATCAGCCAGTGCAGGAAGAGGAAGAGAAAGCAATTTGTTTGAGAGAAGGGCAGTTGATCATATTCAGGGGCTGACTCATAAGAGCTTTTCTAAAAGGCATGATACCTCTGCCAGAATTAAAAGGAATTTCTTAATTAAAACCATAATGCCCGTGTGTCTAAGAAGTGTTTTCATAATCAGGTTTCAGGCACACTTGTGTGCCTGCGCTGGCCCTTCCAAGTGTTCTGCTGTTTGCACGTATTTGCTCTCAGTGCTGCCACCCTGTGTATGGCACTGCCTCTGTCCTTTCTGCACGAATTCTGTGTGTGTGTGTGTGTGTGTGTGTGTGTGTTTTATGAAGCAATAGTGTCCAAAACTACTTCGGGAGAGTGAACATGCATATCACAATAAATTTTAAAGATATTTTTGTATACTCTGCCCTGTGTTTAGTGCTGTACTAAATCTAGACTTCTAAAGGTTACACAATTCAGAAGTATGGTATTCAGTTGCCAAAAATGAAATTTGGGGAATTTTTTAAAAGACAGATACGTTTATCTGTTTCATCCGTCACTTCACTAAAATAAGGTGGATTGTACTAGTAATGTCAGAATAGCTTGAAATTAGTGAAATATGAAAGCAGAGGGTTTGATCCTTTATAAAGTTGAGAAATATTATAAGATGTTTTGTTTTAGCCAAGTTTTAGTTAAAA
This sequence comes from Capra hircus, assembly GCF_001704415.2. Classification (NCBI taxonomy): domain Eukaryota; kingdom Metazoa; phylum Chordata; class Mammalia; order Artiodactyla; family Bovidae; genus Capra; species Capra hircus. The sequence continues at coordinate 58,719,809 of NC_030821.1, forward strand.
ATTCTTCGTAGCAAAAGCAAAACCAAAAATGAGCACAAAAGAGACTGTTTCTGTTTAAAAGAAAAAGAAACTAAATTTGATTGGTTAAATTATTCCCTGAATCATTAGCCAACATGACTTTTAAATTATATCACCCCAAATATTTTGAGTATTGATACTTTGCATCAGCGATAAAGTAGTTCGCCTGGATAGCAATCTCTGTTTTCACCTGTATTATCTCATTTAATTTTTACTGCAATCTTGTGAGATAGGAAGTGCACGTGTAATGTGTATGCAAGGAACAGTAATGACTTCAGAAACTGAAATTGTGTTACTTTTTATGAGCAAGTCTCTAGACTGTACAGGTCATAGAAGCTCAATACATTAATTTGCTAGAGAGTAAACCTGAATTATCTCCATATTGAGGATTTATTTTTAAACTCAATTTGTCTTAAAGCTAAAATTTTCAGTCGTGAAGTTGATACTGAGTAACTCCAGTTAGAAAGTACTACTTGTCTAGATATTTTTTAAAGTTATAGATAAGGGGGAAATTTTTTTATGAGTTTACTAAGTTAAAGGAGATTTTCAAAGATGTACACCTAAACTTTGTTTTTTAATGACCTTAAATTAGTACAGTTTTACTAATCTTTGCTTTAAAACACATTTATAGCAAAGCCTTCTGATATCAGAATAATGAACATCTCTTTTTAATATTTGTCTAGTTTTAGTTCAGTAAATGATGTAATCATATATCATAATTGAACATACTGTTTAGTTTGGTTAATTTCAGATTTTACCACTCAGGAGAATTGAAAGAACATTATGCAATATGTGGTGTCATTCCAACTACTGCAAAATTCCAAGTCAAGTTCAAAATCTCTTTTTAAAATTTTTTCTGGGAAAGATTGAGGGCAAAGAGAGAAGGGGGTGACAGAGGACGAGTTGGTTGGATGGCATCACTGACTCAGTGGACATGATTTTGAGCTTACTCCAGGAGATAGTGAAGGACAGGGAAGCCTGGCGTGCTGCAATCCATGGGGTCACAAAAACAGTTGAAATTTAGTTGGTTAACAGTGATTCAGGTATGCAGCAAAGTGATTTATTTATATATATTCTCTTCCAGATTCTTGTTCATTATAGGTTATTACAGGATACTGAATATAGTTCCCTGTGCTGTACACTCAGTCCTTGTTATTTACCCATTTTATATATGGTAGTTTATGTCTGTTAATTCGAAATTCCAGATCTTGTTAGCATGTGCTTATCTCTGCAAGTTTAGGGAATTAGAGACACATGCCAACTTTGATGTTGGCCATTTCTTGACTTTGTCCAGTCTCCATGCAACAATGCTTTTCACATATACCTGTCTACCTCTTAGCTGTCCTAATGTTAAGTCCCATCTCAGACTATCTTTTTTTTTTTTTTTTTTTTTTTTTTGAGTTTCTTTATTCTTTCTCCAAATGAGAGCCAGAAGTGGGGAGAATAGCTCCTGCCCGTCTTAGGTTACTGATGTTGGCCTTTCCTTTTTCCTCGTCTTTTTTTTTTTAAAGTACCTTTCAGATTATAGGTTGATATATGAAAGAGATGCTACCAAGCAGTATATTTTAAAATGCAAAGTGAATGATGGACAGTAAAAGCTAGATCTTCAAGGGAGGGGAGAGGTGGCCCTGGAGGTGGGCTTTGCACAAGGTGTGATCTGGGACTAGACAGAAGGAGGGAGGACATTCCCGTGCAGCAGATGGTTTCAGCAGGCTTGAGGGAGAGGCAGAAGTGTGCTTGTTGTCAGCAGTCTCCAAGAGGACCGGTCCGCCTGGAGGGGGTGCCGTGGTTGGGAGCAGGGCCAGGTGGAACTGCAGCGGGGTGCTGGGGCCTGCTGTGAACCACTTCACCCGCAGCCTGAGGAACCTGCAGTCTGCGCTGTAGATGGCACTGCAGGTTCTTGAGCAACAGGGAGGGTATTTGGAAAACGAAGTTCATTCAGAATCCAGAATGAACTGAGCCTACAGGTGTGAGACTGGAGTCACAAAAATGTTAATATGACCCAGATTTGGAGTGGTGATCCACTGCTACTCAGATCTCCATCACCAAGCCCATTCTCACTAGCAAGTTCCAAACCTTCATTCTCAGGGCCGCTTGGATGTAGCCACCAGGCATCTCAGACTCAGCATCTGTACAACTAGCAACTCAGACCTCAGTCATCTTATTTACGGCCCCACTGTTCTTTCATGCCCCTGGTCAGGAAACTGTCTTTTCTGCGTTGAGTTGGAACTTCTGTTGTAACTTTTAGTACTTCTGTTGTAGAGATACCAAACCAAGTGGAAGCGTAAGGGAAGAGTAGGAGGATCCAAGTGGTCCTGGAGCAGGGAGTTTGGGGGGTGGGGTGGGGTGGGGTGCGTCCAGCCAAGAACAAGGGAATGTTGAGGGCCTTGGCCTGCAGCGCCCACTGGATGCTGTCCGGGAACTGGGGCCTAGGGCATGGTGAGTGCACGGAACACTGGTCGGTGAGGCTGGGAGGGAAGACTGGGGTCAGGGTGGACCGGTCCTCTCCGTTATGGAGCGACCCCATGGTTCAGAGCTGCGGCTGCAGTGGCGTGATGCCCCCTCTTCCCTGGGTTTCCTTCTCACCCCTCTGCTCCATCCTCTCATTGTGAACCCCCAGCATCTGGCCTGCTCCGAGCCCCCTTCCTCCATCCCCTCCTCAGGTCACAGAGAAGCTCCTTGCCCAGGCCCTGCCTGGCAGCCGGATGGAGATGGCCTCAAGTCTCCTGCCCACCCAGGACTCCAGGCCTAGGCCATCTCCACGTCCATGTCCTTGTACAGGACAATCTGTTCTGTCTCCTGTTCAGTTCGCAGATTGACAGAGGGCCCGCCATAAGCCAGGGATTCTGCCAGACTCAGCCAGGTGGGAGGCAGGAGACGGTAAGCAGCCATCTCACCTGTGGGCCCCCCACCCCATGCCTGGGCCCTCCTATTGTGTGCAAACAGACGGCTGCCCGCCACCAGCAGGCCAGCTTTGTAGCCAGGCTGCAGAGACAAGCACACGCACCCCAGAGAAGGACTGACGTAGATGACAGGCTTGGGGAGGATGTACGCATACACCCGGAACTGGGGGAACCCAGAGTCCCAGGGAGACACACCCCCACCGCGGTCCAGGGGAGACACGTACCCTAGGTATGTGTCTCTGTGTCTATGCCTGTCGTCTATAGTTCTGCAGAGAGAGAGCAGGGGAGAGGCGGAGGGATGAGAGCGCCCCCGGCTCAGGCCAGGGGGCGGACAGACACACGGTGGGGAGGGGTACACAGTCCCACGGTGAGGGGTGTGAGTGACATAGTGATACATGTCCAGAAGGCAGGTGTGTGGGGAGAGACAGACACCCAGAAATGGTGGGGTACAGACCAGGGTGGCATGGGCCACTCACTGGTGGGGACAGAAGGAGGCCCACACCGGAGGTGGGGGAGTCACGCCTGCAGCAGGGTGTGACGGGAGACACCCACATTGGGGCATGGTGACAGAGAGGCCCCTCTGCACCCAGGAGAAGCTGGACACCCGCCCAGGCCTCCAGAGCCAGGGAGAGATGTGCACTGCAGGAGACGGACGCCCAGAGGGGAGAGGGACACACACACACCAGGAGTGGGAGACAGGTGGCTGCACCCCCGATTGGGAGAGGAAGACAAGCAGCAGAGAAGGGAGTTGGCACAGGACACACGTGTCCATACACTGCGTGCACATGTGGAGGTGGGGTGGGGAGAGGTGTGCGCACACCAGAAGGCAGACAGGAGCAGGGGCGCACACACAGGCCCCCGAACCATGGACACAGAGCTCACCTGCACCTTCTCTCTCTGTGCCCCCCTCCAGGGTTGGGGTGATGTGTCCTGATGCCCCATGCGTTTGTCCAGAGAGAATTGGAAGTTATCTCGACTGCTCAGGGGACCTGACCCTCCAGGCCACCCTCAGGTCACAGCTCCACGCAGAAGGCCAGACCTCAGTCCTTTTACTCTCATTAAAGGACCAAACCGCCGTATAGCCCCATCAAAATTGTTTTTCTCCGAGCATAATGTCCATGTCATCACACCCATCTCCTGGGTCCTGAGAGTAGAATTCAGAATCTTGGGTGTGCCCAGACTCTAACCCATGAGTCTCAGCCTCTCCACCTGGCCCCAGCACACAGTGAGCTTGGACTTGAGTGGGGGTGTCCATGTCGCCCATTCGTGGACCCGGGTCTTATTTGTCATGAAATCTACCCTCACCCTTGCCTAGCATAGCTCTCGGAAGATGTCCACTCCTGAGCTGAAACCATCAAAGCTGGGTCTCAGTCCAGCTTCCCACCCATCCAGTACTCCTCCGGGGTCTCCCCTCCCAGCCGGATGCCTGCCTAGTGTCAGGTCGAGGGGCCTCCTACACCCAGAGCACCTGCCTGCACTGCTCCCTCCTCACCACGTGGTCTGGGGGTGGGAAGGTTCCGTGGGGAGCACATCACCTGCTGTTACCTTTACCAAGCGCTCACTGCACTCTCCCTGCTGGCACGCTCCCACCTGGCAACTCCTTTAAGCCTCATCACAGCCCTGTAGATGGTTTCTGAGCTCATCTGAATTCCAAGTGGGAAAGGAGGAGGAGGCTGAGAGAAGTAACCAAGGACTAAATGAGACAGTGCCTGAAAAAGTCTCCACGTGGCACCTAGTTCACACACGTGCTCCAGGGGCTCCCATTGTCTGTCAGCTCTGTGACTCTGGTCTGTGGAATTCTCACTAGCAGTGGTGACTGTGTTAATAGTTCTGTCATAGAACCAGGACCTCTGAGAGTCTGCTGCTGCTAAGTTGCTTCAGTTTTGTCCAGCTCTTTGCGACCCCATGGACTCTAGCCTGCCAGGCTCCTCTGTCCATGGGATTTTCCAGGCAAGACTACTGGAGTGGCTTGCCATTTCCTCCTTCAGAGGATCTTCCTGACCCAGGGATTGAAGCTGTGTCTCTTACGTTTCCTAAATTGGCAGGCAGGTTCTTTACTGCCTAAGAGTCTAGTAGTCTGTTAATAGACTGATGCTACTTTATTAAGTGATTAATATTTTCCTTTTATTTATACTCAATATTTGATAAGTAGGAATATCTATTTTATGTTCTAATTAATACTAATCTATTAGTAGCTCATACTCTAATAGAGATTCCTGTTAGAATTTATAGTAGACATTAGGTAACTTTACGCTAAGATCACTGAGAAGACTGGTCTGTCAGGCTTGCTTGTCAACAGCCTGTTCCCCTACCACCAACCTTATAGTACGGGGCTTTTCAGGTGATACTAGTGGTAAAGAACCCGCCTCCCAAAGCAGGGGACGTAAGAGCCTTGGGTTCGATCCCTGGGTTGGGAAGATTCCCTGAAGGAGGGCACAGCCACCCTCTGCAGTATTCTTGCCTGGAGAATCCCGTGGACAGAGGAACCTGGTGGGCTGCAGTCCATAGGTGGGCCATAGACTGTAGTCGCAAGGAGTCAGACACAACTGAAGCAACTTAGCATGCAACCTTATGGTATGGGCTTCCCAGGTGGCGCTAGTGATAAAGAATCCCCCAACATTATCTGCCCCCAAATCCCTTCTTCTCTTGGCTGCTGGGCAGCTCTGCTCTCCTTCCCAAGGCTCACCATCTCTTTTCCTGCCCCACTGAAGATAGATATATGTTTACCCCACTGGTTCTGTTTCTCTGCCAGTAGAGATGTTCAGCACTCTCCAGGCCAGGCTGTTGGAAGCTGGACTCTGCCACTTCCCTCCAACCAACTGTCCTCTTTTCCTTCAGACCTTCCAGGCCTCACCTGCTTTCTCAAACCTCGCCCCTTCGGGCTCCCATGTGTGTGAGCAAGTGCGTGCACACTCCCCGCACACAGGCCCACCCCACTGCCAAGCTTGGCAGGTGCTCACCATCCCCCTCTCCTGTGTGACGCTCCCCTGGGTGCCGGTCCATCGACTCTCTCCACGACTCGGGCCCCATCCCCTGTGGGGTGCCCACCACCTCCATCCCTCTGTGTTCAGCCCCTTCCCAATCAGACACAGTTCTCTGATCTTGCTAGACTGATACAGCCTTCAGTCTTATTACAGTTAAAAAAACGACCCAGCCATTGTATGCTAAATGATTGTTTGAAAGCCTGACTCATGAAAACCCTCCCTCAGAATGTTTATCTGTGGAAAATAATGTACACAGTTCACAGGCCGTGACTAATAAAGGTGCTTGTTTCTATTACTTTTACATCCTTTCACGCTTCAAGCGGTAATTGCCTGGCTTCAGCAGAGCATGTAGAGTGGCTGGTTGGCCTGTGACCCTGGGTCAGGGTTTCAGATACGATCCTGTGAATCCCTTCACAGAAGCTGTGAGTCAGAAGCTGCACGTGTATATTATCTTTTCTGACTTCATCATCGTCAGCTGGGTTTTATTGAGCATCCATGGGAATTTGTACGCAAGAGACGCTGGTTTGATCCCTGGGTCACGAAGATCCCCTGGAGAAGGACGTGGCAACCCACTCCAGTGTTCTTGCCTGGAGAATCCCATGGACAGAGGAGCCTGGTGGGCTACAGCCCATGGGATTACAAAGAGTCGGACACGACTGAAACGACTGGGTACACACTCACAGCACGTGGAATTTGTAGTACATCTCATACAGATTTATTGTGGAGGTTAAGTTTAGCGCTGCTTCTAGAGATGTGTTGTGAAACTTATTTTAGAGTATGTCAAAAATGCTGAAAAATCAAAAGTGGAGAGAACAGTAGAATGCATCCTTATCTATCCATGACCAGTTTCAGCAGTTACCACCTCTGTAGGGAACGGGGTGGTCCTCCTACCCATGCCCACCCTTTCTCCTGCCCACTAATTTAATACAGAATCATTTCCCATCACTTGTATAGTTTTGGTAAGTATTTCCAAAACATACACTCTTTTTAAAGATATAATCACAATACAACTGTCACACCCCAAAAGAACAATAATGCCTTAATGTCATCAAATACAGTGTTCCATTCTTCCCAGTTCTCATCGTTTCTTTAAAAAAACAATTTGCATGATTCAAATCCAATAAGACCTGTTTATATAGTCAGTTGACATCTCTCTCAAGTCTATTTTGATCTATATGTTACCTCTTCCTTTTTTGAACTGATTTTTTGGGTTTTTTTTGGTTTTGTTTGATTTTGTCCTGTAGAGTTTCCCACAAGTCTGTATTTTGTTAATTGCATCCCTGTTGGATATTACTTAACATTCCTCATTTTATGTGAGAATCAGGTTCTGCTTTCTGCCTCCAAACATCTTAAAGTCTCCCAGAAAGAAAAGTGGAGAAGGTGGAATGTGGAAGAAGTAAATTTTGAATGAAGTGCTATAAGCAGTAAGAATGATGTTGATAAACGTATAGTAAATCTAGATATGTGATATCTTATTTCTGGTGGAATGTTGCTATTCACATCATCAAAAATGATGTTCAACACTAACAGGTATTTCCTTCTAGTATAATTTTTCTTTGAACTTGTGCAATACTTTTGTAAATTGGGGCCTTCATCGTGTGTGCTAACACCGTTTAAAGGTTATTTCCTGCATACTTTTGTGTTACTTCTACATACACCTCAGAAGCTAGGCTCCTTTGAAGGAGCATCTTTGAATTCAGAGCGTCCTTCGAATGAGCACCACGTGTACTTAGCCTTCCCTGTGCTCGGCCAGGTAGCTCAATCTCGTCTTCACTTGATGCAGTGAGGGGCGGTCTTATGCTTAAGTCGTTATGTGCGTCTCATGTTGTTTTCTTCAGGTAAACTCTCAGGTGTGAAACGAGTGGAGAAAGTGGTAAATGCCTTCTTTTACTTGGCCATTGTGTGGCCAGTTTGACTTCTGAAAGTTGCCTGTAGTACCTGGGAGTGGTCATTTCCTTAGCTCTGCCCAGTGTGGCCATGATCACAGTCTATGCTTTTTTATTTCTGTCGTGTATATTTATGTTTCATATCTTGCCCCTGCTTAGCAGTCCCCCCACTGCAGCCGTCATTAATATGTCTTTGACACCCAAGGCTTCTAATCTTCTCTGCACCAAAAATCTCAGCAACCCAACCTGTTGGGGTTTTGCCTGAGAGGTTGGCCCTGAGTGTGGGAAGGCACAGCACCCACCTCCACAGTGTGGTGTGTGATGTGCGTGGGTATGGGCCACCGTCTTGGGCTGCTCAGGACTTGGGTTCCTCCTTTCTGTCCTCTTCCTTTGTTTTAGATCTTTGATATTTTGGTTTAAATGAAAGATGACTGTGTATTAATACTTCAAGTTCATGGTAGGATGAGGTGGAAGAAACTCACCTGCCAAATTCTGAATTAGAATTTGCAAAGCACATAAATTAAGGGAGTAATTACTCACATTACCCCAAATTCCTTTTTTAAAAAACTAAGGATTCAGATGGGCACCTCTTTTGGTGTCTTGGATTATTAACTATGGAAGGGATGTCAGAAATCTCAAGTATTAGAAATATTGAAACATCATAATCAGGATACTCTGAAATCACAATACATCCTGAAAATACCTCCTATTTGCATAATGCTTTGCCGTGTGTCATCATTCCTTGAATTGCTCACCTCTGCGACCAGGTGACTCCACGGCCTCATGTGTAGTGTTGAAGTAACAGCTGAGCCCCAGGCCTGTACCCACCACGACTTGGTGACATGGTGTGGCCACTCCTGGCCCTGCCTTGGTCATGTTCCTCCCTCCTGGGTACCCTCACAGCCCCAAACTGCTGAAATTCCCCAGGCACAGCAGTCTGGTCTCCTGTGCCCATTCTCACGTTGGCAAGTTTTTCTCACTGCCCTAAAGGAATCGGTCAGGTTGAGGCTGATGCGAGTTATGTGGAGTTCTTCTGGACATGAATCTGAGCAAACTCCGGGAGATCATGAAGGACAGGGGAGCCTGGCGTGCTGCAGTCCCTGGGCTCACTAAGAGTTGGACACGACTTAGCGAGTGAACAACAACAACAGCTTCCCTGGGAGAAGACTTGATCAGTGGAGAGAGGTCCTTCCACCCTGAGGCAGAACTACACAGGGAAGACGGAGGGCCAGGCATAACCACAGCATTTAACAAAACCTGTGCTGGAATGATGTGAGATGCTGCGTCCTCCTCGGGGATATTCTCCCCTCCTCTGCCCCTGTGACCATTGTCCGGCCCTCCTCACAACCTGTGCTGGCCTCTCTGCTCCGGGGTACCCATAGGGAAAGGGAAGCAGGAGGGGCCATTCAGGGGTAGGCGATCAAGAGGTACAAATTGTCATGTATAAAATAAGCTACATGTGTGCACGCGGACTCAGTTGCCTGTGACCCTTTGCGACCCAGTGGACTGTAGCCCTCCAGGCTCCTCTTGTCCATGAAATTATCCAGGCAAGAATACTAGAGTGGGTTGCCATTTCCTCCTCCAGGGGATCTTCCCGACCCAGGGATCAAGCCCACGTCTCTTATGTCCCCTGCCTTGGCAGACGGATTCTTTACCACCAGCACCTGGGAAGCCCCATGTTAGTTTCTGCTATACAGCAAAGGGACTCAGTTACACATACACATGGATCCACTCTTTTTTAGATTCTTTCCCCATAAAGGTCACTGCAGAGTACTGAGTGGAGTTCCCTGTGCCATCCAGGGGGTCCTTACTAGTGATCTGTTGTAGATGTAGTCGGGTGTGTTTATCCGGAAGTGTGTTTGGACAGCACCTTCCAGGTCCTGTGCAGGCGGGGGCCACTCTCCTCTGTTGAGGAGAACGAACGTTCTCGGCATGGCCACCAGGTGGCACAGTGACTGCAGCGTCCCGGTGTCTGGTGAGGGTGGGCCCAGCCAGGAACCCCGGCAAGGTGCTCCTGACTGCTGGGCCCCAAGGGAACCCAAGGGAGTTTCATTTAAATGCTCAGCCAGTTCCTCATTGCTCACAAAGGGAAATCAAGTAGGGTGGGCAGCTGTACCCCTCCACAGGTCCACATGGCCAACAGGACAGCTTCCCCCCGCCCCCCTTCTCTTTCTCCTCCTATGCCTTCAGCACATATGTGAGCATCTCCTTGGTGCACCCCCCATCCTAGGTAGCGGGGATGTGGAAACAGACGAGGAAAGGCAGGATCTCGGCTCTGAGGGCACTTTCTTTGCGGCCTCGCCAGGGACCCCACTGGAGGCAGATCCAAGAGTCTCTCTGATGTCTTTTGTCACCCCCGAAGGCTCCTTTCCCCCTCGCCCCCAGCATGGATTGACTTTTTTGTTGTCTTAAGTGGGCTTCAGTTTAGAAAGCAGAAGAGTCACCCATCAATGCACTGCTGTGACACGTTTTGTCTTCGCCATGATTTTCTGTGGCCACTTTGACCTTACGTCCTGGTTAGCCCACTTAATCTGGAACTGACTGTGCTGTCTTTACAGTTAAGGATATGTAGATCCAGAAAGGCCTTGAGGCATGTTAATATGGCGTAGGTCAATACACAGAGAAATCCATGCTCAGGTCTCTGGGTCATCAGTCCATTAATGATAGAATCAGTGCCAGTAAAGTTTTTTATAACTTATTTTTAAAATGTATTTTATTGAGGTATAATTGATACACAGTGTTGTGTTAGTTTCTGCTGTACAGCAAAGTGATTTTGTTATATATGTATCTATATATTCTTTTTCACGTTCTTTTCCATTATGTCTTATCATAAAGTGTTGAGTTCTCTGTGCTCTGCAGTAGGGCCTGGTTGTTTGTCCATCCTATATATAATAGTTTGTATCTGCTAGTCCCAAACTCCCAATTCATCAATACCAGTGAAGTTTTTGAAAAAAAAAAAAAAAACAACAACAACAAGCAAGTCCAGGATTGTGGCAGGTGCCTGTAGATAAATTTGGCAAACACTGCATTTGTTGGAGAGAGCTGTTTGACAAGGTCAGCCCAATGTAAATGCATTTAGTTAAAATTACATCTAAATACCAGGGCTTCCCTGGTGACTCAGACAGTAAAGAATCTGCCTGCAATGCAGGAGACCTGGGTTCAATCCCCGGGTGGGGAAGATCCCCTGGAGAAGGGAATGGCAACCCACTCCAATATTCTAGCCCAGAGAATCCCATAAACAGAAGAGGCTGGTGGAGTTGCAAAGATGTTTAGAAACATTTCCTCTGCAAAGGGTGAGCAGGAGCGTGAGAATAATGCAAATATGATCATTTAGAAACCTCAGGAAACACACGTTGTTTGTTTGAGACCGTGGGAAGTTACTGTCCAAGAGTGCAGCCATCTTCATTGTGTCAGACTTAGCCGAGGACATATAGGAATGCTGTCTCCTTCCCTCTGTCCCTAATCCCTCCACCAGCCTGGCTCTGCAAGATGGCATTCAGTTCACAAACCCTTGCCAAGCCCACTTCAGTTTCAGGAGGATGTGGGGAGGGCGCAAATTCAAGATGCTGTGTGACCAAGGCATTTCCATGTCACAGCATTCACAGTGAGGAATTTGGGTTTAGTGTGTACCTGGATAAAGTAGATGTTGTCTCTGGTTTGTAGTAATCTTACTGTTTTCACAGGTGTGTTATGATCTTTTCCCACAGTTAGAAGAGACGATCAAAAGTAAGCTGTTTCAGCAGGTATCAGTTTTCATATGCATCTCACATCACATGTGACGGAACAGTTCTTCACACATAGTCCTGCCCTCCCTGTCCTTCAGAGATTCTGTTAGCTCTGATTCTATATAGGAGCCTGTGCCAGTAAAGAGGGAGGGAAAAAATGAACGCTTTTTTTTAAGCACACATCCAGCCGTTTGGGGTCAGCACTTATTCCTGAGTCACTCACTGAATAGGGGACTTTGGGACCTTGAGCCTTGAGAAACCCCACTAGAGATCTAGGTATGTCCCCACAGTAATGCTCACAGGCCTGCATGGTCCCATCCTGCCCTTAGGAAAGGGTTCAGCCGGATCAGACTGGGTTCTGACTCTCAGAAATTCGTGCCTGTGCCTCTGGTCCCCACTCTCTTGGCCCTGAACCCAGGTAATAGTCTGTGTTTTGAGGCCCTCTCCAAGTCAGAGTTCCATAGGAGCATCGTGAAGACAATGGATCGTCAGACTGTACTGGTCATGGTGACGGAAACACACAGACCTGGTCGCTCAGTCCTTATCAGAGTGTGGGGGGCCGGGTGGCACTCTCCCACCTGTGCGGAAGGAGCCCCCCAGGTCCTGACTAGGGCTTCAGGGGAGAGGATCCTCAGGCTTCATACTGATGGGTGTAAACCCCTTTTTGTTAATTATTGATACCTATCAGCAAACACTGCAATGGCCTGAGTTTCTAAGTAAGGAAGATCGCATTTCTTTAAAAGAAAACATGCTAACCTGAAACAACTGATAGGAAAATCACCACTGAATTCTGTTTCAGAAAGCCACACGAGCACACAGAGGTTGGCTGTTCGTTGAATGATTTAAAACTGTGTCTGGGGATGGGAGTGGGATGGGAGAGAACATGGTATACAGACACCCACATTTAGGATAATTTTAAATTAGGAGAATAATTTAAGATGTCCAGCTCCCGTACAGGACTCCTCCACAATCTCCAGCTTCCTCCTGTCTTTCTCTCTTGGCTACAAAAAACAAATTGCGTGAATTCACCCAGACCCACCATGCAGTTCCTGACCCCCTACCTGCCCGTGTTTGACTGATAACCTACTCATTCTTTGTCTTGGCTCAACTGTTACTTTATTATTTTTTTAATTAATCAAAGGCAGGCCTCCCAGTCAGCATGACACTTCTTTCTTTTTAAGGGTACTGCTAATTAATATATTTAGACGATCTGTCCCCAGGCTGAATTGCAGCTCTCCACTGAGTGCTTCCTTTGGTATTTGATAAATGGAACCTGCCCCAGACTATTTATTGTGTGTAGGTCTCAGTTCCAGGCAGAGTGTATTCCCGGAGCCTCTAAATCACCGAGTATGATGTGCCAGCCAGCATGCAAGAAACAGGTGAACCTCGCTGGCTTCCTCCAAGGGCGACAGCTGAGAATGTTGCTCTGAGAACGGCCCGGACATCTTATCCTTTCTAGTAAGGACTGAATGTGACTCTAACAGTTAACCCAGGATCCCGTTCATCTTTTTTTGTTTTTTTCTTTCACCCTCTCTGAATGGGAAGGAAGGTTTTTAGTCATTTTGAGTCATAACCATTATGAAGAATTTAGTTGATGAGTTTGTCATTTCACAGAAAAGTAGAGGGTTTTTTTTGTGCAGACTCCAGCAAATTCATACCATGATTTGTTTCTGAGATTCATCAATTTTAAGTTTCTCTCAGTATGAAAACTTACCTTCTTTTATTAGCTTTAGGTGGCAGTAGTGGTAAAGAATCTACCTGCTAATACAGGAGATACAAGAGACATAGGTTCCATCCCTGGGTCAGGAAGATCCCTTGGAGGAGGAAATGGCAACCCATTCCAGTATTCTTGCCTGGAGAATCCCATGGACAGAGGAGCCTGGCGGGCTACAGTCCATGGGGTTGCAAAGTCGGTCACGACTGAGCAGCTGAGCCATAGCAGCAGCTCTGAAGTATAATCGGTATCTAGTAAACGGCACGCGTTTAAGGTGCTCAGTTTGCCAGGTGGTGACATCAGGGATGTAGCCGTGAAGCCAGCAGCGCAGACAACATAGTGAGAATGACCGCCATTCCCAAGGGTTTGCTCATGTCCTTTTGTGAACGCTGCCCCATCCACCCTGTCCCCAGTAACCACCGAGCTGTTTCCTCTCACTGTAGATGGGCTTGCATTGCCCAGAATGGTGTATAAATGGAATCATGTAACATGCCCCCATTTTTCTGCCTGACTTCTTTGACTCAGCCTGATTATGTTGTGGTTCATCCTGTTATTGTGTGTATCAGTACTCTGTTCCTTCTCATTGCTGGTGATTAGTTCACTACTTGAACCTACTACAGCTTGTTTATCCCTTCACACACTGATGGGCATTTGGGTTTTATCTAGTTTTTCAGTTTGACAAACAGGACTGCTCTGAATATCCACTTTCAAATTTTCATACAGACGTGTGTTTTTTTATCTCTTGGGTACACAGATAGGTATGAAATGGCTGTGTCACATGCTGGGCACATATTTAACTTTTCAAGAAACTGCCAAACTTGTTAAAAGTGATTATACATTTCTACCTTCCGGCCAGTGGTGTGAGTCCCACCGGCACTTGATGCAGTCAGGAGGTCGGTTGTTTTTTCTAATTGTAGTCATCCCAGTATGTAGACAGCAGTGCGTCCTTGTGGTGTGATTTGCATTTCCCTCCTGATCCAGTGGTGGTGTGCATGTTCTAATGTGCTTATTTGTCATCCATGTATCTTCATTGCTGAAATGCCCGTTCAGACATTGCCCGTTTTTTGATTGGGTTTTGTTATTGTTGAGTTTCAGAAGTTCTCTGTATATCCTGAGTACAGGTTCTTTATCGCATACCTTCTTTGCAGAGTTCTTCCAGTCTTCCCGTGGCTTGTCTTTTCACATTCTCTTCACATTGTCTTTTGGAAGAGCAGTTTTAAAGTTTGATGGAGTGTAATTGATAAATTTGTTGTTTAATGGGTTGTGCTTTTAGTGTTGTAGCCAAAGAATTTTTGACTTACTGAATGTCACAAAATCTTTATCCTGTTTCCTCACAGAATTTTTATAGGTTTAGGTTTTACGTTTGTGTCCATGATCTACTTGTATATGGAATGAGGTAACGATACAAGTTCTTTTTTTTCCCAGCATCATTATTTGAAAAAGCTTTTTTTGGTGGGGAGGTAAAATGATTTTTTTATAATTGTAAAAGTAAGACATTTGTAAAATACAGAAGAATATAAAGTCTATCTTTGCTAATTTTTAAAAATAACTTAGCAAGGGACATTTAAGGGTATTGTGAGGTGAGTGGGGAGGAGTAGTTCTAAGTGTGTACTTTAGAAAATAGGAATCATAGTGTATTCTGTGTCCTGCTTTTAAAAATTCTTAACATTATATTGGTGCTTAATCATGTGATTCGTTGTTTTTAAATGCCAGGTTTTTAATGGCTGACTGTTTTATTGCATAGACATATCCTACTTCACCCCTTTTATTAGACATTATCAATTTATTCTTTTTTTAAACTTTCTTAAAATATGCTTCGAACGTGCTTATACGTAAATCTTTGTTTCTTGATTTTTCTCCTTACATTTTTAGAAATTATTTATCAGATCAGCATACTTAAAAGGCTTTGAGTACCTATTTCTACAACATATTCCAGAAAAGCTTCAATAATTTACACTCCCAACAGCAATAGCTAAGAAACTTAATTTTTTAAATAGATCTTTAAATTCTTTTTTGAAGTATAGTTGATTTAAAATGTTGTTAAGGAATACAATTTATGATTCAATATTTTTACAGATTATAATCCATTTCAGATTATTATAAAATATTGGTTATATTCCCTGTGCTGTCCGTCACGTCCTTGTGTCTTATTTAAGAAATTTTTAATTTTTATGGCAGGTTTTGTTTGTTTATATAAAAGCCTCAGGGATGCCTCTAGACACCCCCTTCTTGTCTACCACCGCATCACTCTAACCTTGGCCACTGTCCCCAGGCCGGGCACCCTACTCCTCCCCCATCCTAACCACCCACACCACCCTCCTGCTTGGCTCTGCTGACACTAACCAAGTTAAGGCAGCTTCTCACACCCCTTACCCCTTTTACCAAACAACCTGCAGGACGAGTGTAAGTCCCTCCCACATCTGTAATCACCTTAGATGAAAGCCTCTCTGTTTTCTCGGGCATGGTTTTGCCTTGTCTTCTGTCCCTGCCCTCCCACCTCCCTATCCTCAGCACCTCAGCCCGCTCCTGTCTCTCCTGCCAGGCACCTGACTGCCACCAGCCACCGCCCTACCATTTTTCTCCTCTTCCAGTACAAAGCTCTGAAAGGAAGTCTCTCTTCTCCGGAGGTCACTTCCTGTCCCTCCGCTGGCACCCAGATTGAGGGGAGCCCGTTCCTGGCCCCAGTCTCCTCACTCCCTGGCTCACCTTCTTTCTTGCTGAAGCTTGATGCTGTCATTCCTAAGTGGTGAACTCTGCACAGGAGTGCAGGGTGGTTCTGGAACTCTTAGCAGTCCTGTCTTTTTGTGGGTTTAGCCACCTTTTCCTTCTCAAAGCTCTGCCTGATCGCCCCCACCCACCACAGATGGCCTGGTGTCATCCTATCATTGTGTCAGGAGGTTTTCTGTCCACCGTCCATTCACCTCCTGTGTTGATGCTGTCGGGCACAGGGATGGCTTCTCTCTGGAAAGGCTTCTTCTTGCTGGTTTTCAGCTCTGTGCCCATCCAGCTCAGTCCTCCGCAGCCCATGGGACAAGCACTCCCTGCCCCTTGTCCTCCCCCCACCGCCTTTGCTCCCCGCATCCAGCCCATCTCCCCAGTACTTGTTCTCAGGGCTGTGAACCCCTTACCTGTCTCACACTTGATTCTCATCACAGTACATGGGTGTAAGAGCCCCCAGCCTCGGACGTCACTGCACTTTTCTCATCTGAACCCTTATGTCCATGACTACACCCCACTCCAGCCAGGGGTCACCTTGGCCTGCACGTAACCTGCACTGGTGACCTGAGTCCTGGCTTACCAGCGTGCTCCCCATACCCGTTTTCTTCTTCTTTATTGTACATTCTTCAAGCATAAGCCTGTAGTAGTCTTCTCCTTTTCTGACCCTCTGTGTTCCTAGTTTACACAATATAATGTCTCTGCTGTCGATCTCTCATGCTAATACCGCCTTACGTATGGTTGCGCACTGACCCCTGGTCCAGTGGAGTGAAGCAGATGGTTTCTGCATGGAGCTCGTGGTGCCTCTTTCCCTGGTAGTCAGCACCACAGACGTAGGTCTCCATCACCTGTGCGGTATAACGAAGCTGAGGACAAGATTCACAGTAGAGGCTTCAGAGTTCATCTGGGGTTTTCTTTTTGTTAACAATGAACTCACCACCTGCGAATTCACCTTAAAACCAGTGACAGCCTTATCTGAAGACCAGCTCAGGGGCTGGGTGCCAGTTGTCCTTGTTCCACCTCCACTTCAGGGGTGCCCTAGGTTTGCACACCGTCCTCAACACACACCCCCTGAGAACACACAGCCCACGAGGAAACACTCATCCATCAGGATTTCTCCCTCACCTGTTGTTCGGAACAAAATACACACCCCTAAAGGTTTTTCTCAAAACCATGTTACAGCAAAAATAGTGCATGTGTTTAGAATGTCAATGAAGAAAATAAGCAGCAATTCTGAGAAACAGCAGTACACTTGGACTCTTTTACTGAATTAAAAACATGAACAACCTAGATAATTTCATGGTGGTTCAAGGGGAAAGTGCATGAGTCTAGGCATATTGATTGGTTTGCTTTTCATTTTTCCATGTACTGTAAATATTTTTCTTTGTTCACATTTGTTCCTAACAGATTCTGAGCTAGATTTCCCACTAAAGCATCAAGATATGAATAAGTGGTAATGAATAAGAACAGCACTGTGGTTCATGTGCTGTTAGCCAAGCTGGTGTGACTTTTGGAACTTGAGACTAACTCTTCTTTTCTTTTTAGGTCGCCTCTTGGTGGTGTGTTGGCCGTATCTGGCACCCAGAATGCCTCACTCTGTGGCGGTCTATTAATAAGGTTGCCTTGCTAGACTTGGGAGCAGAGCCCCCGGTAGGTGGCTTTTATCATTATATGGCACGGCTTTCCAAGTGATCACTTATTCCAGTTTCTTCATAATAGAAGATACAACATTAAAAGCTTTGGAAAGCCTGCCACATAATAAGCATGCCACTTATTATTCTAAGGTCCATCAGAATGTATCGTGCTCATCAGGACCTCGTTAATAGTTAACGGTCTCACAGAAGGATCGGAATCCTGGCAACGAGCAATTTTTCCCCTGTCTCGTGCACGAAACGCAAAGCTGCTGTAAAAGCTTATTTGTCCACATTCCCCAAATAGCCCGCAGATAAACTCTTCCTCCTCCAAGTCTTGCCCAGAGTTTCCACTGTATCTCTTTCTGTCCACTGGGAAGGGTCTGGGTACCTCCGAGCAGGTGGGGAGAGGGCTGACCCTGTCAGATGGGATGCGGCAGATGCTAGAATAAGGATCCCAGTGGAACAGCAGCAGTTCGCTGACCTTGGAACGAGGACACAGTCAGGCTGCTAGTCTGCAGCCTGTAGGGGCAGCTCAGTGGCTCAGATCACAGTATAGCCATACTTGGAAATCCAGGCACATGTGGATTTGGTACCAGGTAAGTCTGTCAGCAAGACTTGAATACAGGATGGAGGTTTAGGGGCCTGGACCCTCAGCCCTGGGATGGGAAGGACACAGATGGCCATGCCGAGTGCCAGAGGATGGGCTCGCGTCACCTGAACTCCACCAACAGCAGGCGGGCCATGCCTGGGAAAGGGGGACACTGCCAGAGGCCGAGGGCCAGGCAGGGTCTCACAGTTCACGGGGAAGGAGCTCTGATCAGATGAAAGGCCCGCAAACTGATCTGGCTGAAATGCCCCAATCTCAGCACAAAAATCAAGTCAGAATAAACTTACAGTTGTTCCTATGTTGTAAATATTTTTAGTTATATGTAAAGATGTTATTGGTTTTCTAGTGTTACGGGTTATGATTTTTTTTTTTTCCCTCTTTCTATTTCATTGTAACTTTTACACTTGCTTTGAATGAAGCTGTTTGGGAGCAGTTAGAACAAGAAAAATTTTTTCATTTCTTTTACTTAGCCAACTCGGTTCACACAGATTCTCTCCCTTCTTATTTCTTTTAATCTGTAACTAGTCAAAAATTACCTCTGACATTTTCAGCGTCATCCCCTCACTGAAGATCACATGAAGAACATCCTCTGTTAAGGGTTTTGAATTTTACTTGGTTCCTCTTTCTTTCCCATAAAACATTCATTTCCCAACAGTAAATCACAGTGGAGACTGGTTGCATGTGCTCACAGAGCTATGGAGCTGAACATTCAGCAGCAGAAATGTTCCAGAGCTCCAGGCCAAGTGCTGCCCAGGGGCACCTTCCTGCCCGTTGGGTCACCTGCCGGCCTCGAGGGGATGTGCCCACATCTCCACAGCTTTCCACACCCACGGCTTTGCAGCGGCTGCAATGCTCACTAGGTCTCCACCCCAGCGCCGGAACTAACATCTTCCTCCTGTGGGGCTTGTCTTCTCAGCTTGCTTTGAAACTCACTTGAAATTTCAGGAGCCCCACAACATGTTCACCTGCTTGCTTTGATTCCTGAAATTCCTTAAAGGGACTCAAGTGTGGTCCATGCATGTTCATCCAGCATCTGGCATTGTGCCAGGACGTGAAGGGGGTGACCTGTGGTCTCTCCCTGCAGATGAATTTATATTCCCAGGGGAGAGACAGGTCACTTGAGCAAGGACTTGACCCTCCATGTTAGACATAAGAATCTCAGAGACATAGAGTTCTGAAAAGCTTCATTCTGAAAAAAGTTCACCCCATCTCAAGTAAAACTGGTCAAGGAATCGAATTATCAGGTCTCTTCTAATCGTGACAGCTAGGGGAGGGCCAGGGTCCTCTGGTGGCGGGGACAGCAGCCGCCCCTGGCTTAACAGGCTTGCCTGGAACAAATCCCATTCACCTTCAACTTGGTAGGAATCATTCGAAGTGGTTTTGCCCCCAGACAGCCACACGGACACAGGGAGGACAGGGGGAGGGCACAGGTGGAAGCTTCCCAGGTGTGGGTTCCTTTGTGTTTTCGCTGTGTGGTCACACTTCACAACATCTGTGCCTTACCGTGTACCGCAGCATAAGCCGACATCCGCAGTGCACCCGACTTTGAGATGGCTTACGACTAATTCTCTGCATGAGCTTTTGTAACTTAGTGAAACTCTCTTTCCTTACCCCTTTTGTTTTAATGTGTACTCTTGCTGAACAGATAGACAGATTCAGTGTGCGTGCTTGGGGAGGTCAGACTCGAAGCCTGGGTGATGCTGTATTTGTCATTTTAATAGCACTAGGCTGTTAACCATCTGTGCACAGAGGCAGCCCTCCAAATGTTCGGGGTCCTTCAGTGTGAATATTTTTATAGTTAATGTCCAGCATTTTTCTTGTTGCCCTAGGAATTTAAGGGGTCAGTGGTAAGAAAAACAAAGAAACAAGTCATCCCAATTTGAGACACGTGCAGTTTTCAGATTGGGCTGACCTGTGACGCCTGCTTTATAATCCTAGCCTGAGCACCAGTATTTTGGGAATGCTTTATGCAAAAAAAGAAAGAAAACCTTTAGAAATAAAATTGTGATTAAGCAATCTTAACTTTGTATTCAGGTGTACTTGAGATCTTTTGCTCTCTCTCTGACTCTTTCTCTGGCATCTTTGCTTCTCTTTTGCATCATTCTGTGCTCATTTCCTGTTTGCAAATACTAATTGTCTAGGTGAAGAAAGTGAAAACGCTCTAATATAGCACCCATCTGTAGTTTTTAGTTGTTTTTTTTTTAATTTTGATATGAATATACACCATTTAAAAAAAGGGCTTCCCTGGTGGCCAAATGGTAAAGAGTCTGCCTGCAGTGCAGGAGACCCAAGTTCAATCCCTGAGTGGGGAAGATTCCCCTGGAGGAGGGAATGACCACCCACTCCAGTATTCTTGCCTGGGAAATCCAATGGATAGAGGAGCCTGGTGGGCTACAGTCCATAGTGGTCGCAAAGAGTCACACACGACTGAGCAACTAAGCACACATACACACATACAAATAAATTAACCAAGGAAGACATTTCTGAATTGAAAGATAAAATTTATTTGGATAAGTTTGTTTTATTCATCCAGCTATCTATTCTTTCTTCTGGGGACTCTAGAAAATGAAATAGCCCACACCCAAGTTCAAGGTGGCCCCAAAAGGAACATCCTCACTGTGCAGATGAGAGAACTGACATCGAGTTTGTTGATGCCACTTTGGAATTCGTTTACTTTTTCCTCTTGGTTCTTAAACACAAATAGGTCTGCAATTCCTTTCACTTCTCTGTTGGCTTTCAGTATTTGTCTATTAAATGTTAAAGTCTTTCAAAATACTGTAGGGCTACGTCACGTGGTAAATTTCAGAAGGGCTGTCCTAGAACTGCTTTTTAATGAATTGCTCAAAAGTTGAAAATACCACATAAAGCAATTCCAAAAAGGCGTCCTCATAGTTGACTGATTTTCATTAATGATATCAAAGATAGGAAGATTAGTTCTGTGATTATCAGTATTCCAGGTGTAAAATGAGACATTTGGGTACCTGGTTACAACTTGGCGGGCCAGGTCAGGCGCAGCCCTGCTCGCTGCTGTGTCTCCTGCTTCTGGGCATGTGCCCTGCTCCATCCTGTCCTGTGGCATCGCAGATTCTCTAACCACCTAACCATCTAGCCATCCTTCCTGCTCCATGCCAGGCACGGACGCAGGCTCCAGGCATGTCTTCACTTTAAAAATTTGCTTTAGGAATGAATGGGGGCCAAACTGATTTTATACAGTCATACTGATTGACTCCTTCCTTAACAGTAAAGTCAGTCAGAGAATGCTTGTTCTATGAAACAAAGTGAGTATTTCAGACAGGTTTTAACTGCAGTTACTGGGTTCAATCCCTGGGTTGGGAAGATCCCCTGGAGAAGGGAAAGGCTACCCACGCCAGTATTCTGGCTTGGAGAATTCCGTGGACTATGTAGTCCATGGGGTTGCAAAGAGTCGGACACAACTGAGCAACTTTCACTTCTCTTCACTGTTGTTTTAATCTAAGGCCTTACAAATAGCTGTTTAGAAAGTCCCTTTCTAGTGGCTTAAGTTTAGTTTATTGGACCAAATTATATCCACACTGTATTATTTTTTACTTGATCTTAGATACATGCATTCTGTCCTGTGTCTACTCTGGGGATTGAGCCTGTAAGTTCACTTCCTTGCTGGAAAGCACTTGTCTTGCTTTAATTATTTTCATTCACTCAACAAAAATTTTACTTCCTTTTATGGGAAACAACAGTGAATATAACTAATACAGCTCCTGCCCCAATGCTGCCTACAGTCTATTTTTACTTCTGTTTTTTAGGTTTTTATACTTAGAAGATAAGTTATTATTCTTAATAAGGGATTTTACAGACCTGCAAAAACCAAATGCTGTAAAAGTTTGCACATTATCATACCATATCAAAGAAGTGTTCTAAGTATGCTGTTGCCCCTCAGAATTGACTTCAATTATGTTATCACATTAGTAATTTCTTCCACATTATTCAAAGCTTTATCGTGTTTTATACATATGAAGTATTACTAGTAAATTTCCTTTTCCAACCCACCTGTTTACTAATACATGAAAAACATGTTTTAAGCAAATGTTGACATTTTCTTAATTGTTTACTAATGGTGTTTTATGACTAGCATAAAGGAGACTGAAACTTCGATTACGATGCCTTTTGCCCTTAATTAGCAAAGTATATGCTTGACTTCTAGCTTAAATATGAAAGAGTTATCGATGCAGGTAAGTGTTGTCAAAATTGACAGCTCTCAGAGAAACGACTATCAGAACTGTGAAACTTAAAGTACAAAGTACAGAAATAGTTTTAATTCAAGCTTTTTCTTTTGTCAGTATCCTCATAGGAATTCATTTTAGTAGATCCTCTGATGTATGATTCATTTCGCTTGTTATTTTTCTGCATGAGTCACCATTTCACAATATAAAACGCAGGGAGATAATAAACCTGTGTGTGTGCACGCACACACTATATTCCCTTTAATTATTGTTTTTGTGTATGCAAAGTCGCCCTAGGAAAAATAACGTCTGGTACCAGCAAAAACTGGGAAGGTATTCTGAAGAGTGTTACTTCATCTTAGGGTAATTTAAAATAGGTATATGTATGTTTTCTACCTTGCTCCATGATTCTTTAGATCAAGACAAAGAACTTTGTAATTATTTGGAAAAGCATGGTAACCCATCTTTGATGTGTAAAAAAGAAAAACTGGAGTGCAAATTTCATTGCAGACTTTCCAGAGGAATCACAATGCTTCTTTAAGACTTTGTTAACAATATAAAAGAGAATACACAGGTAATTTTAGTTGACATTTTAGTTAGGAATCCATGAATGGAAACTATATGTTTATTATGCCAAGCCAAATAGTTATAAACTATAAACAGCTTCTGGTTTCCTTTGTTTGAGGAAATAATTAGTCACTCATAAGAACTCAAAATAATTAGGCTGAATTCAGGGAAATTAACCATGACTTTGGAATTATGTTTTGTGATAAAATGAATGAAAATGATGTCTGTTATTTTATTTCAGGCTGTAAAATATGTAAGTGGAGTAATTTGTAGACTGTTGTAACATTTCAAATCAAAATAGATGTAATTTTAACCTGTACTGAATTATTTTGATTCTAAAGGATTTTTTCTTTATTAGAAATGCCATTGAACAGTAAGCATAAATAAAAATTTTATGGATGTATTTGAGATGCAGTAAAATTTATATTGGTTGGGGGAAAAAGGAAAAAAATTAAATTTGTTGTTCACTAGTCTACTTTGGTTTTAGATTTTTGTTTCTACCTATAAGTCACTATCCACTGAGACAGATATGCTACTTGTTACTTTAACTGCTATTTAAATTACCATAAATTTACTTTACAAACTGTCATTATTTAAAACAAACATTTTAAATCTTAAAGGTGTGTCTGTTTGGGGGTCATATTGGCAGTTCTGATAGAGAAAAGAGGACCATCCCCTATTCCTTCATGCCTTTTAAGTGTAATGACAGGATTTATCCACTTGCACATTGGTTTGCCAGCTTGCCCTTCTACAAAGCAGTAGAATAAGACCGACATAGGACACTGGCCCCTTCTTGACCACATTTATGCTGTCAAGATGTTCAGCTTCTCTGGGCCTCTCACTTTTAAATGGACATAGTGATAAAAGCATCTGCCTCTCAGACCCATTGAGTTCCAGGGAGGTCATAGAGATGAAAACACCCTCCACTATGTAAGACATTTATATTATTGAATTAGCATAACGTGCAACACAGGCTTTCATACTCTTAATTACCCTACCAAAAACCCCGTATGTGCCCAGGGCAAGTAAGTATTCACCAAGTTTATTTTATCATTTTGCAATTTTGAGGTGCAGAATTCAGTTCTTCTATTTATGCATGTTCTGTGCTTTACCAAAAAATGGAGCCTTTGCTTTAACTTTGTTGAGCATCCTTTATTAGTCTAAATTTTTGTTTTCTCTTGTCTTTTCAACTATGAGAATACTGCTTTCACATATACCTATAGTATTTTTGTATTGATGCTTGAATGCCCTCTATTAAATATTGTATCTGCAGATCATCAAATTCTTAAAAGTATGTGAAAATTTGATTTCAGGGGAAATTAATTAGATGTGTGTTTAGAATGTTAGGGCTTCCCTCATAGCTCAGTCGGTAAAGAATCTACCTGCAATGCAGGAGACTCAGGTTCAATTCCTGGGTTGGGAAGATCCCCTGGAGAAGGAAATGGCAACCCACTCCAGTATTCTTGCCTGGAGAATCCCTTGGACAGAGGAACCTGGCGGGCTACAGTCAGTGGGGTCGCAAGAGTTGGACACAACTGAGTGACTTTCACTACACTTCACTTCACTTAGAAAATTATTGTCATTTAACCTGTCATTGGAGAAGCTTATTTTGTTTCAAGTATTTGATTTATATTCTCCTCAGATTCTCATAATCATGATTTTTGAATTGTTATCTTTGAACCATTTAGGATTTACTTACTTCTCTGTGCCCTGTACTCTCTACTTTTTTTTTCCCTTCTCTTTGACCATTTCTGCTATTTGTTCTTTTCACATTTACTTGTACAATCAGGAATTATTAGCAGATTTTTTTTTTAATGCATGTTCTTAGTCTACTAAGGATCTTGCTACTAATAGGCATTTTTAAGATATTTTAAGATTTTTCAACATCAATCTCTTAAAACACCCCTTCTCCTGTAGGAAACCTATATTTAACTTCCCTTGCATGCTTTTGAAATCTAAGGAGTGCAAGGTTATTGCCACATGTCAGCAGCGCTTGCAGCATCCTGGGAAATACAGTGGGGGCTATTGCAGGTAACACACTTGCAGCTTAGAGAAGGCCATGTTGCGCAAGCATGGGCAGTGTGAGCTTGGGAGGTGCTCTCCTCAGGGAGCCCGCTGTTGTTCTGAGCGCAGGCTGCTGGTGCACTGTCCCCAGGAGAGAACCGAGCTTGTCTGTTGTTGAGTAGTGTTTAGCTTCATGAAAATTTGATCCATTTGGTTTAGTCACCCTAACAGGCATTTCTCTGAATAGGCGAGTGAGGATTAAAAAATTGAATTTGGGGGAAAGTGTGGGGTCATTCAGCATCACAAGATGCCATTTATCTAGGTAATACTGTCTTACTTTTCGTTTCTGCCTTAATTTGGTCATGTAAATGTGCTCAGAACTAATAAAGATTTGCAACTGGTAAAAATTAATGCATGACTCTACAGCCAAATACTGAATGAAAGCATGTGTCATGAAATCGCCATTCTCTGATCCCGTATTTTCCATCACTTACGGACTGGTTCCGTTTAGAGTGTAGTCCATGCTTATTTTTTGTTTCATAGGTTGGCCAAAATGGGAAGGACTGGATTCCGCTCTCTTCCACGAAGAGTCAATGGGACTGGCTAAGATCAAGGTCTGAGGCTTCGTCCATCCATCATCAGGTATGCATTGAACAAAAATCACTACAGTTCTATGCATGTATCTTTGAAGTATTTGGTTAATATGCATATTATGAATTTGGATTTTTATACAATGTTGAGTCACAACTTTATCCTATAGTTTTTAAATGCACTGTAAGTAATTTAAAATTTGCAATATATTGAGTTAAATGATATTGTTAGCCATGAAAAAATTTCAGCTGGTCTTAGAAAAGTGTAATATTTGAAATATGCAATTCTTCATTGCTCAGTCTGTACATCCAAAGATAACAGAATTCTTGTGTTACTCCACATTGAGTGTCACCAGTTTTCATAGGATCAGTGTTTGCTGCATCTTGGTGCAGTTTTAGTACATTTTTTTCAGTAACTTAAAAACTGTTTTTCTCAACTGGAATTCTCTGCCCAATTATAGTTGGGTTCTTCTAAGATGATAATGGCAAAATATGACCAGTCTTTGAAATATTTTCAGATATTACTTATACATGGGGATTTAGATACTTTGTATTCCATGTTGACTTAACAGTTGCAAAATTTAACAGCTTGTTTCCCACACCATTCTAAATAGATGCACAAAAGCATCATGTTAGGAAATCTGATAGTTAACATTAACTCTCTTTTCCTGCTTTGGCAGAATGCTTTATACCAACTTCCATTGTCTTTATTGGTTACAGCAGAATAGCTGTTTAAATATTTCTGAGAGAGGCAGAGAAGCTGTGTCTTAAATGAAAGTATAACAGGAACAGGCCCTTGAGATTCAGAAAAATCAAAAACCAGAGGGAACACATTGTGTTAGCAGTAGTGATGTCAGTTGCATTAATTGTGTTAATGTCACTTTAAAAAAAATTTTTTTTATTTTTTAAATTATGAAAAGTATGATCACACATATACAGGGGACCTGGAAAATACAGAACAGAGTTACATATAGTTCTAATACATACTACAATTTTTAAGTGGATAAGATAGTTTTTAGTTAGAGTTTCTCAAAATAGCAAACTCTTAAAAATTAATAGAATGAATAGATAGAGAAGTGGAAGGATATAGTCTACCCAAAAAGCACTGTGCACTAGTTCAATGTAATTAAGATTTATCCAGTTTTCACATAATAGCTGGGTGCAGATGCTTTCTTCTCTGCAATAACCCTCTGTGTTTTTTCAGTCTTTTTACCTTCTTGAGGCTTTTGATGACCAAGTCTAAGGTCTTTCTTGGTGACGGTCACATTGTACTTGAAAATATGTGGGTTATTTTCCAATGTCTTTTGATATTTATTTCTCACATAATTCCACAGTATGTGGGAACTTGAATTTGCACCCTGCTGTTGTGTGAAAAAAGTGTTAATGTCACTTTTAAACTGCAGAGGAAACTTAGGCGTGAAGGAAAGCCTTGATGTGTCTACCTACTGAAGAAGAAAGGCTATGTGAATCAGACACCGATTAACTCATGTCCATGCTTTACACTTTAGTCACATGAGCAGATGACTGCTGTATTTTGCCTGTTTAGGGACAGCCTTTATATTAAAAATACAATAGGATCAGTTGCAGTGTACACTTAATTTTACAAAAATACAGGTTAAGTCCATCCACTTTTCGTGAGGGCAAGGGTCAGTCTGATGCCAAAACACAAGTGATAGAAAGAAACTGGTTTTCATTGCTTTTTGAATATATAATAGGATGAGAAATCCAATTGATCAGTAGTTGATAACATTTAGCCACCTGCCAATTTTCAATTTAAAATCAGATCTTTTCGAAAGAGGTTGCCGGTGTTATCAGTTCTGTGTCTCTTAGAAATATAGTACCCTGCTAAAAACTAGCATTCATGAACTTGAGGAATCGTTTACCTTTTTAATATCAAATGGATCTTTGAGGAGCTGGTTTCTTCCTCTGAGAAATACAGTTGATAATATTTACTATCTCTTGTCCACAAGTTTTCAAATGTTTCAGTCAATCTAAGTTTTTACGTAGACATGGTCTTTGCCATACACGATATACATTTCATTCTTTCTTTCTCAAAGCCCTGATAATGAGTTGAAACTCTGACCCACCTTTTTCAAACTGACACCTCCACACTGATGTACCCCTGCACAAGTATTGTACTTACCACTCTCACAGGTCACAGGTGTGTCAGAGACTAGCCCCCTGTATCTGGCTCATCTGCTCTCCCTGGGTGCCCCATGAACAGCATCTTCCTCTGTGACGTGAAAGACGGTGGGGAAAATTACTTCAACCAAATCATTGCTTCCACCCAAGAGACAGGGAGCCATGACCCTCACCTAACATAACACCAAAACGTTTCACCACCTCAAGAATGCATATTTGTCCTGAAGACAAGTCATTTCTACTCTTGAGTCAGAAACCCCTCTTCGTGTGATGACACTGAGGGAAAGAATTGATTTTCACCTTGGGCAATGAGTTCCAACTCTTTTCAGGCCTCTGGTATCTCTGTCTTAAGAACTCCTTCCCTGGACTGAATGGTTCACAAGGTGCCTAAAAGAGTTTTTGGCTGATTATCTATATTTTTCTATGACACAAATTGTGACTAGAGCTGCCTCGCACAAATTAAGAGGATTTTTAGACATTAAAACATACGCGGAAACATTTTTATGTTCTCAGCGAGATTTATGTTCTCTGGGTCCTTGTAAAAAGTGAAGCTTTAATGATGCTACTTTCCGTGTCACGTCTTGATGATTCCTGAGGGTTCCCTGCCGCCCTCCCTGAGTACGACGTTTGTCAGGTGGGATCTCAGGGGATCTGTGAACTGTTCATTCTGAGCAATGCCTTAATATGTATTTTGACAAATATAAAAGAAGCCTACAGATATTACATTAGACCAGCTGAATCCATTTTATGGTTTCTTCTTTCTTTTTTAATTCGAAAGCATCACATAGCAAGTAAAACTTCTAAAAATTAAATCTAGTTACAAACTAGTTGTTTCTTATTTTTTTTTCCAGTCCCTTTTTGCTTTCTTTTACGACCACATGAAACTTGAGAAGCCACCTAAAGCTAAATCATTTAGTGGAGTTGGGCAGTTCCCAAGTGTCCAACAAGAAGGCCTGCTTTAGGCTGCGATGGCCACTGTCATTCCTGGTGATTTGTCAGAAGTAAGAGATACCCAGAAAGTCCCTTCAGGGAAACGTAAGCGTGGTGAAACCAAACCAAGAAAAAACTTCCCTTGCCAACTGTGTGACAAGGCCTTTAACAGTGTTGAGAAATTAAAGGTGCACTCCTACTCTCACACAGGAGAGAGGCCCTACAAGTGCATACAACAAGACTGCACGAAAGCCTTTGTTTCTAAGTACAAATTACAAAGGTATTAAACTCTATTTGTCTTTCAGATTCTATTTTCTATTATGTTGGCTATTTGAAGCCATTGTTAACGTATATATTTGTATCCACCTCTTTCCGCTGACTTGCAGAGAGAAATGTGTAAGTAGATTAGACATTTTAGCATTCTAAGTCACAGACTTTTATGTGTTAGTGCTTTTGGATCTTTTTTAATGCAATGCTTAAGCGAGAGTAGAATGTCCATTTGTACAAAGAAATTGCAAGAGAAAGGGTATGGACGTTAACGTGAGTATATTCTGTCTTGCTCAGTTGCATTTGCAATCACTAAAAACCAGCGAGAACTAAAGTGGCGACTTAGATGATTCCAGGTCTGTGGTGTTTAGGTGTGTACCCTTTGTAGCAGACGCGTAGTGAGTTAGAGAGTGTCGGTGAGTAGGGCAGGTCTGTGTTAGCCTAGCAGCTTAGCTTCCGTTTGAACAGGGAGGCCAGGCCATTCTTACCATGATGCTGACAGAATATGTCTGTGTTCAAGGCACATGGCTACGCACTCTCCTGAGAAAACCCACAAGTGTAACTATTGTGAGAAAATGTTTCACCGGAAGGACCACCTGAAGAACCACCTGCACACGCACGACCCCAACAAAGAGACGTTCAAGTGCGAAGAGTGCGGCAAGAGCTACAACACCAAGCTGGGCTTCAAGCGGCACCTGGCCCTGCACGCGGCCACGAGTGGCGACCTCACCTGCAAGGTGTGCCTGCAGACGTTCGAGAGCACCGGTGTGCTGCTGGAGCACCTGAAGTCGCACGCGGGCAAGTCGGCGGGCGGCGTGAAGGAGAAGAAGCACCCGTGCGAGCACTGCGACCGCCGCTTCTACACGCGCAAGGACGTCCGCCGACACATGGTGGTGCACACGGGAAGGAAGGACTTCCTCTGCCAGTACTGCGCTCAGAGGTTCGGGCGCAAGGACCACCTGACGCGGCACATGAAGAAGAGCCACAACCAGGAGCTCCTGAAGGTCAAGACGGAGCCCGTGGACTTCCTGGATCCCTTCACCTGCAACGTGTCGGTGCCCATCAAGGACGAGCTCCTCCCGGTGATGTCGCTGCCCTCCAGCGAGCTGCTGTCCAAGCCGTTCCCCAGCACGCTGCAGCTAAACCTCTACAACACTCCGTTCCAGTCCGTGCAGAGCTCGGGCTCTGCCCACCAGATGATCACCACCCTGCCTTTGGGCATGACGTGCCCCATAGACATGGATGCTGTCCACCCCTCCCACCACCTTTCCTTCAAGTACCCGTTCAGTTCTACCTCATACGCCATCTCTATTCCCGAAAAAGAACAGCCCTTGAAGGGGGAGATTGAGAGCTACCTGATGGAGCTGCAGGGCGGCATGCCCTCCTCCTCCCAGGACTCTCCAGCGTCCTCGTCCAAACTGGGGTTGGAGCCGCAGCTTGGGTCCCTGGAGGACAGCACGGGGGACCTCTCCCTGTCCAAAAGCTCCATCTCCATCAGTGACCCCCTAAACACACCAGCATTGGATTTCTCTCAGCTGTTCAATTTCATACCATTAAATGGCCCTCCCTATAACCCGATCTCGGTGGGGAGCCTGGGGATGAGCTACTCCCAGGAGGAGGCACACTCTTCCGTGTCTCAGCTCCCCCCGCAGAGCCAGGACCTGCCGGATCCTGCCAGCACCATAGGGCTGGGCTCTCTGCACTCGCTGTCCGCAGCCTTCACCAGTAGTCTGAGCACGAGCACAACCCTGCCCCGTTTCCACCAGGCTTTCCAGTAGAGCCCCACGTGCGCATCGATGGCTGAAACGTACGCGCAGCCCTGCCTTAGCTGACCATTCTGGTTTTAGTGCCTACTTTAAGACAGTATCACAGTTTCTGCTTCTGTATAGTACCAATTTTCATTAAGCCAGTATAAAATAGAAACTAGTTTTTTAAATGAGCTTCAGAACCATTTGTGTTCAGCTATGTTTACCTGGGTATTTTGTCCTGATTCACTGCCAACTGTCATATTTTAAGACAATTTCTCACATAGGAAAGCCATTATTAGCAGTCAAGTCTTACAGATCCCATGTTCTGACTTACTGTTAGATCTTAAACTTTGCATTTTTGTCTGAGATCAATGGCTCTACCTTTTGACATTTGGCTCCTTAAAAATATTTTGCTACAGAATGTAAGTTTTCTAAAACGTACGTGAATGACCTGAGAGTTTAAAAAATTTTACTAGCCTCTAAATGGATTAATAAGGAAATGCTTCAAATGAATTTAGAATCCAGTCTGGGGACATAGCATATGTTTCTTAGATATAAACATAATTTCAGGTCAGTATATTTTGAAGACTTGCTATTATCTGGCTCAGATGTTTGCTGTCTTTTTTATGCACATATAAGAAAAATCCTAGACACAAAGCGCACCAGTATTTGTAGCAAACAGAGACCCCCGAGGAAGGTGACATGGCAGTCCATGTTACTTAAGAGTTGGCCTTAAATTAGTACACAGGATGTTTGCCATGTTTAATCCTTGTTGCTGCCTTTCCTGCATTCATGCAAATAGTCTATGGTGTCAAGAGTCTTCAGCGTCAGTCTTTAGGTGCGTCTCTTTCATCTTCTCCACCTTTCATGGCCAGAGGGTAGGTCGAGGACAGCCAGCCATTTCCCTTGGCTTCTCACTGCACAATTGGTCCAGAGTCCAGAGCTGTTGGGGAACACAGGTGTGCTTATCCCGGGATGGGGGGTTGTCCCATCTTCTAGGGTGTGACCCCCCAGGCAGGGCGACCAGTGCGAGGCCTGCCACTCTGCTAGGGACTTGTCTGGGAACCACGTCCCCTGTTGCCAGGGTGGAAATGAGGGGTCAAGTCATAGCTTAACACTTACATTACTTCTTGCTCCCTTTGATTCAGTTTTCTCTCCCTGAGAACCAAAAGCAGAAAACAGAACAACCCTCTTCGCCAACCACCCCCACCCGCCGCACTGTGGTATCTTTCTCATTCAGTGTTAATTCATTTTTCCCTGCTGTTTTTGGACAGAGACTTTAAAGTTAAATGCGTTCGAAAACCATTTGAGGAATGATTACAAAATTTAAGTGACTAAAAGTATATACAGTAAACCCCACTTTTACAAGTCACTGGGAAAGTGGGAGGAAGGTCACAAAGAAGCTGAATTTGCAGAGGGAGGGAGAAGAGCACAGTAAAACAAGCACTGTCTTAGGTGATGTGAACAATAACAAGTGCATGGTGTTCAGTGAATACAGTAGTTATTACAGGCTTTCCTCACCTTAGACAACCAGCACATTTTCTCAAAGGTCAAACTATTCTATTTTTCTAATAATTGGTTGGGGCGTCAACCTAAGAAACATATCTTATTAAGCACTTGTTAACACCTTATTTGGGGACCCTGTCTGTCGGGGTGGGTTTGAGGAGGGAGGGTTTATATAGAAGAGTATATATCTCTTTAAAAAAAAAAATATTTCTGAGCACTCATGAGCCCTGTGTGGAAGCTTCTCTTCCCTTTGACAGGGCCAGCTATCACTGCGGATTTCCATGTTTACCAAGAAGTTCTAAAGATGAGTGCAGATTACTGAATATAATACCTTATTTAAACTATTGGGGAGTAGTATAATTTGTGGAGAGATGTAAATTGTAATAATGTAAATGGGGGTTTCACTATATATTATATGTATGTACACACACGTGTATCGCACTTCATAGAATCAGAGTTGCTCTCGTATGGAGCTTTGGCTCCAGTATTTTTATCATGCTCCTATTTGTTTTTGTTTTTTTAAAATCCCAGGAGCAGTAGTTTTTATACGTATGTATTTAAATTTTATTATTAAAAGTTACATTTTATTAAAGTGTGTTCCAAAGGCATTAAAATTATATATGTTAATAAGGAAATACATTTAAAATTTTTTCAAACTGCTCCTGAGCGTTTGCCTAGGAGACTGTTTGCTCTCAAAGTAGGCTTTTAGCTCTGCTGTGTTGCTGCCCGCTCTAGTTTCTATGAAACAGATTGCTTACTTAAATCATTAGTTGAATGATTAGTGTTCAATATTGCTTTAATCACCGTCGAGAGGAAAAAAAAAAGAAAAGAAAAAAAATTTTGGTGACAGAGCACAAATAAATAGAAAACCTGTTTTTAAATAGAAATCACGAATCACAAGTGTGGAAGCACTACTTTATTTTTTGACTAAAATTTGCTTAAAGAGAAGTCAGATGAATGAACTGAGATGTTGGCCTTTTAGTGGGCTGTATTTCACTGCTAATAAAAAAGTAAAAAGGGAGTACCAGGATTTATTAAGTAAAGCATTTTGGAAATGGGGAATGGCGCCATGTAGGTGTACATATATATATACACTTAGCCTAATTCTCGCCCAGCATACCTTCCAGGGCACCAGGGCTGAAATTGTGGACTCTGTTTTCACGTGTACACACCCCTTTGCCTGTTGCTTTCCCACAGACTTGAAAATCACACTTCCAAGTAAGAGGGAATTCTGCTCATTCATTTTTTAAACTGACTATAGTGGTCACTAAACCCCCTTTGAGAGAATCTCTATTAACATGAGGTAGACTCATTTTATTTTAATTGCACAATGGTCTGACAAGGCTGTAACACCGAACTGGCTCTTTTTTTTTTTTTTTTTTTCCTTAAAAAGAAAATTGACACTTTTGATGTCAACTGGCTGTGATTAAAAATAATGATTGCCAATTCTGTTTTCATTCTCCAGTGGCCAGAATCATCATCCTCAAAATTTCTAGTAGTGCCTTTGCTTGGGTTTGTTTTTTTCTTTTTTTTTTTAAAGGGATTGTTATTGAGTAAAAATATTTCAGTTTAGAATTTGGACCTCAGACAAGACATTGAACCTCATTCAGTTTGACTTTCCACGTGTTTGTACACATTAAGGTCACCAGATACCGAAGCACGGCATGGAAGGATACTGACACTATAAGCAATATTCTCCACGGATGGACCCGAACATCACCTTGATAGCTACTGGTCACTGCTACAATGTGCATCTTAAAACCCTGTTACCAAGTTCCGTTGTTCATGTCCTGACTGATCACGTGCTACTCTTTGTGCAACCTGTTAATTTCATGTAGGTGTTTCTTCCAAACTATGTATTTTTGCCGATGTGTTGCTTGTGTTTGATTCTTAGTCTTGTGCAACATAGTGATATATTGTGTTAATTTGGACAGTAGCGGTTTTTAAAAACCATATACTGACTGAAAACATGAGCCAGAGCTGACTGCTTTATTAAGCTAATAATGAATGTTAAAGAGTACATATTTCAGGATTATTCATCTAGTAAGCAATACACATATATAGGCCAATATTTTTTTAAAAAATAGAGCTTGGTCAACCTCTATACTACACATATTACAAGATATAGCACTTTCAAAACGAATCTAAACTTTTACAGAAAAACTTTCTTATAGGTTATGCCTTTTATTTTAAGACTTATTATAATTTGTTTCAAGTGCCATTAGAGGATAGATATATAGGCCTTTGATGTATAATGCTTTGTGTTCAAGAATGGTAGACGGTATTTTAAACAGGTACAGTTTTACAGTGTTTTCTTATCAATTTGCTATATTGCACAGAATCAGTGTGTGTCTTTTCATAAGGTTTTACAATGGTTTATTTTTTTACAAGGTTTACGTGTCTCAAAACACACTGTCTTCCCAGTATGTAAGTTAAAATACAAAAAAAACATATTCACCCAAGTTGCTTCCAGCCTACTGAGATCCAGGTGACATTGGAGGAGATCTTTTAGACGTCACGTATTCTTCATTAGCAATGGCAGACTGTTAACCTCTGAGAAATGAGTGCCTACGTTGAGACCTTGTCTTACTTCTCTCACACTGTGTCAGCAGCCATGTCAATCACACAGATAATCTGTGGTGATCCCATAGATCCATGTTAAGCTGTGTTGTGTAGCTCTGTGCTGAGAACCCATGCAGAGCTCCTTTCTGATCCTATATACATCCAAATGATACGACCCACAACGGGCAAGGCACGTTCCTATCACCCCCGGCCCTTCTGCAATATTGTCAACCTCTAAGGATGGAAGGCAGTGTCTTTTGATAAGTTACCAAGCTTAGAAAGGACAGAACTATTGCTAATGTGTAAAACACTTCATTGTATAAGCTTCAGTGGTACAGATGACCCAGAATGAATGTGTATCTTCTCAGAAACACTCCTTCAATATTCTGTTGGATCATGCTGCTAATGTAACTTGGGATACAACTCTTCATGGTGCTACAGACTTCTCTGTCTCGTTCAGTCGTATTTTTTTTTATCCATAGGAAAAAAAAAGGACTACATTAGGTGTAAAGGTGTACAATATATTTTTATACTGTGACTTCAT
Organism: Capra hircus; assembly: GCF_001704415.2. Classification (NCBI taxonomy): domain Eukaryota; kingdom Metazoa; phylum Chordata; class Mammalia; order Artiodactyla; family Bovidae; genus Capra; species Capra hircus. The sequence goes on from NC_030821.1 coordinate 58,755,051, forward strand.
TTGTCTTTAACAAGACTTTTACACCACCCACCACAATGTATTCATGTGCACTTGCGAAAGGAAACCTTGGACGTGCAAATGTTATACCAGAACAAACCCAGCTTTGTCCACAAAGGTGACCGTGACTCGGAAAGAAACATGGGCTTTATAATATGGTGTGGAGTGAAGAATGTGCTGTACGTTACTAACAGCCCTTTGAATTTAACAAAAACTGGGCATCCATTCGGAAATGGATTGCATCATGCCTGAACATAAGCTGGACTGCTGAAATTGTATTTTTAGCTGACGAAAAAGTGTTTGGACTAGTACTCGAAAAATGTTCTGATGATAAAGTTTTGAGTCAAAATAGAAAAGAGAAACTGCATTCCAGGCTGCATTTTGTATATTTTTATTGCATTTAAAATTCGCTCTTCTGTGATACCGGGAAATCAAGTGGCTTATCCTGTATATCATGTACTTAAAATGTATTCACAAACTACTGTTGTGTTTGTATAAAATATAGACAAAGATCATATTTTCTGTGTGTGTATAAGCTCTGTAAAATAGCAATCACATTATGAAGCTGCAGCGAGACTACATTTTAAACATACACATCCAAAGAAGCAGGCTATTTATTGTCCAGTTACCCAGTTATAAAATATTCATTTGCTGCTAATTAAACAATAGTACTGCAGCTTCTCATGGCCTACAGTGTTATGTTTGCTGTAAGAAAAAGATATGTGAACTCCACAAAAATATATGAATAAAAATTATAGAATGGCTTTAGATAATGTAGATCTTCCTGAAATTATAACAGATGATAAATTTCTATTTGGTATAAAATTTTTTCCCTTTGAATTTGAAATATTTTCTCATTTGATAAATATAAGATTCTAATAGCTGCCTCTATGACAATACTTGGTTGTTGAAATGTAAAGTTCTAGGGTTTCTTTTGTTTTGTCTTAAAACTTTTGTACCTTGAAAGGAAGGATAGAAATTGTAAATAAAAAAGTCAAAATGTTGTGCATCAAAACTTTAATCCAGGCGAGAATTCAAAGAATCTCCCAAAGGCTGTTAGAATGTATAGATCAATCATGTTTTTTATTCATATGAGATAAAATTGGCATTAAGCATTCCTTTGGCATTTACTGTCTGTTAGTCCTGTAAATTATCATTTTAGACGTTCTCTTTGGGCTACTTGTCTAAAACTTTGCTGAAAACCCTCCCTTGACCATTCACCTGGACTAGAGTGATGAGCTCACAGATGTCATTTTGTCTCAAATTCATCAGTTAAACAGTGATGCATGTTTGAAAGAAAGAGATTAATTCTGAAAATCCAGTTAATAATCTGACCAGGAACCAGTGGCAGGAAAAAAAATTTTGTTTTTGATTTCTCATAGCACCTCTTTAATTATGATAGGAGAAATTGCTTCTTCACCTTTGACTTTCCTGTCCTGAGGTTCTCTACCTTCAGAGAGGTAAAGAAAACGCACAGTGACGCCCCATTTGGCAGTTCCTCTTTTCACATACTTAATTCCAGCAAATCTAAAAGCATTTCTTTGTTAATTCTTAGCATTAACACTACATACATTTTTATTTAAATTCCTGCATATGAAATGTTTCAAGGACTATTTATAGAAGGGAAAATGCTATTGCTTTTTATAGTCAGAATACTCTGAAAAAGGATGTTTGGGGTTAATTCACTTAAGGTGTATTCTCCCTTATGGAAAAGCAATTAGAAGTGTAGTTTAAGCAAACCATTCAGCATAAGCATTGCACCATAGATCCAGTGGGGCTGAAAGACTTCTTCCTTCAGGTTTTTGTTAGGTGAAAAGGTCGTACTGATGATTTATCATTAAGGGGAGGAAAACTTCAGTCTGACTATAGACAGCTTGAGTTTTTGCTGCCACTTTTCCTTAAATGAGCATTTCTTAAGCAGAAGGCACGTCTTCATGCAAAGTCCTGGGCTGTTCCCAAGGAGTCAGCTTTATAGAAAGAGGCTGGTTCCCTGATGAACCACTGGAATGAAGATGACACCATCGTTACAACAGTGGGAAAGTGTAAATGCGGTATTGAGTTGTACCCAGGTACCCTTTTTTGTAGATCAAAAATGATCAAATATTGGCGGTTTCAGGCCAGAACTAAAAACAACCAAGCCCAGAATGTCTCGACTTCACCTGCTTTCTATTCAACACAGAGGTCAATAATAAATCTGTCTACTGAAGATGTTGACTCCTGACTAGCATGATGGTTAATTTTATGTGTCCACTCGGCTTGTCTGTGGTATCCAGACTGGATGCCTGGTCTAGTCAAGCACTGGTCTAGCTGTTGCTATGGAGGTTCTTTGTTAGATGTGATTAACATTTATAGTCAGCTGACTTTAAATAAAACAGACTGCCCTCCATAATGTGGGTGGGCCTCATCTCATCAGTTGGAGGCCATAAGAGAAAAAACCCATTCTCCAGGAAAAGGGAGGTCTGCCTTCGGATGGCTTCAGATTCGACCTGCAGCATCAGCTCTCCATGGGTCCCCAGCCTCCCTGAGTCCCCAACCAACCTGCTGGCTTGCCCTGCAGATTTCAGACTTGTCAGCCTCCACAGTTGTGTGAGTCAATTTCTTGTAGTAAATCTCTATCTCTATTGTATGCAGTATCCTATGGCTTCAGTTTCCCTGGAAAACACTAACACAGCTAATTCAACTGCTGTTCTTCAGAGGTTCTGGTTTTAACTCAAAAGAAGTGGCAACATCTTTCTCTGATACACTGTAATAGCAAAGAATGCAAATTCCCAGGTTCTCAGAGAAAAGTATCATATATTAACGCATATAGGTGGAATCTAGAAAAATGGCACAGATGAGCCTATTTGCAAGGTGGGGACAGAGACACAGACATAAAGAAGGGACACGGACACAGCGGGAAGCGGAGGGTGGGACGAACTGAGAGATTGGATTGACATACATACACGTGTATAACAGTGAGTGGGAAGCTGCTATATACCACATGGAGCTAGAAGGGGTGTGGGGGATGGGGCTGGGTGGGATGGAAGGAGGTCCAAGAGGGAGGGGATAGATGTATAATTACAGCTGATGCCCTTTGCTGTACAGCAGAGACTAACACAACATTCTAAAGCAATTACACGAAGAAAGAAAGAAAAACTGGTTAAAAGAAAGTTCCCAAGTTCTGACTGCTTTAGAAAAGAGATAAACAGCACAGTGCCTAATGGAGATGGTACCTATAAAGGAGTCCTCGGGCTCTCCTTTTTTTAAATATTTATTGAAGTACAGTTGATTTGACAATGTGTTAATTTCTGCTGTGCAGCAAAGTGACTCAGATACACGTATATATATGCATTCTTCATATTCTTTTCCATTATGGCTTATCACAGGATACTGAGTACAGTTCCCTTTGCTCTGCAGTAGGACTGCCTTATTAATAACTGCAGTTATTGCAGATGAAAATGGTTTTCTCCGAATGAACCAGTTTTCTCTTAAAAAACATGTCAGCAGGCTAATCTTGCTTTACCCTGTAGAGGCATACTTGACATGTAAACCAGTGTTTATCCTAACGCACACATGGAAACATTCATAAAGTAAATCCTTTTGAAAACATGGTCCATTTGTAGTAATACCTCAGTCAAGGTCTTGAGATTCTGGGAGAGATGAGAGTTGGAAATGTAATGGTGCCTCACATAAGCTGCAGAAGTTTCCTGTTTTAAGGTGGCAGCATTTTTGCAAAGGTTTAACGTTTGGTTTAGTCTGTAATTAGAGAACTCTCATCTTTTTCTTGGAGCCCCTTTCAATGTGTTGTTCATGCTGTTTCTGAAAACACATAATTGATCTGCTGTTTGTATCTACACACACCTGGTGACATTTCTAAGCGCTCCTGTAACCAGATTTTCATGTCCTAGGAATGTGCATTATGTAAGTAGGTTAACAGACTAAACCATACCCTATTTCAGATTTTAAGCTACGTCAGCTTTTCCCACCCCAGAATTACGTAGTGGTGATCAGTGGCTGTAATAAATACACACCCTTAGAAACATCTTCAAGACCATTTTGCTTCAGAATGCAGGCAGACCAGTTCAACTATTCCCAGTTCCCAAAGTTACATTAACTTTCACAGGAGTGAAGTGCACCTACTGTTGTATTTTCTGTCCTGAATCCTTTCATATGCTATTTCTGTAGTTATTCCTAACCTCAACATTTACTAAAAGAGCTTCAGGTTAGTGCCAGTCAGTGCTTTAAGGGACCCTGAAAATTCTTTCCCACTCTTGACAGCAGTCTGCCCATCTCCTCTTACTTTTTCTGTCATTTTCATGTGAAGTCACTCACTGTTCTTGTGCTTATCCCTCCCTGGCATATGCCTGCTTTCTCTGCTCCTGCCTCTGAACTCCGGGGCTTCCCAGGTGGCGCAGCTGGTAAAGAATCTGCCTGCAATGCGGGAGATCCAGGTTCCTTCCCTGGGTCAGGAAGATCCCCTGGAGGAGGAAATAGCAACCCACTCCAATATTCTTGTCCAGGGAATCCCAGAGACAGAGGAGCCTGGTGGGCTACAATCCATGGGGTCACAAAGAATGGGACACGACTGAGCATGAGCATGCCTGTGAATTCCACATGCCAAAATCTCACCATCCTCTGCAGATGGGGACTGCAGCCATGCAATTAAAAGATACCTGCTCCTTGGAAGAAAAGCACTTGGCTGTGACAAAGAAAAACTATGACAAACCTAGACAGCATATTGAAAAGCAGAGACATTACTTTGCCAACAAAGTCAAAGCTATGGTTTTTCCAGTAGTTATGTACAGATGTGAGAGTTGGACCATAAAAAAAAATGAGCACCAAAGAACAGATGCTTTTGAACTGTGGTGTTGAAGAAGACTCTTGAGGGTCCCTTGGGCTACAAGGAGACCCAACCAGTCCATCCTAAAGGAAATCAGTCTGGAATATTCATTGGAAGGACTGATGCTGAAGCTGAAGGTCCAATACTTTGGCCACCTGATGCCAAGAACTGACTCCTTAGAAAAGACTCTAATGCTTGGAAAGATTGAAGGAAGGAGGAGAAAGAGATGACAGAGGATGAGATGGTTGGATGGCATCACCGACTCAATGGACATGAGTTTGAGCAAGCTCGGAGAGTTGGTGATGGACAGGGAAGCCTGGTGTGTTGCAGTCCCTGGAGTCGCAAAGAGCCGGACATGACTGAGCATCTCAACTGAACTGAACTGAGCCCTTTCTTCTTTTTTTTTTTTGACAGCACCATGCAGCATATGGGATCTTAGTTCCTCGACCAGAGATCAAACCCACATCCCCTGCACTGAAAGCACAGTCTTAACCACTGGGCCACCAGGGAAGCCTTCCCTCTAGCTGTTTCCTGATGATCACTCTTCCATTCACAATACTTTCTCAGCTTTCACCCACGAAAAGTATCTTATTTTCCCTATGAACTTTTGTTAGATCTCCTCAGGGCTGTGTCTGTTTTTTTAAATTCTTTTAAGCCCCTGAACTCAAAGCTCTGTCCACTTAGTTTCCTGCATACTGCAGATAATGAACACATATTTGTTGCCTCAAGGGCAATGATGGCTTTGACCTTTCTCAACCATCTTAATAATTAGGACATATAGCTTAACAGAAGTACTCTTTCAAAAGTTGACCCTAGAAAAAATTTTATATGACAGTCGTAATGCTCGGGTTATCTTTGTAAAGGCTTATTTGATACACTGAAGACTGTGTGATCATACTTAAACCTCACATTTTGTTCTGCCCTCCTGCATTGAAATAAGCTAATTCTATAATAGTGTACCCATTCTTCAGAAATAAACCACTCTAAACACGTTCACTGCAATGAACCAAAATTAGGGAAGAACCTTTGATGATTCCAATTCTTGTAACTGTACTTCAAAAGCTCTGTGAAATTGTTAGCTCTGTTTAAACTTTCTGGAAGTTGAGTGACTGTCTAGAGATAAGTAGGCAGGGTTCTTAAGATGTTATTTCACCAAGTACTATGATAAGTTCTCATAACAGAAATTATCATTTGGAAATCTCCTTAGATCTTATTCAAATGTTAGTTTGCGTTTACCCTCAGCAGTTAGGCCAGTGAGTAAAAAACCACAGAAGGAGAACCTTTTTGTTTGCTTATTCTACACACAATGAGAGTCAGTTTGTGCTCAGTTGTGTCCTACTTTTTGCTACCCGGTGGACTATAGCCCATGAGGCTCCTCTGTCCATGGGATTCTCCAGGCAAGAATACTAGAGTGAGTTGCCATTGCCTTCTCCAGAGGATCTTCCTGACCCAGAAATCGAACCTGTGTCTCTTGTGTCTCCTGCATTGGCGGGCAGATTCCTTACCCCTGGGCTACCTGGAAATGAGAGAGGTTGGTAATCCTTTCACATCGAGATGGAAAAAAATAAGAAAGGACATAAAATTAAATAATACAATCAAACGATGCATATAGTTAATAAAACTTTGGTCATTTGAAGGAATACATCAACACTCATATGTATGTCCAGGTATTACAAAATCTTTTATGTGTGTGATCATAAATAAGGTAAACACATTTTCAAAAGGGTAAGTGTTAAGACCATGTCTTATTAATAAAATTAGAAATAAATTAGTCATATTCTTATATGACTTCAGGAACTTCCCTGGTGGTCCAGTGGCTAAGACTCCGCTCTCCCAATGCAGGGGACCTAGGTTCAGTCCTTGGTCAGGGAAGTAGATCCCACATGCTGCAACTAAGAGCTTACATGCCACAACTAAAGATTTTGAATGCCAAAACTAAAACCTAGTGCAGCCAAATAAGTACGCAAATAAAATACGTACATATATATTACAAAAGCACCAACTCCAGGGACTTCCCTGATGGTCCAGTGGTTAAGACTGGGCTTCTACTGCAAGAGGTGTGGGTTTGATCCCTGGTCAGGGAACTAGATCCCATGTGCCACAACTAAGATCCCGCAACTAAGACCCACCTGGCACAGCCAAAAAAATTATATATATGTATATTTTTTTAAGGCTATGACTTTAAAAAATAGGTAACTACTGGAAAACTAAAACATCATCCTAAATATTCCTTGGATGAACAAAAAGTTCCAAACTGAAATTACATGGGAAAAAAGGCCATGAAAGAAGAATGTGTCATATTAAACCTCCAAAGTCAATGTTTAAGTTATGCTGGGAAAATATTAGGACTTGAAAATTCTTCATTATTGAAAGAGAAAGAAGATAAAAGAATGCTCTCTTTAGCTATGGGGAGACTGGTAGCTAGCCTCCAAATCCACTCCTTTACCATTGTGAACGAACAGTAGCCGGGCTCATGACATGTCTAGCTGGGGCCAATTACACTGCACCCCAAAGACCCCCTTGCAGCTCAATTGGCCGTGGAGCTACACTGTCACCAATAAAACATAAGTGACAGTGTTACATGCTGCAGGGGACTGACGTCACATTTCCTATCCCCTCCGCACCAGCTGGAATGAAGGCAGGGAAGTGACCCAGTTTTAAAGAAGCACACAGGACATTGCTTTAGAACTCTGTCACACTTTCTGAAAAAAGTCAGAGAGGAAATAATTTAGGTTTTGTGGGTCAACTGATTGCTGTCAAAACTACTCATTGTGGCTACTGCCACTCAAACGCAGTCACAGACAAAATGTAAACCAAGCAGCATTGTTGTGCTGCAGCTAAACTTTATTACAGAAGCAGGCAGCAGGCAGAGTTATCCCTCATGTAAGGACTTCTGGGGCTTCCCAGGTGGCTCAGGGGTAAAGAATCTGCCTGCCAGCGCAGGAGACACAGGTTCAGTCCCTGGGTGGGGAAGATCCCCTGGAGGAGGAAATGGCAACCCACTCCAGGATTCTTGCCTGGGAAATCCCTTGGACAGAGGAGCCTGGTGGGCTACAGTCCACAGGGTCACGAAGAGTTGGACAGGACTTAGGGAGTAAAACAACACCAAAGAACTTAAAGGTCCTTAGTTAGATATGCTGATGTGACTTGCTATTCAGACCAGTATGGTGGATTACATTGTTAGATTTTCAAATACTGAACTACATTTGCATGCTTTGAATCAACATCACTTTGGTCTTAATGTACAGGTTTTTGATATGTAACTGAATTCTATTTATTAATATTTTGTGAAGGATTTTTTTGCATTAACTCTTGTGAGGAATGTTGGTCTTATAGTTTGCTTTTCTTATAGTGTCTTTGGTTTTCATATCAAAGTAATACTAACTTCATAAAATGAGTTGGAAGGTGTTTTCTATTTTCTGGAATAGATTTTGTAGAATCTTTATGTGTGTGTGTGTGTGTGTGTGTGTGCTAATTTTTCTTTAAGCCTTTGGGAGAATTCTCCAGTGAAACTATCTGGGCTTCAAGATTTCTTTTGGGAGAGTTTTTAAATTTAAATTCAATTTTCTTAATACTTAAAGAGCAATTCAAATTATGTACTTTTTATTGAGTGAATTATGGTCATTCATATTTTTTGAGGAATTGATCTATTTCATCTAGTTTCCCAAATTTACACATATATTAATAGAGTTGTTTGTAATATTTTTTTATGTTTGCAGAGTCTGTAATAACACTCATTTCAGTCTTAATATTGGGAATTTGTCTTTTCTCTTGATAAATGACAATGTTGCTGGAAGTTTGTCAATGTTGTTGATCTTTTCAAAGACCTAGATTTTGTTCCATTGATGTTCTCCCTTGTTTACAATCACATTGTTTTTGATCTCTATTATTTCCTTCCTTAAGCTTCTTTTGAATTTATTTGCCCTTCTTTTTCTAAGTTCTTGAGGTGAGGGTATAGACTATTGATCTGAGACTTTCCTTTTTTCCTAACATGACAATTTGGGGTTAAAATTTGCCTTCTTAGCACTGCACTAGCTGTGTCTCACAAATTTTCATATGCTATTTGCATATTAGTTCTATGTTGTTGTTGTTTTTAATTTCCTTTGAGATTTCCTATTTGACACATGGAATATTTTGAAAAGTGTAATTTAGCTTCCAAGTATTTGGAGATTTTTCCTGTTATCTTTCTGTTATTCCTTTCTAGTTTAATCCCATTGTGATCAGAGAACACACTCTGTTTGGTTTCAGTTCTTTTACATTTGCTGGTTTTTTGTTGTTGTTGTTGTTGTTGTTTTAATGGAGGGGCTTCCCTGGTAGCTTAGATAGTAAAGAATCTGCTTACAATGTAGGAAACCCAGTTTCGATCCATGAGTTGGGAAGATCCCCTGGAGAGGGGAATCCCTATTCACTCCAGTATTCTTGCCTGGAGAATTCCATGGCAGAGGAGCCTGGTGGGCTACAGTTCATGGGGTCGAAATTTATGCAGGTTGTCTTGATACGTTTCATGGACAATTGAAGAGAATGTGTTAGGTGGAATATTCTGCCAATGTCAATTTGATATGGTAAATAATGGAGAACAGGGAAACATGCTGAAATACACCCGTAAGTATTTGTTGTTGTTCAGTTGCTCAGTCGTGTCCGACTCTTTGCAACCCCATGGACTGATGCACACCAGCCTTCCCTGTCCTTCACTATCTCCTGGAGTTTGCTTAAACTCATATCCATAGAGTCAGTGATGCCTCTGTCACCCTCTTTTCCTCCTGCTCTCAATCTTTCACAGCATCAGGGTCTTTTCCAATGAGTCAGCTCTTTGCATCAGGTAAAGTATTGGAGCTTCAGCTTTAGCATCAGTCCTTCCAATGAATATTCAGGATTGATTTCCGTTAGGATTCCTGGAAGTATACAGTCAGTAAAAATCCAGATGGGGGAACGTCTACAGATAAAATGGTCCACATGCATCAATAGATAAATTGTAAAGACAAAGAAGGGATGGAAAGTCAGCCTGTAGATTAAAGGCTTAAAATATACACCAGCGTAGATAATGTATGATATTAACCATAGTGTCCAGGGATGGACACATGGGTGATAAAAAACACCAAAATACACACAAGGAAGCGATTACTGTCAAGTCAGAGTAGCAGTGACTTCTGGAGAGAGAGGACTGGGATGGACAATATGGAGGGGTTACTGAGGTGGCTGGCAAGGTTTTACTTATTAGCTTGTGGTTTTCTTTCTTTCCTTGGGTGGCAGTTACAAGCAGCGGTAGGCTGGTGTGTAACAGCTGACTCTCCAAGGGGAAAAGAAAGCCCTGACTTGTAGAGGTTCCTGATCTCCATCATGTAAATACTACCACCGTGGCCAATTTCAGTCTACCAACATGATGTCATTGTGGAGCTGGGAAGAGATTACACAAACAGCTCTTAGGGGCTGTGTGAGCCGGCGCCAGGGCAACACTGGAAGGGTGTGTTCCTTACAATAATTCACTCCGCTGTACATTTATGTTTTGAATATTTTAAAGTTAAAAAGATTTAAAAAATTTTTTTGCACTGGCTAAATGGCCAATTCTAGGACTGGAGCGGGAAATATATAAAAGGAGCCTAGAGCATCTTTTTGCGTCAGAAAGTACAGAAGTGTTTAAAGTAGAAATAAAAGCCCCATAATGATGAGGTATGTCAAAGGGAAACAGTAGCCAATTGAATGAGTTTCCATGGCCAAAGCTGGGTATAATTTTAGCAAGAAGATAAAGTATAACCCGAAGTATAATATCCACGACTACATATTGATATAAATAAATGGAGGAGGAATAGACATATCTCCTGGGCAGAAAAATCCAAATAATCTGTGTATCCACACAACTGCATAATTCCCTGCCCCTTAAGTAAGGGCTGCACATAAGGACCTCTTTCTAATGAGGACAGTATGGAAAGGGAGTAAAAATAGAGATTTTATAGTAGAGAAACCTGACAAATACAGCCTTAGCCAGGAGGGCAAGTGCAGCATGAATGAGGGTAAGCTGTGCTGATGTCACACACCCGCCACATGATGTGATGAATGGCAGTCGACTCGCGCCGTCTTCCTTCCAGAAAACCATCGTCCCTGGGTAAGTATGAGAAAAGCTCCAGACAAACGCCGAATGGGAGACACTTTATAAAATACTCAACCCGGACTCCTCAGAACTGTCCAGGTCATCAAAAATAAGGACAGGCAGAGGATCTGCCCTAGGCAAGCAGAGCCTGAGAGCGTGTGGCAACAACATGCAATGTGTCTGTCCTGTGTGGGATCCTGGGTGTTTGGCAGACATTGGTCTCAAAAGCTGAATGAAGCAAGCCTGTCACGTCCAGAAAGAAACCACTGACAGCATTTGTAGCTTCTGATAAAAATCTGCTTTCAAGAGAAAAGTGAAATTTTGGAAACTTTTATCCACACCTTAATGTGGTGGCTTCTCATTACTTTCTGATGAGACGAGTGGTAACATCAACGAATGTAATTTTTTGGTATTGTGTAATGAAACGTGTCAACATCTGGAAGGTTTGCATAACTCAGGGAATTATTATTTTTTTCAAATGACCAATGTTACAAATTCATAGCTCTGTAAAAGACCCATTCAGTGTTCAAGAGAGACCATTGGATTTTAATATTATGCAGTACAAAAAGCACATTGTTACAGTTTCAAATTCTACATGGCAACTAACATTTAAGAAACTGCCACTTGCCAAGTTTGGATATAGTTTCAAAGTAGAATAGCCACAATTATTTGAAAACATTAAAAAAATGCAGCTGTGCCTATCTCTGCGACACTAGTTTCCTTCAGATATTTCATCCACAACAACATATCACAACAGACTGAATGTTCAAACAGGTGTGAGGAGCTGGTTACTTTCCATTAAGCCCCAACCTATAGTTAAAAGTACTTGCAAAAATGTTAAACAGTGTCACTCTTCTCACTAAACTGCTTTTCTTTGCAAAAGAGTTGGTTTTTTATTAAACAAATAAAAGCTCTATTCCTGGAGTAGAGGCAAAAAAAAAAAAAACCCAACTATGGATCCATGGTGGTTGGGAGGGGGGGCGTTATTTTTTTTTTTTTTTTGAGGGGAGGATGTCTCCTTGCAGGTAACGGTAGTCAGGCACTGCTGTTGGGGCACATTGAGAGGAATGCAAGGATAATGGCTGAGCTCCTTCTAGGAAAACTCCTCAGTCCCTAGTAAAGTGCACAGACATGGCTGGCTCTTCCAGCATCTTCCCCGCGATGTAGCTATGATGCTGAAGCTGGCACACCAACTCAACCTTAAGTGCTGTGACAGCTCCGACCATTTCCTTCTATATTTCATGTTACGTGGAATAACCCTTCATCACTTAAACCGATCTTAATTAGCTATTCTGTGACCTGTGATAGAAACCATTCCACACTGATACGTGACCTCACATATTTGGGAACAGGGAGGTCACAATCCTCCAAAGGACAGGAATTATTTTGTTTTTTGGTAGATCTAAATTTATTTCTCTTAGCTTTTATTTTGAAAATTACAGACCTACAGAAAGTTTCCAAGTACAGTGAAGACCCATATAACCTTTACGGAGATACCGTTATTTTGTCACGTGTTATTCCTCTCTCTGCAAAGGACAGGAGTTCTAATGTTGGAGTTGCCCGGTTCTGAATGGGTGAACTCCATTTCTCTTCCTTCTCCTTCCTCATCTTCAGTTCAGTTCAGTTCAGTCCCTCAGTCGTGTCTAGCTCTTTTCAACCCCATGAATCGCAGCACGCCAGGCCTCCCTATCCATCACCAACTCCCGGAGTTCACTCAGACTCACGTCCATTGAGTCAGTGATGCCATCCAGCCTTCTCATCCTCTGTCATCCCCTTCTCCTCCTGCCCCCAATCCCTCCCAGCATCAGAGTCTTTTCCAATGAGTCAACTCTTTGCATGAGGTGGCCAAAGTACTGGAGATTCAGCTTTAGCATCAGTCCTTCCAATGAACACCCAGGATCTCCTTCAGAATGGACTGGTTGGATCTCCTTGCAGTCCAAGGGACACTCAAGGGTCTTCTCCAACACCACAGTTCAAACATCAATTCTTCAGCACTCAGCTTTCTTCACAGTTCAACTCTCACTTCCATACATGACCACTGGAAAAACCATAGCCTTGACTAGATGCACCTTTGTTGGCAAAGTAATGTCTCTGCTTTTCAATACTCCTCATCTTAAGACCCCTCAAAGCAATGGCCGTGGGGGTGATAAGGACTTCCAGCGTCAGGAAGGCTAAATGCAGGATTTGCATGCAACAGAACAGGGCCCTGAGTGTCCTGTAGCGTTCTCCCCCACTGTCCCCCGGCCCCGGGCCCAAGAGCAGATGTGAAGTTGCACTGCTGTGTGTGTAATGCCACCACCTTCCTGTGGTGGCTCTCAGTGAAGTTCTGAGTGGTGTAAAAGTTGGGGAATAACCCTTTTTAAACCGCTTATAATTGCTATTAAGTCCTATTAATTTTCCTGTAATTAATAGGACTAAGGACCAGTTAATGGTGGTGGTGTTTTTTCAGGGTTAGTCAGTAGAGTAGCACTCACACCTCATGCATCACATGGATGTTTGACAGAATCAGTGTTTGTCCAGGGAGAACCTCATACCTGCTGCACTCACCCTCAGGAACCTAGCTCCTCAATCTTTGTGCTTCTTGTGCTAAAACGGCAGCTATAGATAATGGATAGCCCCAATTACTTTTCCATTAACTTCTAAATGTTGGCAGATACCCCAGAAATACCTTGGGACTTCATTCAAAATTAAAACTATATATATATAGTTTTATATATATATACACACACCGAGTATGAGTAATATTAGATACATATATATATAGTTTATACTACATACCTACATATTTATAATAGTATTACTATAATGTATACTAATATAAACATGTACATATCGAGTATTACTATTAATATAAACTTGTTCATATATGCCTATGTATCTAGTATTACTCAGCCATATAATATATATATATATATATAATATATTACTTAACATTAAAAAAAGGAACAGTGAAATTCTGCATTGGTAACAACATGGATGGACCTAGAAAATATTATGCTTAGAGATTACAGACAAAGACAAAACTGTGATATCACTTATTTATGGAAGCTAAAAAAGAAAACAAATATATATGGAAAATAGAAATAGACTCACAGATACAGAAAACAAACCAGTGGTTACCAAAGGGGAGAGGGAAGCAGAGAGGGGCACTTTAAGGGCATAGGATTAAGACATATAAACTATTATATATAAAATAGATAAGAAATAAGGATGCACTGTACAGCACAGGGAATTATAGTCATTGTCCCTTAATTACTTTTAATGGAGTATGTGCAGTAAAAATGCTGCATCACACTGCTGTCTGCTTGAAATGATTATATTATACATCAACTTACTTCAGTTTTTTTAATGCCATAATATTGAAACATCCTGGAAGGAGGAAAGCTACCTTTGAGAGCCTCCTGGACTTTCCCTAAATGAGAAATAAACTTTTTTTCTTAAAAAAAATGTTTCTAAACCATAGAGGACACTGAAGGCAGTCGTGGCTTTGCCCTTCTCAGCCTTACATGTTAGTTACTACCTAGTCATCAAGTCTAGTACAGAGGACTAACAACAAGGTACAATGGATTCACCTATTGTACTGCTTGGAAGGAAAGTTATGACCAACCTAGACAGCATATTAAAAAGCAGAGACATTACTTTGTCAACAAAGGTCCGTCTAGTCAAGGCTATGGTTTTTCCAGTGGTCATGTATGGATGTCAAAGTTGGACTGTGAAGAAAGCTGAGCACCGAAGAATTGATGTTTTTGAACTGTGGTGTTGGAGAAGACTCTTGAGAGTCCCTTGGACTGCAAGGAGATCCAACCAGTCCATCCTAAAGGAGATCAGTCCTGGGTGTTCATTGGAGGAACTGATGTTGAAGCTGAAGCTCCAATACCTTGGCCACCTGATGCAAAGAGCTGACTCATTTGAAAAGACCCTGATGCTGGGAAAGATTGAGGACAGGAGGAGAAAGGGATGACAGAGGATGAGATGGTTGGATGGCATCACTGACTCAATGGACATGGGTTTGGGTGAACTCCGGGAATTAGTGATGGACAGGGAGGCCTGGTGTGCTGCGGTTCATAGGGTTGCAGAGTCGGACATGACTGAGTGACTGAACTAACTAACTAACTAGGCTCCTATTCACTTGTCCCTTTCTGATCCTTCCTCATCACCACCATGCAAGTTGAGGGGGATGGATAAAGTCTCTAAGTTTAACACTTCCTAGCATCAACTGGTCACTCTCTAATGAGATCTCTTCAGTCCTAGACTTAATCATCTTTCCTTAGTCAGTTCAGTTGCTCAGTCATGTCCGACTCTTCGTGACCCCATGAACTGCAGCACACCAAGCTTCCCTGTCCATCACCAACTCCTGGAGCTTGCTCAAACTCATGTCCATCAAGTCAGTGGTGCCATCCAACCGTCTCATGCTGTCATCCCCTTCTCCTCCTGCCTTCAATCTTCCCCAGCATCAGAGTCTTTTCCAATGAGTCAGCTCTTCGCAACAGGTGGCCAAAGTATTGGAGGTTCAGCTTCAGCATCAGTCCTTCCAATGAATATTCAGGACTGATTTCCTTTAGGATGGACTGGTTGTATCTCCTTGCAGTCCAAGGGACTCTCAAGAGTCTTCTCCAACACCACAGTTCAAAAGCATCAATTCTTCAGCACTGAGTTTTCTTTACAGTCCAACTGTCACATCCATCCATGACTCCTGGAAAAGCTATAGTTTTGACTAGTAGGCAAAGTATTATCTTTGTTGGCAAAGTAATGTCTCTGCTTTTTAATATGCTGTCTAGATTGGTCATAGCTTTTCTTCCAAGGAGCAAGCATCTTTTAATTTAATGGCTGCAGTCACCATCTGCAGTGATTTTGGAGCCCAAGAAAACAAAGTTTGTCACTGTTTCCATTGTTTCCCCATCTATTTGCCATGAAGTGATGGGACCAGATGCCATGATCTTAGTTTTCTGAATGCTGGTTTCTAAGCCAGGTTTTTCACTCTCCTCTTTCACTTTCATCAAGAGGTTGTTTAGTTCTTCCTCACTTTCTGCCATAAGGGTGGAGTCATCTGTATATCTGAGGTTATTGATATTTCTCCCGGCAATCTTGATTCCAGTTTGTGCTTCATCCACCCCGGCATTTCACAGGATGTCTTCTGCATATAAGTTAAATAAGCAGGGTGACAATACACAGCCTTGACGTACTTCTTTCCCAATTTGGAACCAGTCTGTTCTATGTCCAGTTCTAACTCTTGCTTCTTGACCTGCATACAGATTTCTCAGGAGGCAGGGAAAGTGGTCTAGTATTCATATCTCTTTCAGAATTTTCCACAGGTTATTGTGATCCACACAGTCAAAGACTTTGGCATAGTCAGTAAAGCAGAAGTAGATGTTTTTCTGGAACTCTCTTGTTTTTTCCATGATCCAACAGATGTTGGCAATTTGATCTCTGGTTCCTCATCTGGAAGTTCATGCACTGTTGAAGCCTGGCTTGGGGAATTTTGAGCATTACTTTGCTAGGGTGTGAAATGAGTGCAGTTGTGCGGTAGTTTGAACATTCTTTGGCATTGCCCTTCTTTGGGATTAGAATGAAAACTGACCTTTTCCAGTCCTATGGCCACTACTGAGTTTTCAAAATTTGCTGGCATATTGAGTGCAGCACTATCACAGCATCATCTATTAGGATTTGAAATAGGTCAGCTGGAATTCCATCACCTCCACTAGCTTTGTTCGTAGTGATGCTTCCTAAGGCCCACTTGACTTCACATTCCAGGATGTCTGGCTCTAAGTGAGTGATCACACTATCGTGGTTATCTAGGTCATGAAGATTTTTTCTGTATAGATTTTCTGTGTATTCTTGCCACCTCTTCTTAATATATTCTCTTCTGTTAGGTCCATACCATTTCTGTCCTTTATTGTACCGATATTTGCATGAATTTTTCCCTTGGTATCTCTAATTTTCTTGAAGAGATCTCCAATCTTTCCCATTCTATTGTTTCTCCATATTTCTTTGCATTGATCATAGAGGAACTTTTGACCACTGAGTACTTCTCTCTGTGTTCTGGAGACTTGATAAATGGATTTATATATTGATATTTAAAGGTTCATTTGCATTCACTTAATGTTTTAAAAAATGTGTTATTTTTTAAAATTATAACTTAAAAGACCAAATTTTGAAGTTGACTGCATTGTTTTTGGATCCAGGGATAAAGGGCTATTGAAAAGAGTATTTATATTGAACTAGTCAGATGAGAACAAGACCCAGTTTCCCCCACAGTCAGTCTCTCCCATCAGGAAGCTTCCATAAGCCTCTTATCCTTATCTGTCAGATGGCAGACAGAATGAAAACCACAATCACAGAAAACTAATCAAACTGATCACATAGACCACAGCCTTGTCTAACTCAAAGAAACTATGAGCCGTGCCATGTAGGGCCACCCAAGACGGATGGGTCATGGTGGAGAGTTCAACAAAACATGGTCCACTGGAGAAGGGAATGGCAAACCATTTCAGTATTCTTGCCTTGAGAACCCCATGAACAGTATGAAAAGGCAAAAAGATAGGACACTGAAAGATGAACTCCCCAGGTTGGTCAGTCAGTTCAGTCGCTCAGTCATGTCTGACTCTTTGCAACCCCATTAATCGCAGCACGCCAGGCCTCCCTGTCCATCACCAAATCCCAGAGTTCACTCAGACTCGCATCCATCAAGTCGGTGATGCCATCCAGCCATCTCATCCTCTGTCGTCCCCTTCTCCTCCTGCCCCCAATCCCTCCCAGCATCAGAGTCTTTTCCAATGAGTCAACTCTTCACATGAGGTGGCCAAAGTACTGGAGTTTCAGCTTTAGCATCATTCCTTCCAAAGAACACCCAGGACTGATCTCCTTCAGAATGGACTGATTGGATCTCCTTGCAGTCCAAGGGACTCTCAAGAGTCTTCTCCAACACCATAGTTCAAAAGCATCAATTCTTTGGCACTCAACTTTCTTCACAGTCCAACTCTCACATCCATAAATGACCACTGGAAAAACCATAGCCTTGACTAGACAGACTTTTGTTGGCAAAGTCATTCCTTGGTAGGTGCCCAATATGATACTGGAGAAGAGTGGAGAAATAACTCCAGAAAGAACGTGGATATGACTGGTGATGGAAGTCCAATGCTGTAAAGAACAATATTGCATAGGAACCTGGGATGTTAGGTCCATGAATCAAGGTAAATTGCAAGTGGTCAAACAGGAGATGGCAAGAGTGAACATCAACATTTTAGGAATCAGTGAAATAAAATGGACTTGAATGGGTGATTTTAATTCAGATGACCATCATATCTACTACTGTGGGTAAGAATCCCTTAGAAGAAATGGAGTAGCCCTCATAGTCGACAAGAGTCTGAAATGCCGTACTTGGGTGCAGTCTCAAAAACAGAATGATCTCTGTTCATTTCCAAAGCAAATCATTCAGTATCACAGTATTCCAAGTCTATGCCCCAACTACTAATACTGAAGAAGCTGAAGTTGAATGGTTCTATGAAGGCCTACAAGATCTTCTAGAACTAAAGCCAAAAAATTATGTCCTATTCATCACAGGGGATTGGAATGCAAAAGTAGGAAATCAAGAGATACCTGGAATAACAGGCAAATTTGGCCTTGGAGTACAGAATGAAGCAGGGCAAAGGCTAACAGACTTTTGCCAAGAGAACACACTGGTCATAGCAAACACACTTTTCCAACAACACAAGAGACGACTCTACACGTGGACATCACCAGATGGTCAACACCGAAATTAGATTGATTATATTCTTTGCAGCCAAAGATGGAGAAGCTCTATACAGTCAGTGAAAACAAGACTGGGAGCTGACTGTGGCTCAGATCATGAATTCCTCATTGCCAGAGTCAGGCTCTGGGAAGATCCCACATGCTGTGAAGCAACTAAGCTCATTCTACAACTACTGAGCCTGTGCTCTAGAGGCTGGGAGCCACAGCTACTGAGCCCACAGGCTGCAGCTAGTGAAGACTGCAAGCCCTAGAGCCTGTGCTCAGCAAGAAGAGAAGCCACCACGATGAGAAGCTCACACACCGCAACTAGAATGTAGCACCTGCTCACCACAACTAGAGAAACCCCGCATGCAGCAAGGGAGACCCAGTGCAGCCAACAAATAAAGAAAAACGTTTCCTTTAATCTACTTCCATTCCTCAGAACCAGAGATTTTCTGAAGTCAGAGTCCTGGGTCTGGACTCCTGCTCAGCCTCTAAGGCCCCATGGGCATTTGCTTCCAGAACTGGCTGTCTGGATTTGCTGGACAGCCAGACCCCTAGCACTGTCCACTGGCCCCACTACCGGGTCACCAGTCTTCAAGGGTTGAGAATTGTTGCACTGGGTGCCAGTACTGTTGGGATGCCTCTTCCACTGGGTGAGCAATTGTGGCATCAGCTCCTCAGTGGTCTGCATGATCCCTTTGGGAAATTCCAATGTAAGTACATAATCCAGCGCCACTGAGACCCAATACTTCCAATCTCCATCATGAGAGATGCTGGGATGCTTCTTACAAAATGAATGCTGGGCTCCTAAGAACACCCTCTGTAACCGCCGAGTTTCACATTTCCTGTTTTCCCCACTACCTCCAATCGAGTCACCAGCAGCCACTGTGAATGCAGGCATGCATGCTCAGTTGTGTCTGAATCCTTTGCAACCCCATGGACTGTAGCCCACCAGGCTCCTCTGTCCATGGGATTTCCCAGGCAAGAGTACTGGAGTGGGTTGCCATTTCCTTCTCCAGGGGATATTCCTGACCCAGGGATTGAACCTGGCTCTCCTGCACTGTGGGCAGATTCTTTGTCGTCTGAGCCACCAGGGAAGTCAAAGTTCATGAGAAGTTCTTACTTCATGCAGAATTAGTCCTAAGAGTCCAAACACTGGTGTCTTTAAAAAAAAAAAAAAGTTTATTTTATTTATTTGGCTACACTTGGATGGGATCTTTAGTTGGAGCATGTGGGATCTAGTTCCCTGACCAGGGATTGAACCGGGCCCCCTACAGTGAGAGCTCGAAGTCTTAGCCACTGGACCAGCAGGGAAGTCCCCACACATTGTTAACAGTTCCCCATCTCTCTTTTACCAGATCTTTGCTGTGCTTTATTCTGTATTCACTTCTTTCTCAGGTAAGCAGTCTCCTAAAAGTGCTGGTTCTTCACTGACTTAGAAAATTCCCTAAACTGAGGCTTATTGAATCAATCATTATGACCAAGAGAAGGAAAACATGATGATTAGATAGATCTGGAGACCCTAATCAATAAAAATATCCCCTTAACCACTGGAACTTACGGAGAAGTTAGTGTCCAAAATAATTAAACTGTGTCTCCAAGTGTCTCAGACATGCCTGGTGATTACCCTGTGATGGTTTTCCCCTTCCCAAGAAGGCCACAAGAATCGAGTCATCACAGTTCTGAAGAAGAAGGAAAGTACCCTGGGAACGTCTGAATGAGTGCAGAGCACAGTTGGGAGGGACTGTTTTCAGGACAGGCAGAGCAGGGTCTTCAGAATACTCTCCCACAACCCAAAGTCTTCCTCGGTGGCTCAGTGGTAAAGAATCCACCTGACAATGCAGGAGACATGGGTTCGATCCCTGGGTCAGGAAGATCCCCTGGAGGAGGAAATGGCAACCCACTCCAGTATCCTTGCCTGGGAAATCCCATAGACAGAGGAGCCTGGCGGGCTACAGTTCATGGGGCCACAAAGAGTTGGACATAACTGAACACACATGCACAAGCCCACAGCCCTAACAAAAAACATGAAACAGCATGAGGGTGCGGGAGACAGGACATCATCACAGCTGGACTCAGGATGTAGACACGCTAGGAAAGTTTACACTCCAAGTCCCCCTTACTGCCCTGGCTTTGCCAGAGGCCAGTCCCCTGGTGAGTGTAGAGGACAACAGTCTCTCTCTGGCTGCATAATATCCAGCACTTCCTAACAATGCCTTGGTTTTCTTTTCAGAAATTACTTCTCCCTACAATGTTTCGTGGTCTGGTTAAGATAGTATATCCAGGTGCCCACTTTCCGCAAGGGGAACCAAAGCTTCACGTACTGTCTTACCCCATGCTGTGCCACCAGGAAGGGAGAACGGTGGATGAAATAGACCTGCAAGTCACTCCATCTGAGATGAAAATAATGACCGTGGGACACTCAGTCCAACAACTGTCAACCTGGCCATACTTTTCTGTCCAGATTGGTTCAGTGGTTCCTGTTCTCTGGTCTCAGTTCTTCCCAGGTGGCGCTAGTGGTAAAGAATCCACCTGCCAATGCAAGAGACAGAAGTGACATGGGTTTGATCCCTGGCTCGGGGAGATCCCCTGGAGGAATAAATGGTATCCCACTCCAGAATTCTTGCCTGGGAAATTCCCTGGACAGAAGAGCCTGGTGGGTTGTAGTCCATGGGGTCGCAAAGAGTTGGACATGACTGAAGTGACTTAGCATGCATGCATGCTCAGGTCTTGCCCACTTCTGAGTGTATTTCTTCAGGTTCCCAAGTCTGTGATCCTGCAAAATCTCTCCAATAAACTTCTCCTTGCCTAAGTTGGTTTCCACTCCTTTGAGGGAACCTAAGAAGCCTAACTAATACAGTGGTTAACCGTGGATTATAGTAAATTGAATGAGGCTGTTCCTGCTGTGTCAATGCTATGCCTCATTTTGTTTCTGTATTGAAAGATTATCCTAAATCCCCCTAATTTTTATAAGCTTTTATGAATCCAGCCAATGCAGACTTCTCTCCCTGAACACCACTGAAAGCAATGATAATCTGATGTATTCATTTCCTAGTTTATGTCAAACATGGTGCCATGGAATTTAAGCTTATGTCCTACAGTAGATGCAAGTATTGTAACGAGCCATCACAGTGATAATGTATTGACGTGCTCATCTGTGCTCAGGTGTGTCCGACTCTTTTGTGACCCCATGGACTGGAGCCCGCCAGGCTCCTCTGTCCATGGAATTCCCCAGGCAAGAATACTGGAGTGGGTTGCCATTTCCTTCTCCAGGGGATAGTGAATCCTCATCGCCTGCATTGGCAGGCGGATTCTCAACCACGAGCGCCACCATGGGGCTGTACATACATGGAAAACAGAGTGTAGGTTAATTATGCAAGAAACAAACCAAATAATAGGAAAGTATAAGTTAAAAGTCCTGGAAACATAGAACTGAACAGAGGGCTACCTCAAACCTAAAGCCATTCAAAATGAAGATTTATAGTAATTTCATATCTTCTACCATGCTTCCTGGACCCTGCTTCTTCTGACGTTAGCCGTGTTGTTCAAAGTTGGAGCCACAATTCCACTTCATCTGGACGAACAAGCTTCCTAATGTGTCAACTCAACACCATTCCTTTTGGTGGAAATTGACACAAGTTACAGAATGCCTGCTATCTCCTGTGGGGTCATCTGGGGCAAATTACTATGTGGCTACCTCCTTCCTTGGGTTGGGCTGAATGTGGGGACCAATACCAAGGCCGGTTATTAGTAACATCTGGTCATATAATTGGACATTATCGTCTGCAGGCGAGAGCGAGGTCATATGGGATTACACTCAATAGTGCAAGAGACCATGCTATTCTTTTCTGGTAATCTGTAAATTAATGGTCTTTGAAATGTGGCGATGTTAATTGGGACATAGAAATCCCAAATCAGCCTCCAGTCGATTGGTCCACTGACACAGTTTATATAATACTGTACTCCCCTGGTGGTACAGTAGTGAGAACCCACCTGCCAATGCAGGGAACGTGGGTTCAATCCCTGGTTTGGGAAGGTTCCACTGTGGAGCAACTACTCCACTAGCCTGGTGCCGCAACTATTGAAGCCTGTCTGCCCCGGAGCCTGTGCACTGAAACGAGAGGCCACCACAATGAGCCCACGCACAGCAACTAGAGAAAGCCTGCTCATAGCAACTAAGACCCAGTGCAGCCAAAAATAAAAAACAGACACATAAATAATTTTTTAAACTTACACAATAGTGATCTGAGACATACAAAAGCCCGAAATCAAGCATTTCTGTGAATAAGACAGCATAGACATTTAACCCTTGGACGACATGAGGTCAGGGACACTGACCCCCAAGCAGTTCGAACTCCATATACAACTTTACAGTTGTCCCTCCATAACTGAGGTTTCACATCCTCAGATTCAACCAACTGTGACTTGTGTAGTATTGTAGAACGTATGTACTGAAAAAAGTCCACATATCCATTGATATTTTCGAATTGTGGTGCTGGAGAAGACTCTTGAGAGTTCTTTGGACTGCAAGGAGATCAAACCAGTCAATCCTAAGGGAAATCAATCCTGAATATTCATTGCAAGGACTGATACTGAAGCTGAAGATCCAATACTTGGGCCACCTGATGCGAAGAGCCGACTCATGGGAAAAGATCTTGATGCTAGGAAAAGGGAGAGAAAGCTCTGATATGAGCTACTGAGAAAGTGGCCCAAACCTCAGTAAACACAGGGAGGGAAATATTGAGAGGAAGCCCTCCAGAAGGTTCTTTCTCCATTTCCTGCCTGAACATGGCCCATTGAGACTGTACCCCAGCTTCCCCATCTCAACAAGCCCTAAAGACCTTCTAACAACTGGGGTCCTCCTCCAGATTGGAGGATTGGGAGGGCAGGGGTTCAATCCCTACTTTGGAAACTAAGATCCCACATGCTGTGGGGCAACTAAGCCCACGTGGGGCAAGTAAGCCCACGTGGGGCAAGTAGAGAGTCTGTGTGCCGCAACAAAAGATCATGAGCACCTGAGTAAATAAATACTAAAAAAAAAAATCAAAGCCACACTATGGTATTATTTTTTTAAAAAACAAACACAAAAAAACCCCAAACCAATACTGTGCAATAGATCTTATTGGTGTAATCCCATAATACATTTTTATGAGTTTCACAAATAATAATTAGCAGGCCCTGATCTAGGTAATTGGAACTCTCTTAATCTTCACATGAGAGATAGGTATATGATCCTGAGATGGGCATATGTTCTTCACTTTGCAGATGAGGAAACTTAGGGGCAAGAAACCCAGGCTATCTGGCCTGAGAGACTGAATACCCAGATAGATATTCTTAGGCAGATCAGCAGATGATGGATCTAATGAACTTAGGGTTTGTGAATGGGTAGAGTACCATATTTTCATTATTACCTTATATTTTATGTAAATAATAAAGTCAAATTGTGAAGAATAAGTAGTTTATGCTATTTATTATCTTTAAAATAATAAAGATTACATCATAGAAAGTCACATCATTTTGCATTATGTGTAATGCTCAAGTTAAGGCACTGTACTGCTCTCACTTGGCCAGTCTTCACAGCATTTCTGATATCATATAACAGTTTCAGAGCCCTAGAGTGTAATTCCAATGATGTGACAGCAATGAAATAGATTCTGCAATATAGACTTATTACAGAATATAATTGTACTTTCTTAGTTTACTCTATTCACTGTTATCTTTTTTATATTTCAGGTTTGACATATCTGCATGTTTACTATAATATTTAATAGTTTACATTTTTTAGATTTCTGTTGTTATTACTCCAGATACTGTTAGTTGCTCAGTCGTTTCTCTTTGTGACCCCATAGACTGTAGCCCACCAGGCTCCTCTGACCATATATTCTCCAGGCAAGAATACTGGAGTGGGTTGCCATTCCCTTCTCCAGGGGATCTTCCCTACCCAGGGATCAAATCCAGGTCTCTGGCATTGTAGTTAGATTCTTTATTGTCTGAGCCACCAGGGAAGCTCCATTACTTCAGATAGGGCTCCCCAAATTTTGTTCCAAATTTTAGAAGTTTATTTTAATGATTATCCTGATTTCTTAAATAAAAAGACTGAGGCTCAAACAGGTTAAATATTATACATGATATCACATGGTAAGTCACAGAGGTAATATAGAATAGAAATCTTATTCTAGGGTTCAGAAGACTTCCAATAGCTTATGTAAATGGACTGTTTATTAACATATCTTCTTGGAACAAATATACTTCAGAAGCATAGACCTATCTTCAGAAAAATGTGTTTACACATCACCTATATGCTCTAAGTGCAGAAATAAAGTCAAGATAGAACTTTACCATTGGACTTTTCAAAACAGATCCTAACATCTTCCTGTGTTTTTTCATGAACAGGGTGTTATTGTTGGTTTTTTCCCCAAAGGTATGAAATGAAAACTGTCTTTTTTTTAAATAAAAATTAGAACAGAAGAACTCATGGCTGAACAGCAAGATCCTGGATTTAATCTCAACACCTGATTTTCCACAGTATATGGAGGAACAGTATATGACTGTGACTCTTTTTTATTTCTTCAGATTTTTCCTCTCCTAAGATCTCTCGTATTTGTTATTATTTGACGCTCTGGTTGTAGCTCTGAATCATTTTCATTCTTTTTCCTCCTCTAACTCTGCTTCAAAACTTCTGTAGCTTATTTGCTGTGAAGACTAGAATCTCTTCTGCAAGTGAGCTTACTGGGTGCACCAGACAGCCATGGACCCCAAAGACTGCTAAGGACTCCATATGTTGCTAAGAAGTCTTGCTAATTTGCTCTATCAGCTGAATGGGGTGTCAGAGAATTTTCTTTTCCTTTATGAACTCAGAGTGTTTGTGCTGTGACCTGTATCAGCAATTCTGCTTGGATCGATCACTTTCAGCTTACCATTTTTCATCCCTCCGTGAACGTTGCACCTAATTTTCCCTGTAATCGGTTCAACAACTGTCAGCTGTTCATGTTTCAACTCTTTCTGCCAATAACTGCTGGAAGTGATTTAATGCAGCTGGAGAATAAACTGACAATCATTATAGCCTGCAAAGTGTGAAAAAAATTTCATTGCACTATTGTGATCTGAGGACCGATGACGCCCAGCGGATGAGACTTGGAGTGGGGGTGGAGGGGTAGGGGGGAAGCCTGCTTTATAATAATTAAAGCACTTGTAGAAGAGGGTGATTCCTGGGGCAAGTTCAACTGTTTATCCGGTGAATCCTCTTCCAGGGCTTGTTTTATAAGAATTCACTGTAAGTGCACAAGGGAAATGCCTTCATCTGAATGGGGTTTCGGTGTTGCCTGCGCTCAGATGGTTTCCTCAGCTGATAAAAGTCCTCGCTACGGAACCTCACAGATGTGGCTCCTTTGGGGAAGATGAAGGCAGAGGAGACAAACAACGGGGCGGAGCGGAGGGGCAGCAGCCAGTGATGCCTGCAGACCGACGGGGTCCCCTCTTCCAGGCCGGCTCACCTGCGCTGCAGAAGAGATGCCCTCGCCCCTCCCGCGGCGCCCTCACCTGCCCGGCGACCTCTCGCCGTCGTCGGGGGACTCGCGGCCCTGCAGCAGCCCCTGCGAGCTCTTGGGGGGCATCTTGCCGCGGGCCCCGCGCCTCCGGCGCCGGCTGGCCTGGTGCTCCATCGACTGGGAGCAGGTGTGTCTACTACGGAGGCTGGGCGCGGGGGGCTTCGGCTCAGTGTACGAGGCCACGTACCACGGTGTGCGCGTAGCCGTCAAGCAGGTGAGCCGGTGCTCCAAGAACACGCGGGCGTCAAGGCGCAGCTTCTGGGCCGAGCTCAACGCGGCCCGGCTGCGCCATGCTAACATCGTGCGCGTACTGGCGGCCAGCACGCGCCCGCCACCGGGTTTCGACAGCCTGGGGACCGTCATCATGGAGTTCGGGGGCAACATCACCTTGCACCAGGTCATCTACGGCCCCACCGGCTGCCCCGGGGACGCTGGCGCGCAGCTGGGCTTGGAGAGGTGTCTAAAGTACTCCCTAGACGTGGTCAGCGGCCTGCTTTTCCTCCACGGGCAAAGCATTGTGCACTTGGACCTCAAACCGGCCAACATCCTCATCAGTGAGCAGGATGTCTGCAAGATCGGGGACTTCGGCTGCTCCGTGAGGCTGGAAGACCTGCGGAGCCCGTGGACGCCTCACCACCTGGGCGGCACCTATACTCACCGAGCCCCGGAGCTCCTCAAAGGAGAGCCTGTTACACCCAAGGCCGACATCTATTCCTTCGCCATCACCCTTTGGCAGATGAGCACGCGGGAGGCGCCCTTCTCGGGGGAGCGGCAGCACGTGCTCTATGCCGTGGTGGCCTACCACCTCCGGCCCGCCCTCCGGGCACCCGTCTTCACCGACTCGGTCCCCAGGAAGACGCTGGCGGGCATCGTCCAGCGTTGCTGGGCGGCCCTTGCTCCCGAGAGGCCGAGCGCAGAACTTCTCTTGGGGGACCTCCACGCTTTGAAAGAGGAGCTGGGAGGACTCGAGACTGGATCCAAATAAGCGTCTTTGTTTCTGATCGTTTTTAACAAAGTGAAGATTTAGCGGGGGAAAAAATCATATAGGTAGGATGGATTTTTAGAAAATAAAGTCCCTTAAAACTCCCTTTATCTCGAATGCTTTTTCTAAGACAAACCGCAGAGCGGTCGTGGTGCTCTTTGTCGTTATTTAGTCGCTAGTCTTGTCCGACTCTTGCTACCTCACGAACTACAGCCAGCCAGGCTCCTCTGTCCATGGGCTTCTCCAGGCAATACGAGAGTGGGTTGCCATTCCCTCCTCCAGGCAGTAACAGGTATTCCTGAATAAATTGTAAAAAAAAAAAAAAAAAAAGTAGTTGTCTGCAACCCCAACAAAGAGGACAGCAGCTCATTACTCTTGTTGTTTTCGTTAAAATGGCTATTGTTTGTATTTGTTGCTGTTGTTGAGTCCCAAACTAGTGTCTGACTCTTTGCTGACCCCATGGACTGTAGGCCACCAGGCTCCCCTATCCATGGGATTTCCCAGGCAAGAATACTGGAGTGGGTAGTCATTTCCTCCTCCAGGGGATCTTCCTGATCTTCCGGACCCAGGGATGGAATCAGGGTCTCCTGCATTGGCAGCTAGATTCTTTACCACTGAGCCACCAGAGAAGCCCCCTGGTGGTTTCAGGACCTACCTTATCTCCTTACAGTGTTACTATGCTTACTTTAACAGTTCCATGGTACTGCACTTTTTCAAATTTGTTATTTGTAAAACCAGGAAAGCAGAACTGAATTAGAAAATGCCAAAATTCTTGATACTCAAAAAACATGCTCCATACCCACCACCTAAATTTAAACTACCAACAGTTAATTTTGTTCCCATATTAAATAAGTGAAACATTTAAAAAAAAGATTAATTTTTCCTTCCTCCTCAAAAACCTACTTGTTTCTAATGACCTTCACACATAAAACTCTCGAACTGAGATAAATTCAGTTTTGTAGGAATAATATGTTAAATGATTTCTTATGATATTTTGAACTTGTATAATTTTGCTAAAATATTTCTGAACTGGGTCCCTTTTCCAGTTATCTGCATGAGACAACAAGGAAAGATTACACGATGTGAGAAGAAATAATAACCTTGAGGAATAGTAAAATTTAACATTGGGATGGAGGAAAGCAGACAAGGAGAACGAGATTCCCATCCTAGAAATCAAGGGCATGGTTGCTGGTAGATGGATTTAGAACAATGAGGTGAGTGAACCCAGTTTTTAGGACAAAGTTGACTTCTGTTCAGCGATAACACTTTCAGCAAGGGCTTTAGGTAGGAGCTACTGCTGTTCAGTAGTTAAGTTGGGTTCAGCACTTTGCGATCCCATGGACTGCAGCATGCCAGGCTTCCCTGTCCTTCACTATCTCCCAGAATTCACTCAAACTCATGTCCATTGAGTCAGTGATGCTATCCAACTATCTCATCCTCTGCCACCTCCTTCTCCTCTTGCCCTCAGTCTTTCCCAGCATCAGGGTCTTTTCCAATGAGTTGGCTCTTTGCATCAGATGGCCAACATATTGGAGCTTCAGCATCAGTCCTTCTAATGAATATTCAGAGTTGATTTCCTTTAGGATTGCCTGGTTTGATCTCCTTGCAGTCCAAAGGACTCTCAAGAGTCTTCCCCAACACCACAGTTCAAAAGCATCAATTCTTTGGTGCTCAGTCTTCTTTATGGTCCAACTTTTACATCCATACATGACTAATGGGAAAACCATAGCTGTGACTATATGAACCTTTGTCAGCAAAGTGATGTCCCTATGATGTAGGAGCTGCGCTTGGTCTTTAAAGAATGAAGTGACTGGATCAGGTCATTAGGACAAAGTTGACTTGCCTTTAACAACACCACTTTGAGCAACAGCTTGATATAGAAGCTATGCTTGGATTGTTGAGGCAGAAAGGAGAAGCAGAAACCTTTAGAGAGGGTGAGATGCACAGAAATGTTTTGTGATTGCTGGTTTGGTTGAGTTTACTTTTAGGATAAAAGAAGTGAGTTTATCTGTGAAAGAAGCAAGAGGAGATAGTGATGACCAGTGAGATTTTAAGAACTTGTGGAAGAAATGAAAAGGAACGCCAGAGGAAAGAGACTGTGGCCTTGGAGAGGAAGAATGTCTCTTTCTGGATGTGGGCAGAGGGCAGGACAACTGCCACCACAGATGAGACTTTAAGCAGGAGGAAGAGGGACTGGGGAGGTTCACATCCGTGGACTTCCACTTTCTTCTGTTAAGAGAGATTGAGAGTAGGGGGTCCACAGAGTGAGGTGATGGGTTAGAACTATTCTCCAGGGAAGCAAAAAGAAGCTGTCTACAACTGCATGGTATTGGTCCAGTGCTGTGGGCTCTGTCTACAAAGCTGGGGACAAACCAGCCACAGACCCATACCAACAAAAACTTCCCTCTGTGCATGGTAGCAACAGGAGTTCATGCTTGGCATGTTTAAAATACAGTGGATTGAAGAAATTACAGAGGATCAGTTTGTTATGCCAGATGTGTTAAAACAAGATTTGAACTATGCTGAAATACCTTATTTCAGACAAGCCATGGAAAGATACCTGTTAAAAGCATTTTTAAATAAATTCTGGAATTCAGTTCCCCAAATGAACATGGCCACAGCTCAGATCCAAACATCTTCCCTGCTCCTGGGAACCACATAGAGTGACACAGAGAAAAGGGGCGCTCAGTCATGTCTGACTCTTTGCAACCCCATGAATCGCAGCACACCAGGCCTCCCTGTCCATCACTAACTACCGGAGTTCACTCAGACTCACGTCCATCGAGTCAGTGATGCCATCCAGCCATCTCATCCTCTGTCGTCCCTTTCTCCTCCTGCCCCCAATCCGTCGCAGCATCAGAGTCTTTTCCAATGAGTCAACTCTTCGCATGAGGTGGCCAAAGTACTGGAGTTTCAGCTTTAGCATCATTCCTTCCAAAGAAATCCCAGGGCTGATCTCCTTCAGAATGGACTGGTTGGATCTCCTTGTAGTCCAAGTAACTCGCAAGAGTCTTCTCCAACACCACAGTTCAAAAGCATCAATTCTTCGGCGCTCAGCCTTCTTCACAGTCCAACTCTCACAGCCATACATGAGGGACCTTGTAAACCGCACGGTCAGGAACACTAAAAGACAGAGAAAATGTACAGACTCCAAATGTCAGCAGTGATGCCTAATGACTGGAAGAGCTTGCCAGGAAAGAAAGCAGGGAGCCATGGCGGGTGGCTCAGGGGAGGACCTTGTCGTGGTAGACACCAGAAAGACTTTGCAAAAATACATGCTCTGAAGAGCAGGTGGCCATGTAGAGGGCACAAGTTGAGGATGAAACTCCTGATAATAGGGGTGAGATCATACAGAGCTAAGCTTACAAGAGTTATGAGAGAGCAAAAGAGAACAGAGAGTGTTGAGGAGGGTCTACCCACTGCTGAGCTCAGAAAGCAGTTAACTGAGAGGGTCACTGGGTATGGGGTCAGGAAACACAAGACAGGCACTAAGCCCCCTGATAAACACAGAGAAATGAAAAACTTTCCCAGGGTCACACAGCTAAGTGATGGGCCAGAACCCATGTCCTTAACCATTCTACTTCACTCAGGGAATACCCTGCTCTTAACTTCATGATTTCAAACGTTTAAATGTATTTTATCTAATTCACAAAAGTCAACCAAGAAAATTGCTGTTGGAGGCATTACTTGCTACAACATTAGGACAGCATCATTGGGGATGGTTTTTAAAGGGAAACAGGTATCTGAGAAAAATAGTAGGGTGCCCAGTGCTGACAGAGGAGGCAGATATAGAGTATACTTGGGGCCTCCCTGGTGGCTCAGTGGTGAAGAATCCACCTGTCAGTGCAGCAGATGCAGGTTCACTCCCTGGGTTGGGAAGATCCCCTGGAGAAGGAAATGGCAACCCACTCCAGTATTCTTGCCTGGAAAATTCCACAGTTAGAGGAGCCTGGTGGGCTACAGTTCATGGGGTTGCAAAGAGTTGAACACAACTTAGCAACTGAGCATGCATGCATTAAATGGGAGCAGACAGCTCAGTTTATTTCTTTTATAAAAAACCCTTTAATATGAAAGAGGAAAAAAATTTATCTTTAGAGACCTATATAAAAGGCACTATTGGTTACTTGAAAAAAACAAGGTTTATTTTTTTTAAACTAGAAAAAAATTTTTTAACCTAGTATAGAGAGCTTTGAAGTTAAAGCTATGGTAATAAATTAATTAGGAAAATTGATATATAAAGATAAATGAATTTCTCAGAAACCAGGAGAAAAGCAAAATACATTGAAAATAGCAAGACAAGGCAATGGGAGGCTCAGTCTGGGAAGACTAATATCCAAATTTTAGAAGTTCTAGGAAGAGACAAACATAGAAAATAGGATAAAAGTATCAACAATTTAGAAAATAAAACCATCCAGATTGAAAAGATGATTTCCCAGACAATGAATGAAAACACACTACAAGAAGGCACATCACCATAAAATTTTGGAACAGTAGGGGCAATGAGAAAGTCCTGAAAACCTCCAGGAATTTTATTTAAAATCCAGATCACATACCAAAGATAAGAATCCTGAAAGATAATGGAGGCTACTACTTACAAAATTCTGAGGGAAAATCATTTCCAACGTAGCATTCTATACCCAGCCAAGCAATCAACTGAATGGACAAGCTGACCAAAGGCCTCTCCACACACGCAAGATCTCACAATTTGACTTCTGTGCACCTTTTCTCAGGAAACTACTTGAGGGTTTACTCCACCAAAAGTGAGTATATAAACCAAAGAATAAGAAAAAGAAAACATAGGATCCAGGAAATCAGTACAATACAGAGACAAAGGGCAAAGCTGATGGTGAGTAAAGATCACAAGCAGCCTGGAGCAGGTCTGAAGACTCAAAGACGATAAAGTAAATGAATATCCGTGTTTGAATGGACTGAAAGAATACTTCCATAATTTGAAGAGAGTCTGGATTTAACTTAATGATGAGTACAGAGAAAACAAAGCAAATAAAACAGAAAGTTTATTAGCCTTTAGGGGGCATGAAATATTGGGCAACACAAGAAAAGCCAGTTTTCATAAGAAATGATTCAGTTCAAAATAGCCTTGTAGAGTTCTAATGATGTAATACGGTATGTTGATCTAATCAGAGCTATAACATAAAAATGATGAAATGAAGAATGGAGAAAGAATTACGACTATAGAGAACAGGAACAGGAGTGATCCTAAGTTTCCAAAGAGAGAAGTCACTAAACAATAACTGAAACTAAACAAATCAAGAAGAGTCTACATAAGCACACTATTTAGAGGTGCTGACTTAGACAACAAAACTGATAGCAAAAAGTTAAAAGTGGTTGGGAGAGGCTAAGAGTTTGTGTGACATCCTAGAGGGATTTGGGGGTGGGGTGGGTGGTGGTGATAACTCTAGTGCAACTATTTGACTCTTTGATATGCATGTATAACTGATGAAAATCAAGACGAAATTCAAAAATGAAAAAAAATATGGACGATAGGGACGTATTTTTTTTTTAGGGGATAGTGTGAACACAGTCCCCTACTACCACAAATTATGTGGTTGAGATTCCCACATTTGGGAAAGTCACAGAGGTCAGCACATCAGGAGTGCAATGGGTCAGCCTCACCCTGGGAAAACCACCTTCCTGATCATGGTTCTCTCTCCTGCCAGGTAAGTATGATAGGGACATATTTTAATGTGGTTTTTCTATGAAAAGAATTTTAAGAAACAAACAATATCCAAGTGATTGAACTAAATATTTTTTGATTATGCTGATATATGTGTATCAACTCACATACTTTCTTTATAATAGAGTAATAAAACAGGACAGTCATCCCCAAAAGACTAAAAGAAAAACACAAGCCACCCATTCAGCTAAGGAAAGCAGAAGCAGCCGAGAAGGACTGAACTAAAGCAAGACAGCTTCCTGAACACTGCTGGATAGGGCATCAGATTACAAAAAGGGAAAACCTAAAGGTCTATGGAATAATAGAGTGCAGCCAGAAGAAATTTAAAGGGAAAGGAGAAAGAAAAAAATCTTGACAGAATAATGGCAACCAATGCCAGAAGCCAGTCCTCTTACAGAGGAGTCGAGTTACAGAGTCTCCCTGGCTTCAGAACTGGAAGTAGACCTTGCCCCTTTTCGGAACGGTAAATCATATTAGAACACACTGTACTGTCCGTCTGACCG
Source organism: Capra hircus (assembly GCF_001704415.2). Taxonomy (NCBI): domain Eukaryota; kingdom Metazoa; phylum Chordata; class Mammalia; order Artiodactyla; family Bovidae; genus Capra; species Capra hircus. The sequence continues at coordinate 58,788,410 of NC_030821.1, forward strand.
AATATTTGTCAAACAGTGAGTAATTGTGAAGTCCTTAAGAAATTTCAATTCTGCCACAAGATGGAGAATAAGAATCTTTTTTAAAGACAGAAAAAATAACCTGTTTTCTCCCCTATTTCTCAAGCGAATGTCATGACAAGGGTCACGCTCGTCTACTCTGGGTAGATCATGTGACCATCACTCACTGTCTCCTGGAATGTTTCTTTCCACAATTATTTCTGAATTTCCTGCTATCGTGGATTTCTCTGGTGGCTCAGTGGTAAAGAATCTGCTTGTCAGTGCAGGAGATGTGGGTTTCATCCCTGGGTCGGGAAGATCCCCTGGAGAAGGCAATGGCAACCCACTCCTGCATTTTTACCTGGGTAATCCCATGGACAGAAGAGCCTGGCAGGCTACAGTCCATGGGGGTCACAAAGAGTCGGACATGACTCAGCATCCAAACAACAACAACACGTCTACTATCCAGTGTTGGTTTTAATTAGATTTGAGGACAACTTTTAGATTACATTTATCAGCATTCTTCCCACTCTCCATATTTTTCAGATTTCTCTTTAGGCAACAAAAATCTAATTTTAAAGAAGTTTTTTTTCCTCCTAATTCTCTGAAGAGGGTCCCAGAGTCAGATCTTTATTTGGAACTCACAACCCAGCAGGTACCTGATGAGTAGAGGGACCCCCATGACTGGTGTTTTATTTGTGAAACTGAAAGTGAAAGTCACTCAGTCATATCAGACTCTCTGCGACCCAGTGGACTATACAGTCCATGGAATTCTCCAACCCAGGGATCGAATCCAAGTCTCCCACATTGCAGGCAGATTCTTTACCAGCTGAGCCACCAGGGAAGCCCATACAGAGGCTCAAAGGCCTCATGGAAGAGACCACTAAGAAGTTGGGGCTGTTATTAATAGTTGGCCCCCACCCCACAATCCCTCTGACTCCCCCCCCCGCCCAGTCAAAAGGACACAACTGCAACCAGGAAAAAAAATGACTTCTCTTTAATTGGGGAGGAACTGTTCAAATGGAAAATAAATTTACCCTGAAGAGGATATCAGCGTTGCTCTAGAGAAGGAAGGAGAAAGCTGTTTTGAGGCTCCTTCCAGGAATTTGCCCCTGAAGCCCGTGGAGGCGTTATGTGGAGTCAAGATGAGAATACTGGAAGGAAGGAGGCGCCAGGGGGCGCTGCTGGCTCACTGCTGGGGTGCGCTTCTCCCTGCCTGCAAAGTGGAAAGTCCTCAAAGGACAGAGGGCAGCAGCCTGTGGAGATGTCAGGACACTCACAGGATAGGCAGGCAGTGTCCCCAGCAGAGGGAAGGGGGTACCCATCTCTCCTGACTGCAGCCATGTTTGGTGATTGTACCGTCTGGGAAAGTCGAGGAAACCAAAGAGTGAATCAATCATGCTTCTTGTTTTCAAGGAGCTTTTAGCCTTCCACCAACAGTTTTACTAAAATTATACATATATATATATTTTTTTTAATAAATACTTTACATACCACATACCAAAATCATTTCCAGATGGATTAGAGAGCATCTGTAAAACTGGAGGAAAATAGAATCTAATAGTTAATACAAATTTGCAGGAGGAGATTTCCAAGTTTTTATAAAAGCAGTGAAAAAAAATGTATAAAGGAGATTGTTTAATTATCTAAAAATTATAACTTCTGGATATTAAAATGTGAGTAAATAAAATATTAACAAGGGACTGAGAAAAATATTTAGCCAAAATGTGACTGGGAAAAAAAGGTTAATTTTTTTTTCTATAAAGAACACACAAAAATAAAACTGAAAAATTATCATGCCCTAATAGGGAAACAGAAAAAAATCTTGAAAAGTCAATTCATAATAAAGAAAATACATTTAGGACACAAATATTAAAAAAGGAAAATATCTCACAAGCACTGAAGAACTGCAAATTAAAAATACAGTGTCTTAAAAATACATACATGTACAAAATCTTTACTGCTAATGAAACTGTGGTAAAACAGGATCTTCCATGCATTGCTGGTGACAGTATAGGATACAATAATTTGGAAAGTACTTGCAGTTTGGCAATGTATATCAAGATTCTCCAAAGCATTTATATTCACTGATTCAATAATTATGTCTCTGGAAATCCATCTTACCAAATATTAATTAAAACATGAAATAAGCATCTTCATGAAAATGTTTACTCAGGGCCATTTATTCTGGAGAAAAACTCAAAACAAGGTAAATATCCAAAATGATTAAATAAATTACAATACACAGTTGATTCAAAATGTTATGATGGTGGTGATAATATGAAAATACTTGTACTACATCGTTAAGTGAATGAGGAAAAGTCTAAAACTTTGTATTGGTTTGATTATTACCTTTTAAAAATCAACACATTTTTCATAAAATATACAGGCAAAAAGACTGAAAGAAGTTTTGTTTGTTTGGGGCTGGTTGTCTGGGGAACTATGAATGTTTCTTTTCTTCTTTTTTTAAAACTTTTCTCTATTTTCAAATTTCTAAAAATTCTTTACAACATAAACATTCATTTAAAAATGAAAAGTCACAAAAATCACTTGCATTTCTATACATTAACAATGAACAATCTGAAAAGAAAATCAAGAGAACAACTCCATTTGTAATACATCAAAAAGAATAAAATACTTAGGAATAAATCTAACCAACAACATAGAAGACTTATACGCTGATACCTACAAAACTACATTGCTGAAAGAAATTAAAGAAGATATAGATAAATAGAAGACATCTCATGTTCATTGATTGGAAGACTTTATTGTTAAAAATGCCTATACTACTCAAAGTGATCTACATATTCAACATAATCCCTATCAAAACCTTGATGGGAATTTTTCAGAAATAGAAAAATTCATCCTTAAATTCATAGGGCATTTCAAGGGACCTCTGATAACCAAATCAATTTTGAAGAACAGATGTGAAAGCCTCACACTTCCTGTTTCAAAACACTACAAAGACCCAGTAAGCAAGAGAGCATCAGTTCAGTTCAGTTCAGTCGTGTCCGACTCTTTGCGACGCCATGAATCGCAGCACGCCAGGCCTCCCTGTCCATCACCAACTCCCGGAGTCCACTCAGACTCATGTCCATCGAGTCAGTGATGCCATCCAGCCATCTCATCCTCGGTCGTCCCCTTCTCCTCCTGCCCCCAATCCCTCCCAGCATCAGTCTTTTCCAATGAGTCAACTCTTCGCATAAGGTGGCCAAAGTACTGGAGTTTCATGGTGCTAGCATAAAGACAGAGAAATAGACCAATGGAATACAATAAAAGAGTCCAGAAATAACCCTCACTTACATCATCAAATGATTTTTGATAAGGGTGCTGAGACCACTTAGTTGGGAAAGGACTGTCTCTTGACCAAATGATTCTGGGAACTGAATATCCTCATGCAAAAGAATGACAGGGGACCCTTATACTTTATGTAAAAATTAACTCAAAATGGATTAAAATCTAAACATAAACCCTAAAACTATAAAATTCCCAGAAGAAAACATAGGAAGAAACCTTCGCGATATTGGACTTGGCAGTAATTTCTTGGATACGACACTAAAGGAATAGGCAACAAAAGCAAAACACGTGCACGTGAAAGGAAACAAAGCAAAAAGGCAACCTAGGGAATGCAAGGAATTATTTGCAAGCCGTGTATCTGATAACGGGTTATATTCAGGATATATGACAAACTCCTACAATGCAACAACTAAAATAACTTGAATTTCAAATGGGCAAAGGAGTTCAGACACCCCCGAGGAGATATACAAAGCTTATGAAAGGATGCTCATTATCACTAATCGTCATAGAAATGCAAATCAAACCAAAACAAAGTATCACCTAACATCCATTTGGATGACTACTAGCAAAATATTCCAAAATACGAAGTGCTGAGGATGTGGAGAAATTGAAATGCTTGTGCACTATGGGTGGGACTGTAAAGCTGTGCAGCGGTCTCTACTGAGTATTCTTTTCAATATTTATTTATTTGACTGCTTCGGGTCTTAGTTGCAGCACTCAGGACACTCAGGATCTTCACTGAGGTGCAGATTCTTTAGCTGTTATGCATGGACTTAACTGCCTCATAGCATGTGGGATCTTAGTTCCCCGACAAGGGATTGAACTTGCATCCCCTGCATTGCAAGGCAGATTCCTAATTACTGGACCACCAGAGAAGTCCCCTCTATTGATTACTGAAACAGTATTGAGGTTCCTAAAAAAAATGTAAAAAGGAACTACCATGTGATCCAGCAGTCCCACTTCTAATATATATTAAAAAAATTGAAAGACAAACTTGTTATTCAGATTGGAGCATTTGGCAGACATTTCCTGGGGAATGAATGAAGTGAGCCCATCAACAAGGAAGACAATCAGTAGTCAATTATCAATAATAAAAATCTGGGCTTCAAGCAAAAATTCGAACTTTGGAAAACTTGTAGCTGCCACCATGAACTTCACAGCATCCTAATACAGAACAATTTTACTGTAGTGATGTTAACAGATGTGACATTTTAATATTATATAATCAAAACATTTAGAAGAGCTGCATAAGCCAGTGAATCAATATTTTCCAAAGGACCAATGCACAATGTTGCAAAATTATACATGAGTAAATGTAAAAGATCCATTCAAGGAACTAGTGTGTGTGTGTGTGTGAGTTGCTCAGTCGTGTCTGACTCTTGGCCACCCCATGGACTGTAGTCTGCCAGGTTCCTCGGTCCGTGGAATTCTCCAGGCAAGAATACTGGAGTGGGTTGCCATTTCCTTCTCCAGCAAGGTACTAGAGACTGATGTTTTTTTAATGTAAGAGAGTACAAAAAGGTCAGGGATATGGTTTCAGATTCCGACTGTAACTAATCTTTAAGAAAATATCACTGGGACTTCCCTGGCAGTCCAGTGGTTAGGACTCTGCTCTTCCAATGCAGGGGGTGTGGGATCAATCCCTGGTCAGGGAACAAAGGTCCCACATGCGCGAGGTGTGACCAAAAAGATCAAAATTAAAAAACTGAGGGACTGAAATAAAAATTGAGATAAAAGCAGAAATCAGTGAATCAGAAGACAGAAATAAAATAAAACTTAAAAAAATGGAAGAAACTACCACTCATCCAGCTTTGGTATATCAAAGACTGTCCATGAATATCTGAAAAGATAATTAAAGTTATCCTCCTTTTACCAGCTACATATCTGTGCCTCTACAAAAACAGAGTATTATGACAGACTGGATGCAGAAAGCAGATATGATATTTCTTCCTCTATTATACCAGACATTAAAGAGATTTGCAAAAATGTAAAAACAGTGCCACTCTTCTCACTAAACTTTTTTGTTATGGAAAATATACTTATTTTCCATAAAAATATGTGATGCCAAAGAAGCAACTCTGGAAGTTTTTCCTGCATGCCCTAGAAAAGTTGATGGAGTACTGTGGTAATGGGTGCCTTAAAGATTTGGCAGAATGCATGCTGTTTTGAGAGGTAACTATAAACTTTAACTTTTTAACTATATACTTTCTTTCTATGGTAGTTGATTTGTCTCAGTCTCTCTTTTCTTGGGTCAGTTTTGGCAATTTAAATGTTCTAGAACAGTGATTCTCAAACTTTTTGGTCTTAGGAACTCTTTATATGCTTAAATCCCAAGAGCTTTTGTTTATGTGGTTTATATCTACAGATACTGGCTATGAAAAGTGAAAGTGAAAGTCGCTCAGGTGTGTCCATCTCTTTGCGACCCCATGAACTATAGGGAATTCTCCCAGCCAGAATACTGGAGTGGGTAGCCTTTCCCTTCTGCAGGGAATCTTCCCAACCTAGGGATCAAACCCAGGTCTCCTGCATTGCAGGCAGATTCTATATCAACTGAGCTATCAGGGAAGCCAATATTTGTTATAATAGAGACTAAAAATTGAGAAATTTTAAAACATTTACTTATTTAAAAATGGTAACAGATTTTAAAATATAGCAGTGAACAAATCTGTATATTCACAATGTTATCTGTCGCTGAACAGAAAAGTTGCCACACAGTGGGCAGATGAAAATAGCATACCGTTGTGATCTCACTTCCTGTGGATCGGGAATCCAGGCAGGCTCAGGCTCAGGGTCCCTTGTGAAGGCTGCACTCAAGCTGTAGGCTCCTGCAGGGAGAATATGACTCCCAGTACCCAGGGTTACTGGCAGCATCTCAGTGCTTCGGGGCTGTTGCACTGGGAGCCTCAGTTCCTTGCTGGCCACAGGATGCCTTCATTCCCTGCACACGCGCCTCTCCATCCAGTGTTTCCTGTGGGGACAGCTGCTCTACCAAAGTTAGCGACTGGGGGCCAGCAGGCCAGGGATCAGCACCTTAGTTAACCTATTCGTGGAGGGTGACAGCCCAGCACTTTTCCTGAAGAGGAGGGCATGATCACAAGGATAGGAATTGCAAGTGGGAGGGCCAGCATGGGGGTCTTATCAGAGGGCATCCCCATACAGGAGCGATGGGGCAGAATTCACCCATGGTGACAGCCAGGGGCTCCAATCTTCTCACAAAGGAAGGCAAGCTGTAGAAATCTTTTCTAAAACTTGTGGGGACTTCCCTGGTGGTCCAGTGGCAGAGACTCTGGGGGCCCAATGGAGGGGAGCCAAGATTAGATCCCTGGTCAAGGAACTAGATTCCACATGCTGCAACCAAGACCTGGCAAAGCCAAAGAAAAAAGTGTACGAATTCTATATAACATGAAACGCACAAGCCCGGGAAAAAGTAACTGATAAGAGAAACACATCCCTGGCTCCCCTGCAGGACATCGGAATCACAAGATCTGGCTGTGGATATCCTCTGCAGGTTACCTGTGAAAGCTAGAAAATGGCGCTGAGTAATTCTTCAGGTTGAAACAAGGGACAGTAGCATCTCTAGGCCTGAAGGCCTAGGAACAGGAGGATTAAAGGGAGGGGCGTACTGAGGCTCAGGGGCCTGGCATTCAGCCCCACCCCTACAGAGAATTCCCTGAGTTCAGCAGTTCAATGTGATTGAAAATTACCAACCCTGAAGCAGGCTGCATATGAATAGTTGTCAGTGAAAAGACTTTCCTGTGTCCTTGGTTCTTTTCCACTGCTCACTTTGCGAACCAATGTTAATGAGCAAATAGAGTTAACTTACTGTCAATGGAATTTCAAACTAAAAATTGAAAGCTTTTTAAAAAATGAGGATTCTTGGATAAAGAAGATGTGGTACATCATACAATGGAGTATCACTTGGCCATGAAAAGGAATGAAATAATGCCATTTGCAGCAACATGGATGGACCTAGAGATTGTCATACTGAGTGAAGTAAGTCAGACAGAGACACTTACCATATATTATTTCTTACATGTGTAATCTTAAAAAAGGTACAAATGAATCTATTTATAAAACAGAAATAGACTCACAGATGCAGAAAACAAAGTAGGTGGGAGGGATGAATTAGGAGATTCTGACATAGACCCACTACTATATGTAAACTACAGAAATAATAAGGACCTACTGTTCAGGACAGAGAACTCCACCCAATGATCTGTAATGACCTACACGGGAAAAGGGTCTAAGAGAGTAGATATATGTAAATGTATATTTTATTCACTTTGCTATACAGTGGAAACTAACATTGTAAATCAACTCTACGACAACACAAAAAATTTTTTCATGTAGATTCTACCTTAAAATGGATCTCTACAAGGAGATCAGACCAGTCAATTTTCCTAAAGGAAATCAGTCCTGAATATTCAATGGAAGGATTGATGCTGAAACTGAAGCTGCAATACCAGGCCACCTGATGTGAAGAACTGACTCACTGGAAAAGACCCATGCTGGGAAAGATTGAAGGCAGGAGGAGAAGGAGACGGCAAAGGATGAGATGGCTGGATGGCATCACCAAGGATCACCAGCTCAATGGACGTGAGTTTGAGCAAGCTCTGGGAGTTGGTGAAGGACAGGGAAGCCTGGCGTGCTGCAGTCCATGGGGTCGCAGAGTCGGTCACAACTGAGTGACTGAACTGAACTGATCTTAAAATGGATGCATATTAGTAGCTCAATGAAATTTCTGACCTCAACTAGAGTGAAATCTATAAAGCCCTTCTATGTCACTTTCTTTAACACAAGAGGATTTTAACCTCTCAGACACTCTAATGCTACTAGCGATGAAGATTAGACTAACATACACTGGGAAACAGGGCTTCCCAGGTGCCCGCCAAGGCAGGTTACACATAACAACACCGGTTTGATCCCTGGGTCGGGAAGGTCCCCTGGAGGAGAGCAAGGCAACCCCCTCCAGTATTCCTGCCTGGGAAATCCCATGGACAGAGGAGCCTGGTGGGCTACAGTCCACGCGGTCACACAGAGTTGAACACAACTGAAGCTACCTGGCACACATGCAGAGAGAGAAATAGCGCAGGATAGTGGCCAAGATGCAGCCTCTGAGTTCAAGCTAGACAGCGTGGGTTCAGACAATGGCTTTCCCTGTGACCTTGGGCAGGTCACCTAAGCTCAGCTTTCTCATATATATAGAATATGAATCCAAGGTTGACGTGAGGATCAAACAAATGGATGTTCACACAGGTAGTCCATTTCCAGCAGTGTTGGCTACTATCATGTAGGTGACGGTACACATTAGGTGCTCTGATCCTCACCTGCAATTCCAGTAAAGCAGAAGCCTCCTTTCCACACAACATAGGTGGACACGAGACCAAGTGTTTATTCTTTCTCTTTCTGGTTTCTATTCTGAAGTTTCAGAGTGAGGAGTTTTCACAGAAATTTTATTTAGATCAAAAATTAAATAAAATAGTGTCTAAGCAGAGTCATCCACATTCGACAATCTATTTTTATTATTTTCTTTCCACATGTACACTCGGGTACCATGAACTGAGTCATTTTGAACCGTTGTTAATTTCCTTTTGGAAGTAGTTTGATGACACTGTCATTGCAGCGAAAGACCAGCAGATGGCTGTCCACAAAAACACACAAATACCTGCAGTAAAAGGCTTTACAAGATAGTTTCCAAAGAACTGCAAAAATTAGTGCAAGAAAGCTATGGATGTCAATATTGAAAACACAGACTTTGTAACGGTCTTAAGAGTACTTTTTAACAGACTTGATTGCCAAGGGAGAAGGGGGTGGGGAGGGATGGACTGGGAGTTTGGGATTAGCAAACTATGATATGTAGATGAATAAACAAGGTACCATTACATAGCACAGTGAATTACAATCAATATCCTATGATAAACCATAATGGAAAAGAATATGAAAAAGGATATATATGTATACAACTGAATCACTTTGCTATACAACAGAAATTAACACCACATTCTAAATCAGCTATATTCCAGTGCTGCTGCTGCTGCTGCTGCATCGCTTCAGCCGTGTCCGACTCTGTGCGACTCCATAGACGGCAGCCCACGAGGCTCTGCCGTCCATAGGATTCTCCAGGCAAGAACACTGGAGTGGGTTGCCATTTCCTTCTCCAATGCATGACAGTGAAAAGTGAAAGTGAAGTCGCTCAGTCGTGTCCGACTCTTAGGAAAAAATTTTTAAAGAATATCTTTACATTTGAGACAAAAATTTAATTCTATTCTTCACACAAAAGTCTTTGTCACACTGCCAGAAGTATCTATTGGGGTATAACCTTCCCAGGGGAAATTTACTTAATGCCAAAGTATTTAAAATGTTTTTTTTTTTAATGAAGCCATCAAAAAATAAATATACCTAGTCATTGATCTAAGATATTAAGCCTGAGCTAAAGAATCTGTCTACAGCAGTGGTTCTCATTTTCGGGTGGTTTTGTCCCTTGGGGGGACATTTGACGATATCTAGGGATATGTTTGTCACAACTGGAGGGGAGGGGCTGGGACAGGCATCCAGTGGGCAGAGGCCAGGGTAACCCTAGACATCCTACAACATACACGACAGCCCCCCTCAACAGAGACTCCTATGGCCCCAAATGTCAACTGTGCTGAGACTGAGACACTCTGGACTAGAAGAAGCATGTGCGTCGTGTACTGTTTTTGTAAGAGTGAAGCAGTGAAAACATGTCCAAAACAGAGGACTAGCTGAAAAAATGACGAATGACCCATTCATACAAGACAGTTGTTAAAAGGAATCTTGCAGAAGTATAATTATTGTGACAAAATATTCTGTGGATAAAGCTTACTGAACTGTATATGCAGTACGAGCCCACATTTTAAAGGGCTACATACACAGCTGAGGGTGTAAATAGGTGGTTTATCTCTGAAAGTAGCATTCTGTATTTTATTCTTCTTTGTGCTTATCATTAATCTTTACTTTTTCTCCAATGAACATCTTACTAATATTAGAATATTACAATTTTAACACAAATTTGGGTACCACAGCAGTTGACAACTTTCAAGAGAAAAATATAACAAAATGTTTGAAACTAAACCTTATAAACTTCAAAACACTGATTTTTTTCATTGCATTCATCTAATATTTCAACTAGCTATTTCCTTAGTACCAGTCACATCAAATAATTTTCCCCATAAATGCTGGGCCATATTTTGCCTTTTCTTATACTGAAATTCTTTTCCTATAGTCAGGAAGTCTAAGAATAGATGTACCACAATCACAAATGTACTTCTTAAGCATTCCACAACTGAATTTCTGGCCGTCTTTTAAGCACTTGTTGTTCGTTCAATCTTCCTGTCGTGTCCAACTCTTCACGACCCCACGGACTGCAGCACGCCAGGCTTCCCTGTCCTTCACCATCTCCTGGCATTTTCTCAAACTCATGTCCCTTTTGAGCACTAGGAAAACCTGAATGCAGCTGTAAGCTTTCTCTGCAGATGCATACTCAGTACTAATGCATTTGTGGTTGATCACTACAAGGGGAGTTTAGGCAATTGTATTTTTGTCTATTTATGGCTGTTAGCCATGCCCAGGTGGTGCTAGTGGTAAAGAACCCACCTGCCAATGCAGGAGACACCGGTGACTTTGGTTCAATCCCTGGATTAGGAAGATCCCCTGGAGGAGAAAATGGCAAGCCTGGAGAATTCCAGTGTTCTTGCCTGGAGAATCCCATGGACAGAGGACCTTGGTGGGCTACAGCTCACAGGGTCACAAAGAGTCAGACACGATTGAGTGACCGAGCATGAGCCACACCAAGACATGAAAGCCCAAAGTTATGAAGCCTCATTTAGGTTACAACTAGTAAACCAAGAAAGCAGCTTTTTGGATTTTCTGCTGCAAATTCTATTAATAAAGTATTTACAGCCAATGGATGACATTTTAAAATAACTGAACTGAAAAATGTCCCAAATTTTAACACTCAAATTACTTGTTAAATGGAAGCAAAATCTAGAACATATTCTTTGTGAGCCAAAGATAGCCAGGTATTAGCTGTGCCCCATTATCCAGGAAAGAATTCAATGAGATAATTCAATCTGTTTCAAGTATAATTTCCCTCCAAGGAACAGAAGAGAAAGGCTCAAGAAAGGCCCCAAACTGGAAGGATCAGATTTGAGTCACAGCAAATCACTCTTAATGCACTCAGGTTCACCTGCAAAATAATAGGAGGTTATTGACCCTCACTTCTGCCCTGTATCTAAACCCAGCTCACCCATTTCGTCCCGCATAACCACTCCATCATCTGTAAGCACGTGTGTCCTCCTGGCCACCAGGTCAGCCGACCACTCTCGGGGTGTCCACTGTTCTCTGTCCCATATCTGACTATGAACAGACAGACGCTCAGTATTGGGGAAGTCCTCAGGGATCTCGGCCAACCTCACTTTATCCCGACAGAGGAGATAACACGCTTTTGAACTGAATCAGGTGGAGGGCCTGGGTGTCCAGGCGGGGGCCTCGGATGCAAGACACGCCCCCAGATAAGCAGGCAGCAAGGGGAGCATTTGCCCTTAGGTCCAGAGAGTAGAACTTTGCTCAGGTACTTTCTAGAAACAGACTGCAGATGCTTCTGCTGGCCTGGGAAGTCAGAGGATGAAATACCACAAAAGGATGTTCCAGGCTATGAAAAATAACCACTAATTAAAAAAAAATAATATGACCAGTGATTTTCCCCAATATCCACGTGAGTTGTGCTCAGGAAAGATACCGGTTCACAGAGCACGAGTGATTCGGTTACTACGGGCAGTAGACTTTGCAGGGTAGAAGCCACAAGCACGGAGGCCGGCGGTTAGCCCACCAAGTGGGGGAGTTTCTGGGGTTTTAGGTCAGGTCTTGGAAGATGATGCTGTGAAAGTGCTGCACTCAATATGCCAGCAAATTTGGAAAACTCAGCAGTGGCCACAGGACTGGAAAAGGTCAGTTTTCATTCCAATCCCAAAGAATGCTCAAACTACCGCACAATTGCACTCATCTCACACGCTAATAAAGTGATGCTTAAAATTCTCCAAGCCAGGCTTCAGCAATACATGAACCGTGAACTTCCAGATGTTCAAGCTGGTTTTAGAAAAGGCAGAGGAACCAGGGATCAAATTGCCAACATCCTCTGGATCGTGGAAAAAGCAAGAGAGTTCCAGAAAAACATCTATTTCTGCTTTATTGACTATGCCAAAGCCTTTGACTGTGTGGATCACAATAAAGTGTGGAAAATTGTGAAAGAGATGGGAATACCAGACCACCTGACCTGCCTCTTGAGAAACCTATATGCAGGTCAGGAAGCAACAGTTAGAACTGGACATGGAACAACAGACTGGTTCCAAATAGGAAAAGGAGTACGTCAAGGCTGCATATTGTCACCCTGCTTATTTAATTTATATCCAGAGAACATCATGAGAAATGCTGGGCTGGAAGCATAAGCTGGAATCAAGATTGCCAGAAGAAATATCAATAACCTCAGATATGCAGATGACACCACCCTTATGGCAGAAAGTGAAGAGGAACTCAAAAGCCTCTTGATGAAAGTGAAAGAGGAGAGTGAAAACGTTGGCTTAAAGCTCAACATTCAGAAAACGAAGATGATGGCATCTGGTCCCATCACTTCATGGGAAATAGATGGGGAAACAGTGTCAGACTTTATTTTGGGGGGCTCCAAAATCACTGCAGATGGTGATTGCAGCCATGAAATTAAAAGACGCTTACTCCTTGGAAGAAAAGTTATGACCAACCTAGATAGCATATTGAAAAGCTGAGACATTACTTTGCCGACTAAGGTCCGTCTTGTCAAGGCTATGGTTTTTCCTGCGGTCATGTATGGATGTGAGAGTTGGACTGTGAAGAAGGCAAAGCACCGAAGAATTGATGCTTTTGAACTGTGGTGTTGGAGAAGACTCTTGAGAATTTCCTTGGACTGCAAGGAGATCCAACTAGTCCATTCTAAAGATCAGTCCTGGGTGTTCATTGGAAGGACTGATGCTAAAGCTGAATCTCCAGTACTTTGGCCAACTCATGCGAAGAGTTGACTCATTGGAAAAGACTGATGCTGGGAGGGATTGGGGGCAGGAGTAGAAGGGGACGACAGAGGAGGAAAAGGGGACGACAGAGGATGAGATGGCTGGATGGCATCACCGATGGACATGAGTTTGGGTGAACTACGGAAGTTGGTGATGGACAGGGAGGCCTGGCGTGCTGCAATTCGTGGGGTCACAGAGTCGGACACGACTGAGCGACTGAACTGAACTGTAGTGTCCCCATCACCTCCGCCAGGTGCCCCCGAGGACGGCGCCGCCAACACTCCACCTCCCGGCGCTCGGACTCCGCCTGGCCGACAGGGGGCGCGCGCAACCACGCCTAGCCTGCCCCTTCGCGGGAACCCCCATCCCCGGCTCACGCAGCCGCCTTAGAGCCCGCCGGACGATTCCTCTTCCGGGGCAGCGCAGAGAGGCGCGCGGGACCCGGATGCAAACGCGAGCGCGGCTATATAAGCGCCCCACAGGCCTCACGCCTTCCTCTTTGAGGAAGACGCGGTCGCCGTTGCAGCGGCTGTGTGTGCCGCCCGCTCCTGCTCCTGACTCACCGCTGTTCGCTCTCGCCGAGGAACAAGTCGGTCAGGAAGCCACACCGCAGCCATGGTGAGTCGGGGGCTTCCGGGTCGCGTCTTGGAGGTAGATTGGGCGGGAGGCAGGGAACGGGACTCGTTTCTCCAGGGAATGGGCTTACGAGACGCCGCCAGGAACTGTGAAGCTCCGAGCGCGCTGGTCCCAGGATTTGACAAGCTTCTTAAAGAGTTTTTTATTCTCACTTGTGTGGTAACAGGCCTTTAAAGACACCGGCAAGACTCCCGTGGAGCCAGAGGTGGCCATTCACCGGATTAGGATCACCCTCACCAGCCGCAACGTGAAGTCTCTGGAGAAGGGTCAGTGCGGCGAATTCGGGGGTCTCGGGGCTTGTTCCGAGCGAGGTCGGCTCTCGGGGGGCCAGCGTCCTCTTTCAAAAGACAGAGTTAAGAGTGGTCTACACTCGGGGTATGCCGTGTTGGCGGTGAGGAGAGAATTGCTGTGTTGACTTAAGGTGATCGTCTTATACGCTATTCTGAGCCCGCGGCGGTTCGACTTTGAGCCGGCTCTTGTGCGTTAAGGGAGCCAACTGAAGGATGCTTTCACTTCCCTGCAGTGTGTGCTGACCTGATCAGAGGCGCGAAGGAAAAGAATCTCAAAGTGAAAGGACCAGTTCGGATGCCTACCAAGGTGAGAGAGAGTGTCCTGGGCAGGAGGTGGAAGATGGTAGTTGGAGAGAAGATAGAGAAATTAGAAAACATAAACTAAGTGAAATAGGAGCACTGAATATGAAATAGAAAAAGTGAAGCAAACTAGGTAAAAGGATGTGTTACAGTCCAGTTGCTTTTAAACATGGCTGCTCGTTAGAAACATCTGGAGCTTTGGTGAAAAAAAGCAATACCTGGGCATTTGTATTTTTCAAAAAACTCCAAGATAATTCTGATGTGCATTTGGATATCAGAATGCATTTTTGCCTTTTAGGGTGGGGGATTTGGCTGCTAAAAGACTTTTATGTACTTATGCTAACAGTACACACCCAGGGTCAAATGTTGGTAAAATCTGGTTCCTGTTAAATATGTAATTTCTGGAGGTAAACCGGTTGAAGGCTTTTGCTGCTGGTGTTTGGTATGTGCAGGCTGAGGCCCTGGGAAGTTTTCAAATGGAATCTGTAACGATTCTGTAAGTGTCCTAGGGAAGCACAACAGATCATAAACGCTTGGTTTCCATTTTTTCTTGTTGCAGACTCTGAGAATAACTACGAGGAAAACTCCTTGTGGTGAAGGTTCTAAGACTTGGGATCGATTCCAAATGAGGATCCACAAGCGACTCATTGACCTGCACAGCCCTTCTGAAATTGTCAAGCAGATCACTTCCATCAGTATTGAGCCGGGAGTCGAGGTGGAAGTCACCATTGCCGATGCCTAAAATCAACCTTTTTAATAAATCTATAATCAGTTGTTAAATCTTGTTGACTTTTATTCATAATACTGACAAGTCTTGGGAATAGAGTTGTGTTATAAAATTGATTCCACTTTTTAGGTAGAATAATTAGAATTAGGTGGATAGCCTGTGGTGGTTGACCCTGTTTCCATTGTAAGCTAGTTTACACGTGACAGCATTTGAAAATGGAATTGTGTTAACTGCCACATGAGATCTTGCTGTTGATGAATATTGGGGTTTTTGAACATGTGTGTGGGTTTAACTTTGGAACTGTCAGTGGTTTCTGGGATGATTTTAATGTGACCAGTTGTGGTTAGAAACCTAGAGTGATGAAAGGCAAGGAACTCAGAAGCTAGATCTTAATATCTGACCCTGATCCTGCCATTTGTCATAACTCCTTTTAAACTTGGCAAATTTCAGTAAGTTGTGGAAACTTACAGATACTGGTGCCTTAATTATATTTTAGATGAGATAATATAATACAGTAAAATATAAAACAATCGTAGTACTTAGATTTAGGTTATATCTATAGATACATGTTTTATATACCTTGGAATCACTTTTCACAATGTATATAGGTCATTCAGTATGAAGCTAAGTTAAGCATTTATGTTTAGAGCGGAAAAGTACATCTTAGGTCAAATTCCATTTATCCAAACCTCTATTGGATAACACTGCCTAGCTCCAAGACCCTGCTTATACATGTATTCCCATTGTGTAGACATAGACATTGGTTTTTGTGTTTTAATTTGCCCAGTGTCCTGAGCTGTAATTGCACAGCTGAAATTTTAGTGTGTCCATGGGTTGAGGATCCATCTTGATGTCCCATTGAAGGGTTGTAGTCTTAGCTGTTTTTAATTGGGTGGCTATCTAAACATGTATGTCTATTCTACAGAAGTATAAGACAGGTGTGTAAGCATTTTACAAATGATAAAATTTGCCACTCTTAGGATTGCAGTAATGAAATTCCTGCCTTTCCTCCCAGGAACCCAGCCCACTTTGGATTACCTTGTCCAGTGGCTTCAGTTAGCAGGTATGAACTATTAAGGTTTCTCTATGTCCAATTACGTGCCAGATGCCAAAACCTCACTGTAAGTTGACAAGCCCCTCACACCTGGTTTTAACCCATGTCCAGCACATGCCACACAGTTGTTCTGATATTGGAATTCTCATCCCTAAACATTTCTGCAACATCCAAGTCCTTTTGATTCTGTTTTCCTCCTAGTAGGTCTCCAAAACACTAGATGTTGAAAAGGGATTTCAGTGGAGCAGAACCTGGAAAGGTGTTAATGCTAAGGTTTAGCAAAGATGCTATGCTAAGGTAACCTATGTTAACCCATTTATAACAACATTGTGCCAGATCAACTAATTAGCTTGGGAAAACAAAATTTCACTGCATAAGAAGAGTCTTATAGTTCTGTTCCTGAGGCCAGCAGTGATTTAACCTTTTCCTAGAGGAGCTGGTGTTCTCAGTTCAACTGAAGAAGTTGGTAGGAAATCAGCCTAGCAGTGAGCTACTGACTTGCCCTCTAGCCCAATTTCCAGCATTCTCTGCACTAGGAAGTTCTAAAACTACAGGGGCAGTTAAGATCATTAATGGCTAGAGTAGATTGTTAAGCAAAATGTGCCTTCCTAAATCAAAAAATATGCTTGCATACAGTTCTGAAATTTAACCAACACATGCCAGGGTGACCGATGGTTCAGCAATTGTCATGACACAAGGATAATTGCATTTAAGCCATAAGCAATTCATAGGGCCTGAAATACAGCTAAAACCTGGCACTTAAAATTCAGGAACTGCTATTATCTTCAATTCCTTTGTTAAGTCACTAAGTTTTGTGGGGCTCTTGCCCCATGGACTGCAACACACCAGGCTTCCCTATCCTGACTAACTGTAGATAATGTAGCACAGGGGAGATAGCAGTGAACTAACTGGGTTTTAGTCTTAAGTTCCACAGCTGGTTGGTTAGGTGACCTTAAACATGCTTGCTTAAGTTCTTTGGTCATTAATTCTCATCTGCAAGAGAGGAAAGGCTACCCACTCCAGTGTTCTGGCCTGGAGAATTTCATGGACAGTATAGTTCACGGGGTCACAGAGTTGGACACGACTGAATGACTTTAAATGTAAACTTCCAGGTAAGATATTTTTCCCTCTTCCCCAAAGGAAACATTGACGTTTTCCCCCTAAAAATAGAGAAATTCTGAGACCTTCAGAAATTGACAACATAAATGAACTAAAGTGTAATAAACATCTGCCCACTACCTCAGAGGACTTTAAAAGGACAAATGAGAAAATACACATAAAAATGCATTTGTTGTTGAGTTACTCTGTCATGTCCATCTCTGTGACCCCATGGACTATAGCATGCCAGGCTTCCCTGTCCATCACCAACTCCCAGAGCTTGCTCAAATTCATGTCTATTAAGTCAGTGATGCCATCCAACCATCTCATCCTGTCTTTCCCTTCTCCTGCCTTCAATCTTTCCCAGCATCAGGGTCTTTTCCAATAAGTCAGTTCTTCACATCAGGTGGCCAAATTATTGGAGCTTCAGCATCAGTCCTTCTGGTGAATATTCAGGACTGATTTCCTTTAGGATGGGCTGGTTTGATCTCCTTGCTGTCCAAGGGACTCTCAAGTCTTCAACACCACAGTTCAAAAGCATCAGTTCTTTGACGCTCAGCCTTCTTTATGGTCCACCTCGCGCACTCAACGGTAAAGCGTCTGTCTACAATGCGGGAGACCCGAGTTCGATCCCTGGGTTGGGAAGATCCCCTGGAGAAGAAAATGGCAATCCACTCCAGGACTATTGCCTGGAAAATCCCATGGACAGAGGAGCCTGGTAGGCTACAGTCCATGGGGTCGCAAAGAGTCAGACACAACTGAGCGACTTCACTTCACTTGCATATCTGTACAGGACTACTGGAAAAACCATAGCTTTGACTATATGGACCTTTGTTGGCAAAGTGATGTCTCTACTTTTTAATACACTCTTAAACATTCAAAAATGGCTACTTAAAAGTAAAATCCCTACTGGGCCTTCAAATATTAGTAACAAAATAACAATAGTTTACATAGTGGTATTGATATCAATGAGTCTGGGTTGTAGGCCAGCTTGTATGGATTAGGGAGGCAGAGTGTTAGTCCCTCGGTCATGTCCAGCTCTTTGGGATATGGACTGCAGCCTGCTAGGCTCCTCTGTTCATGGAATTCTCCAGGCAAGAATACTAGGGTAGCCATTCCCTTTCTCCAGGGGATCTTTCCCACCCAAGGATCAAACTTGAGTCTCCCACATTGTAAGCAGATTATTTACCATTTGAGCCACAAATTAAGCCCAAGTCAGAGGAAGGTTGAAAATGGGAGGCTCTCCAGTCCTTACCACATTCCCATTAGATTCACAGCTACTTTGTTTTAAACATGCAGCTAAACCAGAGACAACAGCTATGCATTGCTAGGTCAGATTTTTCTACCTGATGCTCCTAAAGTATGTATTAAATAGGTTCAGGATCTGGGATGTAAGGTAAACGGGCAAGAGAGGAGAAATTCTCGGCTGTGCTGTCAAATCTGTTTCAAACTTAATTACCTGGATATGCAGGCTTAATAAAATACTTCTTGGAGTCTCAATTTTCATGTGCAAAATGAAGGTACTTGTGTCTGTCTCAAGGTCATACTGGGGGTTCCTTTGTCTCTCTGGGAGACATTTTCTAACAAAATCAAGATGGGTTTGCTAAGTGCATAGATTTCTCCCACAGCAACCTCGATTCCCACAGGGTGTGGTGCACTGCTGACCAATGGTGTTAGGTGAGATTACTTACAGGGGCATTTGAGCCCAGCACCTGGCTTTCCTAACTGCTTCCTCCTTCACCAAACTAGTGAGTACACAGGTCCAAGCAGAACGTGGCAAAGCCGAAGTTTAACCTTTAGAAACTAAGAAGAACTAATTCTCATTCGAGGTATACTACTTTCACTTTCATAAGTTCTAGACTTCTAGAACAAGGGAACTTGATCTTTTTGTATGTTTTGTCCTATAAAGTGCTTTTTTTTTTTTTTTTTTTACCTAAAATCCACCCACACCAAAAGGTATTGTTAATATTGAAATCTTCAGAACTTTTCTTATAAATACAAGTATATGTGATTTTAAGCTAGTCAGTATTTTTTCTTTAGCCATATAAAATTTATCTCTTTAAAAAATACGTGTTTGAGAATACTAAACATTGCTGTCTGTATATTCTGATATTAACTGATTATCTGACATGTAATTGGCAAATTCTCCCATTCTGTAGGTTGCCTCTTCATGTCAATTCATTTTGAGTAAATTTTTGTATATGGTATAAGGTGATTTTTGTAGATGGCTTCATTCTTTTGCCCCATGGAAAAGAAATGCAAAAAAGCCAAATGGCTGGCTGGGGAGGCCTTACAAATAGCTGTGAAAAGCAAAGGAGAAAAGGAAAGATATATAAGCATCTGAATGCAGAGTTCCAAAGAATAGCAAAAAGAGATAAGAAAGCCTTCCTCAGCGATCAATGCAAAGAAATAGAGGAAAACAACAGAATGGGGAAGACTAGAGATGTCTTCAAGAAAATTTAGAGATACCAAGGGAACATTTCATGCAAAGATGGGCTCGATAAAGGACAGAAATGTTATGGATCTAACAGAAGCAGAAGATATTAAGAAGAGGTGGCAAGAATACACAGAAGAACTGTACAGAAAAGATCTTCATGACCAAGATGATCACGATGGTATAATGACTCACCTAGAGCCAGACATCCTGAAATGTGAAGTCAAGTGGGCCTTAGAAATCATCACTACGAACAAAGCTAGTGGAGGTGACGGAATTCCAGTTGAGCTCTTTCAAATCCTGAAAGATGGTGCTGTGAAAGTGCTGCACTCAATATGCCAGCAAATTTGGAAAACTCAGCAGTGGCCACAGGACTGAAAAAGGTCAGTTTTCATTTCAATCCCAAAGAAAGACAATGCCAAAGAATGCTCAAACTACTGCACAACTGCACTCATCTCACATGCTAGTAAAGTAATGCTCAAAATTCTCCAAGCCAGGCTTCAGCAATACGTGAACCGTGAACTTCCAGATGTTCAAGCTGGTTTTAGAAAAGGCAGAGGAACCAGAGATCAAATTGCCAACATCCTCTGGATCGTGGAAAAAGCAAAGAGAGTTCCAGAAAAACATCTATTTCTGCTTTATTGACTATGCCAAAGCCTTTGACTGTGTGGATCACAATAAACTGCGGAAAATTCTTCAAGAGATGGAAATACCAGACCACCTGACCTGCCTCTTGAGAAATCTGTATGCAGGTCAGGAAGCAACAGTTAGAACTGGACATGGAACAACAGACTGGTTCCAAATAGGAAAAGGAGTACGTCAAGGCTGCATATTGTCACCCTGCTTATTTAATTTATATCCAGAGAACATCATGAGAAACACTGGGCTGGAAGAAGCACAACCTTGAATCAAGATTGCCAGAAGAAATATCAGTAACCTCAGATATGCAGATGACACCACCCTTATGGCAGAAAGTGAAGAGGAACTCAAAAGCCTCTTGATGAAAGTGAAAGAGGAGAGTGAAAAAGTTGGCTTAAAGCTCAACATTCAGAAAACTAAGATCATAGCATCTGGTCCCATCACTTCATGGGAAATAGATGGGGAAACAGTGGAAACAGTGTCAGACTTTATTTTTTGGGGCTCCAAAATCACTGCAGATGGTGACTGCAGCCATGAAATTAAAAGACGCTTACTCCTTGGAAGAAAAGTTATGACCAACCTAGATAGCATATTGAAAAGCAGAGAGGTTACTTTGCCAACAAAGGTTCATTTAGTTAAGGCTATGATTTTTCCAGTAGTCATTTATGGATGTGAGAGTTGGACTGTGAAGAAAGTTGAGCGCTGAAGAATTGATGCTTTTGAACTGTGGTGTTGGAGAAGACTCCTGAGAGTCCACTGGACTGCAAGGAGATCCAACCAGTCCATTCTAAAGGAGATCAGCCCTGAGTGTTCATTGGAAGGAATGATGCTAAAGCTGAAACTCCAATACTTTGGCCACCTCATGCAGAGAGTTGACTCATTGGAAAAGACTGTGATGCTGGTAGGGATTGGGGGCAGGAGAAGAGGACGACAGAGGATGAGATGGCTGGATGGCATCACCGACTCGATGGACATGAGTTTGGGTGAACTCCGGGAGTTCAGGACAGGGAGGCCTGGCATGCTGCGATTCATGAGGTCGCAAAGAGTTGGACACGACTGAGTGACTGAACTGAACTCATTCTTTTGCAGTATATCTCTGTATTTCTCCCAACACCATTGGCTGGAAGAGACTTCTTTTCCCCAGTTGCTTGGTCTTGCATCTTTGTTGTTCAGTCTAAGTTGTCCAAATCTTTTTGACCCTATGGACTACAGCACTTCTTGTCCATAGGGTTTCCCTGTCCTTCACTATCTCCCAGAGTTTGCGTTTTTAAACTCTTTTCTATTGAGTTGGTGATGCCATCCAATTGTCTCATCCCCTTCTCCTGCCCTCAATATTTCCCAGCTTCAGGGTTTTTTCCAATGAGTTGGCTTTTTGCATCAGGTGGCCAAACTATTGGAGCTTCAGTTTCAGCATCAGCCTTTCCAATGAATATTCAGGATTGATTTCCTTTAGGATTGACTGGCTTGATCTCCTTGCAGTTCAAGGGACTCTCAGGAGTCTTCTTCAGTACCACAATTCAAAAGCATCAGTTGGCATCCTTGTGTTGCAGGAATAAATCCCACTTGGTCATGGTATATAATCCTTTTATCATGCTGTTGAATTTGACTTGCTAGTATTTTGTTGAGGATTGCCTCAGTGTATTCATCAGAGATAACGGTGTGAGTTTTTTTTAACTGAGGGCTTCCTTGGTGGCTCAGGAGGAAAGAATCCACCTGCAATGCAGGAGGCTGCCTGAAATGTAGGAGACGTAGGTTCTGGCTGGGAAAGATTCCCTGGAGGAGAGCATGGGAACCCACTCCAGTATTCTTGTCTGGGAAATCCCATGGACACAGGAGCCTGGCGGGCTACAGTCCACGGGGTCCCCAGAGTTGGACACGACTTAGTGACTAAACCAAACCACCATAATTGACATATAGCATTATATTAGTTTCAGGTGTACCATGTAATGATTTGATATTTGTATATAATCAGTAGTTTTCTTGTAGAGTTTGGTTTTAGTATTGGAATAATGCTGCCCTCACAGAATGAATTTTGAATTATTCCCACCTCTTCAGTTTTTTGTAAGAGTCTGAAGAAGATTGTTGTTAGCTTTTCTTCAAATGTTTGGTAGAATTCCCCAGTGAAGCTGTCTGATCATGGACTTTTCTTTGTTGTTCTTTGTTAAAGATACTTCAGTGTCCTTACTAGTTAAAATTTTTTATTTGTTCATGATTCAGTGTTAAGAGGTTCTGTATTGCTAGGAATTTATCTATTTCTTCTCAGTTATCCCATTTGTTAACATATAAGCATTTATAGTATTCTCGGCATTAGTTGTAATGTCTTATATTTCAATTCTGATTTTAGTTTTTTCCTAGTTAATCTAGCTAAGAATTTGTCATTTTTATCTTTTCAAAAATTCAGCTCTTAGTTTTATGAATTTCTCTGTTGTTTCCCTATTCTCTGTTTTATCTTTGCTCTAATCTTTATTATTTTCTTCCTTCTGCTAACTTTGAGTTTAGTTTGTTCTTTTTTTAGTTCTTTGAGATGTAAAATTAGATTATTTATTTTTCAAGAGTGTATTGTTTAATTTCCACATATTTGTGAATATTCCAATTTTTCCTTTGCTATTGAGCCCTAGTTTCATTCCATTGCAGTCATTTGGTATGTTCATTTCTTTCCTCAAATTTAGAAAAAAAAAAATTTTTTTTTTTGCTATTATTTCTTCAAGTAAGCTCTCTGCATACCCCACCGCTTCTCCTTCTGGAGTGCCTATAATTATTACATTGATCTGCCTGATGGTGTCCCAGAACCCCCAAACTGTTTCACTTTTCCATTCTTTATCCTTTCTGCTCCTCTGACTTAATAATTTCAAATGATCGTCTTCAGGTCATTTGCTGATTCTTCCTTCTGCTTGATTAAGTCTACCACTAAATCCTCCTATTGAATTTGTTAATTCAGTTATTGTGTTCTTCACCTCCAGATTTTTTTTTAATATAATTTCTCTCTTTGTTGATATTCTCATTTTGTTCATCCACTATTTTCCTGATTTTCTTTAGTTGTCTATCTGTGCTCTCTTTTAGCACATTGAGCACCTTTAAAGTAGTTATTTGGATTCTGTGTCTGGTAATTCATAGACCTCTTGTTTCTTTAGGGTTAGTTTCTGGAAATTTATTTTGATCAGTTGATTGAGCTGTGTTTGTTCCCCCCCTCTCCCGACCCCACGCCCCCCCGCCCCCGACCCCGCTTTTTTTTCTTGTAAGCCATGTGATCCTTTGTTAAAATTTGGGCATGTGAAAAATGGCCATCCCTCCCAGTCTGTTGTTGTTTATTCACCAATTTGTGCCTGACTCTTGCGACCCCATGGGCTGGACTGTAGCTTCAGGCTCCTCTGTCCATGGAATTCTTCAGGCAAGAATACCAGAGTGGGTAGCCATTTCCGTCTCCAGGGGATCTTCCTGACTCAGGGGTTGAACTCGCGTCTCCCAAGTCGGTAGGCAGATTCTTTACCAATGAGCCACTAGGGAAGCCCAGTCTGTAGGGGAAGTCTAGTCTGTAGGGGAAGTCATCTTGGCTGGAGATTTGGGAACCTCTCATACCTTTTCTGGGGGTACGTCTCTCTGGGCTTGTGTGTATGAATTACTAGAGACAGAGACTTGCCTGTTTCCTTCTCAGGAGCCTGTAATCTCTTACTCCCTCTGGTGTCTGTCTGTGGTACTGCGTTCTCTGTGGTTTCAGTTCAGTTCAGTTCAGTCGCTCATTCGTGTCAGACTCTTTGCGACCCTATGAACTGCCGCACGCCAGGCTTCCCTGTCCATCACCAACTCTGGCAGCTTACTCAAACTCATGTCCATCGAGTCGGTGATGCCATCCAGCCGTCTCATCCTCTGTCGTCCCTTTCTCCTCCCACCTTCAGTCTTTCCCAGCATCAGGGTCTTTTCAAATGAGTCAGTTCTTCGCATCAGGTGGCCAAAGTATAACTCCAACTGAACATGCCTTTGTTCTCAATGGCCTCGAGTCTGGCAACCACACACAATATACTGCTTTCCCATCAGTGCCCTGAGTTCCAGAGACTGAAATTAGTCCCTTAGGCAGACCCCTCAAAAGCCAGGACTTTGGACTCATGTTCCACTCTATTTTCCCTTCCAAGAGAGAAGCTGGGAGCTTTCTTCTGGTCTCTGTCCTGGACGGGGGTGTGGGTGGGACCAGGGCAGGCAAAGCACAAGGAGCTTCCTTACCTACTGTGACCCTTCTTGGCTTTGTGCTCTCCTCCTGCTGCAGCCTGTTGCCTGGTTCCTGGAGGTGTCACAAAGATGCTGTGGTCTGTGTATCACTGTTAGGTTGGTGTCTGTGTTAGGAGAAGGTCTGGGGCTTCCTATTCCTCTGTCTCGCTGACATCACTCTAATGAATCTTTTTGAAATATAATCAAATATAAGTAAAAATAACCTCTTAATATCCATAAATATCCAGTAGTATTCAAGTTTCTTTAAGTATTTTTATTGTTTATTTATTTGAATAAGGATCTGATTGATGTCTCTCAAATTTCTTTTAATCTAGTGGTTCCTCTTCCATCTAAGAAACTGTTTAGGTACAGACAAGCCTCGTTTTGAGCAGTAGCATGGGACCAGAGAAAGTAAACATGCAAGCTGAAAACTTGCAAAATGGTCTTAATAATCAACAGGAAAAATTATGGTTGTTCTGTTACCTATAAAGTTTTACCAAAAATTCAGTCTTTGCTTTCAGTTACAAATGTAAAGGAAAATGTAAAATGGCGGAACTGATATTCAGTTTGTGTGCGCTGTGCTAAGTCGCTTCAGTTGTGTCTGACTGTTTGCAACCCTGTGGACTGACGCCCACCAGGCTCCCCTGTCCATGGGATTTTCCAGGCAGGAATGCTGGAGTGGGTTGCCATGCCCTCCTCCAGGGGATCGTCCTGACCCAGTGATCAAACCCATGTCTCATATCTCCTGCGTTGGCAGTCCAGTGCTTTACTACTACTAGTGCCACCTGGGAAGCCTGATATTTAGTGTACTATCACCTAAAACATTAGTAATATTAAGAAAAAATTCTATGCCTTTGTTAAAAAAAAAAAAAAAGAACAAAAACCAAAAACCCAAGCTCATCAATAGTAGTATGAACAGTGCTTGCTTTCTCATTCCATAACTTAAGGCATTTTTTTTTCCTATGCCTTGGTGAGCTGTCATATTTCTGACTTTGGTCATGAAGTATTTCTAGTTTCTTTTTAACGTATAGCTTTTTAATGGTATCCCCCCTCTAGGACATCATCACCCTTTTCATCACAGCCACACTCGTCCTTCACCTCAGTAAGTCTGTCTTCACTGAATCCCTTTGGCTGTGCCTCTGAGTCTCTCAACATTGCCCTGTCAACAGGCCCAGGGTCCACTGTTCGCTCCACAACCCTGTTTACGTTTGATTCAGACTTCACATCCAGCGTTCTCATATTGCTTCTTCGCTGTTCTTCTGTCTTTATGCGCCAATTTCCTGTTCTTAAGTCTCCATTTTTGTAAAACAGCACGTGGGTTTATGGCTCCATGCTTTGTTGTCTCTGCTGCCTCTGTGAGGACTGAATAACATGAGCCATCACCAGACTTGGAGAGACGTGATGTTGTTATGTGTGTGTTGATGATTTGTAGACTGAAGTGCTTGCCACAGAGTTTATCTTCTCTGCAGCTTCTCTCACAATTGATGTACTGTAGTAACTGATACAGGAACTACATCAGTGGGGGCCTAGTGGTGCAGGCCTCTACTGTGATAACTGTGATAAAGCTCGTGCTTATCAGAACCTGGCAAAGCAAAGACCACCCACATTTGTCTTGGAATTATCTCTGATTTCTCAGGGGCAATTGTCTATTTATTTTGATTTTTTCCTTTGAAGCTATGGGGAATCTTTGGTTTCTTTTATTTGTAGTTAAGAATCGTAATTAAGCTTTTCTTTCTGGTACTTGCGGGGGGAGACCTGTTTCTCTAATAGGCTCTTCTTTACCATTTGAAGGATTTTCAAGGCCTGGAAGTCCCTGTAAGGTACACGTATAGGCAGCCAGCTGCTAGACTGGGGACCCTCACAACAGACACCACTTAAATGAAGAGCAACACTCGGTCACGTTTGGTGCTTTTATCTCTTCCCAGGGGTTATTCAGGTTATAGACAGGTACAATCTCCCTCTTATCCTTAGTGAGGCAGAAGCTTGTGGGGCAGGCTTACAGGTATAGGTGTTTCAACAACACACTCTCAGTTAAAAATTAAGCCCCCTGTTGGTAGCCTTCTTCAAATCCTGCACCCAGGGGTGCACCAACTGCTCCCTAGCCAGAGCCCTAGGAAGGGCAGTTCCCACCACCAGCCGTACCAGGAACATATTCTAGGGCGTGCCTCCTCCATTCTGTCTCTTCTCATACATTCTGAATCCTAGAAAGCTGTTGAACTCAAAAGTCTGTCCCATTCTCTTTCTTGTTACCTATTTAATCCTTTGTTTTCCTCTACGATAGTTTAATTGAGGTCTCTAAACAGAGGTGAGGCAACTTCCTTGGCTCAGTCTGCACTCCTGAGCTGATGTCTAGCTGATTCTTACCCGTCCGGGACACATCTCCTTAGGAAGAACAGTGGAGTAGTGTACTAAGGAGAGTAGGCACTCCTAGCCAGGCTGTCTGTGCTCGCAATTCAACTCTGCTCTTTTCTAGCTGTAAGTTTGAGTTATTTATCCTCTTGTATCTTGCTTTTCTCATCCAGGATTTCCCTGGTGGCTCAGATGGTAAAAATAAATCTGCCTGCAATGCAGGAGACCCAGGTTCAATCTTTGGATCAGGAAGATCCCCTGGAGAAGGGGATGGCACCCCACTCCAGTATTCTTGCCTGGAGAATCCCTGTGGACAGAGAAGCCTGGCAGGCTCCATTCCATGGGGTCACAAAGAGACAGACATGACTGAACAACTAACACTTTCACTTTCTCCTCAATAAAATAAGAAAATGCCTCATGGAATTGTTTGAAAATGAAGTGAGTTAATATTTTTAATGTACTTAGGACAGTGGTTAGCACAGAATAAGAACTATTTAAGTATTTGAAAATGAATAGCTTTGACTTTCAAGAAATGAAAAATGAATCTGAAAATGTGGCCCCTTTAATTTCTTGTCTCCACATCTATAACAGAGTTCCCTGAATACAAGGAGGCTTAAGAAAAATTTTTCTTCCTGCTTAAAAATCACTTAGGTTCAGTGGTGACTGCTTTTGCAGTTAAGTAGGGACAGGGAAGCCTGGTGGGCTGCTGTCTATGGGGTCACACAGAGTCGGACACGACTGAAGTGACTTAGCAGCAGCAGCAGCAGTAGGCAGTTCGTAAGAAGTGAATGTGTAAGTCTGAAGGACTAAGTGTATCCCTGACAGGACACACAGGCGTCAGAGTAGCAACTGAAATGAAGTCACCATACAAGCAACTAACAGGGAGGAGACACAGCCTGACAAAGGAAGCTCAAAGACAGGATTCCAAACATCTGTTTGCTTCTATTTTTGGTAATCATTGCATCCTCACAATACTTCAGCCAAAGCTCGAGGAAAGCAAAAACACTACCTATTGAAAGCCCAACAAAAAGACCACAATGAAATATTCAGCAAAAGATCAAGTTCTAACAAAACTGCAATTAAAAAAAAAAAAAAAAGACTGTGGACATTGTTTTCCTATGAGCATTCAACAGGTGTTTTCAATCATTTATCATTTGTTCACTTATGATTGAGCACATTTGTACATTATCAAGTCTCAGATGTTTTCATTTCTAAAAGCGTCAACACTGAGCTGGAATCTTTTCCAAATACGAATCCCATTAAACTTTGGTTTAAAGAAAATGATGGAAAACCCACAAGAACAAGAAGTAAATTGTCTCAAAAAAAAAAAAAGTAAATTGTCTCTTTAAAATAGGAAGGAGAAATAAACAAGTTATACTATGAACAGGAAGCCTCATTGATCCCAATTCTTGTTGGGATCCCAAAACTTGTTGATCCCAAAACTTGTTGCTGCCATGTCAGAAAATAATGTTGACAAACATATGTTCCTTAAAGATTCTTTTATTTTTCCTTTGTAACCGCAAACTTACATAAAAGCTGTAAGAACAGTACAAAGAATATTTTGTCACCCATTTGGATAAAGATGATAACATGACACCATCATTCAAATATTTCCCTATGTGTATTTCAGCCCTGCCCCCTGACAACCATAGTGCGGCCACCAAAATTAGACCAAGGATGCTCACCTTGGTCTAATCCTCATGACTCATTCAAGTTCTGTCAGCAGTCCTAACTCAGTATCAGGCTGAGTCAGGCATCGCACTGCATTAAAGTTCTGTTTTGCCTGATTAAGCCCACCCATTCCTCAGTCTTCCTTTGATCTTCATGACCTTGGCACTTTGGAGGGTTACAGGCATTGCAATTTGGATACCTGCCTTAACTGCTCAGGCTGCAGCCCCACTCAGGGCTCGCTCCTGCAATCTTGCCCTTCTCCGCTGAGCCCTTCCCTCTCGGGCAATGTCCTGGGCTGGGCTGAGCGGCTGGTCCCACCACCTCCCCCCGCTGGGTGCTGACACCCTGCAATGAGGCCACTGCCCTCCCACTCCCTCTGGGGGTGATCACACTCATGCTGAGATGCTCAGGGAGAGAGGGATAAAGGATAAACGGGAAATAAAAGAAAAGGAAGAGGCCTCTAACAGTCTAGAGAAATACGTTTTCATGTTGGTCTAACCGTGAACTGTAGCAGGTAAAACTTTGATCCAGTCGATGATCTGAAGTCATCTTAAGCAGAATCACAGATTTTAAACAAAATGCCTTTCCATTTATGTCATGAATCTCAGAGGAATATTTTGAGGGGTTAGGAAGTGGTCATACTTAACTATGATTATTTAAAAAATGCATACAGAGAATTCACGTGGTCTTAAACATTTATGTATGTACCCCAGAATGATATTCAATCTATTTTGCCCACACTGAAAAATGAAATCAGTAAATTATTATCTAAAACATTTAAAGTAGTTAGAGGTTATTATGAAATGTGGGTTTATGTTCTGCAGTGATATGTTAGAATTCTCCAGAGAAATAGAATCAATAATATATATGTATATATGTTGTATGAAATTTATTGAAATGTATGAAATTTATTATAAGTCATCTCACATGATTATGAAAGTGAAGTGTTAGTCGCACAATCATGTCTGACTTTTTGCAACCCCAAACAACTCTTTGACGTCTGTGATGATTAATTTTATATGTCAGCTTGACTAGGGCATGAGATACCCAGGTATTTGACCAAACATTTTTCTGGGGGTTTCTGTGAAGTGTTTTTGGATGAGATTAATATTTAAATCTGCAGACAGTAAAGCAAGTTGCCCTCCCTAACATGAGCAGGCTTCAGCCAATCAGCTGAACGCCTGAGCCTGAACATGGCTTTATTCTGCCTTCAGCCTTGAGCTGAAACACTGGCTCTTCCTGGTCTCTAGCCTGTTGGCCTTCAGACTAAAGTTATTCCATAAATTTCCCTGGTTCCTAGGCCTTTGCACTCAGTCTAGACCTAAACCATCAGTGCTCCTTGTTGCCTTGTTGCCTTGTCCTGTAGGTCTGCCCACATCCATAGGGGCTTTCCTGGCGGCTCAGATGGTAAAGAATGTGGCCGCAATGCAGGAGACCTGGGTTCAATCCCTGGGTTGGGAAGATCCCCTGGGGAAGTGTATGGCTACTCACTCCACTATTCTTACCTGGAGAATCCCATGGACAGAGGGGCCTGGTGGGCTACAGTCCATGGGGTTGCAAAGAGTCAGACATGACTTAGTGAATAAACAACAACAGAAATTTAATCCTCTAATTTCCAAAGCTTTTTTATTATTCACTCTCAGGGGAATTCTTCTAATATGCGCTATGCTGTTCCCTGCGGTATTACATAGGGTGTACCGATTATCTAGGCTTTATCTGCTAGAGGGCCATCTGAACCTCAGGTGCTAGAAAACTGTCTGTCCTCAAGGGCCGTGGCACCATGAGGGGCTCTTGAGTTCACTTAAGGAGCTGCTGCTCTAGCTGTTCTCCTCTTCCAGGAAAGCTTCTCAAGGCTCTCTTTCCCAGTGGCATCATGCTTACTAGAAAAGTTATCTTTTGGAAAGAGTGAGCAAGGTGCCAGAAGGCTGAGTGGAAATGGACTGGAACACAGCTAGGTCCCTGCTTGGTCCTGTAGCCACGTGATTGCATCACTTGCCCTTCTGAGGCTCCAGGAGCCTGTGTGAGGTGCTTGTTGTTTGTCGTTCAGTCACTAAGACGTGTCTGACTCTTTGTGACCCCGTGGACTATGGCTTGCCAGGCTCCTCTGTCCATGGTATTCACCAGGCAAGAGTACTGGAGTGGGTTGCCATTTCCTATTACAGGGGATCCTCCTGACCCAGGAATCGAACTTGAGTCTCCTGCATTGGCAGGCTGATTCTTTACTGCTGAGCCACCTAGGAAGCCCAGTATAAGGTGATACACACCCGCTGAACTCCAGAGAGAGTGCCCCTAGCCCCCATCCAGGTCTGGCTATAATGCCTTTCTCAAATTCTGTGTTATCCTATGGTGAGCTCTTTAAGAAAGAGCTCTGCTCTTTTCTTAGGAGCTTCAGATTGCTGGACATCTGTGGATGGACTTCAGTGAGTCCACTTTGAAATTACAGACAGAATTTTGCTTGGGCTTATGCCTGACCCTTCTGGAAAGAAGATCCAACAGTGTCATCAGATTCTCAGAAGGAATGAGATGGGCTGAGATATTACTCCTAAGATGGGCTGGGATCTTACTCCTAAGAAGAGGAAGTGATGAAGCGAGGTCATTAGTCTTCTGAACATGTTTGGTCTGAGCTGAGCAGGTATAAGCAAACTGATGAGTAAATTGCCAGAGTAACCTTTGTGGATTGAGGCCCCAAGGCACCCAGGTGTGCACATGGAACTCAAATTACAGAGCTGTCTATACAAGGTCCTGGTTTCCTTCACTTACATATCATAGACATCATTTTATTTTTGTTTATAGATCTGATCTAATATTTTAAAAATAATTACGTAGGATTCCACTGTATGGCTATACTGCAATTTATTTATCTAGCACCTCATGGATAGATATTTATGATTTTTATTCTAGTTATTTTTGGTCATAGACAGTGCTACCCTGCAGATCTTTGTACATATGATTTTGCACAACATATAACAGTATCTTTTTGCTCATTCCCTTCCAGCACAGGATATTGTGATTATCTTTTGGACATTTTCCTGAATGAAAGGTGAAACCTATGTCTTTTACTTGGTATTTATTCTCTGGAAGGTGTTCATTTACTTATGGATTATCTGTGTTTCTTCTTCCATGAAAGGTATGTTCACATTTGCCCCATAAATACAATCTTTCTAGAGTATGAAGTGTTACAAGTGAGAAGCCAGAGTGCTAGAGGCACAGCTTCCATTTCACCAATGGATGTGTGATTTGACCCTGCTCCAGGACAAATTGTCCATGTCTCTGTTCTCTCTTTGCAATGATTTTTTGCTGGATCTGTTAAGGTCAGCTGGAAATCTGATAGAAAAGTTAACTGCCAGAAGACTAACATTGCCCTGATGCACTGACTAAAGATTTATTAATACCCTAAGTGATATTCCAGGAAATAATAGGAACAGAGCAGATTAAGAGGTCAAAACTTCTATAACATGACCCCAACTTAAGTTGACTATGAACCTACTTAAGGAAGTGCTCATAGCAATCATCATAGTTTTTTTTTTAAGTAAAGAATGCTTTGTTGTAACCATAGATCTCATTATTATCTATAGAAAAATAATTTAATGTCCTATAGTGAAAACTATTATAAAACTTCAAGCGGGTTGTGATTTTTAAATGCAAACTTTGAGTTTTATTCCTTGAATAATCTCCCTGCAGGTTTTTGGAAGTTAGTCTATTTCTTTTAATGTATGCTTGATCCTTTATGAGCTTATTAGGAATTTGGCTCCATAAGAGGTGAAGGGCTGAGCTCTGTGTTGAAGGCAAGCCTTGGTAAATCATATGTTTGTCTGTAAATTTCAACATGGTTATGATAAAATCACGGTTTCAACTCAATACATATTTGTTTTATTATCTGCAAAGCTAGATGTTTCACCTAACTCAGATTTTGGGAATAAAGGTCAGAATAAACTAGATTGTGGATGGGTGCCAGAGGTAGAGGGGGTCAGGGAAGTACTAAAGAGGATGAGAACAGGTGAAGGGACATTCCAGGAACAAGGACCAGCTCGCAGCTGAGAAAGAGCATGGCATGGTAAAGGGGCTGAGAGAAGTCAGGTGTGGATGAAATACCTAGGCTGGGTTCATGTGAGGAGAGACACAGGACTGGTGATGTAAGGAGGGTTGGGTCATACTTTACCCTGTGCTAAGGAATGTAGCATTTATTTTCCAGCAAAGGGGAGAACATCGGAGTGTTTGGTCAGATGCATAAGATGAGGGGACCTGCTATTAAGAGTGGACTGTAGGGAGGGGGAAGCCTGGAGACTGACTGGTGATTGAAAGGGTCCAGTTGAGGCACGAATGCAGCTTGAACTAAAATAGAGGGACTGAGGATAGAGGAAGCTCTATCACTATGAGAGGTTTCAGAGGAAAATGCTACTGCAGTTGTGAGTAGGCCGAATAGGAGGAAGGGTAAAGAAAGAGCGAGGCAGGATCTTGAGTGGTGAACGGCTGACAGAGCGTTTACAGAGAATTCTGAAGAAGGGTTTGTAGGGCTGGATCTGACATGTTTGAAATGGCCGTGTGCCTTCCATGTGTAGAAACTGATAAATAGCTGGACAATGTGGATCTAAAGATTAGGAGAGGAATCTTGGGTGGGGAAGTGGACCTGGGAACTTCAGCATAAAGATGATAATCACAACCATAGTCATAGGTGAGATGGCCCAGGGAGTGTGAGACTGGTGAGCTGAGCTGGACGGAGCCCTGAGCAGACAGATCCTGAGAGGAAGGGAACCCATAAGTGGGATCAAGAAAACCAGCAGACCAGACTGAGGGGGACGCGAAAACAATATTTCAAGAATGAGGGAGGTGTTGATTGGTTCTGATTAGACACAAGTCAAGTGAGTCCATTAGATTTAGCAAAAATTGATAAAGGACAGTTTCACAAAGGTGATGGGAATGTGAGGTAGATTACAGAGGAGAGTGAGAGAATGGAGACCCTCGAGCACAGACAAATCTGAAAAGTTAGGCTCTAAAGGAGATAAAATAGACAAACAGCAAGAGTGCAGCAGCGTGTAGTCGAGAGTGGACCTTTGTGTTTCTCAGATGAACTTAAAGGATGTTTAAAGGTTTCTGGGAAGGAAGCAGTAGAGAGGTGAGAGCTGAACACACAGGACGAGGCAATGATGGTGACATCATCACGGCGGGGGCGGGGGAGATGGTGGAAACTAATACAAAGTTCTATGTTAAGTATATCTCAATAAAAATACTTTTGGAAAAAGATCAGCAATTTCAATTAAGCTTTGCATTTCATCAACAGAAAGACTTTAAAATCCTGCCTTCAGGGCTTCCCTAGTGGTCCAATGATTAAGAATCTACCAACATCAGTTCAGTTCAGTTGCTCAGTCGTGTCCAACTCTTTTCGACCCCATGAATCGCAGCACGCCAGGCCTCCCTGTTCATCACCATCTCCTGGAGTTCACTAAGACTCACATCCATCGAGTCCGTGATGCCATCCAGCCATCTCATCCTCGGATGTCCCCTTCTCCTCCTGCCCCCAATCCCTCCTAGCATCAAAGTCTCTTCCAATGAGTCAACTCTTCTCATGAGGTGGCCAAAGTACTGGAGTTTCAGCTTTAGCATCATTCCTTCCAAAGAAATCCCAGGGTTGATCTCCTTCAGAATGGACTGGTTGGATCTCCTTACAGTCCAAGGGACTCTCAAGAGCCTTCTCCAACACCACAGTTCAAACACATCAATTCTTTGGCGCTCAGCCTTCTTCAACAGTCAATGGACTGTTTGGATCTCCTTGCAGTCCAAGGGACTCTCAAGAGTCTTCTCCAACACCACAGTTCAAACGCATCAATTCTTCAGTGCTCAACCTTCTTCACAGTCCAACTCTCACATCCATACAGGACCACAGGAAAAACCATAGCCTTGACTAGACGGACTTTAGTCGGCAAAGTAATGTCTCTGCTTTTGAATATACTATCTAGGTTGGTCATAACTTTTCTTCCAAGGAGTAAGTGTCTTTTAATTTCATGGCTGCAGTCACCATCTGCAGTGATTTTGGAGGCAAAAAATTAAAGTCTGACACTGTTTCCACTGTTTCCCCAACTATTACCCATGAAGGGATGGGACCGGATGCCATGATCTTCGTTTTCTGAATGTTGAGCTTTAAGCCAACTTTTTCGCTCTCCCCTTTCACTTTCATCAAGAGGCTTTTTAGTTCCTCTTCACTTTCTGCCATAAGGGTGGTGTCATCTGCATATCTGAGGTTATTGATATTTCTCCTGGCAATCTTGATTCTAGCTTGTGTTTCTTCCAGCCCAGCGTTTCTCATGATGTACTCTGCATAGAAGTTAAATAAGCAGGGTGACAATAAACAGCCTTGACGTACTCCTTTTCCTATTTGGAACCAGTCTGTTGTTCCATGTCTAGTTCTAACTGTTGCTTCCTGACCTGCATACAGATTTCTCAAGAGGCAGGTTAGGTGGTCTGGTATTCCCATCTCCAACATATCCTGGTTCAATCCCTAATCCAGGAAGATTCCAAGTGCCTCGAGGCAGCTAAGTCCCACAACTGCTGAGCCTGTGCTCTAGAGCCCGGGAGCCACCACAGTGAGAAACCTGTGCAGTGCAACTAGAGAGTACCCCCTGCTTGCCTTGCCAACTAGAGATCGCTTGCTCAGCAATGGAGAACAAAAATAAATAAATAAAAATAGAATCCTGCCTTCATACACCATATGCCTTGTCTTTATACAGAAAAAGATATATATCCAGCCACAAACATCTGTGTGAGGAAGTAATAGTTATTGACAAATTCTGTTAGAAGAATAAATGGGCTTTTATATTTATAGAGGTGGCAAAGGAAATAACACCTAAAGATACCACAGTTTAAAATGGAAAGCTAACCTCTCTGCTGAGCAAGGAAAATAGCTCTCTGGCTGTTTTTTTTTTTTTTTAATTGAAGTATAGTTGATTTACATCCATAATTTCTGCTCTACAGCAAAGTGATTCATTTATATACGTTCTTTTTCACCTATAGATAATAATACTGCAGTGGACACTTTAAAACCTGTTAAGAGGGTAGATCTCACGTAGGGTCTTTTTTTACTATAATTAATATTACCATGTGATAGACCAAGAAATCTACAAACGAAAGGGAGGATGTGCAACAGAAAAGGATTCTGATTGTTACGTCCAGTCAGCGTGAAAGGAAGCCAGAGCGCATGATGAGCCTCTCACAGCAGCAGGTGAGCTGTGACCGTGCCTACGTGCAAGCCTGCACAAACGGCAGAGCTGAAAGAGCACAGGGCTTAGTACTGGGAGGGATGGGCCTCACTCCTGTTCTTCCTTCTTGCTTGTCCTTGAGCAAGTGGTTTGACCTCTCTGGGACTCGGATGCCAAGTATATAAAAGTTGAGGCTAAGTGAGATCTCAGCTTTGAACTCTACAATTCTATGATTATATTAAAGAGAAATAGTTTTTTCCTGATCGTAAACAAATGTGATGAGAACTTCCTCCCATGGCTAATTACAAGAGGACTTTCTATTGCTGTAATTCTGACTAAAGATCTGAGAATACTGGCATTGATGTGCTTGGAGAAGTGCCAGGATTTTTGTTTTAAAGTGGCTACAGCAAAGAATCTAGTAACATTCAATAAAACAAGTTTTTGTTGTGGTTGTTGTTGTTAGAACGGAGTTTTAGTAAATAAGAGACGCTAACTTATTTTTCATCTTTAAATAAATGTACATAATCGGGTGCTAAGTTGCTTCAATTGTGCCCAGTTCTGTGAGATCCCATGGACTGTAGCCCACCAGGCTCCTCTGTCCATGGAATTCTTCAGGCAAGAATACTAGAGTGGGTTTCATCTCTTACTCCAGGGGATCTTCCAACCCAGGGACCGAGCCCATGTCTCCTGTCTCCTGCATTGGCGGGCAGATTCTTTACCATGTTGCCATGTGGGAAGCCCTAAATAAATGTATGCAGTACTGAAAATCCCAGGAGATGCACAAACTTTCCCCATGTAGTTAATGAAACCTCTCCCTTTTACCCCCTCAAAATATCCCAGTTTGGATACTGAGATGGAAGGGCACCCTACTGTTAGTAGATTCTTTTCTACTTTGCTTAATTCCAAACCCACTTCAAAGATATTCTTCATCTGGTTCTCAAGTGGCTTCAGATGGGCTTTATGAAAATCAATTGCAGCCAGAAGAGTGGGTTCTTCTCTTTCTTTTTCATTTCCTAGCTGCGGGGTTATTAAGAGCATATTTCCAGCGATCCAACACGCTGATGCGGTTTCTGCTCTGACAGGTAAAGAGCTCAGAAGTCGTCATTCCCTCCTGTGATAAGAAAAGCTGACCAACGGAGAATCAGAGGATTTCCCTGTACTCATCTTAGAACTGCAGCCACAGGGCACCCTCCCCCCGAACCCCACACTGAATCTGGAGGGTCTATCACAACCAGAAAAGTCCCTGGAGCAGAAACTGGGGATCCCAAACTGGCAGAAAGTTTTAAACCAGCCCTCAGGACCCTCTCTGCCCTCCCTCCCAACCCTGCTTCCTGGAGAACGTCCCTTCCATTCTCCACAATGTTCCAGAACTCACAGCCCAATATATCTTTATGTGTTTTTATTAATTCCAGGGACTCAAGATTGGCATGAAATTTATTACAGCAAATTTAAAGCATTGCACAATTTCACTGCAACTTTGAAGACATTCCCTAGGGATTTTTTTTTTTTTAACTTGAAAATTTAATCAGACAACCCCTTGGTCATGAATCTGCCTGGCCAGGTGATGGGGAGTTGTGTTCACACCTGCAGTGACGTGTACTCCAGACTCGATTCAATTACAAATCTCGGTGACCTCAACTCACCTACAGATGGCACTGAATGGGCAGCTCTGCTTGCTCTCTATAATTACAGTGACGTATCCAGTTCTGCAAATCAGTGAACAGCTCCTGAAATTGCTATATAGCAAAATGGTGCAGCGTTACATGAAAACTGAAATCCTACTTCGTTGAGTCAACAGGGAAAGGCTTGTATCATCTCTGATTTTCATTTGTTTTTTTAATCAACTTATAATGGCTGTAAATGGATGTTTCTCAGAGAAAATTTGACTAAGCTCACTGTCAACTACAAATGGGCACTCGCCATAGGCACTTGCCTCTACAAGGCTGAAATCATGAACTACTGCAGCTGCTGACTTTCAACACCTCCTGAAAGGAGCTCAGGGTGGAGCAGAAATGAGGAACGCTGTGCTAGGGGAGAGGGGAGAAGGGAAAAACTGGCAGAACAGGTCTTCAGGTAGTTTGGTATTTTCAGGAGCCTATTTTATGAGCCCAATTCTTATATCTCCTCGGGTCTAGAAAAGCACTAAAACCCTTCATGGAGACCACTGCTCCTTGTGACTAGCAGAAAGTTTCTGGGAAAATTTGTGCTTGATTGCATGTACTCTCCCGTCACCAAAATCACACACATACTGACCTTCCCCCACTGTCTCTTTGGAGTGGTCTCTCACAGCTATCTGAGGTGCTGTCTCCCGGGCTGCAGTCCTCATTTCGCCCCCAATAAAACTTAACTCACAGTTCTCACGTTGTGCATTTTTTAAAGTTGACGTCACGGCCCCATTTGCTATTGGGAGTTGTGAGGTGGGGGGTGTTTCTGTTGAAACCTCACTCTCTCTGGAGAACACAGACCACTGCAATCTCTCTTCCTCCCTGAGGACCCAGCATCCTTCAAGAGACCATCTTATCACAGCCAAAGACTACTCCTTCCGAGCACCCCGGAGACACCAGCCTGCTCCTCTTTGAGCTCCAGCTAGTCCTTCTGTATCTGTTGGAGATGATGGTGGCAGCTGTGCCTCTTGGTGCTTCGTCCTAGAAAAGCTGCCTTTCCTCGGCCTCCCTGGGGCTTTCCCATCCTTTCAAAGTCCCAAGACTGATGCTAAGAGATCCTTGTATATGCTCAATTACTCAGTTGTGTCCGACTCTTTGCAACCCCATGGACTGTAGCCCACCAGGCTCCTCTGTCCATGGGATTCTCCAGGCGAGAATACTGGAGTGGGTTGCCGTGCCCTCGGATCTTCCAGACCCTGGGATCAAACCCCGGTCTCCTGCATTGCAGGCAGTTTCCTTAGCTTCTGAGCCATCAGGGAAGCCTTTATATCTGTACATATATATGTATATACATATATTCTTTCTCAGATTCTTTTCCGTTATGGAAGATGACTTCCTAACCAACGGACTCACATCTTACAGACATAATCTCTGCAGGGGTCTATCTTAACATGCCTTGCTGGTTAGAAGACTACAAAGAGTGTCAATCAAATTAACAACTGAAGTGATTTTTTCCATCTATTCTATATGCCAAGTATATAGGAAAATATGGGGGAGGGGAATAAATTTTTGCCGTTTATATTCTAGGCAATCTGCTACTTTGATTATTTGCAATTGAAATGTGCCAGTTATTTCAGCTGTGTTTCTTTTTTTAATGACATATTTTGAAAAAAACATTCAGGTTTATAACCAATATATGTTAATTAATCATTTCAATTTTTTCCCTTGAGATGTTTTAGACCATAATTGACCTCATTTTTCCTCTTTCAGTCTTTATTCTTAATAAAAGTATAACTTTATGAATAACAATCTGATATTAATATACGCATGGACTTATTAAACAAGGGAATTTTATGTAAGTGTTAGGGTAAAGTTAAATAACACAATGTTAATATATAGCTTTATGGTTTCTAGAACAGACACTTGGAATTGAGAGATCTCAATTCTGCTATCTTAGAAGGCTTAAGTTATTTCGTAACTTTTTAAAGTGGCTCTTACTGACTTTTTCATCACTTTGTATTTCTGATAAGATCCTTTCATACACATTGTTATTGGACTGAATATTTTAAATATTTAAAATATTTTATAAACAAAGATTCTAGGCCGAGCTTGT
Organism: Capra hircus; assembly: GCF_001704415.2. Taxonomy (NCBI): domain Eukaryota; kingdom Metazoa; phylum Chordata; class Mammalia; order Artiodactyla; family Bovidae; genus Capra; species Capra hircus. The sequence goes on from NC_030821.1 coordinate 58,828,067, forward strand.
AAGTGAAACCAAGTTATCGCAATTGATGGCTCAAGTCTTTTGGTATTAAAAGCACTTCTGGGGAAGGTGGGGGAAAGTGCTTCCATTTCATTTTTCTTTCAGTTTTGTATTCGGATGTAAGGTAAGGTATAGCTGATGAAGTAACCAGACCACCTCTGGTTCACTTATGTGACAGAACACTAGATGGCACTGTCTTCCTCAGGGATTGATCAGAATTCTTTTTCAGTCCATTTGTCAGGGATATGTTTCTTTTGTGTTTTCCAGAAATCGGATAAAAATATTCCCTTCACTTTGTTCTTAATGAAGTGTTAACTTTGTGAATAAGCATCTACACTTGAGACAAAGTGGACTGTTTGAATAATGTAACTGAGTAAATGCCGGGTTGGTAGCTCTTTATAGCTTCTGGGAACCAAGACTCCTGGAACTGGTTTACTTTTCCATTGCTGTTGATGCTAATGAACTTTAGAACAGTTTCAGGTTTACATAAGCATCTCAGAGCTAGTACAGGGGGCTCTCATGCACTTTGCCTCCAGGTCCCCATTATTGCTCCCTTACTTTAGTGAGGCACACTTGTCACAGCCGATGAAGTGATGTTAACTTACTATTAGCTGAGGTCCAGACCTCATCCAGTTTCCTTAGTTGTTACCTCATGTCCTTTTCCCATGCCAGGATCCCCTCCAGATGACTGCTGGACATGTTGCCACCCTGTCCCCTCGAGCTCCTCGTGATGGTTGCCAGGTTACTGACTGGGAGAGTGTCTGGTGCTCCTTTGGTTATGGATTTAGGGGAGGAAGGCCACGCAGGTGCCAGGCCGCCTCCTCGCCTAATGTCAGGGTGCACAGTGTGCTCAGGCGTGTCCGACTCTGAGGCCCCATGGACTGTAGCCCACCAGGCCCAGGATTTCCCAGGCAAGAATACTGGAGTGGGTTGCCATTTCCTTTTCCAGGGTGCACACTATTTAAAACATTAATTTATTTTTTAACTGGAGGATAATTGCTTTACAATATTGTATTGATTTTTGCCATACATCAACATAAGTCAGCCACAGGTATACGTATGTCCCCTCCCTCTTGAACCTCTTTCCCACCTCCCAACCCATCCCACCCCTCTAGGTTGTCACAGAGCGCTGCTCCCCGTGTCATTCAGCAAATTCCCACCTGCTATCTATTGGACATATGGTGATGTATATTCTTCCGTGCTACTTTCCCAATTCAAAAGTGTCCACAAGTCACACTATCGATGTGATCAATCACTGTGTCCGTTGACCTTCCTCTCCCAGCTGAGGGACGCTTGTCAGGCTTCCTGTTTCCCCACCGTCAACATGCCTTTCCCCTCCTTTCCTACACTTTTCTCCTTGGAAGGAAGTAACTTTGCACAGTGAGAACTTGAGGAGGTGGGTGTGATGATTCACCTCTTGGAAAGTGAAGTATCTATTATATTAATCATCTGGAATTCTTCTGCAATGGAAAAATTTCTCTTCTCCTCCATTTATTCACTGGTTTATTTATTTATAACAGTGTAGACTCATGAATATTTATTTTACCCTCTGGGTTATAACTCAATACTACTTTATTTATTTTGTTACTCATATTTTTCCAGCTTTGGCCCTTGGGGGATCTTTCAGTTGGCTTCTGTGTACCTTTGACATACCTCCATCAATGTATTTTTTTTCTTTTTAAGCAGTTCAGTCTACAAATGGGATTTCACACCATTATTCTGTGAGCATGACTTTTCCATTACTAGAATAATATGTTAATAATGAAAACTGAAAGATAGATGAAAATAGAAAGAAAAAGAAACAGTCCACTTTGTTTAAAAAAAAAGCATTCGTTACTTTGTCAATCTTTGTTACTATTCATGTATTCTCTGAAAGTGTTTCTTTTTTCATTATTATTTTGCATACTTTTTTCTTACATTTCCTCTTTAAAAAACAGGTTTACTCATTCTTTGCAAATAATTTCATATCCTGATCATTGCTATTTAACAATACATCTTGGATGCTTTTCCCATGTTATTACATATATTTTACTTGAAATGTCCTCCATCGAATTAACCTTTCCTTTAGAGTTGAATTGGCTCATAAGTCTCTTCAGTGTGCAATTCTGGATGCAGAACAGACCTTTAACACATAGGGACTGAATAAACTATCTCTCAAAATTATCTGTTTCAACGTTGTAGAATTATAGTGATGAAATGCGTACATTTGAGCCTACAAGTTCTTTAAGCACTTTCTCCTCATTTCACGTATTTAAGATTGCTAGGAGTTGAGCTAGGTCCAAGGAGAGCAGGCATATTTTTGAAGCCCTTGATTCATGTTTGGATTTTACAAAACTGGGCAAGCTGTATGAGGGCAGCCTAGGAAAAGGAAGGGGAAGATGTTGTCCAGACTACGCAAATAAGCCAGGGATCAACAGCCAAGAAGCTAAGCAAAATGAGCTGCTTAGTAAGAAACAGGCTTTTCATAGAAATGATGTCTAATTCAGAGCCTGGGTGCTGACCTTCTCAGCACTAATTCTTACTCCTTTACTGAGAAATTATGCAACTGACTCAATTCCACATAGTTCAAGAAAATACAGGAAGAGATGACTCCACATGCTGGGTGGTACTAGTCACCTTATCCCCTCAGGAGCTCTCCTAAGTGGGCAGAACAGTGAGCACTTGTATTTTTCCCTAAGATCTCTGCTTAATCACACCACCATGCTATCCGAAATATTCATTAAACAGTTAACACAGGTGACTGAAAACAGAAAACACCAGAGGCTAGACTCTTAGACATTTAACCAGAGGTTGTGCATTAAAGGAATGAAGTTCAATTTCTGTCATTTTTTGTTTTAAAATTATCTTTCTCTCCAAGGAGCGAGTTCAGCCCTCATTTTGTATCATGTGGCATAATAACACGGAATTTCTTTCTCGGGTTTCACATTCAGAGGTTAAACCTCACGCACATCGTCTGTGTGTCTGGCGGGGAATCCTCACTGCCCCACTCACCCCCAATTCTCCCGTGAGGAGCTCACAGGGTTTTCACTTCATCTTGTCTCAGCTTTGTCCTTGGGGAGCTGGGGGTTCCTATTTTCTCATCCACAGCTCTTGTTCTAGAAATTTGTGTATGTGTGAATTCTCTTCTCAGAGGACTTCCTTGTTATACTATTGATTGATAAGAAGAAAAACATTTATTTTTTATTTGATTCTCTGAAGTTGAGGGTTTTCATCTGATTTTTAAGTTTTTCACACTCTCCTTTTCTTTATTTCCTATTACAGACTGAGCAGCTCTCTGGAATATGATTGGGATATTTTTAAAGCTGTTGACAGTTGGGGAGCTGTTGTTCAGAGAGCTAAGTGACAAATAACTGCGGATGTGTGTGTGTGGCGGGGGGCATTCGTGTCGAGGTGTCCTTAGAATGAAGTGCATTCCAACCAGCCAGCACCTGGCACGCTCCCTGGCACATGCAAGTGATCCACACCTACCTGTTGACTGAATAAATGGACGAATAGCTGGTATTGTATTGTGATAGGATTCCCGAGCTTGAGATCTTGTGGTTGTTGTTCAGTCACTCAGTCGTGTCCAGCTCTTTGTGACCCCATGGACTGCAGCACGCCAGGCTTCCCTGTCCTTCATTACCTCCTGGAGTTTGCTCATGTCCATTGAGTCGATGATGCCATCCAACCATCTTGTCCTCTGTCACCTCCTTCTCCTCTCTTGGAGCCAAATGTGGTCCCAGAGAGGGATCCCAAGAAGGGAAGATGATGCTCTGTCCCAGAACCAGAAACTCAGGGGTGGGCCAGGAACCTGTGATGAAGAAGCGATTCCGAGGCCTCTGAGACTGAGAGTCATGCCCTAACTCTACAGTCTGGGGGCTCCGTCCTTTGATGTCCACCCCCCACTTTGCTGCCCTCCTCCCCCCTCGCTTCAGCCTCTCTCTGAAACCCCCTGCAGCCTTCTCTTCCGCTGCCAGCACCCTGTCCCTCCTCTAAGCCAATCCTGAAGGTCACTTGTTCACAAAGCCGTTTTGCTGTTTGTCCAGGTCTGTCTTTGTCACCAGCCCCACCACCTCTCCACAGAAAGATCCTCTTCACCTTTCCCCCCCTTATAATCGTTTTCCTACACTTGCTTGATCATCACTGCCCTTGTCCCCTTAAACCCGGCCACCTGAAACTGAATTCAGTGAAGCACCGTAATGAATGACCACTAGTAACTACGGAATAAGGTTCTTTCCAACTAAATACCTTGACAAGAAATTAGGAGTGATGATCCACTTTGGGGAAAAAGTGCCTTACAAAGAAGGATTCAAATCCTTTGACAGGGCAAGTGTTTTAACATCTGTCACCTGTATCCCCTTGCTCACATCAGAGTGACTTCCAGGGCAGTTAGATTTCGGAGTCCACCATCAGTGATCAGAATTGAACGGAACGCCCCCTTGTGGTCTTTTGTGAAAGAGCATCTCCTTTTGTTTGTGGTCTTTGCCCGCTACTGCGCCCCTTATCTATTTCAGCAACCACAGTTCACTGGCATCTTTGTGGTCACTAAAACCACTAGACATTTCTTCCCATTTGAACTTCGAAGTCCCAGGCCTCCCTGAAGTACATTTGATCAGAGAGTGTTTTAATGACTATGTTGCTTCAGAGCTTCCCTGGTGGCTCAGACAGTAAAGAATCCACCTGCCAAAACAGGAGACCGGGGTTTGATCCCTGGGTTGGGAAGACCCCTTGGGGAGGAAACAGCAACCCACTCCAGTATTCTTGCCTGAGAATTCCATGGACAGAGGAGCCTGGTGGGCCACAGTTCATGGGGCCACAAAGGGTTGGACATGACTGAGCAATTAATACACACACGTGTTGTTTCAAAGAGATGCATAAATATTTTGCATCTTGCAACATAGCTGCATTAAATAAGTTTTGAGTAACCACAACCCCCATGTTGGTCAATTTGAACTGGACACTTCTCTAACACTAAGGCTATCACCTTAGTCCCGGACATCCAAAATACCCTAAACCACGCATATTTAAAGAACTCATTTGGTGGTAAAACCTGATCTGAAGTATAGGCTATATTCACTCCACTTCCTATGAACTCAGGCTTTTTTCCTACAGAAATGTTTTATTTGTTTAGTGGTTTCTTCTCCAGTGTTCACTGAGAGAAATCCACCAAATATTAAGTATATTTATTGTATTAAGGGAAGTCGCTCAGTCGTGTCCGATTCTTTGCGACCCCATGGACAGTAGCCAACCAGGCTCCTCCATCCATGGGATTTTCCAGGCAAGAAAACTGGAGTGGGTTGCCATTTCCTCCTCCAATTTATTGTATAAACCTTTCAAGTAAAGACAAAAAAGCAAACCTTAAATCAGAAACACATCTGACCCTGAGGTTAGCAGATGAGGGCTTAAGAACTTGTCTGAGCCCCAGCATAAAGTGTAATTTAAAAATGCACGGATTTTTTTGTTTTGTGACATGGTATTGACTTTCAGTGCTGTAAATAAAGCCACCGTTGATTCTAGAAGTTCTATATTAACAGGGCACAATGACCAATCCAGATTATATCTGAAAAATCTAATCAGTGGCCTAGAGATGGAGGCCCAAGCCTGCCCCTATCATTTCCAGATTTAAGGGAAACATTCGCGTTCACTTGGTGACCATCTTGAGGACCCTGTGACATTTTTGGCACTTGCTCCTACTCCAAGTATTTAGATTCATAAGAATACAGGAAATTAAACTGGAAGGCTTCCCTCTTGCACATCTCTCAGATTAGGACTTTCTGGGATAAATTTTCATCAGTTTAATACAACCTCAATGTCATGAAATGGAGTACAAACGTTATCAAAGCAATTCATTCAAAAGCATAGTTTCCATAAGTTGTATTTTTAAAAAGAGTGAATGGTGAGCTAAATACTTGCATGACTTTTCTCCCCAAATTAAAATTTTTAGAAGAAATTTTTTCTCACATCTGTCTGGACTTCAAGTGGGGCATCTTAGTTCCTTTACCTGCTTAGAACATCTAGCCGAGTCACAAAGACGCCACTGTAAAGAAGTTTCACTTGTTTTATTTTGCAAGAAAATACGAAGAGAAACCACTCTGTTCCTTTTGTGGCCCTGAATGCAACTGATTTCTCAGCCCTGAATAAGCGATCCTAATGTCCAGGTATTCCAGAGTGACTGTGTGAGCTCACGGCGATCTTTTTTTTAAAGTGCCAAAGCACTGACTGGAGAGAATGGTGGGTGCATGGGTATCTTTGTGTACCTATAGTCATTACTGCCATCAGGAAGAAAGGCAAGGCACCCCCAGTTCATCAGAAAACCTCATGTAGTCAAAGCACAGAGATAGAGAACTGATGTCTCATTCAACTAGCAGAAGTAGAAATGCAGGTACAGAATCGGGGAAAAGGTGGGTGGTGTGAGAGAACCTCTGATGGGAATTAAGCGTGGGCATGGAGAGTGGCTTTAAAATCAGAAGGGTGGGGGGCTGACCCACAGGATGAGCAATTGTTTTAATTCAGTTGAATTTATTAGATGCTGGTGCTTCGCGTCCTTTGAGCTGCAGCTTCCTCGGCTATAGTTCGTTTGAGCAAAAGGAAAGCCTTCAGCACAGGCAAGATGAGAAACGAGCTCACATTTAACTTCAGTGCCCTCGATCTGTCACATTGTGTAAGCAAATATGGCCCCTCCTCTAATCAAACCTCTTCTGCGCTCCTGGGTGTGGTGTGTCCCCTAAAGGCAGACCCAGATATGCTTCACTGGCGGGATTCTGACAGCACCCCGAGAAGCCTTCTGGAGGGCCTATGGAAGCACCGAGTGTCCCCTCCTCCCAGGGACACATGTCCGGGCTACGAGCTCTGCTTTAGGTTCAGCGAGCTTCCTGTTTGTAAGAAAGGAAAAAGCCACATTTCCTCCTCCGTCTTCCTCCTCTACTCCTGCAGCCACCTTTGGGAAGGCAAGCCATCTAGGGAAAGAGAAGGTCTTCTTTTGAGCAGATCACTTTGCAGTACAGGTCCAAGCTGGGGCTGGCTCTTGAACCTGGGCATGCGCTGTGCTCCCCTTAGATTCCTGGGAAGCTTTTAAGTTCACTGACACCCCTGTATCTCCCCCACCCAGTGGAGAACAACAGAGTCGGGCTCTTGGGGGTGGAAGTGGGGTGGCCATTCTGTTTTTCAAATTCTCAATAATGACGTGGGACATGAAGATGTAACCAGCCTGCACGTCTCTGTGGACCCCGAGATTAAACAAGTACCTGTCCAGGCCCTGGTTCTGCCAGTCAGGAACCCTAAGAGTGCGTGTTGTCTGCCGAGCACCACCTAGTTGGACGCAGGTCGAGAACAAGCGAGGAAGCCCAGGTGACAGCAGAGACGCTGAAGGCAAAGGAATTCAGACTTGACCTGGAGGTGGGGTGAAGGGTGGGGGGACAGCTGAATGTAAAACTGCCAGAGGAAGCAGAGTGGAGAAAAACGAGGTAAAGGTGAGTTTAGTCACTTCCTAGAGATGTTGTTTTGCTTTGGGGATTCCTGATGCTCTTTCTTGATGCTGGGTCACGTGTGAGCTTCTGAAATGGAGTGTGACCAGGTGTGTGTATGTAAAAAAATGCAGCGTGGTGAGTCACGTCACCAGCTCTGCAGACATTAGATGGTGACAACAGTTCACCTTTGTGAAGGTGGCTCTTGTGAGTTGAGAATTTCAGAATACTTTACAATGGACCTTTAAAAAACATTATATGGGAAAGGAAGTTAAAAGTTAGGGGAAAGCAGAATATTTCGTCCTTTTCTCCAGGCACCCAACACCTAGGCAACACATACAAAGTGAAACTGTAATGGCGCTTGGTAGATAAGCCCGGTTTCCCTGCTGGCTCAGTGGTGAAGAATCCGCCTGCCAGTGCAGGAGACACAGGAGACGTGGGCTTGATCTCTGGGTGGGGAAGATCCCCTGCAGGAGGAGACGGCAACCCAGTCCAGTATTCCTGCCTGGAGAATCCCATGGACAGAGGAGCCTGGTGGGCTGCAGTCCATGGGGTCGCACAGAGTCAGATAGGACTGAGCTACTGAGCACACACACATATACTTTACTAAGCCTATTTGAAAACAAATCCTGTTGGGCCCCCCGACAGGGATGATGGGTGTCCAGGCCACCAACTCCTCAGTTCTCCAATCTGAAAACACTCAAAGGATGGAGGCAGAACTTGTACACATTTTTCAAACGATGTAATCAATGGAATCACCTCCCAACCCCCACTCCCCCACCAACTGGTACCCATTTTTATATTGACAGTTGGAAATGTTAAACATCAGTGAAAAACTTGAGATGTTACCGACCCAGGTGTATTAAAATAAGATCAAAAATAGAAATATTAGGTATATACACAAACAGCATAGGTGAAATGTGATATGACATAGCCTTTTCCATTCAAGCTACAGTAGAAAAATTTAACAAACAAAACCTCTATCTAATTGCTCCAGTGATTCAGAAAAGCCTCCTCACTCATTTAGTTTCCAGCATAGCCTCATATAAATAGACTCACACAGACCACACAAAATTTAGAAAAGATTGCTGAATCACAAAAATAGCCCCTGAACACAGCATTTTTACTTCCTAGAGTACAACTAAAATGAATACTTGATCAATAAAATAATGTTCAGAATCATTTGAAGCAGTAAAGAAAGCTCTGATGTTTTGTAAGGCCCTAGAAGTTCCGCAGAGATTAGAATCATCTTGTTTGTCCAAACTACAAGGTCCAAAGAAGTCTGGATAGAGGAAATTGTGGAATTGAAAAGCTGGACTGTTAAAAAACATTCCTTCTATTGGGAGAGCAGTTCCTGAAGCTCCCTTCCAGGGGAGCTGGGCAAACCTGGGTGGCTGGGGAATCCGCGTGGCTTAACACAGTGGCCCTGCCTGCTTGCTGATGACCCTTTCAAGGAAAGAGATTCCTCTGCCCAGCTGGGGTTCTGAGTGATCTCCACGGAAGGAAGTGCTGACCCGTCCAGATTTCAGGGGGTGGGAGGTCACAGAAATCTGGGAAGGACATGGAAGCATCTGACTTCACCTGCAAAATCTAACAGGTTGGATTAGTACATTTTTTTTTTTTTTTAACAAATTAGCTCAAGCACAGAGAACATACAAGGAAGTGCAATGAAGACAGCTGGTTATTTCAGATGTGCTCCTGTCTGTGATCTGCTGAGACGGCCTCCAAACCTCTGAGTCACAGGCCCCCTTGTAAACAAGAGGCCCATGTGGGTGCACTTTGGTGGGATAGGTGTTTTCTTCTCAGAAACCCATGTCCGGGTGTTGGACTCGCAGAGCCAGTGTGCCTGCTGGGTGCAGGCTGGTGGACATATCGCCCTTGAGAGGAGACGCCTTTCCCGTGGAAGAAGTCCCTCCTGAGTTTTAGCCCTCTGTGAAGGAAGCAAGGACAGCCGGGGAAGCCAGCCCAGGAAATAACTAGTGACCAGGGATTGTTGTTTTTCCCTTTGGAGGGAGGCGGTGGTCCCGTGCACGGCTTGAGTCCTCGGCACTAAGGCTGCTGCTGGTACTGGCCCTCAGTGGCCGTGTAGAAGTCGTCCAGCACGCTCTGTAGGTAGTCGAACGTTGGCCTCTCCTCTGCCTTTTCCTTCCAGCACATCTTCATGATGTCATAGAGCTCATCCGGGCAGTTCTCCATGCGGGGCATCCTGTAGCCCTGAGACAGGGCGGTCATCACGTCCGCGTTAGTTCTCCCTGGAGGCGAAAAACCCACAGGTACTGTTTAGAAGCCTGACCGAGGGTCACGTGACGCAGTGGTACCCACCTCCTTCATCCCTGGTTGGAGCGAGTGTCGGAGGATGCTGTGGGCTGAACTGTGTTCCCACAGTCCCCGCTCTCCTGGAAATTCCTATACTGAAGACCTAGCCCCCAGGACCTCAGAATGGAACTGCGTTTAGACATAAGGCCTGTAAAGAGGTGACCAAGTCTTTAGGGTGGGCCTAAGCCCCATCTGACTGGTGTCTTTATAAGAAGAGGTGATTAGAACACGGGGATGCCAGAGAGAAGACAGATGGAGATGTTGTCTCAAGGGCCGAGGATGAGCCTTGGAGAAAGCAATCCCGTCAACACCTTGATCTTGGACCCCTAGCCTGAAGAACTGCGAGAAAACACATTTCTGTTGTATAAGCGATTCAGTTTGTGGTATTTTGTTATAGCAGCTCTCAAAACTGGTAGAGGGGCTAAGGACATTTCTGTAAGTGACGTAATCCTATAAAGGAGGGCAGTACAAAGAGGCTCTAGGCAGCATTCAGCTGCCAAAGTAAAAACCAGTGAACGTGATAAGCAGAAGACAGAGTGAGTTCTCTTTAACGACAAAAGGATGTTGGACCTGACAGATCTTGTGAATAAACAAGCCCAATTCTAACATTTCATCTCACTGTCTTTTGCACTATTTTTCCCCCCAGCTGCTACTAGTAATTAATAATAAAAAAAAAAAACCCATCATTTTCTCACTCATTATCTCCCAATACTTTTTCAAAATCAGCTTTTCATTGCAAGTTTACTTAAAGAAGTAAGGATCCTTAAGTGAGCTAGACCAACTGTTTCATTTCCACTCCTCAAATTGTCCTCAGGACAAGAAGAGGCAGAGCTCGGCAGGCTCCGGGGAGGGAACCAGCGTGCCTGCGTGCTATGTCACTTCAGTTGTGTCCGACTCTTTGAGACTCCATGGACTGTAGCCCACCAGGCTCCTCTGTCCATGGGATTCTCCAGAATACTGGAGTGGGTTGCCATTTTCTTCTCCACGGGATCTTCCTGACTTAGGGATCCATCCTGTGTCTCTTAAACATCTCCTGCACTGGCAGATGAGTTATTTACAACTAGCTCCACCTGGGAAGCCCAGGGCACCCACTATTCCTGCTGGGCTCTGCAGGATTGCTGACTGTGGAGGATGGCTTTTACTCTAATCACTTGTCTCAGGTTAGCTCAGACACTGAACTGTCTGTTTTTGACACTGAGAAGAGCTTTAAGGGGAAAAAAAAAGGTCATTTTAATAGTATTTTTCTCCATCATTAAATGGGATAATAAAACATGCTAATTCAGCCATTTTAGGAGGCTTCCCTGGTGGCTCAGTGGTAAAGAATCCGCCTGCAATATAGGAGACCTGGGTTTGATGCCTTGGTTTGGAAGATCCCCTGGTGAAGGGGATGGCAACCCACTCCGGTATTTTTGCCTGGAGTACCCATGGACAGAGGAGCCTGGCGGGCTACCGTCCATGGGGTCGCAAAGAGTTGGACACAACTGAATGAATAAACAACAACAACAGGGGCTGGAGGTGGGTAGGTGGGTCGGGGAGTTAGGGTCTAATGGGTACAGTATCAATTTGGGAAGATGAAGACGTTCTGGAAATGAATGATGGTGGTAAGTCCAGCAGGTGAGGGCAAGGTGGCCAGGATTCCGTAGGAGCCAGTGATGCGGCTCTGGGCCAGAATCTCCTTCTCTGAGCCCCAGAGCCTCGTCCACACATCACTGTGGAGCATGCAATACCTACCACACAACACTTGTGAGGTTGTATGTTTATTGATCAGGTGTCATATATAGGCAAAGTATATAATCTTTCTTTATAGGTTGTAGGTTATAGATAGATATCTGGGCTGATTCAGAAATACTGTCCCCATTTTGCGGTGATTTTATTCATTAACTTCGGTGTCTAGAGCAGAGCAGCCATCAGAATATGAAATCTGGCACCGGAGGGTTTCACGGGACCGTCAGCCCACTGTGGAGGCCCCACCCAAAGGCTTCCCCTTCCCGCCAGCCCTCCAGGCCCAACAGCAGCAAAGATGACTAGGAGCCTAGAGGCCACATCACTGCTCTGCCCCAAAGTCTCCCGTCTCTTGCAAAGTCAGAGGTGAAGCCCCTGGACAGCCTCTGAGGCTCACATCCGCTCCACGTCATCCCCACACCTCCTGCCCCTGCTCGGGACCGGTGCTCTGGCTGTTTCCCCCATGGGACACCCAGCCCTGGACAGCCCCTGGGGCTCTCTGTCAAGGCACTGAGTCCCTGCTGCTACTGGATCGCTTTTAGAACCTGCAACCCACCCCCCCCACCCCAATCCCTAAACCATCACACCCTCCCCCAGCAGCATACTTCCCATCCTACATACGGTCCTTATTATCAGTGATTATTATAAATGATTGTAATCAATACTCAACTATTAGCTCTCAAGGGAGGAGCTGGGACTGCTCCATCCAGCACCTTGGGAATGCTTAGCACCCTCAGATTTTTGAATGAGGGAATGATTTAAACATTAAAGGTTTACTTTTAAACTGGCCATATCCATTGATTTTGTGAAAAGCCCAACATTAACAAGAAAGAGAAGGCTTTGGGGAAAAGTCCCTCTGCTTCCATGTTCTGGAAAAGGGAGGGCTGGCAGAATCTGGCTGGGAAGATGTTAGGCATCTGGAAATACTGAATGACGTCCCCACAGCCAGTAAGTTGAGGATGTGAAGAATCATTTGTTTGCAGACAGAGGTGGTTGTCTCTTGAAGTGGCAGAGACTCCAAAGTACATTATACAAATCTCTGTTTCAGAACTGACCAAGCAAGAATCACACAGCATCATTTCTATGTCCGTTTCCTCCACCATCCGGTGCGAGGCTTGGGAGGAGCCCCGTGTCTAGTCCTCCAACCATGTTGCTTCAGCAATATCTGTGACCGCGCCAGGCACATTCAAGGCTGTTAGTGGTGGAATTCATTAGTGGAGCGAAAGATATGCACTCAGACACGAAGGCGGAGAAGTGTCTAAGCATATTTTACAATACCTTCCACTAAAGACAAAGTTCTCACACCCTTGTCTTTCCTCTGGATATTTGTTCATCTTTTTTATGTCTCATACCACCCGGCTTTTTTCTCATATATATCCCGCAAATGGAAATAGGTAAGTAAGCAGTACCTGGGTAGGGAATTTTCCCATAGGTGACAATTTCGTACAGGAGAATCCCAAAGGACCACACATCAGACTTGATGGTGAAACATCCGAAGTTGATTGCCTCTGGAGCTGTCCACTTAATGGGGAACTTAGCACCTAGGGGAGAAGACACAGGGGCTTTACTTGGGTCTCTGAGCTGAAACGAAAAAGTCACAGGCGTGTGACTCTCACACTTTCCTTCTTTGAGGGGGAAAGTTTTGATGATTTGTTTTGAATGGGTAACACATGCATATCCCAGGTGGCTCAGTGATAAAGAACCCGAATGTCAATGCAGGAGACCCAGGTTCAATCCCTGGGTCGAAAAGATCCCCTGGAGAAGGAAACGGCAACCCACTCCAATATTCTTGCCTGGGAAACCCCATGGATAAGAGGAGCCTAGCAGGCTACAGTCCATGGGATCACAAAGAATCAGACATGACTGAAGCTGCTGAGCACACAAACACACAGAGGCCTGTCAAATTCTACAAAACCAATAAAATAAACTGATCTCCTGGGTCTGAATCCTGGCTCTCCCACTTACTATATGGCTTCAGAAGCTTCTGAGCCTCTCCTTTCTCCTCATATACAAGGAGGAAACAATACACTACTTATCATATAGGGTTACTGTGAGATAGATGAGGTAACGTATGAAAGGCACTTAACAGCAGCTGCCTCACTGCACAGCTCACTACCTGCTGCTGTCGACTGCTGGTGCTGTTGTGCAGCTGCCCAGTTGTGCCTGGCTATCTGCGACCCCACAGACCGCAGCACACCAGGTTTCCCTGTCCTTCACTGCCTCCCAGAGTTTGCTCAAACTCCTGTCCATTGAATAGGTGATGCTACCTCACCATCTCCTCCTTTGTCACTCCCTTCTCCTCCTGCCCTCAATCTTTCTCAGCATTAAGGTCTTTTCCTTTTACCTACTTCTTCTCAAACTGTTTTCCCTGACCTGCCATTCTGCTGAAGGTGATTAAGGCCAAAGATACATTATAGTCCACGACAGAGTTACCGAAACTTGAGGCAGGAGAACCACCTTAAGCGTGACAAATGCAAGAGATGTTTCGCAAATCAAAACAATATTTTCAGTCTGTTTGTCACAGCTATGAATTCTGTGGGCACCTTCCAGAAATAACACACATGTCATTAAATTAATCCTTAACAAGTCTTAGGAATGTCGAGGAAGTGCTTGACTCTTTCAGTAGAGAAAGCACTGCAAAAAACCCCCAAACACTACCCACTGAACTTTCAGGAATGAGACTGTCGGAGTCCTCAGATCACAAACAACAGAGAACAGTCTCCAGCAGGAGAGGCCAGTGCAGCGCCAGGCGGGCCGGCCTCGGAGCGGCAGGCCAGGGACTCGGGGTTTCCACGTATAATATGGAACGTGGGGATACAAAGGAGCGTGTTTTTGCAGTGTTACATTTACTTCTGTGTGTGTGTGATAATTCTCATGTTTTAATTTGTATTGGGTTGGCTAGAAGGTTCATTCGGGTTTTTCCACAAGATGCAATGGAGAAACCTGAACGAAATTTTTGGGCAACCCAACAGTTAAAAGGCCAGAATACAGCCTTGAATTGTATAGTATAGAATTATCGTTACAAATATTTTTTCTACAGTGAAGCAAAGTGTACCTCATTGGGTGAAAAGCTCTGACATGTAATATGAACAAAGAATTATGATTCTGCCAAGCCTCTTCTTGTTTTGCCTTGCTTAATTGAAATACAAATGACAGCATTTTTAAATTTTACAAAAGTATCGTACAGAGACAATCGAAAGAGTAATTTTTTAAAAAGAAAACAATTAAGATATACCACAAACTGCAACTATGGTACATTTTGAATATTGTACCAAATGAATCCTTTTTTTTTTTTTGATGCCTATTGTAATTGCTTTGTTAAAAATAGGCAAAAACAAAACAAAAGTAAACAATAACCAAACACCTAAAGATGGCTCTGGGAACGTACCTTCTCTGGCTGTGTACTCGTTATCTTCAATCACTCGAGCAAGACCAAAGTCTGCGATTTTGCACATGAGAGACTCGGAGACTAACACATTAGCGGCTCGTAGGTCCCGGTGGATGTAGTTTTTCCTCTCGATGTACGCCATTCCCTCGGCGATCTGGAAACAAAACAAGGCTTTCCTTTAGACGTTCTTCTTAGGCCCAGACAGGAAAATCAGAAAGCTTCTGAGTTCCTGTATGATATTCTGAAGGTTCAAGTTTTTCAAACAGAGGGTAAATTACAATCGCCCCCTTGAGTCCTCTCTAAAATAACTGCTCCTCCAAATCTCCAATGATGACAATCAGTCTCAACATGATTATTTAAGTTGTCTCAACCTTTCTGAATGTGTGGAGGCCCTTTTGAAGACTCTGTAGATACAAGGACGTCATTGTCCCAGCTGTTCAGAAGCGAAAACAGAGCTGGGGGAGTGATGCACTAACAGACCCAAGAGCAGGCTGGACCTGTCACCACACACTCATGCAAGAAAAGTCGATTCTAGATTCCATTAGCCAGAGTAGTCTGATTTCTTCCTGCTGTTGCAAAATAGAGAAACAGAGCTGGATTTACTGGTGTCCCTGTCACCACATCCCTGCTGTCCAGGTAGTTGACTGCCCACAGGACTCAGGCTTCAAGCTCTCTCTGCACAATCCCTCCAGGATGAGCAAAAGAGTCACCCAGACACAAAGCTGATGGATGGCAGGAGAGAAGCAATGAGCCAAAGATAAAACAGGGGAGGTGAAACTGCTATGCAGCACTTACTGGAAAATCGGGTTAAGGAATTAAAACAGGGTTATTTAGGAAAACACTAGCAAATTATTAAGATAAGAATCAGAAAGTAAGAAAGGAAGGGAGGAAGGGAGAGATGGAAAGAAAGAGAGAGGGATGAGTGAAGGAAGGGAGGGCGGGAGGAAGGGATGGACCAAGGAGCTGTGTCTGGTGAGCAGTTAGAGGGAAAACTAATTAGGATTACTTCACACAGGAATGAGTGTATTCTCCAGATTCTACCTTGAATTCCAGGCAGCTCAGGGTGGCGGACTTGACTCCTTCCTAACTCCATCCTCAACAGCATCCTCCTTATCACTCATCAAAGGCCAGTTCAGCCAGGTGCTGCAGCTCAGCAAAGGCTTAGCTCCTTATTTCATGCGATGCTTCTCCCGACTCCAATGACTACAGACTGGGACTATAGACTCCAAAGACTGGACTGGGAACCAGGAAGAGCCGAGGTTTGCTGTGATTCCAACGCAAGCTGGACACTGCATCAGGGACCCTCGCCAGACACGTCTCCAGGACGTGACCCACCACTCCGAGGAGTCCAGGGACACAGGCTGAATATCTAACCGGGGGCACCAAGGACTCACATCTCTCTCATTCTCGGTGACGGATCTGAATGCTCAGCTCATGAAAAGCATCCTGGGAACTTGTTGGTAAGGCTCTTCTTACACACTCACTGAGTTCTGCATTTACACAAACCTGAATGCATTTTTAAAAAACATGATTCTCTGAAATAACAACAGACTTGCAGCAAGTCTAGCTTATTCTGGCTTTCTTTTTCATCTCAGGGTTTGTTAAGAAGCTCATATTGCAAATAATAATAATGGCGCTCACTGAGACGAAGATTCGAAGTGGAATAAACAATGGATATGAGAGCATAACAAAAGCTTTTGGATAGGACTTGTTCTGAGGTCACAAAAGACTACAATTCTCTTTTTATATAAAATGTACCATTTCCCTGGTCTGTATGCATTGGTCTTTCTGGGTTTCTTTCTTTTTTTTAAACCTTAATCTTTTTTTTTTTTTTTTTTGGTTGTTGTATTTACTTTGACTAAAGTAAAACCAGCTCTATTTCTCTATTTCGCAACACCAGGAAGAAATCAGAGACCACTCTGGCTAATGGAATCCAGGATTAACTTTCCTTGCGTGAATATGTTCTGCCTCCTCTGGGCCACTTAGTCTAGCAGCTGTCAGCACGGAAGAAAGAGCTGTTGCATAAATACATCACCCCCAGGCTCAGCCATTTGCGGGGACCCGAGGAGGGAGGGGCAGTGCTCCCCTCCCACTTTCTTTTTAATTAAATTATAGTTTATTTACAATGTTCCAGTCACAATGTACCTCAAAGTGACTCAGTTATACCTGTATATTAGATTGGCCAAAAAGTTCTTTCCAGTTTTCATAAGAGCTTATGGAAAAATTGAATGAACTTTTTGGCCAACCCAATACATGTGTATTCTTTTTCAGATTCTTACCATTATAGGTTATTACAAGATATTGAATATAGTTTCCTGCACTCTACAGCAAGTCCTTGGTGTTTATCTATTTTATATATAGTAGCATGGATCCGGGGCTTCCCAGGTGGCTCAGTGGGTACAAAATCTGCCTGCAATGCAGGAAATGGGGAGACGCAGGTTTGATCCCTGGGTTGGGAAGATCCCCTGGAGGAGGGCATGGCAACCCACTCCAGTATTCTTGCCTGGAGAATCCCATGAACATGGTGGGCTATAGTCCCTAGGGTCGTGAAGAGCCAGACATGACTGAAGT
This sequence comes from Capra hircus, assembly GCF_001704415.2. NCBI lineage: Eukaryota > Metazoa > Chordata > Mammalia > Artiodactyla > Bovidae > Capra > Capra hircus. The sequence goes on from NC_030821.1 coordinate 58,845,503, forward strand.
GACTTAATATGCACGCACGTATGCACACAGCGTGTATCTGTTAATCCCACCAGCTTGGGAAGGGTGAATTGCGAAGGAGTTAGGTGGAGTTGCTCAGGTCTGATGAGGACAGAATCTGATTCAGGAAGATTCCTCTGCACCCAGAGGTATTTTACATAGATGATGATAATAATAATAAGGTGGCTGATTGACAGGTAGATAGATATATAGAGAGATGGTAATAACCATCACTTCTCCCAGCACTAAAGGAGTGCTTTTTATGCACAGACTCTGGTTTACCTTCATTAAAGCTACTTCACATTTCATCTGAAAAACAAATCTATCAGGAGTTTTATTTCCATTATACACATGTGAATGAGACTTAAAGAGGCACAGGAACCTCCTGAAAGTCACAGAGGGAGGGAGAGAGCCAGGACTGACACCCAGGAGGGCCGACCTCCAGGTCACATCCCAGAATGTCCCATCAGCAAGAAAGCTCACAATTAGATGCTTCTGGAACTCAAATTTTTCATCAAGAGGAAACTATTTCGCTGAGAAGAGGAAATAATGCTTTTGATGTTTCTTCTTAGAATTCATTGTTGATAAGCCCAAATTTCACAGCTCCGAAACGCTATCACAAACCCTCCCCATGTAACGCTCAGGAAGGACATACAAGCTTGGACATGCATGGGCTGTCTTTGTCTGGAGCAGTGCTTCTCAACCTTTTTTCATTATCACCCTCTAAGGAGAAAAATTGGAGGGCAAGAGGAGAATGGAATGACAGAGGATAAGATGGTTGGATGGCATCACTGACTCAATGGACATAAGTCTGAGCAAACTCTGGGAGATAGTGGAGGACAGAGGAGCCTGGCATGCTGCAGTCCATGGGGTTGCAAGGAGTTGAACATGATTTAGTGACTGAACAACAACAACAACAACAAAAATAAATACTAAGAAATAGGATTTCGTCAGTAGGTCTGAGCTGTGGAGGGCCACAGAAACATCTAAACTTTCCTCATCCCCCATGAATGAATTCTGACTCCCGTGGGGGCAATCTTGCCCCATTTTGAATTCTTGGTCTAGAAGCTAAATTAAGCAAAGAAGGTATAAAGCCCATTTTTCCCTATGACTCAAAAGTGGCAAATAAGATGGATGATGATATATTCTTGGCTTGGATGAGGTTAACACTCTGTCAGAATGAAAATAACAAGGCTAAAATTAAGCAGGAAAATATTCTTTCATTCAAGTAGCCCTATATATTGTGAAAAAAGCAATAACTATCTTTCCTTTCAGAAAATTTGACAAGGCTGAAAGGAAATTATTTTCCTAGAGCCATGCCACAGGTTAGCGCAATGGTTTGGAAGTGACTTTAATTTCCCTTCTGCTCATTTAATGGTTAAATTCAGTTTTAACCCTTATGACCATATTTCTTAACTCTGGCTGGCTGTGTCCCTGGGCATCTTACGGTAACCCAGGTCTCACCCTAAACACCCTAAACCTGCACCCCTAAGAGTGAGGCCTCCCTGGCTGGCTGTGATGTGCAGTCCAGGCGAAGAACTGCCTTGGCCCTTGTCACTTTCTGGGAGCTTGACTCCGATCCTGATTTATTCAGTAAGAACCTGGGTTTTAATAAGCTCTTTGTCTGTACACTGAACTTGCAGAAGCACTGCATTAGATCCAGTGCTTTTCAACTTCAGCTGTCTTAGGATCTGAAGTTCTACACAGACT